>NC_140487.1:113237714-113837714 GCF_964271855.1 Acomys minous
GAGCTTGTTCCTTGTTCCTTTGTCTTTATCTTGGGGATACTACTTAGTGAGTGTTCTGATTAATGATGGTGTTCAAGTGGCTTGGCCTTACCCCATCCCCCAACTGTGGACATTTTGTCTAGCAGAAATATGTTCTGACTCTGTTGGTTGCTGGGTTCCTGTGTGGTGAGAGGCTGTTAACACCAACTCCACCTCAGTAACATAGGGCCTGCCAGTGTTCAGAGAACAGCTGCACACTCCTTAACCATCTTCTGATTCATGATGTGCATGCAGATCAATACTGTCATTAGACTTAGGGTTGTCTGTTTTGTGTTCCTTTTAACACAAATGAGCAACTTTATTTTCAACTTCCCCATTTAAACACAATCTTTTAAAAAAATAAACAATACAGGGGGATGAAGAAATGGCACAGTGGTTAAGAACACTGGCTGCTCTTGTAGAGGACCAGAGTTCGGTTCCCAGCACCCACATCAGACATGGCACAACCATCTGTAACTCAGGCAAAGGACATCTGAAGTCATTTTCTGGACTCCAAGGGCATTTGCAGTCATGTGCACATACCCATACACGTGTGTACATCATTAAAGATCTAAATTTTTTTTTTTTTTAATTTACTGTTGTATAGCACTAGTTTTTGGATTTTCTAGACAAGAGTTTCTTTGTGTAGCCCTGGCTGTCCTGGAACTCACTCTGTAGACCAGGCTGGTCTCAAACTTGGAGATCTGCCTGTCTCCCTTCTTGAATGCTGGGATTACAGGCATGCACCACCTTTGCACCTGGCTGTTGTGTAGCACTATTAACACTACCATCCCACCAAGGTGCTCCGTTTCTCCACCATATTTATCAGGTTTAAGAAGTTTAAACTTGGGGCTGGAGAGATGGCTCAGAGGTTAAGAGCACTGGCTGTTCTTCCAAAGGTCCTGAGTTCAATTCCCAGCAACCACATGGTGGCTTATAACCATCGATAATGAGATCTGGTGCCCTCTTCTGGTGATCTTTAAAAAAAAAAAAAGGTTTAATCTCAGGCCTGGCATGGTGGCACACACCTTTAATCCCAGCACTCGGGGAGGCAGGTGGATCGATGTGAGTTTGAGGCCAGCCTGGTCTACAAAGTGAGTCCAGGATAGCCAAGGTTACACAGAGAACCCTGTCTCAAAAAACCGGAAAACAAAACAAAACAAAACAAAACAAAACTTAATCTCAGCCAGGCGGTAGTGGTGCACACCTTTACTCCCAGCACTTGGGAGGCAGAGGCAGAGGCAGGCAAGATCTCTGAGTCTGGCTTTTAGAGCCAGTTCCAGGACAGCCAGAGCTATACAAAGAACTCTGTTTTGAGGGACAGGTGAGAGGGTTTGTGCATAGATAGATAGATAGATAGATAGATCCTTTTCACTTCATGGGAGCATTCTTTTAACTAAATTATAATTCTTCCTAATTTTTTTTCCTTGTAGAAGAAACTGCAGAGGAAATCCGAATTGCCTAGTTGGGATTGGCGAGCACATTTGGTTAGGAGAAATAGATGAGAATAGTTTTCATAACATCGATGATCCCAACTGTGAGAGGAGGAAGAAGGTGAGTGGCTGGTTGGCAGGGCTTGTTTGTTTTGGTGCTTAGTACCTGTGACCAGAGACCTGCTATAGTGGACATGGACCTCAGTAGTGGGAGAGCCCCTCTCTCCATTCCATCCCCAGAATTCCCTCCCAGTCTAAAAAAAAGAAACAACAACAACAAAATGAATAAATCACCACAACCTTAATGATTTCAGTAACCTGTGTAGGAGGATCAGCGATGCCTGGCTGGGTGCTTTTGAACTCCTGGTTTTTAATTTCAGAGAGTCTAGTTAAGCCATACTAACAACATTATAATTGTATAGATGTATGTATGTATGTATGTATGTATGTATGTATGTATGTATGTATGTGTACTAGGGCAAGCTCTATACTGAGCTACATACCCAGCTCCCAACACTATGCTTTAAACAGTAATTATACAGTATGCAGTGGTCTTGGTTTGCATTCTGATTCTGTATTGCTTTAACAGAGAGCAAGTTTTGTTTAGAATTTAGAAAGTCTTCAAGCTGGGTGTGGTGGTGTACCATGCCTTTAATTTCAGCACGCTGGGAGGCAGAGGCAGATGAATCTCTTTAAGTTTGAGGCTAGTCTGGTCTGCAAAGTGAGTCTGGGACAGCCAAGGCTACACAGAAACCTTGTCTTGGGGAAAAAAACCCAAAAAATGAGAGAGAGGGGGGGTGGGGTGGGGTGGGGTTGGGAGGGAAGTCAGAAAATCTTTAAAGGAGTGCTGCTAATGTAACAAGTTACCATGATGGTTTCTCTTTGCTTTCTAGGGTGTCCGTTGTATGTAATATTTGTGCATATATATGTGTATGTGTGTGTGTGTATGTGTGTGTATATATATATATGTGACACAGTTGGGATTTAAAAATACACATTACTATTTCTAACAAACTCAACATGCATCACTCAGCTCTGTTGTATTGGTGTTTTCTCAGTTAAAAGAGATACTTGTTTTAAGTTCTAGATTTCTAAAATAGGAGGGTCTTCCTTTCTCTCTAGTCTCTTTTAGAAGTCTCATTTTTGTCATCCTACTAAGTGCTGGCATTTAGAAGTATAACAAAAAAGCCTGTGCGCACATACTAATCTTTTCCAGAGGCAACTGAGCATTGTTGCTATCCAAGCTCGTTTCTACTGTGGTCAGCCTCAATGGCGGGCAAACATACAAGGCCTCTGTGAAAGTTCTGCCTCACCTGCAGCTAAGAGGGGGCTCAGGTGGTCATGCCAGGCTGATGAGAACAAGCTTAAACAGTTCAGGCTGTAAAGTTAATAACAATGCTCTTTATAAATCTTTAGCTTCATGGAGGCTAATGTTGCTATTGTAACTCTTATGTTTCTATAGAATTCGTTTGTGGGCCTGACTAACCTGGGAGCCACCTGTTATGTCAACACCTTTCTCCAGGTGTGGTTCCTCAACCTGGAGCTTCGGCAGGCGCTATACTTATGCCCAAGCACCTGCAGTGACTACACGATGGGAGATGGTGTCCATGGAGGAAAAGGTCTGTTGGGATGGGTCCGCTACAAAGGAGGTTCCATGCCAAGTGTGATGCAGTAAACAGACTCAGGATTCATTTTTGCTTAATTTTAATTATATTTTATGTGCTGGTGTGAGGGAGTCAGATCTCGGGAATAAAGACAGTTATGAGCTGCCACGTGGGTGCTCTGGAATAGCAGCCTGTGCTCTTAACTGCTGAGCCAACTCTCTAGCCCTGTATTAATTTTTTTAAAAAAGATTTTTCTCTAGTAAAATTTCAGGTTATCTTCAGGTACATAAAGAGTTTGAGGTCAGCATGATATACGGAAGACATTGCCTATAAGCAAACAAATCAATTAATAAAAGAATCAGCCCTGCTGGGCGTGGTGGGGCACTTGGGAGACAGACTCTGGGATTGCTGTGGGTTCAAGGCCAGCCTGGTCTACAAAGAAAGTCCAGGACAGCAAGGCTACACAGAGAAACCCTGACTCAAAAAACCAGAAAGAAAAGAAATACCCTTAATCCTTCAAAACTTTAAACATTTGTTCTTGGTTGGACAGATGGCTCAGGAGCTTACTGGTCCTGTAAAGGACCCAGGTTCAGGTTTCCAGCAGCCACATGGCAGCTTTAACTCCAGTTCCCAGGGGTCCAGTACCCTCTTCTGGCCTTCTTGGGCACCAGGCAGTCTGACAGTGCATGTGCATACACGGGAGCTAAAATACTCATACACATAAAATAAAACATTTAAAAATTTACTGTGTTTTTTGTGTATGAGTGTTTTTGCTTACATGTATGTTTGTGTACCATGTGTGCTTGGTACTGGTAAAGGGCATTGGGCTCCCTGGAAGTGGACTTACAGATGGTTGTAAACTCCGAAGGTGGGGGTGGGGATTGAATCCAGGTGCTCCGGAAGAGCAACCAGCTCTTTCCCTCTTTTTTTTCCCCCTAAGACAGGGTTTTTCTATGTAGCCTTAGCTGTCCTAGACTTGCTTTGTAGACCAGGCTAGCCTTGAACTTACAGTGATCCACCTGCTTCTGCCTCCTGAGTGCTGGGATTACAGGTGTGTGTGCCAGTACTCTTAACTTCTGAGCTACCTCTCTAGCCCCATCTCAACCTGCCCCTACTTTTTGTGGGGTAAGGTGACGTGGGGTGGGAGTTGAGACAGCGTCTCTCTACATAGCCCTGGCTGCTGTGGATCTCAGTATATAGAACAGGCTGGCCTCAGACTTAAAGAGGTCCATCTGCCTCACCTGGGATTAAAGGTGAGTGGCACCACACCTGGCCTTTCTTTTTTGTGTTTTTGTTTTTTTTTTTTTTAATTTAAAAAGTCAACACTTGCGTTCAAATATGCCCCTGAACTTCTGATGAGGTTCTGTCCCAAAGGGCAGAGATTGTGGGCATGCCCCCACCATGCTTGGCAAAACTAGATAGCTTGTTTGTTTTTAAGTGAAACTTGCATTTTTTTCTTTCAATAGATTATGAGCCTCAGACAATTTGTGAGCATCTCCAGTACTTGTTTGCTTTATTGCAAAACAGTAACAGACGATACATTGATCCTTCAGGGTTTGTTAAAGCCTTGGGCTTGGATACTGGACAGCAGCAGGTAAGCAGAATTTCAGTGCTCTCTTTCCCTTCTTGTCTTCAGAGGCACTCATGTACTCTAGAGTGTGTCTACAGAAGATGAAATAGGCTGCTTGTTAAAATGTAAATTTTGACTGGATGTGGCGGTAAGCACCTTTGATTCTAGCACGTGGGAGGCAATGGCAGGCAGATCACTCACTGAGTTTGTGGTCAGCCAGGTCTACATAGGGCGTTCCAGGACAGCCAGGGCTGTGCACTGATAGTTGATCTAAGAGAAAGTCTCCTTTGGATTTTAATGCCTTCACTTACTGACCAGCATGTTCCTTATTGTGCTTGTTCCTTTTAGCTATGTATGTATGTGTACATACCATGTGTGCATCCGTGCTCATGGAGGCCAGAAGAGGGTGTTGCATTCTGTGGAACTGGCGTTAGGTGGTTGTGAGCTTCTGACGTGGGTGCTGGGCATGGGAGGCCATCTAGAAGAGCAGCAAGAGCTGAACTGCTGAGCCATCTCTCTAGCCTGACTGTGGTCTTTACTTTTTCCCTTTTTAAAAAATGAGTTGTATATTTTCATTTATTTTAAATGTCTGAGTGTTTTTCCTATACATTTATCTGTGCATTATCTGTGCCTCAGGCCTAAAGAGGCTAAAAGGTCTCGGATCTTTTGGAACTAGAGTTAGAGATAGTTGTGAGTCGCCTTGTAGGTGTTGGGAACTGAACCTGGGTCTTCTGCCAGTGCTTTTAACTGCTATGCCATTTCTCCAACCTGTCAGCTTTTGGTCTTTCAAGATAGGGTTTCTTTGTATAGCGCTGGCTGTCCTAGACTTTGTAGACCAGGCTGGCCTTGAACTCAGAGATCCACCTGCTTCTACCTCTCCAAGTGCTGGAATTACAGGCGTGCGACACTGTGTCTGGCTTGTCAACACCTTTAAAACTGATTTGTGAGACTGATAAAGTATAGCTGGAGTCTTTGTTGTAAAACGCTAAGTTGAAAACACAGATAGTTTGAGTAGCATTTGTATTAGAAATCAGGAAGCAAGTTAAAACTTTTTTCTTTTTAATTTAAACTGTAGGATGCACAAGAGTTTTCCAAGCTTTTTATGTCGCTGTTGGAAGACACTTTGTCTAAACAGAAGAACCCAGATGTTCGAAACATTGTGCAGCAGCAGTTCTGTGGGGAGTATGCCTATGTGACTGTGTGAGTCTATTGCAGCTCTCGTGGCCCTACCTTTCAGTTCAGTCCCAGGTTATTGCTATGGTTGCTTATCATGGGACCTGAACTATTTATAGCTGTGCATTTCCATGGGAACGTGAAAGCAGCTACCTTGCCACTTGCAGTTGAGTGCCTCCAGGTCCTGGGAACTGTCTAGCTGAAGTCTTTGATGGCTGCGTAATAATATGGTTGAAATATAAGGTTGGAACTGGCTGGCAAACTAACTCATGTCCAACACTTTTTAGGGATGTTCTAGTCCTTCCTTGTCAAGGTTTATTTTACCTGTAATTTATACGTACAATTTCTGTAACAAAATAACGTTATAAACACTCTCTCCCCTCTATCTAGAGCAGTGGTTCTCAGCTTTCCTAATGTTGCAACCCTTCAATGCAGTTCCTCGTGTGGTGGCCCCTACCTAACCTTAATTGTTTTGTTGCTACTTTTATGAGTTGTGATATGAATATCTGATCTGCAGGGTATCAGATATATGACTCATATAGGTTAAGAACTGCTGGTCTAGGGTGTGCTACAGCGGCACTGGGTTGCTTTTTTCACTCTGATCTTAATTTTACTGTTTGTTTTTTCTATTGCAGTTGTAATCAGTGTGGCAGAGAGTCTAAGCTTGTATCAAAGTTCTATGAACTGGAGTTGAACATCCAAGGCCACAAGCAGTTAACAGACTGCATCTCCGAATTCCTGAAGGTACTTGCATAGCATATCAACATACACAGCTACTGCTTACTAGTGGCTCTATGCTATTTTGGGTGGCATTTTGATTTATAGGTACATACATTATTGGAGACTTTCCAAATTAGAAATAACCTAGTTTTTGTAAAGGTCCAAAAGGAACTATAAAGTGCCAGAGTAGTCTGCATCTTAACTTAATTTCAGGGCATTACATGCTAATTAGTGAGTAAAGGTTCCTGTGTGTGTAGGTGTGTGTAGGTAGGTAGGTACAGGTAGCACAGTATTTAAAGGCATCTGGTTTTTGTTACCACAAAGCTAATTTATTTTCTCATGTAGTAAACAGAATGCATTAAGTGGAAATACAGCCCCTCCCTCTGTGTCCTGATTCTGTAGAGGTGGAGGTGGCTCTTTTTCCTTCTGTGTGGAAACTGCTGTGAGGAAGCCTTTGCTTATCAAGCTTGACCAGGCAGACAGTGTGATAGGTGCCCTTGGAGTATCAACTTCCTGCCTTTGAAACAGTCCTGTGAGCATTCTCTCCTGTACAGGAGCCCGAAGCCATTAGTCACATTAAATTAATCTAGCTGAAGACTTACTGAGTGTTTACTCTGTTGTATTAAACACAGTGGCAGTGTTGGGCTGACAGTATCGGCAGAGTCAGCTTCGCTGGGGGTCATCGTGCAGTAGCATAGCTACCAGAGGCTCAGTAGTTAAATTTATAATGGTCATCACTATACTGAGGGGAGGAATGGTGCAAGGTAGGGCTATGAGCTGTACAAGACCCGAGGGCAGAGCTGAGGTAGGACGGGGCCTGTGCTTGGAGAACAGGAAGGTGTGTGTGGCATGGTGCTGGAGCAAAGGGAGAGTGTCAGAAAACCAGTAGCTGAGTAGAGATGGCCGTGGCCTGGTTGTGAGCATGGACCATGCGGAGTTAGAAGAATAAGGCTGAAGGGTGGGGCTTGCACAGAGCAACATGCAGGACCATGGTCGGCTGAATCGATCGCTAGCACCGGTCAGCTGGCTTTTGTACTTGGAGAGTAGAGTCAGTCAGACTTATGCACTGAGTATGAAGGGGAAAGTCAAGGGATTTTAAGGTTTGTGGCCTGATCAGTTGGTAGAATATTGTCATTTGCTAAGATGGAAGAAAACTGAGAAGGGCAGGCAGGATTGGGAGAAGAATCTTTTGTGAGGAGAGGATAGAGCTGAGTATAGGAGGTAGAAAGGAGAGTCAGGGGCCTGGAGAGATGGCTCAGAAGTTAAGCACACTGACTGTTCTTCTGGAAGCCCTGAGTTCAATTCCCAGTAACCACATGGTGGCTCACAACCATCTATGATGAGATCTGGTACCCTCTTCTGGACTGCAGATATACTTGCAGGCAGAGCACTGTATACATAATAAATAAATCTTAAAAAAAGAAAGAAAGAAAGGAGAGTCAGGAATTCAAAGCCAGCACCAGCTACTTTTGGTAGAAACTATTTTGTGTTGCATGTGACCCTGCAAAATGAGCTTGGCCTGATGCATAGCTCCAGCTGAGAGCCAGTTCAGCATGTGGAATGCCAGCACCGCGTAGCACACACATGCACAAAGGTGTGTGTGTGTCACTTGAAGGGGAGAAACGAGGATTTTGTAAAGCATGCAAGGAGGGGAAAGGACAGGGGCTTTTTTCCCCTAGCCCTGACCTAAGAAGTGATTAGGGAAAGGGAGCAGCTGGCAAGGCAGCTGCAGAGGGCCCATGAGGGAGGGGGAAGAGGGAGGGGCACCCTCAGGGGGTGGAAGTTGCTCACGAACAAGTTGTGTTCTACATCAGCGCTTTCCACGCTGCTTCACGTCCTTCCTTCCTTGTATGTTTTATTCCTAACCAGGAAGAAAAATTAGAAGGAGACAATAGATACTTCTGTGAAACCTGTCAAAGCAAACAGAATGCTACAAGGAAAATTCGACTTCTAAGCCTCCCTTGCACTCTGAACTTGCAGTTGATGCGTTTTGTGTTTGACAGGTGAGTCTGTGAGAGGACCTGGCAGAGAAGACAAAGGTGCTCACCTGGAGCCTTTTGTCCTTCCAAATATATTTCATGATGGTGCATCAAAATCGACAAGAGGCCAGTTCTACATGGATAGGAGCTGGAGCTGTAAAGAGAGCCCGTTTGTTACCTTAGTTACCTGTATGATTGTACATTTCAAAAAATTCTCCTCTCCATGGGAATGCATTCTTCATCTTATAATTCAAATAAGGTGGCTCTGCACACAGGCATGCTGTCACTGCTTCTGGAATGAGTTCTGCTAGGCGACAGAACTTTGCTGCGGGCTCAGCCTTTGCCCACATGTGCTAGCCTACTAGGTGTACATATTCCTGAAGGTTTGACTGACTGTCCTCTTCATGGCAGGCAAACTGGACACAAGAAGAAGCTCAATGCCTATATCGGCTTCTCGGAGAGTCTGGATATGGAGCCTTATGTGGAGCACAAAGGTACTGTTTTTCCCAAGCTGCGACTGTTGTTCCCTTGAGACTAACCCGTGGCCTGATCTCCACGTGCACAGCTGCAGTGTTTCTCAGATCCCTGTGGCAGTCTCTGAATAGCTGCGTTTTGACAAGATAGATACTACTTTTGTTTGTAAGAGTAAACACACTTAGTTGGGTGTCGCTGTACACATTTATAATCCACCTGCTTCTGCCTTCCTGAGTGTTGGAATTAAAGGTGTGCACCACCATGCCCGGTTTAGAAGGTTTTATTGAGCAGTGCATGGTGGCACACACCTCTTACCCCAATGTTCAAGAAGCAGAGGCTAGGGGCTGGAGAAATGACTCAGAGGTTAAGAGCACTGCCTGCTCTTCCAAAGATCCTGAGTTCAATTCCCAGCAACCACATGGCGGCTCAAAACCATCTATAGTGAGATCTGGTGCCTTCTTCTGGCCTGCAGGTGTATATGAAAGTGAAACACTAAATACTTTTTCGGGGGGGAGGTTGTGTTTTTTTGTGTGTGTGGGGGTGTCGAGACAGGGTTTCTCTATGTAGCCTTGACTGTCCTGGATTCGCTTTGTAGACCAGGCTGGCCTCGGACTCACAGCGATCCACCTGCCTCTGCCTCCTGAGTGCTGGATTAAAGACATGCGCCACCACGCCTGGCCTTCTGTATACTTAAATAAATGAATCCTGTAAAAAGAGAAGAAGCAAGCCAGGCGTGGTGGCGCACGCCTTTAATCCCAGCACTCGGGAGGCAGAGGCAGGCGGATCGCTGTGAGTTTGAGGACAGCCTGGTCTACAAAGTAAGTCCAGGACAGCCAAGGCTACACAGAGAAACCCTGTCTCAAAAAACCAAAAAAAAAAAAAAAAAAAAAAAAAAAAAGAGAGAGAGAGAGAGAGAGAGAGAGAGAGAGAGAGAGAGAAGAAGCAGAGGCAGGTGGATCTTAGGAGTTTGAGACCTGCCTGTTGTTCTACACGGCTGATTTCCAGGTCAGAAAAGACTACATGCGAAGACCTTGTCTTAAAACACAAACACAAAAATTAAAAGATTTTACTTTTTTTGTTCTATTTTCTGTTTTTGTTTGTTTTGAGACATGTCATACCTAGCTGTGCCGAGAATCTACTAAACAGCCCACACTTGTGGTAATCCTCCTGTTTCAGCTGCGAGCATGTTTAAAAAAAGGAAAAAAGGCACCTATTTTTGTAAACATCTTAGTTTTGGGGGTTTTTCTTTCTTTCTTTCTTTTTTTTCTGAGACAGGATTTTCTCTGTAGCCTTGATTGGTCCTGGACTCGCTTTGTAGACCAGGCTGGCCTTGAACTCTCAGTGATTCACTTGCCTCTCTATGTAAACACCTTTTTATCGTAGGTTGCTCTTTGCCCATTTGAATAGTTTAGCTGAATTTGTTGGTCCTCTTAGCTCAGCCTCTGGGATGCTAAGTTGAAGATGCAGCCACTGTGCTCAGCTCTCAGGCGTCATGTTTTGTATTCTGTCAGATACATAAAGAACTGTAGTGAGGGCTGGAGAGATGACTCAGAGGCCAAGAACGCTGTCTGTTCTTCCAACGGTCCTGAGTTCAATTCCCAGCAACCATATGGTGGCTCACAACCATCTATAATGAGATCTGGTGCCCTCCTGGCCTGTAGGCATACATGCAGGCAGAATACAAGTATAAATTATAAGTAAATAAATCTTAAAAAAGAAAGAACTGTAGTGATACCAGTTTATGCTCAAGCTGTAAGGCATACTATGGTGGGAAGTTATTCTTACAGCCCTTTCTCTTTGCAGGTGGGTCCTTCGTGTATGAGCTCAGCGCGGTCCTCATCCACAGAGGAGTGAGTGCTTATTCTGGCCACTACATTGCCCACGTGAAAGACCCTCAGTCCGGAGAATGGTATAAGTTCAATGATGAGGACATAGAGAAGATGGAAGGGAAGAAATTACAACTAGGGATTGAGGAAGATCTAGGTAAAACCTTTAAGTTGTGAGTGCCCTTTTAAAATATAAATTTTGTTGTTGTTGTTGTTGTTGTTGTTTCTGAGACGAGGTCTCACTATGTAGCCCTGGCTATCCTGGAACTCACTATGTAGAGACCAGGGTGGCCTTGAACTCAGAGATCTACCTGCCTCTGCCTCCTGAGTGATGGATTAAAAGCATGCACCAGCACGCCTGGCTTAAAATATAAATGTATTTACTGGCAATGTTTGATGCTCTCACGGCCTAGATTATTAGGGTTATTGAGGCTATTTAACACTCACAACTAGGCATCTTGCTGACAGTTCTTGGTTCAAGGATAACCAAACATTTTGCCACAGCGCTGGCTGTGCCAGGAAGGCACAATGGCAAAGGGGTTACTTTTAGTTACAGCCGTTTTTCCCTGGCGGAGAAGGAGAGTTGTCTGACAAGGATGGATATTGTTTCTTAGAGGAGGGTCCTCTTCCCGAAGTGAGGAGTTAATAGCTGTAGCAGAGAAACTGCTCTGACCCACGGTCTCATGCCAGCTCCCTCCCATCACCTCAGCTGTCACCCACCAGCTTTGTTCCCCGTGAGTGGCGAGGTCTTCTGAGAGAGCCAGTGATTTTCAACACTTCCCTACTCGGGGTTTGAACTGAGAGTTTCTGTGGTTTGGTGTTTTGAGGCAGGCCCAGGTTGTCCTTGAACTCTCCAGTGGTAATTCTTTTTTGGTTCCATGTTTTGATATGGCTGGATGGCATCTGTGCACCTCCAGCGGAGATGCCAGGTTGTCCAGTGGGGGAGGAGCACTGGGACTTGGGCTGAGTCTTTAAATCCCATTTCTTGTCAGTGCTACAATGCCTGACATACAAAGCTGGAGGGTGGAAAGCTGTAGAGAGGCAAATCTCATGGTTTCAGAGTGTTGTGGTCCTTCCTTCCTGTGGAGAAGGTGTGAATCACCAGCTCTGCTCTTGGGGCCTGGAGTTGTGTGTGGTACCCAGCCAAGGTGAACCATGCAGCAGAGCTCACTAGTAGTGAGGACCAGTCCTAGTGACACTGCCTCCACTAGTCAGCCCTCCATGCCAACTTTCCTTACCCATTGGGAAATAAGTCTTTTAAAACGGATCTGAGGTGGACATTTTATATCAGGCTTGGCTTGAGTTCCAGTTTGACTGTGGTGACCTTTGCCTTCCTAATTTTCACTGTAGTTTCCCTCCCTCCCCGCCTCCCAACAGTGGTTTTTAAAGACAGGGTTTCTCTGTGTAACAGCTCTGGCTCTCCTGGACTTGCTTTGTAGACCAGGCTGGCCCCTCAAACTAACAGAGAGATCCACCTGCCTCTGCTTCCCGAGTGCTGGAATCAAAGGCCTCCACCACCATGCCCCAGTTTTTACTTTTCTTAACATTAAACCTTAGGTGTAAATAATTGTGTTCATCTTGGTTTTTTTTTTTTTGGTTTTTTGAGACAGGGTTTCTCTGTGTAGCCTTGGCTGTCCTGGACTCACTTTGTAGACCAGACTGGCCTTGAACTCACAGCGATCCGCCTGCCTCTGCCTCCTGAGTGCTGGGATTAAAGGCATGCGCCACCACGCCCGGCCATCTTGGGTGTTTCTTACTGAAGTTTATTGCAGTTGTCTATAATGTAGCAGTAGAGTTGTAAGATTTAAAGTCTTTGTTACCCAGTTGTAGTGGCTTAGCTGTTAAGAGTGCTTGTTACTCTCCAAGAGGGTCAGAGTTTGGTTCTCAGCACCCACATCTAGGGGCTCCCTGACACCTGTAACCCAGCTGTGGGTAACTAGATGCTCTCTTAGGGCCTGTGCAGGCACCGCCACCTATACTTATGTTTACATATCTACACACACACACACACACACACACACACACACACACACACACACATAATTGAAAAATAATCTTTAAAAAGAAAGAATTATGGGATCTGCTGTCCATTTTATACATGGGGGTAGTCCTCAACTCTAAAAGAACTTAGAGAATCTGTATGCTTAGCAGTTTCCTATTTTGATATTTTAATAACTTTTTCATTTTGATTTTTGAGATGGTTTTATTATCTGACCCAGGCCGGCCTCAAACTTGTGACAGTCCTTACCTCAGCCTTCCAAGTTTTGATATTATAACTATGTACATATTTCTTTGTCTGCTTTTACCGTGTGGCTGGGGTGGTGCATCAAGATAGGGCTTCTTGTGGTTTAGATTGGCTTGAGACTCACTCTAAAAACAGAGCCCCTCTGTAAAATCTCTGTGCCTCAGGCTTCCTGAGTACATGAGTCACCCAGTTTTGGATTAAGTCTTATAATTTAAGGCTAACGTTTAAGGTCAGGCAAGGCTGCACACACTTTTGCTCCTAGTACTCTGAGAGATTGAGGCCAGGCTGGCTTACTTAGCAAGTTCTAGGCCTACCAATGACTATGTAGTGAGGCATTGTCTCAAGAAAAAAACCAGGGGTCGGGTGGTGACATAACAGGGCACTCAAATCACATGAGCAGGGGCACTGTTTGGTTTTACCCTGGCTGGACTGGGACTTATCTGTGTAGATCATGTTGGCTTCCAGCTTTTGTTAGTTTCCTATCTCAGCCCCTGAGTGTAGGAAGTGTGTGTGTGTGTGTTATTTTGAACATGGAGTGTTAAAGCTGGACATAGTGACACATACCTGTAATTCCAGCTTTCTAGAGGCTGAGGCAGAAGGGCCACAAGTTTTGAGACCAACCTTGGCTAATAGTGTGAGACTGTCTCAAAACATAAATGGAGTGTGACAAACCAGAACGGGCAGCTGTCTTCAAATCTGGGCCAGTGAGATGCCTCTGTAGGTAGAAGTGCCTGCTGCCACGCCTCATTGTCTGAGTTCTGTCCCTGGAACACATGGTAGCAGCTCCTAGAAGTTGTCCTGACTTCTACCAGTGCTCATGCATGCACAGATGCACAGAATAAACTAGTATGAGAAATTATCTAATGGCTGGGCAGTGGTGGCGCACGCCTTTAATCCCAGCATTTAGGAGGCAGAGGTAGGTGAATCGCTGTGAATTCAAGACCGGCATGGTCTACAGAACAAGCTCCAGGACAGCCCAGTCTATCCAGAGAAATCCTGTCTCGAAAAACCAACAAAAAAATAAAAAAGAAAGAAATTATCTAAGGACCTACTACATTTGTATCACTTTTAATGTTTTTGGTCTTGGGATATTTTAGACTGCTTTTGTTTTTTGAGACAGAATTTCTCTGTGTAGCTTTAGACACCTTTAGAAGATTTTTCCCCCCTTAGTGTGTGTGAGTGTTTTGCCTATTAGTGCATCATCTGCTCCCAGTGCCCATGGAGGCCAGAAGCCTGTCAGTGCAAGAGCATAGTTACATGTAGTTGGGAGCAGCCATTTAAGTGCTGGGAACTAAACATTCTGGTCCTTTGCAGCCAGTGCTCTTAACTGCTGAGCCAGTTCTCCAGCTCTTAGAGACCAGGGCCGCGTGCAGAAGTTAGAGGTCAATCTCAGGTCCCCTGGGCACTAACCATTTTGTTTTTCTGAGACAGGGTCTCCAAATAGCTTGGAGCTTGTCATTCAGGGCCAGATCTCTCCAGGGATCTGCCCATCTCTACTGCCTGAGTATAGAGATAGCAAGTATGTGCCACCAGGGCCAGCTTTTTGGTTTTTTGAGACAGAGTTTCTTTGTGTAACAGTTCTGGTTGTCCTGGAACTCTTTTTGTAGACCAGGCTAGCCTCAAACTCACAGAGATCCTCCTGCCTTATGCCCAAATGCTGGGCATTAAAGTCATGTACCACCATGTCTGGCCATGCCCAGCTTTTTAAATGTGGGTTCTGGGGATAGAACTGGGTCTTGTTTGTGCAGTGAGCTCTTTATTAACCAAGTCATATAAGTCATTTTTTATGTTTTCCCCTAGCCCACTAAACCCTGAAGTATAGACCTTCTAGTTAAGTTATCTTTTATTTCTTTTTCCCAGCAGAACCTTCTAAATCTCAGACCCGTAAACCCAAGTGTGGCAAAGGAACTCACTGCTCTCGAAATGCATACATGTTGGTTTATAGACTGCAAACCCAGGAAAAGAACCACACAATGGTTCAAGTCCCAGGTAATCACTTGTCCTGGATTGCTTCTGGGAATGCCTTAGAATTCTGTACTCCCGGGTTAATTAATGACCACCACCATATATATCACCCACCGTGACAGGTTCATTGTGGTAAATGTTAATGAGAGCAAGTGCTGCTCACAAACCTAGCAAGCAGTTACTGAGCTTTCAGAATGCCTGAGCCGTGGGACTGTTCTATTACCCCGACTCCAAAGAAAGGCGGAAGCAATTTTTGATAATGTTAAAGGATAACCCAGATTGATGTTTGGTTTCATTTTGTTTAACTTCTAGAGCAAAAGAAACTGGTGCCCTTGGTGGGTCCCACACACTGTAGTGTAGAACCGTTTGATGCTTATGTATAGTCTGGGTGGGGACCACCTGGCTTCTTTAATCCTGGCTTTAGTCTGGAAGTCTAGCAAAAGGTGAACTCCAATAGGTTTCCATTACTGTATTCACCCACCGTGGGATGATAATGTACACAGCAGTGTAGTCTTTGTCTTTGGAAAAGAGGCTAAGGTTGGTCTCTGTTTTTCTTTTTAATAGCCTTTCTTCAAGAGCTGGTAGATCGGGATAATTCCAAGTTTGAGGAGTGGTGTGTTGAAATGGCCGAGATGCGCAGGCAGAGTGTGGACAAAGGCAAAGCGAAGCACGAGGAGGTGAAGGAGCTGTACCAAAGGTTGCCTGCTGGAGCTGGTCTGTGAGATATTCCAGGACAACAGTATTGCGTTGAATGCCTGGGGCTTTGTTTTGTGTTTTTGTCTTTAAATGTTGCAAAAATGTATATGAAAAACTAGATTTTCTCCTTGAGGCCCACTTATAGATTCTAAAATCATTGTGCAGTAACTAGAGATGAGCATTTTTGTTTTTTCTTCTTATGTCACATTCTTTCCAAAGTGGGAGACTGTTGATGAAACCCTAGGTCAGCACTCTACAGTCATGACTTTCTGTGGGCTGGTGCTGCAGCTCGTGTGCTTGCTGCCAAATCTAACCACCTTGAGTTTGATTCCCAGCACACACATGGTAGGAGAGAAGGACCTCCTGCAGGCTGGTTTCTGACCTTTGCTTGTGTGCTTCCCCCCACCCCTGCCATGCACACACATAATTAATAAAAAGAATTTAAAGGATCTTTTTATTGTCAGGTGTAGTGGTGCATCCTTTTAATCTCAGCACTCGGTGGCAGAGGCTGGAGGATTCTGCCAGATACAGGCCAGCCTGGCTTACATAGCAAGTTCCAGGCTAGCCAAGGCCATGTAGTAGAACCTTGTTCACAATTTTTTTCCCTCTGTCTTCTAAAGCCAGATCTGGTTGGATTGCTATAACCTTCTGTTTTTTAGAAACGCCTGCTCCCTAAGAGTATCAGCTGACACACAGGTGTACAATTTTTAATATGAAATGTTAAGCCAGAATTGGAAATCTTTCTAGCTCATGCTGGCTTAGAATTATCCACACAACCTGCTTATCTTTTTATGTGTCCTTGTTTATCCAAATTTACCTTGTGCCTTCTGTGGCTGTGAATTGTCACATCACAAATACAAATCCCCCAGCCTCATTTCTGCATCTGAGAGAGAACATTGTGTCTGAACTTTTAAAAAAAAGTGTCCAAGCATGATTATGCTGCTGGTTTGCCTTTCTGTATGTATTCCCATTACTGGTGTAGTTTTAAATCAAAGGTAACGTAAGCCACAAAGTCTGTCTGTATGAAAAGCCTCTGGGAGTTCTCTGGTGACTGTAGGAGAGCTCAGGAGCAGCTTCTGCTCACACAGAACTGTGGTGAAGGCCAGAGGAGCCACCCACCTTCACTTAATAGGAAACTCAAGAGTCACGTCACTCTTTTCATGGGCCTCTGTTCAAAGGAGTTGGCCCTAGAAATCTGTTCTCCAAAAAAAAGACTTCTGCCCCAAGCAGAATGGCATGAGGCAGTGAGGGGTGAATCTCTCGGGGGAGGAACCTGTGCTTGGATCTGGAGAGACACTGGGTTATAAACCACTTCTCAAAACAAGTGGTGCCCTGATGTCTTCTAGACCTTGACCCACCAGTGGAAACTCGTTGTTCTAAAGTGACCACTATTTTATATTGCCTCGTTTGCAACTGTCAGCCTGTGAACAGTATTTTGAAAAGCTGCTTGCCCCAAAAATCTAAGTCTCACCAGAAACTCCAAGCCTGGCTGCTGTTATTTATAGTCAAAGATCGCTTGAATTCTAGATAAACGGCTATATTGTTCATGCTGTTATTATTCTGGACTCTTTGTTGTGTTCAAAATCTACTGCTGGTTTTGTTTGTTTGTTTTTCTGTTGTTGTGTTTGGTTTTTTTGTTTTTTTTTTTTAAACGTCATTTAAAACTCACTCATGATAATTGGCTTTTTTCAAAATGGTCTTCCTCTGTAGCTCAGGGTGGCCTCAAATTCATGGCAATGCTCCTGCCTCACCACCTTTGTGCTGGGATTATAGGAGCATTCCCACTGTGACTAGGTCACACAGTTCTTTCCTAGTCCTAGACACTGAAAGGCCTATTACCACCGCTAATGGCTCCTCTCCCAGGACCCTGACACACTAAAGCAAATGCTGGAAACTTGTTGGTGTAATGATAAGTAGTGTGTTAGATCAAAATTATGGGCACACCTTCTGCTTTTTCTTGCTGTTCTTAACTGTAAAGTCAGAAGGGGTCCCCACCCCCCAATTCTTTGGATCTTAGATTAATTTATAATCATTTCAAAGGTGTAAAAGAGCAAATTTCATTTGGGAGTTTTCTAGTAGAGGGTTAGCCAGTCTGCCTGACCCACCCACCTTTCAGTTCCAGCATGTGCCCGTTGTGTAGCTGTAGTCCTCCTAGGACCCCTCCTCAGAGGGTTAGGTTCTTTTTGTCTTTTGGGATAAGGTCTCATCCTAGCTCAAGCTGGTCTGCTGCTTTTCCAGCCTCAGTCCCCTGAGTACTGGGATTACAGATGAGAGCCACACTCCCAGCATCTTAATATGATGTTGTCCTCTCTGTTCAGCTCCTCCTGAGGGCTCGTAAAACATAACGCCTGGAGAATTAGTCCTTTAATGGGTCCCCGTCCCGACCCCTACTACCCACCACCACCTTGAAAAACTTAAATTACTCAAAACTTTTACTCTCAGACTTTGTATGGGAAAGCTCCTTGGAGGCTTATTTGTCTCAGATACGGGTCACCCCTGCATCCCAGTCTTTTGATACCATCCTAAACCTGATAAACAGCACAAAATAAAGGAAGCATTTTAACGTGGGGTACGTGGTGAGATTAGGACTGGGGACAGAACAAGGACAGCACACATTCAAAGCAGTCACTCTACCTCTGAGCTGTGTGCCTCATGAAAGGCACATGTGTGTTCTAATTTTGCTTTTTCATTTATTTACTGGTTGTGCTGGGGGTTTGGCCCAGGCTTCACCAGTGTTTGGCAAGTAGTCTACCATTCAACTACACCCCTAGTCCTTATTTTGCTGATACCTTGTAGGATGCCACGACCATTTTACCATTCTGTGTCTTAAGGTCTCCTCTTATATATATATATATTGTTTGGATGTATAATTAACTTTTCTATATCTCTTTTCTTCCAAAAAGCTCAAAATGCTTCACATATCTTATCTTTTACACTCAGCAACATCTCTGTGAGGTAGGTAGAAGGCAGGTATTATTAACTTCATTTTGCAAATTAAAGATCTGAAGCCTAGAGAGTTTGAGTGACTCGCTCACGCTGAGTTTCTTGAGGCAGGACATGGATTAGACTTCGGTCTCAACTGGCAGTTGTCACCTCCAATGATCAGAGGAGGCCCTTTGCTGCCCAGTTTCAGCACAAAAATGGACCTGACACTTCCAAATTTTGTTTTTGTCAAAACATTGAAATGTTTTACACTAAAATTGAGTGGGCGTTAGATTTCTGGATGTGTGACTCTGGGGAGTGTGAAACTGGTCAAAGCGAACTTTGCGTTAAGTGTCTGCCCCTCAGATCTCGCCAGAAGTAGCACACGGTACAAATACATGAATTCAACCTGTGTATGTTTTCTCCTATGTTTTATGCTGGGACTCACTGGAGACCTTTGTAAGTAATCAAAGCTGTCCCTTTTCTTTTAATTTTGCCTTTTGGGGAACTTTGGGACTCCCTTTCCCCAAATTAAAATTCATTTTGAAATGCCTAGTACTTTTGATTTTTGAACTTCAAAATAAATAATTCTGTTCTGGAGTACTGCATCCTAGAACCTAGCTTAAATATGTTATTTTCTTAAAATAGATAACAATGAGATGAATAGAGCATAAAGATTTTGGGAGAATCATAAATACTTTTTCTTAATCAACACCATTCTCATCTTGGATGCAGGAAAGTTGAGTGTTGAAACGAGCTTGTGAAGTGTGGTTGTAGCTGACAAGGTTCATTTGTAACTCAGAGCTCGATCCTAGCTATTCATTTTAATTCTCAGATGTCTATCACATACTTGTGAAAAGTAAAGAATGTGATGGTGATTTTTCCATCCAGCACGCAGATGTCCTCATGGAAGCTCTGTTCTGCTCTCAAGCAAGGCACATCTCTGTGGGTGCTTCTTGTAGAATGTGGCTAATAATACCCGCCGATCCCAAAGGGCTCTGTGCACACGTGTTTCCATGCACAAATCGAGCTCACAGGAGTGCTAGCTAACTGGAAGTTATAGTCACACATCAGACACTTCCCAGCCATTCTTCTGATCCTGCTGACTTTGGACAAAGTTTGCACTGTCTTTTGAGGAATATGACTTGTATCACTTAG
This sequence comes from Acomys minous, assembly GCF_964271855.1. Taxonomy (NCBI): domain Eukaryota; kingdom Metazoa; phylum Chordata; class Mammalia; order Rodentia; family Muridae; genus Acomys; species Acomys minous. The sequence goes on from NC_140487.1 coordinate 113,257,498, forward strand.
TCCAAAAACTGTAAAAATACATAGTTTTCCCCCATTTCTTTCTTTCTCAGAGCCCTATGAATTTGTCTCTCTTGAATGGCTGCAAAAGTGGTTGGATGAATCAACACCCACCAAACCTATTGATAATCACGCTTGCCTGTGTTCCCATGACAAGCTTCATCCAGATAAAATATCAATAATGAAGAGAATATCTGAATATGCAGCTGACATTTTCTACAGTCGATATGGAGGTGGTCCAAGACTGACTGGTGGGTCTGGTGTCTTCTCTCCTTGCTCAAGAGTAATGCCTGGAGTTTCACTCTGATCTTTTGATATCACTAGAAGTGAACTGATAGAGTAGACTTGCCAAGGATCGCAGAAGTGAAGCTAGGCACCCAACTGATGGAGTGTAGACAAAATAGGTTCCCTTTAAGGAGTGTCGTCTATAGTAGCTTGCCAGCTTGTACAGTACTCTGAGAAGCCTTGACTTTGTTTGGTTCATGCTGGTCTTGTTTCCGTAGGTTCGGGAGATTCTTTCTTAGTTTATAAACATGCTTAATCGTCCCTTGAATATACAGAGCTGTATATACCACAGAGAGCCAGCCTCTCTGGTTCTGCCTCTTTCTTCTCAAGAGGTGTCCTATTCATTTATATTTAAAGTTTTCTGTTTATTTGCTTAATGTGTCTGGCTGTGTGCCATACATGCCCTGCAGTTTTCTTTTTAAAGAGTAACTAGCAACACAGATCCCTTTCTGATCTCCAATGAGGCTAAGGGAATTGAATGACCTCCAGTTCCCCTTTCCCGAAGTTAACGTTATTTTTGGTTATGCTCAGCAATTAATAATATGCTTGTAGGCCTTTCTGTATATGCAGGATTTTGCATTCTAAATTACTCATCATTCAGAATTAATAAACCATACAATGGGAGGCTCTTTTTTTTTTTTTTTTTTAATCTTAGGTTTATGAGTGTTTTGGCTGCATATATGTCTGTGTACCTTGTATGTGCCTGGTGCCAAGGAGGTCAGAAGAAGGCATCAGGTCCTCTGGAACTCAATTTATGGATGTGAGCCACCAGGGGGTGTTGGGAATTGAACCTGGGTCTTTTTCAAGAACATGTGCCCTTAACCACTGAGCCATCTCTTCAGCTCCTGCAAGCTCTTTCAAAGAATCACATTTCAGGACCAGTAAGATGGCTCAGAAAGTGAAAGCACTTGCCTGTTGACCTGAGCAATTCCTGGGACCCCCAGGATGGTAGAAAACTGACTCCATATGGTCCCGAGGTGTGCACATGCACATTGTGACACATGCACTCGCATATGCACTATATACTCACAGTAATAATAAGTGAAATTTAAACACAAAAATGAATTACATTGTGATTCCTAGAGTATCTATGCTCTTGTGTCATGTCCACATAAAGATTATTACATGCGTACAGCTCAGAGGGGCCTACTCTCCCTGCTGCAGTCAGACTCGTTTGATTAACTTTGTCTCAGCTTTGTGGTTCATTCTGCTTTATGCTATAGTTTTTCGAGACAGGGTTTCTCTGTGTATCCTTGGCTGTCCTGGACTCACTTTGTAGACCAGGTTGGCCTTGAACTCACAGACATCTGCCTGCCTAGATTAAAAATTCTTGTGTCGTTTGTACTGAAAACGTTCTCCTTATAGGAAGTCAGTATGAAAATGATGTTTATTTCCAGTGTCTTTCTTGTCTCTAGTGAAAGCCCTGTGTAAGGACTGTGTTGTAGAACGCTGTCGTGTATTGCGTCTGAAGAGCCAATTGAACGAAGATTACAAAGCAGTAAACAATTTGCTGAAAGCAACAATGAAGGGGTATGTTACACAGTGCGTTGTTTCTGAGAGCTTCCAGTGCTGCCAGGCAGTAATCAGGCGGCTGCTTACTCAATCACAGAAAAGAGTTAGCTGTTAGGAAATGAAAGGTGCAAAGAAGACTCAGGGACAGCCTGGGCTACATGAGTGAGTGTCCTTTATACTTTTTTAAACATTTATTTATGTGTGTCTGTGTGTGTGGATGTATACACATCTGTCATGCAGCATGTGTAGACATGAAAGAGGACAGCTCTCAGACGTTGCTCCTCTGCTTCCACCATGGGATTGGACTCAGGTGCCTGCCTGCCATGCTTGGCAGCAAGTGCTTTACTGCAGAGCTCTTTTAACCAAAGAAAGGTGTTTTCTGTGGCAGAGGAGATAGATAGCCTGTGGATAAGGGGCTTGCCTTGCTGACGTGAAGATAAGTTCAGATCCTTAATACTACATGCAAAGTTATGGTAATTCCAGGAGGCAGAGAGGAGCAGGAGCTGCTAAGCTCTAGTTAAAGAGACACTTGCTGAGGAAGACCCGGACTTCAGCTCTGTACCTTCAAGCACACATGGCCACATGTATCTACCCTGTACCCCACTCCACCCCTAGTTACACACATCACATACACACCTTTTTAAAGCTAAATTTAATATTTTAAAATGTAGGTTATGTGTATGTGAAGTGTATTCTGTGCATCACATCAAGCCTGTTGCCCACAAAACAAAACAAAAGACAAGGCAGGTACAGCCTTCACTCTGTTTGTTAGCGTGGAAGAAGAAAGGTCTCGGCCTGACTAGGTGAGTCCCACTTAGGCTTAGAGGTACAGAAAGCTTGTGTGGAGAAAGCATTTAGCAGGCCTGGAAAGGCAGTGTCACCTTCAGCAAGGATGAAGTGATGTTGAGAAGGGGAACTCAGTGGGATGTCCTTAAGAAAAACGTAGAGTGTTAGAGGCACGCCGAACCCCACTCCAGAGCACCTGTCACTCAACCAGATCTAAGCTTGGTCTTCCTTTGGGGCCATTCTGCAAGACCTCCTGTGTGGCTCAAGTGTATATGTGTGTGTGACCTCGATAAGGGTGTGCATACACAAGTGTCTTTGCCTAGGTACACCCTAGCTGGGTGTGCTGTGAGTGTATATGTATGTGTGACCTCGATAAGGGTGTGCATACACAAGTGTCTTTGTGCCTAGGGACACCCTAGCTGGGTGTGCTGTGAGTGTATATGTATGTGTGACCTCGATAAGGGTGTGCATACACAAGTGTCTTGTGCCTAGGTACACCCTAGCTGGGTGTGCTGTGAGTGTATATGTGTGTGTGACCTCCATAAGGGTGTGCACACACAAGTGTCTTTGTGCCTAGGTACACCCTAGCTGGCCTTGAATTCACATCGATCCGCCTGCCTCTGCCTCCCGAGTGCTTTGATTAAAGGCGTGCGCCACCACACCCTTCTTGGATTTTAATTTGATGTATGAGAAAGAGGGCAAGATGTAGAATGGAAACAAAGCAATAGACACCTGCAGTTCAGTAGCGAGGCGTGAAATGGCTCACACCAGGGTGAAATGGCTCACACCCGGAACTGGCATAAAAACAGTTGTGTGCACAGTAGTTGATTTGAATGCTTGTGATTTATTTTAGTTGTGGACTTCGGGAGACCGAAGAAAAGAAGGGAACTCTGGCAATCACCCACTAGGATTTAGCATTCTCTCTTTTCCACAGAAATGATGGCTTTTGGGTGGGAAAATCTTCCTTGCGCAGCTGGCGCCAGCTGGCTCTTGAACAACTAGATGAGCAAGATGGTGAGGCGGAGCAAAGCAACGGGAAGATGAATGGGAGCCCCTTCAGCAAAGGTGACCAGAGCTAGAACCGTGGCGGTGTGGGGGTGTGTGTGGGGGTGTCTTTGTCCACAGATTCCCTCCTGCCACTTTAACTGCTCCTGCTTTTGCTCCTCAGATTTATGTCCCTAGTCTTTTCTGGAACATGGAGATTCATGTCTGCTTGGAGAGTTAGAGGGTCTCTGTGGCAAAGCTGCACTGTGGTCCCCTTCCCCCTAGGCCCTTACCAATTTGGGGTACCTAGTATAAGCCTGCAGCAGCTGCATTGTGCTTAGCTTGCTTGTGTTCTAGGTGGGAAACACTAGACCATCACCCTTCAGTCTTCATTTTCAGTAAAATCGCTTTAATAAAAATTTATGCCCATGTATGTTTAAATTTTTTTTATTAAATCTCAAGGTCTCAGAAACAGCTATGGGCAAAAAGTTCAAGCTTTTGAAATTCCACTCAGACTCAGCAGAGCCCTGAGGTGGCTCCTTTATGGCAGTGAGCTCTGGGCTTAAGTGCTACCTTGTTAGTCACGTGCAAAGTTCATGTCAGTTCTGTTCCAGCCTCAAGGGAGGGCAGCTGGCTGCAAAAGGCTCTGAGGCTGGTGAGCTCCACAGTCTCGCTTTAGGATAGCAGCCATCCAGCTCTGATCTCTGCACCCTGCCTCGAGGAGGGCAGGATTTGGACAGCTTCTCGCTTGCCCATTCTTTACTGAGCCCTGCTTTCAGACAGGAAATCATGTTATATTAAGCCTTCCAATAAACAGATACCAAAGGAAATTAAGGCATTTAGAATGACTGTAGGTCTCAAATGGAGATTACTAATGGTGAGGTTAGTAGTGCTCAGTAGTACCATGTAGTAGTGACTTGTGAACAGTCATGTTCACCCGATTTCCTCCCTTAACCCCTCTTTTCTTTATTTTGTTATTTTATGGTACTGGTCCTGGAACCCAGGGCCTCACACGAGCTAGGCAAGTGCACCATCCCTGTATTAACCCACAGTTCTGTTGACTTTCTTTCAAACATTGACGTTTACATACTTATATGTTTTGGTTTCATGTATGTTTGTGTGAGGGTGTCAGATCTCCTGGAACAGGAGTTACAGACAGCTATGAGCTGCCATGTGGGTGTTGGAATTGAACCTGGGTCCTTTGGAAGAGTAGCCAATGCTATTAACCACCGGGCCATCTCTCCAGCCCCTTTTATTCAACTTTTTAAAGCTTTGTTGAAATTATGTATTTCTACACTTAAAAGGTGGGGGAAGAGGGAGCTGGAGAGATGGCTCAGAGGTTAAGAACACTTATCTGCTCTTCCAAAGGTCCCCAGTTCCCAGCAACCACATGGTGGCTCACAGCCATCTGTAATTAGATCCAGTGCCTTCTTGTGGCATGCAGGCATACATGAGTGCAGAATATTGTATAAACAATAAATAAAAAATTTAAAAAAGAAAAACCAACAGATTAAAGTCTTATGTAGCCATTGCTGCTCTCAAAACTATATAGCTGAGGATGACCTTTAACTTTTGATCTTTCCCGTCTTCCACCTCCTACCTCCCTAGTGCTGGGATTATAGATTTGTCCCACCACACCTAGCTTCATGTGTTAGTCCCAGTCCTGGCTTTTTTGAGGCAGGGTGTCTCACTCATATGGTACAGGCTAGCCTGCCTCACTCTGCTCCTTCAGTTACAAATGTGTGCCATGCCTGCCTAAGTATTACAGCTTGCGTGGCTCTCGTACTTTAACATGGCTTCCTATTCCCATAACATTTCCCCATTTTAGGGTGGGGAGCCACATAGCCCAGGCTGACACTGAACTCCCAGGCTTCCTGCCTCTACCTCCCACATACTGGGGTTATAGGTGTGTGCCACCACACTTAACAAAATGTGTTTATGTAGATTGAGCATGTTAGGACTTCCTTAATCTACAGAGTCCTTAAATAACTAGTCTCGAATGTTCAAGATTTCTTCCTTTGATCTATTTCCAGCATCTAGAACTACATATAGTGACAGTGCAGACAAGCAAGAATGGGACGGTATTGACTGTAACACAGACTTCCTAAACATTACATGTCTATTCCATGTAAGGTTTCTGTTCAACCCTTGTAAGAGCAGGGTGATGAAAATGATGTGTCACCTAGATGACACTTGACTACAGCCGATAGGATATGTAAATTAAGTCAGATCTACTTGCCTCTGTATGTCTCCTCTCACAAGTGCCTTCCCCCATGCTGCCACCACTTTATCATCATCATCATCATCACCATCATCATCATCATCATCATCATCATCATCAAAGACAATGTCTCACAGACGCCGTAAACTCTTGCTCTTCTGCCTTGGTTGTCCCCAGTGCTGGGATTACAGTGTAGGCCACTCACTCCCACAGCAGGCTTATTGTATAACTCTTCAAAACATCAGATGCCACTGAAGTTTTCCCCTTTCTCTTAAGGGAAAGGAAATGCAGCCCTTCTCTGCACAGCTGTAAGGTCTGGTTTTCAGAATTACTTCAGGTTTTCTTTCCCTAAAGTTGTGCTGCTTTGAACTTTGAACTACAACAGCCAGAGCTGTAATTGTCTGTTTCTTTTGAATAGATGAATCAAAGGAAGAGAAAAAAGAAGAGGAGGAGGAACTAAATTTTAATGAAGACATCCTGTGTCCTCATGGTAAGCTGGAAGCTTAAGTCCGTTGTCAGTTTGGCACCAGCTCCTCATGGTTTGTCCTACATTTTCCCTGAGCTTGTCACCCTAAAGGTTTGTCAGGTTGGTTATCAACTCAGAAGTCTTCTGTTTGTACCTCCCAAATGCTGGGAATACAGGTATGTGTCAGGCACCTTTCTGAGAATTATTTATCGGATATTTGAGAGCTTATACTAGCTTTCAGAATGCCACTCCCAGGTCCAAATGCACCTTTTGTCAGGTAGCCTTTATCCCGTCAGTTTTCAGAAGTCAGCATGTGACTATGGGCAGTGTCCCTCAGTCCTCTTGCATTGATGTTCCTGACTCACTGGCAGTGCTTATGCTCTGGACATTAAGCACACTTGCAGGGACTTGGGACTGCTGCCCTGCTCCTTTTTTCCTTGTTTGGACAGTGCAGACCAGTTTCCACTGCTATGGGACTGCATGCAGGAAGAGGGCTCCGCACACCTGTGTTCAGTGTGGAACATACCTGCTCGTCTCTGCTCCATATCAACCTTGTGACTTTGGTTTTCTGTGTGGTTAGAGGGGACAATGTTATAGGACAGAGGCTAAGAACTAACCATTTCTTAGATTAATGATGGTATGTAGTTTTCTGCTCATTTATTTATGAAAAAGGTTCATTCTTTGTAGTCTAAGCTTATATTGAACTTGGAGCATCTGTATCACGGTTTACAGAGCTGCATTTCGGGTGTGGTAGATGGGCTTACACAGGGTGGGGATGCTGTCTTTTGCTGAGTGTGGTGGAGCACCTCTTTAATCCCAGCACTCAGGTAGCAGAGGTAGGTGATCTCTTGTTAGATGTAGACCATCCTGGTCTACATAGCAATTTCTAAGCCAACCAAGGCAGTACCATAGGTTTTTAATTCGATTCTTGATTTTTATTATTTATTTATATTTTATTTTATTTATTCTATATTTTTGAGAAAACTCAATACTTCTGCCTAGATTCAAACTGAAATTAATCCCCTGTCTCGGGCTTCTTAGTGCTGAGATATGAGTGTGCTACACCAGGATAGATTGAGATTTTAAATCCCATCGTAACCTCTTTTGTCTATTACCAATCTGTGGAGGCAGTTCTGTAGTAAAGTATATCTGGTTGCATTTTATTTATCAAGTTAGTTAGTTTTTGTTTGTTTTGTTTTGTTTGAGACAAGGTTTCTCTGTGTATCCTTGGCTGTCCTGGACTCACTTTGTAGACCAGGCTGGCCTCGAACCCACAGCGATCCACCTGCCTCTGCCTCCCTAGTGCTGAGATTAAAGGCGTGCACCACCACCGCCCAGCCCTGGTAGTTAATTTTTAACATACGTCTTTGTATGTGTGAATGAGTGCAGGTGTCTGCCGAGGCTAGAGGCATTGGAGCCCCCGGAACTGCAGTTACTGGTGGTTAAGCTGCCTGATAGGCATGCTGGAAATCAAACTCCAGTCCTCTGCAAGAACATTATGTTTTTGTTTTTAAGATTTATTTATTTATTATTTATACAGTATGCCAAAAGAAGTCACCAGATCTCATTGTAGATGGTTGTGAGCCACCATGCAGTTGCTGGTAACTGAACTCAGGACCTTTGGAAGAACAGACAGTGCTCCTAACCTCTGGGCCATCTCCCCAGCCCAAACATTATGCTCTTAAGCTATTTCTCCAGTTCCTGGTTACTTATAGTATGTTATACATGCTTCTGTGCAAGTGTGAACTCAGAAGGCAGTTTTGTAGAGTTGTTTCTCTCCTTCAGCCTTTGCAGGATTCACACGGATCAAAGTCAGGTTGGCAGGCTTGCACCACAGGTGTCCCCTCTGCTGGGCCATCTTGCTTGTCTCTCTGGTTACTTCTTGATTTTTCCCAACTTAATGTAATTCTTCTTCTGTTGCATATATCCAGTGTATATGTGAGTACATGTGTGATTTTGTGTCTATAAACGGGTCCACATGTAATGAGAACCAGAGGACAACCATAGTCCGTTGTCCCCCGTCCGTTCCCCCGGCTGTCCAGACTCACTTTACAGGCCAGGCTGGCCTTGCTTGAACTCTCCGAAATCCACCTGCCTCTGCCTCTGCCTCATGGGATTAAAGAAGTGCAGCTTTCTTTTTCTTTTTGAAGAGTCTTGGATGCTAGAGAGATGGCTCTGCAGTGTAAGAGGGTTTTTGTTTGTTTGTTTTTAAGATTTATTTATTATTATGCATGTACACCTGCACACCAGAAGAGGGCATGAGATTTCATTATAGATGGTTGTGAGCCACCATGTGGTTGCTGGGAATTGAACTCAGGACCTTTGGAAGAGCAGGCAGTGTTCTTAACCTCTGAGCTATCTCTCCAGTCCAGTTTAAGAGCATTTGCTTTTGCAGAAAGACCCAAGTTTGGTTCCAACCATCCACATGGTTGTTTACAGCTATCTCTAAGTCCTTTTAGAGGACCCAGTGATCTCTTCTGGCTTTCATGGCCACTAAACACACATGTAGTACACATACCTACATGCAGGCAAAACACCTATGCACACAAAATAAGTCTGTCTTAAAAATAGAGTTCTTTTCTCTTTTTAGAAAGGAAGAGTCTAGTGGTGTGCTAGGCTATGTGGCTAGCTAGCTCAAGCAGATTTCTGCCTCTGCCTCCCTGTGCAGGGATTACAGGTGTGTGACATCACACCCAGTCTCTTTGGACATAGGCTCTGGGGATCCATAGGCTCTGGGGATCAGGCTGAGGGCCTTAGGCTAATAAGGCAAACACATGACCAACTGAGCTTTTTTCCTAGCCCCTTTTAAGCTTTACATTTTTTCTGTAGATGTCAATTCTTTGTAGTCTTCATACAGAGAGTTTCAGGTCAGTCAGGGTTACATAATGAGACCCTGTCTCAAAAATTAAGAAGAAAAAATGATGTTGCTTGACCACTGAAAGTGAGTGTAGCTTGAGCTCAGTGGGAGAGGAGCCTCTCAACACGTTGTGCTGTGTGCTGCTGAGCTAGCAGTGATCCCAGCTCTGTTGGAAGTGTTTGGTTAGAATTACCCTTCTTAGTTTTTATTAAGTAGTGTGCTTTGTTTGTCTGTTTAATGTGTATGAATGCTTTGCCTGCATGTATGTCTGCTCACTACATGTGACATCGGTGCCTGCAGAGACTAGAAGGGGACATTGGATGCCCTGGAATTAGTTACAGATGGTTGTGAGCTGCCTTGCGGGTGGTGGGAACTGAACCTGGGTCCTCTGCAAGAGCAGCAAAGGTTCTTATCCATTGATCTATCCCATTGACTTATCCTTTATGGCAGAATTTTTGTTTTTCCAATACTCCATGTATATTTGACTTGTAACTAGTCACTGTTGTGCACTTGAGCTTTGTTTGAGATGTTCTCTTTCATCCTGTATTTTTGGTAAGTGACTACCTTCCTGGTGTCAGTGTTTCAGGGGACAAAAGCAAGAGGCATACCTCCCCATTGTCCCTGAAGAACTGTAGAGTTCTAGACTTGTAAGGACATCAACTCAGGCCAGAATTTTAGGGCTAGTTGGTTTATGAAGCAGAGTTGAGCCTTGTATGTGTTTTTTCTCTATGTATGCATACGTACCCTGTATATACTGGTGCCATGGAGGCCACAAGATGGCTTGCATCCTCTGGTACTGGAGTTGCAGATGACTTTGAGCACTCATGTTGATGCTGGGAACTGGACCCTGCCTTTATATTTAAATTTTTTTCATCAAATATTGTAATGGGTGCACCTGCTTTGGTGGTGGGGGAATGGGGGGCGGGAGGAGGCAATTCATATGCGACAAATCAAAGAATACCTCTGAGGATGTGGTTCTTTCCTGTGTTTACCTGGGTCCCAGATTGAATTTAGGTGTCAATCTAGTATAGCAAATGCCTTATTATCCAAGCCATTTCATCAGCTCTGTAAATGTTCACATTGTGGCCTGATTTCTCTGGTCATAAGTTTATTGAAGCCGATACAGTTGTTTTTGGGATGTGGTCATTGAGCTGCCACTCCACGCAGCATGTGAACGTGCCGTCCTTCTGCCTGAGTCTCCAGAACAGCCAGGCTGAAGTCCATCTCTGCTTACGCATTGTTCTCTACGCGTAAAAGATGTTTTTCTGTTTGTCCCTGTGTCTGACTGTTCTCTGAACCTTTCCCGAGGTCGTCTTGTTCCTGGCGCTCTCAGGTACAGGGGCGGGTGCTTCAGGCTCTGAGGCGGGCACAAGGGAGAAGACTGAGCTAAAGGAGGGTGGACGGCACTTTTCCTCCCGACAGCCCTGCTTTGTACAGCAGGCTGGCTGGAGTTTCCAACCTCCTCAGGCTCCAGCTGCCAGAGCATTCATTCCCCACTACACTGGTTTAAGCTAGCCTTTCCTTAAGATTATCAAAGGACTGGAAGAATTGATAAGTAATATCAACTCAAGAAGATGATATTTTGTGCTATTAGAATTTAGTGGTTATGACAAAGTGTTGGTGAATATTAATAGTTAATATTCAGTCATTATATTTAGCAAAACCTTATTTATTCATTAACCAGTAATTTCCCCAGATAACCACACATTGAGACTATGTCCTTCAAATTAAGCACCAAGATGAACATATCCACTATCAACTTATCTTCCTCTCATCCAAGGACCCAAGTACTTTAGTTATTATCTTCTCTAGAATCCATCCATTTCCTCCTCTCTTGCGTTTTTCTTCTCTTCGTCCCTTGACTTCTGGCCTCCTAACCTCAAAACTCCACCCCCTTCTCTTCTGCCAACATTTTCTTCGTGGGGGTGGGGTGGGATTTTGAGACAGGGTTTCTCTGTGTAGCCTTGGCTGTCCTGTCTCAAACTCACATTAATCCGCCTGTCTCTGCCTCCTGAGAGCTGGGATTAAAGGTGTGCGCCACCACGCCCAGCTCTTCTGCCAACTCTTAAGCTTCAGCATTTTTTATTTTTATTTTTTTAAATTAACCAATCAACTGGGCCTGGAGAGATGGCTCAGTGGTTAAGAGTACTGTCTGCTCTTCCAAAGGACATGGGCTCAATTCCAAGCACCCATATGGCAGCTCACAACTGTTTGTAACTCCATTTCCAAGACATCTGATACCTGAATACCAATGCATATAAAATAAAACTAAATAAAAAATTATTTTAAAAATTAACCAGTCAACTTTAAATTAGGTGGAACAAGGTTTATACAACAAGGACACACATATGTGAGAATGTGCTCTGTCTGAGCAGGGCCCAGATCTTCGGTGTAGGGGTGGTAATTAGCATTAAAGTACATAGCACCAGACCAACCCGCAACAGTAAAGACAGTGATGCTCCATAGGTGCTGTGCTGGCTCTGGTATATTCATTCACCTTTTCACTGTGTGAAAGATGGCTGTGTTGCTTGTTAACACATCTGCAGGTACCTGTCCAGGGGGCACAGAGACAACCTACATCAGTCAGCCTGGTTCCCTCAGGGTTTCCTTTGGACTGTCTGAAGATTTGAACATAACCAGAAACCAGGCAAGGGATGTCCCTGACAAGCTAGCTATGGTTTAACAGTAATCTGAGGTTGCTGTGGTTCTGACCATAGTCCACCTGACATTGGAAACATGACAGAGCAGCCTTGACCAGCATTCTTCTCTTGTCTTATTTCAGGCTGGGTGTGGCGGCCCACACCTGTTTTCCCACACAGGAGGTTACAGGGCCATCCTGAGTTACATGGATATATCCTGCTTCAAGAAAGCCAAGACGAGCTGGAGAGGTGGCTCAGTGTGTACGATTGTTCTTCCAGGGACCACATGCCTCCTTCTGACCTCTGTGGTCAGCAGGCACCTATGTGGTACACAGATAGGCAGACAGGCAAAGCATCCACACACATAAAATAACATGTTTTGTTTTGTTTTTTTTTTAAAGAAAAAAAGAAGCTCAGTGTGATGGCACACGCCTTTAATCCCAGCACTCTGGAGGCAGAGGCAGGCAGATCCTTGTGAGTTCGAGGCCAGCCCAGTCTACAAAGCTAGTCTTGGAAAGCCCAGGCTACACAGAAAAACCCGGTCTTGAAAAATAAGGCAAACAAACAAAACAAAAAACAAAAAGAAGAAGAAAACCAAAACCAATTGCTAATAGGGAACAAATTTGGAGGTTGAATGGCATTGCTTTATTGCTTAAATGGTGATTTAAAGAGAGCCGACTGAGGTCCACACAGTCTTGAATATACTGCTTTATTGCCAGATGCTTTTAGGCGGCGTCAAGCAAAGTCTTTTGGGGGAATTGGGAGTTTTGCGTGTGGGTGAAGACAAAATGCTCTTAACCCCTGCCTGGGCTCAGATCCCCAAAGTACAGTGAAATTAAACATTTAGCATGTGTGGCGACCTCTGTGTGTGCTCATGCTGGCACCCACAAATGAACCAAAGAGGTTCCTGAACAACTGGAAAAGAAAGAACACCTATAGACTCAGTGTCAGGATAGGGACTAGGGACCAATGATGTGGCTCTGGGTAAAAGAGCTTGTGGTTGAACCCCACCCTTCTGAGATTGCTCCCCAGGGTCCACATGGTGCAAGGAAAGAGCTCACTGCATGCATGTTGTCCTCTGACCTGCACACGGGTACCTTGGCATGTATACAGCCACACATACACACATGAATAAATACGTATTTTTTACTCAGGGCCTCTGGAAGAGCAGCCAGTACTCTTAACCTCTGAGCTATCTCTCTAGTCCTAAATACATATTTTTAAAAAAACTTTTAGGAAATAGCTGTTGACTTTTTTAATCCTTGTTTTTAAGTAAATTTTTTTTCTCTTATTTAGGAGGGTTAAGCATATCTGAAAACGAAAGAAGGCTTGTTTCTCAAGAGGCTTGGAGAAAACTGCAGCAGTACTTTCCAAAGGCTCCTGAGTTCCCAAGTTACAAAGAGTGCTGCTCTCAGTGCAAGGTGCACAGCTCCTGATGTTTGTGGGAATGGCATGCCCCTCCTTGGGGACAGGTGTGGGGGCAACACACATGTTATCAGTGAGAGGCAGCTGACTGCTTCAATCTTTTTCAGATACTAGAACGAGAAGGTGAAGAAAATGAAGCCTTGCATAAAATGATTGCAAACGAGCAGAAGACCTCACTTCCGAATTTGTTCCAGGACAAAAACAGACCATGTCTCAGTAATTGGCCAGAGGTACTGTGATTGCCTCAGAGAGGCTTCAGCCAAAGTTCTGTCAGATCAGCCTGGACCTATTCTCATTCTCATCCACTTTGCTTCCTTGTTGGGAGATACACCAGCTCACCATTTCCATCTTATTGCACAACTTGAATGGGGGAAACAAGGGGTTTGTGTTGAAAATAGTGTGGTTCACAGTAGGTAACTCACATCTGCAACCCCAGTTCATAGTGGATATGGTGGCTCACATCCCTGACCCCAATTCACAGTGGATATGGTGGCTCACATCTGTGACCCCGGTTCACAGTGGATATGGTGGCTCACATCTGTGACCCCAATTCACAGTGGATATGGTGACTCACATCCATGACCCCAGCTCACAGTGGATATGGTGGCTCACATCTGTGACCCCAGTTCACAGTGGATATGGTGGCTCACATCTGCGACCCTGGTTCACAGTGGTATGGTGGCTCACATCTGTGACCCCTAGCAGGTGTGGGAGGCTGCAAGAGGATTATGAGTGTGAGGACAACCTGGGTTACATCGTGAGTTCTAAAGTAACTTGAACTTGAAAGAGAAAATAACCTTGAAAATTTAAAGAGGGGTAGTGGGGAAACGAAGCTGACACATTCTGTTTGTGCTTTTTGTTTCCAGGATACGGACGCTCTCTATATTGTGTCACACTTCTTTTTAGAGGAATGGCGGAAATTTGTTAGGTAGGAATTAGAAATTTCTTTACTTACTCTGGGTTGACTGTGTGTTTTTTTGTTATTGTTTTTTAAGTCATGGATTCCCTTAATGGTGCATTCCTAGTTACTTTTCCTTATATACACAGAAGATTTTTTTTTCCTTTTTAAGATCTTATTTTAACTAACTTATACAACTAAACCCAAAACATAAATTAATTAATAATATCTATTTATGTTTATCTCTAGCTTAAAATTATTTAAAGAAAATGTTGTGCAGCCAGGTGTGGTGGTGCATGCTTTTAATCCCAGCTCTCAGGAAACAGAAGCAAGCAGATCTCTGAGAGTTAAAAGACCGTCTGGTCTACACAGCCAGGGCCACACACACAGTAAGACCTTGTATAAAAAACCCAAATAAATAAAATGTTGTGGATTGTGGAGATAGACAGTGTGAGCTTCTGGGTCCTCAGAACCAATGCTAATGGGACCACCTGTACTCAGTACTCAGAACCCATGCTAATGGGGCCACCTGTACTCAGTACTCAGAACCCATGCTAATGGGGCCACCTGGACTCAGTACTTAGAACCCATGCTAATGGGCCCACCTGTACTCAGTACTCAGAACCTATGCTAATGGAGCCTACCTGTACTCATTACTCAGAAAGCAGAGCCTGGTGCTCCAAACCAGCTTACTAGTTGACTGGCTTATATAGGTGGGCTATGGGGTCAATCAAGCGAGAGGCCAGAGGGGAAAATGATGAAGGTTCCTGATACCAACCTGGAGGTCTCACACACGTGTGCCTACACACATGAACATGCATAAATAAACCCCCACACACATATAAAAGCAAACAAACACAAGTAAACATATCTATTCAGGTTTAGTGGCAAACAAATCCCAGTACCTTGGAGACAGGTAGGCAAATCTATGATTTCCAGGCTAGCCAAAATTACATTGTGATACCGTCTCAAAAACAAACACCAAAGTAAGTGAATAAATACAATAGATAGGTAGGTAGGTAGATAGATTTAAAAAAAAGAACACCTCTTCATGCAGCAGTGAGCATTTATTTATCTTGTCTTGTTTGAATAGAAAGCCTGCAAGGTCTACTCCTGTGTCATCAGTCGGAAATGCTGCCCTTCTGTGTCCACACGGAGGACTCATGTTTACATTTCCTTCCCTCACCAAAGAAGACTCAAAACTGTGAGTTTCTTCTCTTCGTGTGTCTGTCCCCAGCAATCAAGTATCATTAGGGGATTCCTTGTCTAGCATGAAACTCCATTAGGAATGGCTGAACAACCTCATTGCATTCTTTCTTCATTCAATGACTGTGGACACTTGTCTTTAAAAAGAGGTGGGTTAGCCAGGTGTGGTGGCACACGCCTTTAATCCCAGCACTCGGGAGGCAGAGGCAGGCGGATCACTGAGTTCGAGGCCAGCCTGGTCTACAAAGCAAGTCCAGGACAGCCAAGGCTACACAGAGAAAAAAAACAGAGGGAGGGGGGAAGAGTTGGTTTAGCTGCTTCTTCAGGCAAAATAAGCAGCCACCCAGGGAAATAGCTGTTTCTTCTCCCACTGTCAACCACTTTCTTTTGCTGGTGTCCATTCTCTAGGTACCAATCACATAGTCAGTGTTGTCTTGGTTACATTAGGTTTGTGCAAAAGGAATTGTAGTTTCAGACTGAATTTTAAATCATAACTATGCTCAAATATCATCATTAATCAAAATAGGAACCATTACAAATAACATTTTGCAAATGAGAAATAAGTTTATTCCTGTAGTTTAAAGCTCTGTGCTATAGGATTAAACATTCTCTGCAATCTCCTGGTAGTGGAAGCCTTTTTTCTGCTATAAAAGTCAAGGTGCTTAAGGAGTGGTAGTTGATTAGCAAAAAGTCAGCCAAAGGTGGTGGATGAGGTAAAGCTTCATAGCCCTGTCCACTCAGCTTCTGTAGTGTTGGCTGTGTGCTTGGGCGTTATTATAGAGAACTGGGCCCTTGCCTGACCCTAGTCCAGTGTTGGAGGATTGCGGGCATCTCATCCATTCGCTGAGGGTTTCTCAGGGGGAAGGGGTCTGTGGGCACTTCAAGGCTGCGGTGGATCAGACCAGCAGCAGATGCAAAGCAATGGCCAGATTCTTTATTGCAGGCTTGGCTTTGGAGTGTCTCAGGCCAGCCACTGAGCTGGTTGTTACAAATTGACAAATATAGTCCATGTTTCATTAGGTATCACAATTGGATTGAGAAAGATTCTTTGTTGCATAAAATAAATAGGACAATAGTTCAAAATCTCTCACACACACTTACCTCACAAGGCACCCAGTTACCCAGCCTTTCCACCTTTCCAATTTGCTTCAAGCAGAATAACAGTCCATACCAAGCAAGTTCATTGGCAACTTTTGACTACTCACATAAGAGGGTCAGCATCAGTGGCAGCTCTTAGGGAGTCACTTACTGTCAACCTCTGATGACCAGCTACTGTACTCTTCCTCTTCAGGGCTCTCATCTCCTTCACAAAGCCTTTTGAACTTCCATTGAACTGCACATTCTTAGCAGTTCCTAGAGCAAATGCTGTGTTTATTGCGAGTTGTCTTTGCTGCTTACTCACAAAAAGAAAATTGCTTGAATTTGGTTTTTGTATAACATCGTTTCCATAGTATAAAATTGATAACAACTATAAAGTGATTGGCAAGAAACAAAATGAGAAATCTGCATTAATTTAGAATATTTTCTCAGTCAGGCTCAGTGGCGCACACCTGTAATCCCAGCACTCAGGGTGCAGAGGCAGGTGGATCCCTGTGAGTTTGAGGCCAGCCTGGTCTACAAGGATAGCCATACCCTAACCCCCAGTCCCATCCCCCACCAAGAATGTCTCCTCATAACATGGCACTTTCAGCAATGCAAAGACTGCAGCTGCTTTTGCACGCGCCTAATAGTTGTCTTTTTCTACAGCTGTCAACCTTTAGAGAGAAGAGGAGGCTGGCCCACTGCAGCACATAATAAGTAAATATAAGAAATTGAAAAATCCTTTGGGATGAAGATGGACTATAGTTTACTTACATTTTAATGTTTTTAGGTCGATTAAAGAAACTCAGTGTAAATAGACCTATTTCCTTCTAGACTTCTCAGTCCTTCCATTCCTGTGTTGCCATTGTGACCATTAGACACTTAGAAACAGTGTGTCTGAGAGCTGGGGACGCAGCTGAGTCACTAGAGAGCTAGCTGATACCCAGCACCATGTCATCCAGGCATGGTGGTGCACGACTGCGCTCCCAGTAGTCAGTCAACTGAAGTACTGTTGAGGGCCTCAAAGTACTTTACTTCTTTCTTATTTCCATTTTCCTTTCTCTCTGTGTCTTGCAGTAACTACTGTCTAAGAATTTGAGTCACCTGTCACAGAAAGTCATCATTTTAAAAGATGCATATTGAAATGTAGGCAGGACAGTCACAAGTTCTGGGTCAACCTCAGCCACATGTTGCCGTGGCTTAAAATCCAAAGCAGAATTAAGATGTACATACAGTTGACTATCTTCTACTTCGACGTTGTGTGGTATAGCTAATATGTTCTCTATAAATGGCCTTATCGATTGCATGTCCTCCTGTTGGCTTACTTTACTGAGCTATGCATTGATTGACATCAGACTTGTTCATAAAGTTTCACTGCTGCTTTGGTTTCATATCTGATGAGTCGTTCTCTTTCCCTTTGCATTAAATTGTTGTTGGTGTTGATTTTGTTGTAGGATGTTGGCTCTTGATCTCCACGTGTCTTAAGGCATGTTTTTTTGTTGTTGTTTGTTTTTTGTTTTTTTGCACAGTATAGCTCTCATATGGCCCAGCGAATGGCAAATGATTCAAAAGCTCTTTGTTGTGGATAAAGTAATTAAAATCACAAGAATTGAAGTGGGAGACGTAAACCCTACTGAAACACAGTATATTTCTGAGCCTAGTAAGTTTTCATACTGCTTTCGGTTTCTTTCATTAAAAGTTAACTGTTAGAGGGGGAAGACAAGGGCCCGTCAGTACTGCTTTGTTTCTGCATAGTGTTAAAGATCAGGGAGCAGTTCAAATCCTTCTGGCAGTCCTATGAGCCGCCATCATCTGAGCATTCAGTTAGAGGGTACACTGAGCGCGCTGTAGCAGGCAATGCAGGGCCTGCAGTGGTTCTTCAGTTGCTTCTGTTCCTGTTTTCTAGATCTCTGTCCAGATTGTAGAGAAGGTCTACTGTGCCAACAGCAGAGGGACCTGCGAGAGTACACCCAAGCTACCATCTACGTCCACAAAGTTGTAGATAACAAAAAGGTACCAATGCTGCTTGTGTGTGGCCATGGATAGGAGAGGTAGGCCATCACATCTGACCAGTAAGAGTTGAACTTGGGCGATTGGAAAAGAGCAGGAGAATTTCTAGTGTTGCCTGACTTCTGGTTTAAAATTTTGCCCTGCTTATTGGGTTTAGACTTGGTGGGAACATAGCAGGATGGGAAAGCCAGGCTGGACCTCAACTTTGATCAGAAGGGTGGGTGAACTAGGAAACTGAATTCTGAGTGACCTTTCTGTTTTTTCTTTTTTTTATTTCTTTCTTTCTTTCTTTTTTCTTTTAGTTTGGTTGGTTTGGTTTTTCTATGTAGTCTTGGCTGTCCTGGACTCATTATGTAGACCAGGCTGGCTTTGAATTCACAGAGATACACCTGCCTCTGCCTCCCAAGTGCTGGGATTATAGTCACGTGCCACTGTGACTTGCCAGAGTGACCTTTCTATTATTAGTATTGTCTTTGGGAGTTAATCTTGTTCTCTGAACCTCTATCAGTTAGATTTCAGAGTGGAGAATTAAAGACAGCTTTTATTGTTTGATGCTAGTTACTAAATACATTGTTTTAGAATGTTACTTTCTCTGCAAAGTGAGTCCAGGACAGTCAAGGCTACACAGAGAAACCCTGTCTCAAAAAACTTAAAAAAAAGTTATTTTCCAAATTATGCATTTCAGATGAAGAATTCTACTTCACAGATTAAAATAAAGGCCTTTATTTCCAAACTTGGTAAGAAAAGGAACATAATATAACCATCTCCACTTCCCCCAGGATTTGACCATTTTACTTTCTCTTGTTAACCTTTAGCCTACTTACTTAGTAGAATGAGTAAAACCCTCAGCCATTGTTGGTTAATTTGAGTTTAGTAGCATTTCCTGTCTCGATATCTGTGTCAAAGGAGTTATAACTTGTAACTCCAGTCCTACGGAATTAGATGTTTTTGGCATCTGAGGCACCTGAGTTCATGTGTGCATATACACCCACATATAGACACAGAATTAAAAATAAAATAGAGCTAAACTGGGCATGGTGACACACTCCTTTACTCCCAGCAGAGGCAGGAACTAAATCCCTTATGAATTCAGAGCCAGCCTGGTCTATATAGTGAGTTTCAGGCCAGTGAGAGCTACAAGAGTCAGGTCTCCTCCCTCCTTCCCCCATAAAAGTAAATAACAAACAAGCTATGGGGTTAGACTACAAAAAGTTAAAAAGAGCAAAGGAGGCGGTCATGGTTCCTGATGCATTGTATCTCACAGGGTCCCAGCCCATGTCCTCTCCTAGGGCCTGACTCACATTTCTCTGTTCTCCTGGTGCTGTCAGGTGATGAAGGACTCAGCTCCAGAGTTGAATGTAAGTAGTTCTGAGACAGAAGAGGACAAGGAAGAAGCTAAGCCAGATGGAGAAAAAGATCCTGACTTTAATCAAGTAAGTATTGGGGCTCTTTCCTTTGTTATGCAATGCCTTCTTCCACAGCAGGCACCTGGCAGGATAGTCTGGGTCCTCTCTCTACTTGTCCAGTTTCTATTCTTTAGTTTTTGTAGCATGTTGTAGCTAATTTCTACCCCCCCCCCCAAAAAAAAGGACTACATATCTTCCAAAGTGAATCTCTTTTAAGGAAGGAAAGTCACTACGGTGTTGCAGCACAAATGGTGCAAGTGGGTATCTGTGGGTCTGAGGCCAGCCTAGTTACCTAGAGAATTCCAGGACAGCCTTGTCTACATAGTGAGACCCTGTCCACAAACAAACAAGCAAACAGTGCTAACTGTGACATCTCATGCCTAAGACTGTTGGGGAAGCTGAGGCAGAATTGTCTACCCACAAGTTTGAGGCCAACTTGGGCCAGACTAAGACTGTCTAGAGAAAATAAGAAAAGAAAGGGAGGCTGTAAAGGTAGGTCGGGTGTCACAAGCACAGCTCTGCTCTCCTGAACTGGAGGCAGGAGGATTAAGCATTTACAGCCACCCTGTCCTACTTAGTAGAATGGTTACTACTCTTACAGAAGACCCGGGTTTGGTCCCCAGCTCCCACATCAGACAGTTTAGAATTGCCTGTAACTCCAGCTCCTGGGGTAAAGGTGGTGCCAGGCAGATCTGATGACCTAAGTTCATTCCCTGGGACTCATTGTAGAGGGAGAGATCCAACTCCTACGAGTTGTCTTCTGAACTACAAATATTGCGCGTACAAAATAAATTTTAAAAATATATAAGTAAGATGTTTGGGTATGGGTTAGTATGTGCACATGAGTTTAGGTGCCTCAGAAGCCTTGCTTATCCCTTCTGTGCACCATCCAATGTTGTTCCTGGGAACTGAAACTGAACCTCTGCAAGCGCTACTCGTCCTTAAATACTAATTAATTTATCTCACTAGCCCCTTTACCTATTTTAAGCATTTAAATTAGAACAGAAGAGATGACCCAAGGATGTGCAGAGAAACCAAGGTGAGTTTCTGTGCAAATCTGACCTGTGAGTCCAGTTGAAGCCTCAGCCTTGTGAGAAGCAAGACTTGCAGCACAATTAGCATAAAGGCCTTGCTTCATTTCTGGCTTTGAACCTATAACTTTCTAGGAATATCACCAAAATTCCATTTATAGTAAACGATTCACTGACCCTCTTGTGCAACTTGGAGGCTCTTGTTTTCATTTTATCCGATTATGACCCCACCTAAGGCACCTCCAGAGTCACCCTATAACTCAGCACTTGGGAGGCAGAGGAAGGCGGATCGCTGTGAGTTTGAGGTCAGCCTGGTCCTCTAAGTCTAGGACACCCAAGGATACACAGAGAAACCTTGTCTGAAAAACTAATCAATCAATCAATGTATATATATAAAAAGGTAAAATATCATTTTAAGCTAGAAAAGAATACTAAAACAAGGTACATGTGTATCTTGGTATGTTCCTTAGTCGTGGGATTTTTAATTATGAAAATATCAGCTCTGAATTCCCCCGTTGTAAGAAACTGGAAGTCTTTTCGAAAAGACACTTCTGGGGCTGGAGAGATGGCCCAGAGGTTAAGAGCACTGACTGCTCTTCCAAAGGTCATGAGTTCAATTCCCAGCAACCACATGGTGGCTCACAACGATCTGTAACAAGATTTGGTGCAGAATGCTGTATACATAATAAATAAATCTTTAAAAAATAAAAAATAAAAAGACACTTCTTCTGTATTGCCATGTCTATCCTGGAACTTACACTGTAGACCAGGCTGGTCTGGAACTCAGAGATTCACCTGCCTCAGTCTCCTGAGAGCTAGTATGAATACTGTGTACCACCATCATCCGGCCTGCAAATTGAGAGTTGTAACAAATGGAGTAAGATGAACTAACTGGTGCAGCCAGGCATGGTGGCACACACCTTTAATCCCAGCACCCGGAAGGCAGAAGTAGGTGGATCACTGCCTGCAAAGTGAGTCCAGGACAGCCAAGGCTACACAGAGGAAACCCTGTTGCGGTGGGGGGGTGGGGGGAAGGAAGACGAACTGATGCATTACTATCCTTCCATTCTCCACTATAATCAAATTTCTATTAAGATTGACTCAGGGGCTAGAGAAGATGGTTCAGTCGTTAGGAGCACTGCATCTTGCAGAAGGCCTGAATCTGAAACCCGCCCCTACACTGGGATGCTCATAATTGACTGTGTCTTCAGCTCTAGGGAGATGCAGTGCCTGATCTCTGACCTCCAGGGGCACCTGACACGCACAGGTGTGCTTGTGTATGCACACATACACAATTTCAAAAAGATAGGATGTGGTAGCATATGTCAGTCCTCTGAAGCTGAGGCAAGAAGATCCTGAGCATGAGTTTGAGCCTAGCCCCCACTACGGTACCAAGACTGTCTTAAAACAAAAACCAAGGAATGATTTCCTCTTCTTCTGTGGAAAAAGTTATTCTAATAGGAAGTATAGGGATGCACTTAATACATGGATATGTAGACAAGCTTCAGCTTCTTGGAAAACAGAGAGACCACTGTTCTGTGCATATTCATAGATCACTTAATACATTTTAAGGCTTAAAAAAAAAGATGTATGTGTCTAAGTGTGTGTATACTGGAACTGGAGTTAGAAATGAACGTGAGCGTCTTGGTAATATGCTGGGGAACCAAATTTGGGTGCTCTGGAAGAGCAGTAAGTGCTCTTTTGTTTTGTTTTTGTTTTTTGAGACAAGGTAAGGCTCCTTGGCTATCCTGGATCTCCTTCTGTAGACCAGGCTGGCCTCAAACTCAAGAGATCCATCTGCCTCTGCTTTCTGAGTGCTGGGATTAAAGGTGTGCGCCACCACCACCATGCTGCAGTAAGTGCTCTTTAACCCTGGAATCATCTCTCAGCTGCCACAGCTCATCTCCAACCCCATACCTTCCACCTCCCTTTTTTAAAAAATAAGGTTTCACCATGTAGCTCTGGCTTAAATGTACTGAGCTGCCTCTGTCTGCCCCCTCCTCCTCCTCTGTCTCTGTGTGTGCTCTCACGTCCAGTATTGCTGATTCTTTGACAACCATGGGAATTCTACTTGGTGTTTTGCTCTAAAAGCTGAAATATCTTTACCCTATGGTAGTTAAATTATGCTTAGCTTCTCCCTGAGTGGTCCTCTGCATCATCCAGTACAGAGCCCAGCCTCTGAACATGTTGCGCTGTCAGTGCAAACTGGCATTGCTGTGGTTCTTGTTTTTGTTGTTGTTGAGTGTTGTTGCTGCTGGAGACAGGGTTTCTCTGTGTAGCTCTGGCTGTCTTGAAAATCTGGATCAGGCTAACCTCAAGCTCAGAGATAGACCTGCCTCTGCCCCAAGAGTGATGGAGTGCTGGAATTAAAGGTGTCTGCCGCTATCTCCTGACTTCTGCTCTTTTTTGGGGGGTGGTGTTCAAGACATGGTTTCTCTGTATAGCCTGGACTCTCTTTGTAGACCAGGCTGGCCTCTGATTTACAGAGAGCTCCTCCTGCCGTTGCCTCCCCAAATACTTGAACTATAAGCAAGTTCCACCGAGTCTGGCTTGCTGCTCTATTTATACTGTCAATTAAGAAAGTCTTAAATTCCCAGATGTGGTGGGCACACCCTTAGTCCCCACACATGTTTAGTTTGGCTGATCCTCCCATCTCTCCCTACACTTGTCTACCACAGCTAGTCTCTCTTGTACTCCCATATCACATGTTTTATTACCCTTCCTACCCCTCTCTCTGAAAGCCGCTTTCCCCAATGGACTCCCTTCTACATTTGCACATAAATGCACATATATTTTTAAAAAATCGTAGCTGGCAGCTACATATGGTGGCCTGTACCTTAAATTTTAGCAATCAGGAAGCAGAGGCAGGCAGATCTCTAAATTCAAGGCCAGCCTGGGTTCCACAACCAGTGGGCTGGTCCAGGCATTCTTTGCCAGAGGAACAGAGGAACCTCAGCATTCAAAGGTTCCATTTCTCTCAAGAAAGATTAGTGTACTTAGGATGGAGTAGGCAAAGCTCCAGAGGCTCTAGTTCTCAGAGAGGTAGAAATGAGTTTTCCACTGGTGTTACAGTTAGCTCTTTTAAAATGAGATTGCTGATACCAGGCAGCATACCGAAAGTCTGTGATGAGACCTCAGTGTTACAGCTCTTTGGTTAAGCTCTATGGCAGGGGTGCAGGCAAAAACCCAAAACTAACTGTAAGGCAGGCCCAATGAAATGCAGTTCTGTAGGGGGATGGGCCAGGCTTCAGTGGTTGCCTGAACACTGGTGAACTTCGGAAGCTCTTGGCTGCCAAACAGGAGGCTGTTTAATTGGCAGCCAAGCTTGGGAGCCCAGAAGCTCAAGGCGGTCTTCAGGGAGAAGGGAAACCCTTCCTTCCCCAAAATAAATTGAGTCTCAGGCGGTGATGGTGGAGGAATGGAGTGAGAGAGAAAGCATTTATTTTATCCTTTATAAGGACATTATAAACCTTGGGCAGTGGGAGGAGTTTCAAGGGTGAATGTGTTTGATTCCCTGGGGATAGGGGTGTCAGGGATACTTGATTTACATGTAACAAAATAGCCCAATCATAAGAGGGAAGAAAGCAGTACCTAATTATCCTTTGGGGGTGGGGGTGGAGGATGGAGAATTCCAGATACAGTTAAAAAGGTCACTGGTTGGAAACTAAGACACCAAGACATCTCATTAGCATGGCAAGGTACACACCAATCAGGAAAGGATTGGGCTTATAATTTCCTTGAGGGCAATGTGACTCTTGTTAGAGGTTCTGGTGTCCCTGAGATCAGGCTGAGAGGGAACCCTATTGAGAAAGAGTGTCTGTCCTCTTATACCAAGTTCAGAGGCCATCCAGAAATGCCAGACTTCGACCTTATTAACCAGGACCTACCAGTTTTATGCCCTGCCCCTTGACAGTGGGCAGGCAGATTTATTTTCCTTGGTTAAGTATGGTGGGTCCTGCCTTTGGTGCATTCTCTGCACTCTCTGGTGATGCAGGGTTTTCTAACCAAGGTGCCCTATTGCCCTGTTCATTTGTTTGTGCCTGCTGTTTGACTCTTGACATCATGGAGTCAAGTTTTCCTTGTTGTCTCCTTTTTCCTTTTTAAGGCATAGGTTTCCTGGCCCTGCATGTGCCACATGACCCAGGTTGGCTTGATCCCATAATCTTTTTGGCTTTTAGAGTTCTGGGCTTGCTGGTGCTCACACTCCCTTGGCTGTAACATGGTCTCTCTAGGAGTTTGCAGATGTGTTTGTCATCGGTCTGTTTCCAGCTTTGCCTTTTAGCCCAAGAATTGTTTAGCAAATTCTATATTTTCATGTGATTCAGACTTTGAAAGGCTGACTATTTCTCTAAACATCCAGTTTTATTCACTGTGGTCATGACCACAGCAATGTTTTCAGGTGGATGTGGGATTCCTGTCCTCAGTTGTGGATGGCAACAAATTTCACATATACAAATACGATGCAGACTGTTGGAGAACATTGCTTTTTACGCCATAATCATTTTGTACATGTTATAATTTTCCTCTGTCTCCTTTGTCCATGTTTGGATGTTGTAATATTCTAAAATGTTTTAAATACTTTTGGTTTGGGGCAGGGCGGGGATCTCAATTCTAACCCTCTGTTTAGAGCATAGTAACTAGTTAGGCCCTGGGGACACCTAGTGTCTTCAGAATGTCACCCTCCTCTCTACTTTCTTTGTTCCAGAACGTGGGTAGTTTGTTGCACTGTAGTAAATCCAATCCACGCCATGAAGCAAGGCATTAGTGCTCCTTAATGGAGTTGAGCAAATCCCCTTCCCTCCTCTCTAAGCCAGATCAACCCAGTTCCTTCCGTGTTATCTACAATTCAGGTTAATGATACACTCAGTGGGTATCACTTAGGCAATTGGAAGCCCTTTAAAACGGGTGGCTGGAAAAAAGACAACAGTGTACTGGTTTTAGTGGGTTGAGATGGGTTAGAGAAAAATAATTCCAGGAAAAGCTTTTAGACCTTTTAAAAATCCATTTGAAAAGATTTTCCTTGATACCTAGGACCTTTTGGGTGGGGCATAAGCTGAAGTGTACCTTCTGTCTGTAGACAACAGTTTAATAAAGAGCTCAACTTGCATGTTGTTTCTGTGCCTCCTAAGTTGACGTTTGCCCCACCCCCCACCCCCACAGGGTTTCTCTGTGTAGCCTTGGCTGTCCTGGACTCACTTTGTAGACCAGGCCGGCCTCGAACTCACAGCCATCTGCCTGCCTCTGCCTCCCAAGTGCTGGGACTAAAGGCATGCGCCACCACCGCCTGGCTTACTAAATTGACTTTTTCTTATGAATCTTAGAGTCACATGCGTGGGCTTGGAAAGCCGTGGCTAGATTGGGTAGAGCCTTGCCGATGGCCAGAGCCCTGATAACTAGGCTCTTTCTGAGGCTGTGCCCTGCTAGCTGCTTTGGGAATTGCAAAAACACATTAATAATACGAATGGGATACATGTGACCACAGGGACTTCTGTACCCCCTGTCACCTCAACTCAGTGACAGCTGGGAAATGAGAGAAGATGGTGCATTTATTTTATCTAGCTATAATTAGTCTAGAGGGAAAATCCCACTTTGGTTCCCTGGCCTGGGTAACAGGAGAATCTTGACTTGTTAGCCTCACGCTGAGAGGTTTGTAAGTAGAGAGCCACGCACACATTAATCCCAGCATACTGGGAAGGCAGGATCACCCACTGCCTAGAGTACATAGCAAGTTCAAGGCAGACCTACATAATGAGGCACTTTCAAAACAGACCAAAAGATGTTCTGGAACATTTGGCACCCTTTTTTCTCTTTTTCTAAAGACTAGTACAGCCTGTCTCATATACCTATATATAGTTGCTGCTTTCTTGCTGAGCGCTTAGGTCAGTGAAGTGATCATGATGTTCTAAAGACTTGATCCCGTGTATCCCAGGAGTAAACACAGCCCGGGCAGTGCTTACTGTGTGCTTGAGGGAAGTCGCAGGCATGATTGTTGTCACCAGGTCCTTCTCAAACCCAGCTGGTGTGGTCTGCGTAGCTCTGAGTGGTTCCCAGGTAGACGGGGCCCTGGAGAGCACCTCCACCATTGTGGTCTGCACTGTATGTTGACACTTCTGCAAATTGCAAGTTGGACCTTAGCATTCACTTATGTTTATATTTTAACAGTTTTTACACCATAGGACAAAAAGCAGTGTCTCATTTTTAATAAAACTATGTTTGATTTCTTCAGTAAAGTCTAACCTTTCATTTTACAATAGGTATCATTCTCAAAAGGAGTCAAGGCCAGAGGTATGGCTTGGTTGGTGGAGTGCTTGCCTAGCATGCACCATAACCTGACAGGATTACACACTGTGGAGGTGTAGGATTAAAAGTCCAAGGTCAAGGTCATCCAGTGAGACATAAGGAGTTGGAGACCTTCCTGTGGTACATGAACTCTCCACCTCCAAGAAGAAAATGTATAAAACAAGCAAATTAGAATTTATTTATGTTCTGTAATCTTGAAATTTCAATTTATTGCCTTCTGTTTTTAAAATTAACTTTAATGTATCTGGTGTGTGTGTGTGTGTATACAATGGAGATCAGAAGTTCACAGGAGTTGGTCCTCACCTTGCACTGTGTGGTTTCTGGTGAACAAAATTAGGTTGTCAGGCTTAGCAGCAAGAGCTGTCTATCTCAAGAGCCCTGGGCACTGTTGTACAGCACAGGGCTGATCTTGAATTCAGAATCCCTGCCTTACCTCTCAAGTGCTAGGATTAGAAAGCCACCACAACTGGTATTTTGCTGTTACTAGTTGAAGGTGAAACTTGCTTTTCTTTTAAATTTTTCTTATACCAAACATTTAGATTATGTACATTCAGTTACAGGTTCATTTTTATTCTCCTCCCCTCCCCCCACTATGTGAGCCTACTGATCTCTGTAGAAGGTTGGGCTCATTGTGTTGGATTCACAGGGTTTCGAGAGCAGTTTTATCCAGCTTCTGTTTGCCTGAAGAACCTCCCGAACAGTGTAACTCAGAGCCTTCTATTTTCCTTCTTGTTTAAGAGCAATGGAGGCACCAAGCGGCAGAAGACGTCCCAACAGGGTTATGTTGCCTACCAGAAGCAGGTCATCCGGCGGAGTACGCGGCACAGGAAGGTGCGAGGAGAGAAGGCGCTGCTGGTGTCTGCTAACCAGACACTAAAAGAACTGAAGATTCAGGTGAGGGAAACTAATGTCTGCTCGTGTCTGCCTGGACTGTCAGGGCCTCTATGGATTCCTCTCTGTTGTATATATATGGCTGTCCATTCCTGAAGCTGAGCTTTTACTAGTCTGCCTGTTCATGATAGTAAGCTAATAGGAAAGGGCTTTGAGGCGGGAGGGTAGTGCGTGTAGGACCCTCAGTTAAAATCACACACTTGGGCTGGAGAGATGGCTCAGAAGTTAAGAGCATTGCCTGCCCTTCCAAAGGTCCTGAGTTCAATTCCCAGTAATCATATGGTGGCTCACAACCATCTGTAATTAGATCTAGTGCCCTCTTCTGGCAGACAAGCATACACGTATACACAATAAATAAAAATAAAATAAAATCACACGCTCCCATTAAAGTTTTTTGTTTTGTTTTATTTCTTGAGGCAGGGTTTCTCTGTTTTAGCCCTGGCTATCCTGGAATCGCTTTGTAGACCAGGCTGCCCTAAAACTCACAGCAATCTGGCTGCCTCTGCCTCCTGAGCACTGGAATTAAAGGTGTGGGCCACCACTGACCGGCTTCCATTTAAGTTTTTATTTATGTGGTTTGTTTATTTGCTTTTTCTTTTTTTATAGGGTTTGTGGCCCTAGTTTTCCAGGAACTCCCCCTGTAGACCAGGCTGGCCTCAGACTCAGACCCACCTGCCTCTGCCTCTGCCTCTGCCTCCCAAGTGCTGGGATTCAAAGCGTGCGCCACTGTACCAGGCTATTCATGTGAATTGTTTAAGAAGAGCATCCAATGGCGAGAATATTTAGCTGTGTACACACATGCTTACCTTCAAGTAAGAGGCGGCAAGAGAGCTGGTTAATCTCTTGAAGCAATCTGGTTTGTTCCAGGATAATTGTCCTCTCACTTCATGGCTGGCATGTTGTTTTTGACCACTTAATAGGTCTGTGAGTCTTTTGCCAGGATCTGCTGTGAAATGTGAGGGAGAAACACAGCATTGGGAGAAACTCACTTAGGATGAGTCAGAAGCTCCCACCCACTTAAGTTTTGTTGTTTTGTTTTGTTTTCTGCTTGGTTTTCATGTGTGCGTGTCCCTATGAGTGTGTGTGTATACACTCGTGCATGTGGAGACCAGAAGTCAGGAACTAGCTACCTTGGGCTCCTCCCATGTCTTATTTTAAATTTTTATTATAACATTTTTAGATTAATTTATTATGAGTGTTTGGCTTGCGTGTGGACCACATGGATGCCTGGTGCCTGTAGAAGAGAAAACCAAGTTTGCAGTTCCCTGCAGACAGATGGCAGCGGATAGCCGTGTGGGTGCTAGGAATTGGTCCTGGGTCTTCTGCAAGAACATCGAGCTCTCTTAGTCTCTGAGCTTTCTTTCTAGCCCCTAAAACTGGCAATTTGCACACAGCTCATGTGGAGATTAGAAGACATTTTTACATGGGTTCCAGTTGGGCTTCTTGGGTTTGATTTGTGTTTGTTTTGTTTTTGAGGCAGTGAGTCACTACCTTGCTCTGGCTGGCCTAGAGCTTATAGTGCAGACCAGACTAGCCTCAGACTCTCTAAGATCTGCCTGCCTCCACCTCCTGAAAGCTAGGACTGAACAAGCAAATGTCTTTAGCTACTGAGCCATCTCACTGGCCTACCTTGATTTTTGAGACAGAGTCTCCTTCCTATTCTTGGAGCTTGCCAAGTAAGGCATGGCCAGCAACCCAGCATCCTGTCTCTGCTTCCTCAGCACCAGGATTGCAAGTACACTCTGCCATACCTAGTTTTTAAAATATGTTTTAATTTGTGTGTGAGAGAGACCAGGGTGGGGGCGGGAAAGGGAACATATATATATATACATTTGAGTATATATATGTAGAGTCCAGAAGATGCAGTCATGAGCTGCCTGACATAGGTGCTGGGTACCAAACTCACGTCCTTTGCAAGAGCAGCACATACTATTAACTGCTAAGGCTTTTGTCTCATTGCTATTTATTTCTATTTATTTTATATAAAGTCTTAAATATATATGCCTGTCTAAATGTGTTTATGTACACTGAGTACATGCAAGAACCCATTGAAGTGAGAGAGCATTGGATCCCTAGAGCTGGAGTTGCTGGCAGTTGTGAGCCACTGTGGGCCCTGGGGATTCGAGGCCAGCCTAGTCTACAAAGTGAGTCCAGGGCAGCTAGGGCTACACAGAGAAGCCTTGTCTCAAACAAACAAACAAACAAACAAAAACCAGAGGCCATGAAGGGCTGGTTGTTCTCCGAGCCTTGCTCAGCCTACTTTCTTATAGCACCCAGGACTACCAGCCCAGTAATGACTCCACACCCATAATGGGCTGGGCCTCCCTCATGACTAAGAAAGCGCCTTGCTACCAGGTCTTGTGGGGGCATTTTCTCATTTGAGGTTACCTCTTTTCTGATGATTCTAGCTTGTGTCAACTTGATATAAAACTGGCCGGCACACCAGCTTCAATTAAATGTCTTCTATTATTTGCGTGCATATCTACTGTGCCTAAGAAAATCGAGAGGTGTGGGATCCCTCAGAGCTGGATTGAAAGGCGTCTGTGAGCCTCTGCAAGAACTGTGCTCTCTTAACCACTGAGCTGCCCCTCCAGCTCCTACTCTTTGTTTTGTTTTGTTTTGTTTGTTTTTGAGACAGCCTTGCTGTTTGCTCCTGACTTGGAACTAACTGATCGCCAGACTGACTGAAATCAACTTAGAACAGTGTTCTGCCTCTACTTCTCATTTTGTAGTATTTTTGGTGACATTTGCTAGAATACTTTTACACTTGTCTATTTACTTACTTGTCTTATGCATTTGTATGCTTATTTTGTAGTTGGATATGTGTATGGGGCATGTGTGCTATGGTGCACTGTGGCAGTCAAAGGACAACTGATAAGATTTGGTTCTCTCCTACCATGTGTATCTCGGATCAAATTTAGGTCATCAGGCTTGGCAGAAGTTGCCTTCAACTACTAGCCCCCATTTGCTATGCTCTAAAGTCATCTTTACCTCGTATACAGTAGTCTTTCAAATAGTTGATTAATGCCCCCCCAAAAAAAACCCCACTTGCATATCAATACGGTGATTGTAACACAGGCAATTACCCCAGTGCTTTGATGGTATCAGTAAAAGCTCTATACATGTGTGTTCCAATGGCATGTCTCTAAACCTTGGCAGCAAGAGCTGATAAACTCAAGATGTCCATGAAAAGCAATCTCGCCCCTGCGGTTTGAGTCACTGTTGGATCTCCAAAAGCTAACCATGCTTCCCTGTTTACTGCCTTTATGTGGCGGCGCTCACTGGCTATGCATTTTTCTTGTTGGTGATATTTATCATTGTAATTGAGGCAAAAGTACAGGCTTCCTTTGAGGGTGTTATGTATTCCAGATTGTCCTGAGAACAGCATTTCCTTGGTTGAACCCACGGCTCCGAAAATAAATGTGTTGGCATAATATCTTCCCTCTGTTGTTATGCCCTTTACATCTGAGAAGGCTTGTTTCCATCACCGGCTTTCTGCCTGTCAGTGGTAAACCTCGAGCATTCAAAACCTTTAAATTACAAGAAGAGCCCCTGTGGACAAGGACGTTTCTAAAAGCCTGTGCTGTTCTTATTATGGATCACTGTTTTTTGAAGAATAAATCAGAAGACAGCAGAAATAACCTCTCTACCCGGGAGCATGTTACCTGCACGGCTGAACTGCTTCACAGCAACAGCTGTTGAAATGAAACCCTCATACATGCTTTTCTTGGGTGAATTTCCCCCCGGTGTGTTTCCTCTCATCTCCCACTCTTGCTTCAAAGAGTATTGTGAATCAAACAGGACTGAAAGAAAGGGCGGTAGGATGGAATTTCCCCTCGCTGCTCAGTGGCTTTAAGAGTATCAGCTAGCCGTGACCCTTTTCAGCTGCAGCTGTGTGGGCATCCATGCGATTCTTGGTGCTTTTTTAAAGGGCTGTACTTCCTTTTCTAGTGTAGGATGGAACCTTTTCTTTGGGCACACTTCTCTACTGGGTGAATAGGGTAACACCCTGTGCCACAATGTAGCCATATACTATTGCTCAGGACCTTACAGTTGCTTTGAGGCTGGAGAGATGGCTAAGTAAATCTTAAAAACAAATTTTTAAAGAAGAAAATTGTTTTGCATAGTTGTTAGTTCATCCAGTAATCCAGTAATACTTCTGTTGGTTTGGTTTCACACGTCCACATGCCATCTTTAGTCCCAAGTGTTGTTTCCCCAGAGTTGTGTGTTGTTGGCTCCTCAGAAAGGGTAGCGTTCCGACACAGGGTGAAGTGGCTGAAGCCCCTGAGTTTCCTTGCCTCAGTTCTGGTGTGCTGACATTCGGGCCCTGTGCTGGCCACACAGCTGGGGAGTTAGTGTGCGTGGACCCCTGTCCTGATTTGTCTCTCTTCTCCCAGCACCTCCTCTGTGACACCTTGTCTCAGCTCCTGTTGTCCTCTGTGTTCTAGGAAATGCTGCACCATCTGCCCTGCAGGCTTTGTGGCGGGCTTATTCTAGTGTACATTCCCAATATCTAGCCAGTACTTGTCATGTGCTGACTTAATGAATGCCACATTCACTGTTGAACACACTTACATGTCTTTGTCTGTACCAGGAGCACAGTGTGTCAGCCCCTCAGAGTGGTACTGCTGTCCCAAGGGATTTGGTTCTTGTCCTATCTCGTGGTGTGAGTATTTCAAGGGTGAAAAAGTAGTCCTATCTCAAGGGGAGTGATTGTGACCTTCCCTGTGTCCAGTCAGCATTATTCATCTCCATCAAAGCATCTGCTCCATGTTGGTGTGCTGGTCTGGGGTTGGCAGAACCAGCCTTGTCAGTTCCTCCTGCACAGTAAGAAGTGTAGGAAAGAGACTTACTGCCTCAGGAAGATCACTGGCAGTGTTGAGTCCTTGGCACCACTGGTCACAGGCCTCTGTTTAGTCAGCCCCTGTTCTATCTCTGGGTGTCCGTGTCTTTCTGAGAAGTCCAGGTAGCATTCTTGCCTGGCCAACGTTCTTACTGTAGGCCACATTAAGATCACTGCTGTGCTAAGCATCTCTCCAGCCCTTACATAGGTAGCTGAGGACTGATTCCTACACCCAGCCTGTCTTTCTGCTTCCGAGGAGAAGAAAGCATGAAATGTGGATGACTCCTTTAGCATCAGGGATAACGGTGTAAGATTGGGTGCTTCAGAATACATTGGAAGAGCGTGTTGTGGCTGAGTGTAGTAAATGCATACCTTTCCTCACAACAGAGGTTGGGCAGATCTCTGACAGTTGGAGGCCAACATATCTACTAAGTAGTAATTTCTGGGACACCCACTGCTACATAGTAAGCCCTTATGTCAAACTAAATGATTTGATTAAGTAAAAAAAATTTTGTTGTTGTTGTTGTTGTTTCGTTTTCGAGACAGGGTCTCTCTGTGTAGCCTTGACTGTCCTGAACTCTCTTTGTAGACCAGGCTGGCCAAGAACTCACAGTGATCTGCCTGCCTCTGCTTCCTGAGTGCTGGGATTAAAGGCGTGCGCCACCACGTCTGGCTTAAGTAAAAAAATTTTTAAGTAACTATCATTAAATTTATCTTTTCTATTAAGAATAGAAAAGTGAGCTGGGTGTGGTGGCGCACACCTTTAATCCCAGCACTCAGGAGGCAGAGGCAGGCGGATCGCTGTGAGTTCAAGGCCAGCCTGGTCTACAAAGTGAGTCCAAGACAGCCAAGGCTACACAGAGAAACCCTGTCTCAAAAAAAAAAAAGAAAGAAAGAAAGGAAGGAAGGAAAACTGCCGCTGTTGGTACCTTTTCAGGGTCACCCTCTGATGTAATCACTATCCAGAAATGCTTGAAATCATTATTGTTGTTGCTGCCACCACCTGTTTCATGATCCCAAGCACTGAGCCCAGGGCCTTGTGCATACTAGATGGACTACCACAGACAGCATCTCACTAAGTTACACTACCTGGTCTTCACCTTGATCCTCCTGCCTCAGCCTCACAAGTGGTTGGGGATACAGGTCCACTCCACCAAGCCTGGCTTAGATTTTTTTTTTAACTTTTTGAATATGAAAAGACTTTGAAGGAATTATGCATCACAATGTTTTGGAATGCCAGCCTTGGAGTAAGGTGTGCGGCCCTTCTCCTAAAGTCACACGCCAGACACTCTGCACTATGTCTAAGAGTATATGAGGATTCTGAGGTCTGAACAACACAGCCCAGGCTGTTTGCTAAAGAGGAAAAATGTCCAGAAAAAAGTCCAAATGTCTGTTAATTCAAACATAGTTGTTTTGTGTCTGTATCTACGTGTGTCTTGTTGTTTTCTGAGTTTTGAGGGGTGGGGGCTCAGCCCAGCCTGGAATTCCTAGATTCAGGGAGTCCTCGTGCTTAACGCCCCACAGGTGGGACTGTAGGTACAGACAACTCAAGCAAAAGTGGTTTTGAATGAGATTGTGTACTTGCTTATGGAAAGACATGGGGCACTCTAGGAATGGGGTGGTCTTGATGGACTAACTGTAGGGGCTAAGCAACACGCTTGAACACCACATGATAGACTCAGACAAGCAGCAGGACACTGAGAGCGCCAACCTGAGCTCCTGAGCTTCAGCCTCCTAGGACACTCTCTAGCAACATAGCAGTGGGCTGGCTGCTTTTGTGCTGGAGCCTTTTGCCTTTTTTTTTTTTTAAATCTGTTTTATGTTTTCAAGAGAATGTAGGTCTCAGTGTTTTCCTTGGTGTAGACTTTGTTTCTTTTATATTGCCACAGATCATGCATGCATTTTCAGTCGCTCCCTTTGACCAGAATTTGTCAATTGATGGAAAAATTTTAAATGATGACGGTGCCACCCTTGGTACCCTCGGCGTTGTTCCTGAATCTGTCATTTTACTAAAGGTGAGTTGTAGCTGTTCATCTGTGGTCTCTAGGTTTCAGTGCTGCACCTCTGGCTAAAGGATGCACAGTGATGGTCTAGGTGCATGGGTCCCTGAAGGGCAGGGGTTCCCAGTGGGTGGGAGCTTTTGCTCCCTCTTGGTTATATCCAGCTCTATTAAGAGACTGAGAGGAGGCCATTATACCACTGGGTCTGATGGCAGAATATCAACCACTGCCTGTGCCCTACAAAGACAAAAAGAGACACCTCCTTTTGGTTCTCTCTGAGTTTTTATGTGGCTCCATGTGTGAGCTATAGACAGGATAAATAGCACTGCCAAGAAAATCCCCATCTCCACCTGATTTCTCCTGGTTGATATTCCCCCCTGACAAGGGGTCAGCTAGCTGCTCCAGACCGTAGATCTGTCTCTCATTCTATTCAGAGAGGGGGGCCAGGCTCCTTGGTCAGCACCCAAGATTTAACCACCAGCCCAGGAGCCACCACCTGGCTTCACCTCAGTGCCCTGGTTTTAGTTTCTGTGTTAATGTCTCCTCCTCTTCTCTCATTTTCATTTTTGCTTGCTGTGTGTGCATGCGCTAGGATTACAGCCTTGCACACTGTGCCTGGGTTGTTTTGTTTGGGACTAGCTGGAAAGTCTACCCTTTAAAACAAAACTAACCTGGGTACAGATACGTGGCTTTTCTGCAATGAAAGAGCAGAGGACAGCTGTAAAGGAATTGCTGCCTCTGTTGATACTCAAAATGTATATCTATAATTTTAATAAAATGTCCTAGTTAGGATTTTATTGCAAAGGCAGCCTGTGAAGAAAGGTTGTTTCAGCTTACAGTTGGCGCAGAACAGTGGCTTGGCCTCCACTTCTGGTATTGCTTCATGGTACCTGCTGAAGCTCCCCTGTCTGAAATGCGCAGGGCCAGAGGGCTGGAGTCTTGAAATATTTGCGTATGTGTAATGAGATGTATTTCATATATGCCCCATAT
This sequence comes from Acomys minous, assembly GCF_964271855.1. Lineage (NCBI taxonomy): Eukaryota > Metazoa > Chordata > Mammalia > Rodentia > Muridae > Acomys > Acomys minous. The sequence continues at coordinate 113,293,325 of NC_140487.1, forward strand.
TACAGCTTGGAGGCAATTTCATACAGTATTTTTAGTGTTGTAACTGTGACCCATCAAAGGAGTTTGGATATGGAAATTTTGTACTTCAGATAATCCTATTAGAAATTCAGAAAGAAAATTAAACATTTTGGATTTAGTGATACCGGGCACCTGCTGTTAAGGAAGGAAGGAGGCTTAAGACGTGATTCAGACAGGCAAAACCCCAATGGAATAAGAAGACTCTTGGCCAGAATGGAAATTGGCTTTGGGTTTAGCAGGTGTTCGGTGTATTTTAGAGAGAAGAGTCTTCTAAGAGCTTACTTTGTGGCTTCCCTCCTTCTTTCCTTTGTTTGTTTCTTTTTTTCTAGAAAAGGCTCTTTCTAGAAGGACCCTGCTGTGCCAAACAATAGTGAATTGTGCAGTAGAATAATTCCAAAGCTGTCTGACCTGCGGTAGCCATGTATTTCCAACTCATTCCCCCAGTTTTGATTCAGTGAGCCAAGATGGCACAACAAAGCAGGCACATGCCTGTGTCTAGTGTGCCCGGCCCTCCCAGAACTGTAGTCTGCAGAATGAGCTAGGCTCTACACTGGTCACCAACTGCTTTTTCTTTGCAGATATCTCCCCTTAAACAAGGCTACTGCACACCTTTCCCATTTAAAGATGTTTTTAGGAGGAAGAAAGCAGGGCTCTGCCATATACAGCATGCCCTTTCTTTGTGTTAAGGAGTTGGCAGGGCATCTGCTAAGTCTGAACAAGGCCCTTGTCCAGTACCAGCTGTTTCTACAAAGCTAGGCTGCACTGAACGGATGAGGCACCTTGTTTCTCAGCCACCTGTAAATCAGACTCCTGCTGATGGAGCAGCCCCAGCTGCTGGCCCTGAGGGACTGTTCAAAACAGGTCTCTCTTTTCCAACTAGAAAACCTTTTGTAGACTGGGAGTGCCGCTGCTACCCCGAGGCTAGGACTTAGGAGGAGGTAAACTGATCAGGCGTTGTAGGCAGTGCTAGTATTGGAACCACAGGTCAGGCTTCTGGATGATGTGTAACTAGCCTGCTCATCCCTCAGCCTCTCCTTCATGTGCTCTGAATCATCTCCATTTGTTTTCTAGGCTGATGAACCAATTGCAGACTACGCTGCAATGGATGATGTCATGCAAGGTAAAGACCAGTTTGGTTTCAGGGCCTGGTGATGAAATTAGGATATGGAGTAGTAGATGGAAGCCGAAATGCCCTGGGCTTTACTTTTAACCTTTATAAAATACTACTGCATGTTCTTAAGGTAGAACCTCCCATTATTAGTCACAGTGTGGGGTCAAGATTTAGGAAGTAGGAAGCAGGGAGAACAGTCATTGTTTATTAACATGAGGAAATGAGAAGAAGGTAAGCCTGGGGGTGAAAGGTCAAAAGGAAGTGTGACCTACACAGGAACAGGAAGCTCTACAGCGCCGAGGGCGAGCACACTTCATCCCTGTTCATGGAGGCCTTCGAGACCCAGTCAGACACCTGTGTCAGTCAGCACTTGTCCACTGGCTACCTCAGGGTAGCTGTAGTTGGTATTTCAGCACTTGGAAAGAACTACGGGAAGAGTGCCTGCCCCCTTGGCCCTCCGCTTACTCCACTGCCAGGGGAATCCCTTTCCAGGGAAACAGGCCAACACGAGAGTAAGGCACTGCTGGGAAGAAGCCAGTTCAAGGCTGATGTGACCCCACAGGTGCCCAGTGACAAGCTCTAAGAAGCTTTGTGGTAGTTTTATACTTCATAGGATCAATAGGCAGCCAGAGTCATAACGACAGTTCAGGACCAAACTGAGAACATGAAAACAGGGGATGTCTTGAAAAAATTAAGGAATATTGTAGGAAGGACCAAAAAGCTTAAAAATGGCCTACAAATAACTGGGTGTAGTAGCCCTTGCCTGCAGCCCCAGCACGTGGAAAGAGAAGGCGGGAGGATTGTGAGCTCAAAGCCAGTCCAAGCTATATATATATAACCAGCCTTTTCCTATAAAACTAAACAAAATGACAGAGAAGCTAGATACATGACAGTCAGGCCAGATATAAAAGGGACATTTCTAGGAATAAAAGAAAAATTTATAGAAATAAAAACTGACTTGGGCGGGGGAGCTGCATACACCTTTAATCTCAGCAGCACTCGGGAGGCAGGCAAAATGATGTGAGTTCAAGGCCAGCCTGGTCTCCAAAGTGAGTCCAAAACAGCCAAGGCTACACAGAAACTCTGTCTCGAAAAACAAAAAAACTGACTCGGGGTACACCACAGTCAGTGAAGAAGTAGGGATGCTCTCTTAGGACAGAAGTGAGAGGTGCAGGTGACAGACACCCTTAGGTAGTGAGGGTTCGGTCCTCACTTCCAGAGACCGATTCTGCTCACATGTCTGATGGCTGTTAAGCCCATAGAGAGCCTCCAGAGTTACCAGCCAGCATGCTGTGTAGGGGTGCACTCTTAAACAAAGGGTTGATAGATGGAGAAGGAAGTTATTGGTGACATGATTAGGAAGGGTCCAGCATGGGGCTGGAAGTGCTAGGAGATGGGGAGGGGCGTTTCATAGGCTGGGCTGTGTGGCAAACAGTGTAGACACTGCCCAGGTTTGGAGTTGGATGTGGGCTGTAGGACTAGCTTTTTGCACAGGATGACAACAGCATCCTTGAACAGGTTACTAGAGCTAGATGCAGAAGAGACAAAAGCACACGGTTATTGCAGGAGTTGCTGCGCTCCTGCAAAAAGAGCACATGAGCAGTGGAACTGGAAGCACCAGTGGCAGCTTGGGCGCAGGCTTGGTTGGTATTGGCAAGGTGGGGCAGATGGAAGTTAATCAGAGGCTAAGGTATGGAAAGCAATAGAAACAGTTTATTTAGAACGAATACAAAGCCAGGTGTGGTGGCTCATGCCTCTCTAATTTAGCTCTTGTACATCTGAGACAGGAGAATTGCCCAAGCTCTAGGCCAGCCTGGCTTACATAGTGTGAGATCCTTTCTCAAAAGTAAAATGTAGGACAGCCAGGGCTACACAGAGAAGCCCTGTCTCAAGGGGGGGGGGGGCGGCACAATTAAAATAGAGCCAGAGAGCTGGTTAAGAGCACTTGGGTTTTTGGTAGGGGATCCAGGCTGCTTTCCAGCACAGCATTCTTGTTCCCAACCATGTGTAGCTCCAGTTCAAGGGGCCTGACTCCCTCTTGACTTATGCAGGCACCGGGCATGAATGAGGGTCACAAAATACAAGCAGAGAAAACACTCAAACACATAAAAATTAAATCTTCAAAAAATAAAGAAACTCAGAAGAGACTGCTGCAGAGCCTCATGGTGGCTTCTATCATGTGGGGGTGGCAGTTAGACCCAGGTCAGTCACGAGGTCTTCTCCAGGTGCTCGACAAGCCTTTCTAAATGGTATATGTGTGCTTTGAGGAGAAAAAAGCTCACCAGCAGTTGATTGCTACCATAGGTTCAGAAGGAGCCAGCTAGGTGACTAAGGCAATTAAAAGTTATTTTCAACTTCTCATCTTGAAATGTTGACATGCTCCCGCTAACTGACAGGCTGTCTTTCACTCTGGAATTTTTTCTTTCTGCAGTTTGTATGCCGGAAGAGGGCTTTAAAGGTAAGGCATTTGTCATCCTTTCTCCATGCCAGAGCCACACTGTGCCTGTTACAGTGAAGGCTGCAATTTCATTTTACAGTTTAATCCAATCATAGTCCCATGATTGAAATTAATTTCAGCTGAAAGCATTTTTATTCCAGCTTCTCTGTATCATTTTCAGCACTCAGGCCTCAGATTCTTCCTCACTTTCATTTCAGGGAGGTTGGGATTTAGTGAGTGGCACTACTGGATCCATATCTAACCTTCTGCCCTGTGTCCTGTCAGCTCCGTCTCAGCGGGCAGCTAGTGCGTAGCTGGTAAGGATTAGTGGAGGAGGGCTGCTGGAGACAGCGCTGCCCTGACTCCTCAGCCCCTGCGCCTATGTAGACCTTGACACGTGCAGGTGCAGGAGCAAGAGGTGCGGTGGTGACTCTTTATACCACTCGAGGTCTGTGGTGAGTTGTGATTCTGCCCCAGTGAAATTGAGTCAAAGGCCAGCATTTCCTCATTGGGCAGTGACAAAGCCGCTGGCCTAAGTACCACCTTCCTCCCTGTGTGGCTCTGTGAGAGAGCCACACAGGAACTCCTGGCAGGATCTAAACAAAATAAAGCAAGAAATTGCTTTATGGGTGTGGCTGTGAAATGACAGCATCTGTCAACCCTGGTTAACTTGTGTGAATTGCATAGGAAACATGGCTGTCAACCAAATGGGATGTCACTAAGAGCTTTGAGTCTTCTGGATCTTCAGTGCCAAGGGTCCCTGTGTTCGTTTACTATGTGGATATTCTCTGTTAATGCCTTCTTTCCAAACGATACACAGACTCATAATTTTCCCATCCTCCACTTGTGCTCTATTTCAGGTACGGGTCTGCTTGGACATTAGTCTTTGACCACTTGCTGACTGCCAAGGAATGACCAGAAAGGAAGAGGAATTTGACATGTTAGGGCATTAAAGAAAATGTGGATTTAAGAATTAAACTATTACCTGGCTCTTCCAAAAGACAAATATCCATTCAAAAGAGACTGTCCCAATTGCCTTATGTCAAATAAAGCAGATTGCACTGATGGACATCAGACTTGAAGGAAATGTTTCAGATTTTCTATTTAAGCAGTGGTGGGAGGGAGAGGGCGAGTAAGGACCGAGCAAGCAGAGTAGCAGTAAGAGTAAATCATGTTTACACACGATTTAGAGCCACAGGAGGGGACAAAGTCCTGGTCAGTAGTGGATTTGTATTGCAATACATGAGATAGCATCCTGCTCCAAACACCATGTGACTGTAGAGGTGCGACCTGTTAACCAATACCTGTCCTTGACCCATGCTCATCTTTCAATTAAGCACGAAAGTGAAGAACTTGCCAACATGGAACGTGTCTTCAGAGCTCCACTCCTGCAGGTGGGCCACAGCCCTGCCACCTGCTTGCTGTCTGTCAGTGCTGGATAGAAGGCACCTGTATGTTTTCCTTGCCAAGCTAGGGACTGTCTCAGTTTTCCTCCATCATTTCAGAGATGGTGGGAAATGTTCAGTGTGTCATGGCAGCAAAGCAAGTATTCCCTGAACATCTGAAGAACAGGACGGAAGAGTGCAAGCTGGACCGAAACTGTAGGACAACACGGGGTTTTATAGACTCGGCCATTTCATCCTCCAGCTCCACTCGGACCTTGCTTCTCTTTCTGAAAACCGTTCTTATGACACACCCTAGGGGGGCATTTTGGAAAGAGAGGCAGAAGAGTTTCCAGGGTGTGCTGTCTCCTCCAACTCAGGACTACTGTGGGTAATAGTCTAAGCAGCATCTGTATCTGCAGAAACAGAAGGGTTTTAATGAGCATGGGGTTGGGTTGGGTTGGGTTGGTTGGCTTTTTGTGTTTTCTCTATTGAGTGGATATGTTTGTGGCCCAGATGCTGACACAGGCCTTTTTGATACCTTTTTTTTTTTTCTTTTTTCTTTTTAAATCTCTAGTTTGTTCACATTCTTTTAACTAATGTATAAGAGCTGATCTCAACATTAGTAGCATCTTTTGACAGCTTTCTGCCAGTGCTTATGGCTGCTGGGTAAAACTCCCAACGTGGTGTTTGTATTTGCAATGAGGAGTGTTCCAGAGGAGGTGAAAAACCTGGGGCAGAGCCAGGAGAGTGCACACCTCCCTGGAAGACTACCCTAGGAGCTCCTGCCTTGGGGACACAGAGACTCAAGTGACCCTGTTTTCCACAGCTGTCCTTTCGAGCATCACAGAAGTGGGACCAAGCCTCGCCCGAAAGAGCTCACTCTTTCCCAAGGCCAAGACAATTAAAAGGTCACCAAGTATTTGACAAGTGACCTTTACTGTCAGTTCAAAGAAGCCTAGAGCTTGTGGCGTGTGGCAAAGCACTGGCAGAGCCTCAGCACCCCCAAAAGTGCTGGGATTTGATGTGTACAAGCCAGTAGTTCTAACACTTGTAAGGTTTGTCACATAGGCATCCTTTGTTTATTTTACATAATGTTAACAAAGTAATAGCCATTAACTCTAGACAGACAGGTGCGGGTGGGGCAGACCCAGTTTCAGCGTGCTGGAATGTGCTGCTTCTGCCCCAGCAACCTGCGCCCCTCCGCAGCTCAGGGCCCAGACCCACTGAACAAGACCACTCCTGAGAAGCTTGGGATCCCTGAGCTGCAGCTTCTTCACAGCTTGAAGTAGACAAATTTCAGAGAATGCGCACTTGTATTCAACCGCTGCCGTGATCCTGCTTACTAGTACATGCTGTTCGGTTGTCTTCTGGGCTGGGATGGCCTTAAACACAGGCTGGCTGTTGTACTGGGTTCCAAGGCTGTGCTCAGAAACGGCAGTAAACCAGATGACTCTCCAGGTCTCTCCTTTGTTTCCTCCTCTCCCAATCAGGATCTCCTGTAACCAGAGCTGGCCTTGGAGCCACTCCATAACCAGGACAACCTTAACTTCTGATCTTCCTGCTTCCTCCTCCCAGGTGCTGGGATTGCAGGCATGTGGCCACTGTGACGGGTTTCATGTGGTGTGCTGGGGCCCAAGCTCCGGGCTTCATCATACTAGACAAGCATTCTGCGTACTGACCTACGTCCCCAGCTCTGTATATTTCTAATCATTCTTAATCCCAAGCACATGTGTAGAGTCTCCTATGCTGAAATGGTTATTGCCATTACCAGACGTGTAGGCTATCATTTGATGTCGTTATTCCCTGAGAGAAAACCTTTTCTGTATTTATGAACTTTATTGTTGAGAATCACTGTTAACCTTTCTGCCAAATTAAAGACACCTGTGTCTCTGTTTCCACCAACCTTTAGTCCAGAGTGAGTTCTTTGTCTTTTTGCCTGTTAGGTGGTGTTCTGTCCCAGGTCTGATCAGATCCTGGTCAACAGCAGGCACAGACTGCTTGCATAGCCCGTTTTTTTTGATACCTAGGGGATGGTTTTTGTCTGTACAGAGCAGGGAAGCCTGTCTTTCCTGTTGAGACTAGCCGAGCAGGTCACCAAGTACCTCGGGGTGCAGGGCAGTAGGACGAAATGCAGCTGTGTGAAGAGTATTGGCCAGGTATCACATTGTACATTAAGTTCCAGACCCCTAGCATGAGAGTAGACAACACTCTGAACAGCCGTTCGTTCTTAGTGGCGGAGGTGGTTCCTACCCGATGTGACTGGTGCTAGCGTGTAGTTTCAGCCTTTACTTTGCTAACATGGAAAGCTGCTGTGTGTGGCCTTGCCTTCCTTCTCAATCCCTACTGCCATTTTCACCCCAGCATCCGTAGGGTTGGGTGTTCCTCCATAGCGTTGGGAACTTTGACTTGTCTGAAAGTACAGAGGCATCCAGAAGCCTCCCAGCTGAGCTGCTGCTCAGGCTTCGTGCAGAACTTCAGTATGCCTGTGCCAGGAGCCCTGTAGGCTGCAGTGATGACTGGGCAGCTGTTCTGTTGGCCTTTTTCGTAGATCTTCCCCTTTCTGCCCATAAGTATCACCAGAGCCCATGGCTATGCAAGGCGCTGCTTGAAAGACATTTCAAAACATGGCTAGACTAGGAAATTATGCATTTCTGATGGACAGTTCTTGCCCCAGAAGGGCAGCTTCAGTTGTTCTGATTACTGTTGCCAAGAACATCAAAATACGCATGTCTGGGACAACAGGCAAGGTGTGCAGGCGCCAGGATGCCTGTTGATGCCTCATGGGTACTCAACCAGCCTGAGAGTGGAGTGTTTTTCTTTGTGAATTGTTGGAGGAGTCCTCAAGAGTTGAGGACTGGAAACCGGTTTTCTTGTGTTACTCAACACAATCCAAAACCATTTGTGCTGAGCCAGTTACTTCTTGAGACTCGCTGGGTTGTAGGAGTAAGAGAGATGGAGTCATTCTTATTTCTGGGAGTGACACTGGTCTGCCTTCAGGATTGAGGCCTGTGCCAGCTTGTCACTGGCTGACCCTTTGCTGTATCCTGTCCAGGTGAAGCAAGATCAAGGTTGATCCTCAAGTGGGTACTTACGCAGGAGAGCTAGTTGAGCATAGCTTTTGGATTTTTGAGACACTTTCTCTGTGTATCCCTGGCTGTCCTGGCTCTGTAGACTAGGCCTTCCCCTGGAGATCTGCCTGCCTATGCCTTTTTGAGTCCTGCCATTAAAGTGAGGCACCACTCCCGGCCTTTGTTTTTATTTTTATTTTTTTTAAGATTTATTATGTATACAATGTTCTGCCTACATGTGTGCATGCCAGAAGAGGGCACCAGATCTCATTATAGATGGCTGTGAGCCACCATGTGGTTGCTGGGAATTGAACTCAGGACCTTTGGAAGAACATCCAGTGCTCTTAACCTCTGAGCCATCTCTCCAACCCTCCTGTTCGTTTTGTTTTTAACACAGGCTACTAGGTAGCCTAGCCTAGCCTAGTCTTGGAAGTTGTGACCAAGGTTTCCAGTCTCCACAGTGTTGGGACTATGTTTTTTGTTTTTGCAGGGGTGGGGGGAGGTTGAGACAGGGTTTCTCTGTGTAGCACTGGCTGTCTTGGACTCACTTTGTAAACCAGGCTGGCCTTGAACTCACAGAGATCCACCTGCCTCTGTCTCCCAAGTGCTGAGATTAAAGGCGTGAGCCACCACGGCCCGCTTGAGACATGATCTTATATAGCCTATGCTGACCTAAAACTTCTGATCTTCCTGCCTGAAGGAGTCCAGGTATTGCATCAGGCCAGCACTCTAACCACTGACCTGCATGTATCCCTTAGAACGCCATCTGCTATCCACTCCCCCATCATGTACGGTGAAAGAAACTTCCTGCCCCTTAGGCAGCCAGGGCCTGTCATTGAAATTGCCGTTGGACACAGAGGATCCAGCCCTGTAGCAGCTTCTATTATGGCTGCTGGGTTCTAGATCTAGGCTAGTGCTGCCAGACCACAGGAAATGGGGACATATTCCAGGGAAGCCACTGCCTGGGTTGGACCATGGCCGGCTGGCATACTGGCCTCTGCACACTGTGTATCTGGGTGTTCCTGCCCCTGCCATTCCTGTTTTGTAACCAAGGGCAACCAAGCTCCTTTTATGATCCTGGACAAGTGTGTTCCTGGTTGAACATCCAGAAGTTTGCTGTGTAGATTTTTGTTAAACATGCTCCCTGCTGGGTGGAAGGAGAAAGTGGAGCCTCCTGGCAGATACAGCCCTGTTCCCACACTCACTCACTCCCTGGAGGATGTTCCAGGTGTGTGTTTAAAAGTTGCCAAATAGCTGCCTCTGAGGACCAGTCAAATCAACCAGAGCCTGTCACTGCTTCTTCAGATGAAAGGGTGTCAAGTTGTGCTGGGTTGCCAGGTTCTGGAGCTAGAGTGTGCTATTTCTTTAACTGGGAGCCAGAGTTCAGCCGAAATGTGCATATGTAACACCATCAGAGGGAAAGCATCCTGGTTAGTTCTTGTCTGACCTACATCCCTGCCACCAGAGCCTGGTCACCTTAATTGCCAGCCCTTGGCCATAGCGTTCTTAGGGTCCACCAGAGGTTCTCCAATGAGCACATCTGAGAAGAAAGCTCTTGGGTTGGGCCAACATTCCCTTTCTTAAGACTCTTGTAACTTTGGCCCTAGGCTTCTTTGCACAGCATGCCTCTTTTTTAGATGCAGGCCCTGTGGGAAGTCCCTGCCTTGCTTTTCTTCCCTTTGTCAGAACTGGTGGAGCTAAGTGTCTTTCCCAAGGGGCATCATTCTGTCTTGGGACACGCAACTGCGCATGCCATATATGTTTCCATTCTCCAGCCTTAGATGTCAAGGCATTTGATTTAAAGCCAGCTTTTTTTTTTTTTAAGTGATTGTGAGGGCAAGGTGGTGGCTGGGTTGGAACATATTAAGGAGCGAAGGGGAAAAAAAAAAAGCCTGTGCCTAGAGGCAGTCATGCGTGAGTGGTCAGTGCTGAGTGGTTTGGATTGAAATAGGCCAGAGAAAGCAAAGCTCCAGGGCCTTTGTCCAACCTTCCCTCCATCCCATGCCAGGCTGTGCACCCAGCCCCCTTCATAGGCACACATTGCCTCCTCCCCAGGGACTCTGGCCGGCTAAGAATGGCGCCCTCCAGGACCCACAAGAGATTATAAACCTCTCATCGAAGAGGCTTTCTACAAAGAGGAAAAGGCTGTAATTGAAAAGCTCCTTGGTTCTAAAGAAGAAACAGACCTGGAACAGAGAAGCCTTCGTTCTTTACTCAGCCAGCGTCAGGCATGTTCAGTTCCCACATGCAAATAAGCCCCACTCCCTCCCTCCAGGAGCTTTGGCTCTATGGGTCCAGAGCGCGGAAGGACAAAGGCCCAAGACAGTACAGCTGGGCCTTTTGAGACAGGCTCTCCATATATGCCCGAGGGATGACCTTGAGTCATACCTCCTGAGTGCTGGCATCACAGGCCTGCACTGCCGTAACTGGTGTATGCGGTGATGGGGGTTGAACGTAAAGTCTTATGATGCGAGGCAAGAACTCTACCAACGGAGGCATACCCTCGCCTAATGATTATTTGTTCATTGTGTAAGAAAGGCTAAGCCGGGGCCTGGAGAGATGGCTCAGAGGTTAAGAGCACTGTGCTTCCAGAGGTCCTGAGTTCAATTCCCAGCAACCACATGGTGGCTCACAACCATCTGTAATGTGATATGATGCCCTCTTCTGCCTACACCTGCAGGTAAAGCACCGTATACATAATAATAAACAAATAAAATCTTTAAAAAGAAAGAAAGGCTAAACCCCAGACCTTTTGCACACTAGACAAGCACTCTACCATCAACTACATTTTAGGTCCTGGTTGGTTGGTTGGTTGGTTCGTTGGTTGGTTGGTTGGTTGGTTTTGTTTTGTCTTTAAGCTAGGCACAGTGGTTCATACATTTAATCCCAGCCCTAAAGAGACAGATGGGATATCTCTTGAGTTCAAAACCAGCCTGGTCTACACAGAGGATTCCAGGACAGCCCTGTCCAAAAAAGAAGGGGAGGGGGCACGGGGAGTCTTGCTGAGTTGTCCAGGGAATTCTTGAATTCCGAGTAGCTCAGGCAGGCTTTGAACTTGGGATCTCTCTATCTACCAGGGAGCTAGGATTACAGGTCTGAGTCTTCAGATCCAATTCCTCTGTGTATTTCTACTTTCTTCCTCTTTCTTCCTCTCCCTTGGGACCAGAGGGGACATTTCAGTCTAATAAGAGCGGCCTGGAGCAGGCTGTTGTCCGTCTGTCTGCAGGCCCTCTTGTCAAACGACCTATCACGTCACATAGCTAGGAGGGAAGACCCCTCTGCTGGGAGAGGAGGGAGAGGCACTGGGGTTGTGCTTGGAACTGAATTCAAGGTTCTGCCCTGCTGTGTACAAAAAGCCAAAGGATGCCTAGTTGAACCCTGGCCATCACACACTGGCCAGAAGATAGGTTTGGGCATTTGGTTGGCATTTCCCAGTTAGGACTGGTCCCACCAAGCATCGCCAAGATCCAAGGTTCTGCAGATCATCCCTGCCAGAGACCATTGCCACCACACCACAGGGTCCCCAGCCTTATGATCCCCCAAAAGAGCCTTGGACAACCTTACTCAATTTCCTCTTTCTACAGTTCTGACTCCTGGAGTGTTCGTCTGTGGCAGAATGTCAAGAGTATTCTCCAGCAGCCTCCTAAGTGCCTCAGCCAGCTTCGGCGTGCACAGTGCATTGGCCAGGGCCACCACATCAGCAGCACTGACTGACAGAACAGCTGGCGCTCAGGCTCCAGGTGTGCTTCGGTGGTTCCATTCTTGTGTGTTTCTGGCCTGTGGCCTCTACCCGACCCACCCTGCCAGGAGAGCTTGCTAGGGGAGAGCATGCCCCACTGCTCAGCCTTTTCCCATGAGTGGGGCGGGGGTGGGTGGGTGGGGGTAGCATGAAGGATTTTTTTCTCTCTCTAATCTCCCTTGAGGTGAGTGGTGGTCCCTGGGGGGTCTGAAATCTGGCCAAGTCCTGCGCAAGCAGCTGGTATAAGGGTTGCCAAAGACCCAGATCATTTCCTTAATGGAATGCAGTCCCTGTGGCTCAGGAAATCAGAGTGGGAGTGGAGTGTGCTCAGAAAACATTAAATTCATGAATTGAGTTGTTTCTCCTAAGTCCTACCTTGACCTTGGACAGCCCCAAATAGACTGGGAGGAAACGTTCCAGCTACTGCTCTTGCAGCCCTAGTTTCCCCAGTTAAAACAATGAGTGAGACCCAGAGACAGTAAAGGTCTACTCTGATGTTCTGTGGCTCGGGGGCAGGATCTGGTACCTCCCAGGAAGGCCCTGGCACAGGTCTGCACCTATGCAGGCAGCTCCTGTCCCTGGCCTCAGGAACAGCGGTGTGTGGGAGCCTTGCATTCTGTTGGCAATCAGTAGTGGGAATCGGTGGGCCCAAGAGCCCATGCTGCCAGTTTGCTAGGTGACCTTGGGCAGGTGTCTTCTCTTCCAGGGTCCTCCGAGGAGGTCACTCTAACTAGATGTGGGCTTCGCTCTTGATCCTCTTGCTGATTTCCTCTCACTCCTGTAGCCTAGGGCGGGGCAGGGAAGAACCTAAAGAGAAGCAAGGAGCCACTAACTAGGAGGCCTTTCCCAGTTCCCGCCCCAGTGCCCCCCACAACTCTCCAGGAGCCCCACTCGCCCCAGAAGTTGTCCTCCACAGCCTAGGCTGTCGGCTAGAGCCCTCAGCACTGCCACTGTCGGCCTGTGCAGTCCTGAGTGAGTCCCTACGTTTCTCTGTGCCTTAGTTTCCCTACCTGTTAGATAGGGGTTTGTGGCAGGGGTGGCTTCCTTGCCGTTCCGCGCCTGGGGCTCAGGCTCCGCAGTGAGGGGGGGAGCGGCGGCGGCGCCGGGAAGGAGCGCTAGGCGGTCACGTGACGTCCCCCTCCCCGAACTGCGGCGGCGGTGGCGGCGGCGGCGGTGAGCGAGTCCCGGCAGAGCTGCAGTAGCAGCCGGCGGGCACCGGAGTGCCAAGCCCAGGACGCCCCAGCCCAGGCCCGCGGTGAGTGCCGGCTCCATGCAGGGGTTCCGGGCGGGGAGGGGCGCGGCCAGACTAGATGGCGGCGCAGCGGGGCGGGGGACTCCTGCAGGCACCAGCCACGCCGCTGGGCAGGCTCGGGTTCCACCCTTAGGTGCCCTGAGTCCTAGGCTCCGTCACCCTTGTCATCCTCCGGAGGGGACTGCGTAGAAGTGGTCGCGTTGGGGAGAGGGCAGCCTGGCATCCCCCAAGGGGAGGCACTCCGCTCCTCTGAGCAAGGAAGTGGGAGTCCTCTGGCCATCGCCCTGAGCCGCGATGCGAGGGCCTTGATGTCCTCTCATCTCCAGGTACAGAATGCATCCCTGCCTGTCCCAAGCCACCGCAGAGCCGGACACTGGCGTCATGCAGTCCTTGTGGCCACCCCTGGCTCTGCTGGATCTCAGGGTTGGTGGCAAAATCACCACTATGCCCTGCAGGCCTTTTGGGAGCCTTGCTGATGTGCCAGCTTGGTGAAGAAACCTTGCTCCCCGTGCCCCACCCCGTGCGTGTGTGTGTGTGTGCGTGTGTGCGTGTGTGCGTGTGTGTGTGTGTGTGTGTGTGCGCGCGCGCGTGCGTGCCCATCTCTTGTATCCATCCTTCTCCAATGTTTGACCTTGTAGGTGGCTGTCACAGCACAGGCCTGAGATGGGGTTAGGACAGGCATCCTACCCTATCCTCACACGGTATATTGGCATTTGTCCCTGTCCTTCAGTTCCCTCCCTGCCAAAGGCAGAGGACCAGACACCTAGTGGCTGCAGGAAAGATAGAAAGACAAATCCTGCCAGGTATGAAGCAGAAGAAAAGCCAAGAGGAGATGGGGGGTGAGGTGATAGACCTCTTTCTCTCCAAGGGAGCCAACTGGATGTGGGGTGCCCCGCCAATGCAGGACCTTACCTCTTTTTCCTAAGGTTGTTTTGAGGTTGTTCTGAGCGCCTAGATAAGCTCGGCCGGCCGAGGGCAGCAGGACTAGGTAGTGTTCAGACCCCTGCTCCGTGGGGTTCCCTTGTGGGACCTCAGCCTGACTGCAGAGCTCCCTGGCTGTGGAAAGATCTGGGCAATGAGTGGGTGTGCCTTTTGGCCTTCAGGAAGATTCCAGGGCCATGCTTAAGCGGCAGAGAGAACACCTTTCCTAGCCACAGCTTAGGTGCCTGCCCTGAGGCCTGACACAGGTAAGGAAACTGAGGCCTGGCCAGGATAAATAGATTGTGTGTGACCCTGAGTTACTCTGGTGCTGGGGCTACAATCGGGTTTGTTTTTGTTTTTTGTTTTTTCTTTTTTTCTGAGGTAATATCTCACTATGTAGTCTCAGACGGCCTAGAACTTGATACGCTAGGGCAGAGATCTGTCTAGTTCCGTCTCCTTTACACTAGTAGCAAAAGTGTCCTCTAGCCGGGCGTGGTGGCGCACACCTTTAATCCCAGCACTCGGGAAGCACAGGCAGTCGGATCTCTGTGAGTTCAAGGCCAACCTGGTCTACAAAGCAAGTTCAGGACAGCCAGGACTACAAGAGAAACCCTGTCTCAAAAAGCCCTCTGCGCCATCCCCCCCCTCAAAAAAGCATGCACTAACACACCAGACTACAGTCAGAATTCTCCTGATCCAAAGCGGAGATTTTGCCAGGTGAAGGGTTTAATCGTGGACTCTGGCCATTTGCTACCCCTGGGGGGACAGGGGGTGGAGAGGTGCCTCTGGGTGGAGATAGGTGAGGTGGTGAGAGTCTTGAGTCTATATTTGCAGTGACGCCCTTTCTTATGGCTGTGATGTTCCTCCACCCAAGGCTTTTGCCAGCTTTTTAACTTCATTTGAGTAAAGCACCCCATACCCCTTCTCCCCAAGATATTTGCCTGGCCTGGTCTCAGGAGGCCCTTTGCTGCTCTAACCATCCAGAACAGGTCATAACAGGGTCTTTTCTCTGGCCTGTTTTGGGGGGGGGGGAGCAACAGGACTCCTCTTTGCCTTGACTTTCTCTTCTTGGACCTCAGGGAACACCCCAACCTCCACAGCAGGGTCTATCTACAAAGGTAGAAGGTGAGGGAGGCCTGAGCGCCTTTGCCCACTGCTCCCACACCCGCTGTGCTGTCATGTTTCAGATCAGAAAGCCTTTCCAAGGACTCCCGGGGCAGGTCTGTCTTCCGTGCCACCTGTCTGTCTTCAGGGCCTTTGTTCCAGCTGTCAGAGACTGCTGAGCAGCCACGCTAGGCAAACAACTGCGACCCCTGCACAGCCAGACACAAACACAAACATGCCTTGACTCACAAGTACTGAGACCCAGACTCAGGACCGCTCAGGGATTCTGTACCCTGTCTGACCCCACCCCACAAGAGATATGGTGCCCCAACAGATGCCTCTGTGGCTGAAAGGAAGGGCTTGAAGCCTTCATGCTGGGGGGGAGGGGGAGGGGGGCGGCTTCTCTACCTCAGTGGCCTCCAGTGTGCTGGCAGAATACACAAACAGGCAGAGAACACGTGGAGGCCCCATGTCCTTAAAAATGAACCTGGCAGACATGCTCAAGCGCCCACATGGATACACGCTTCCACGCGTGCCTGGCATCAGCTTCCTGCGCGTGGGATTTAACTGCCTTGTCACCCTTTGGGGGTGACAGAGTTCCCTCTGAACCCCCCCCACCTTCCCCAGCAAACTCGTTCCTTATTCCCTCTTTCTGCTGCTTCCTAACATCCCAGCTAGGACTGAAACAGCAGCGTTTGAAACAGCCTCGACTTTCTCCCTTCATCTCCTGCTCCTGCTCCTAGCTAACACTCACCCAAAGGGCTATTTCAGAGCCTTTCCCCACTCCTGACACCACAAAGGACCTAGCGCGGCCTTCCCTTTCCTCAGCTGCCTTGTCAGGAGCTGACCAAGTTGTGTTTTCTGTTTTACCCTCCCAGCAGGGCTGGGGCCAGCTGCTGTCAATGCAGGAGGATCCTTGGAGATCTCTGCTTGCTTTCCCCAAGGTAGAGCTGGTGCCAGGCTGGGCCCTGGCACCCTGGCTGTGCCTCTGAGAGGTTGACATCCCTGCAAAGCTGCATCCTGATGGTGTTTGGGTAGGCTGTGGAAGGCCTCTTGGGAGGCCCCCTGGCCAGGTTGGGGGCAGTAAGGGGGCTCTGGGTTCCAGTCTGCTCATTTGGGCCCCCACCCTAGACAGCTTGAGAGTGCCGATCCTCAGCCCAAGGTTGGCCCTTCCTCTGGCTGGGTGTGCAACCAGGCAAATCAGTTTTCCTCTCTGGGCCCAGCTGGGTGGTGAGGAGGGTCAGAGATGTGAAGAGGTTAGCCCCTTGCCAATGAGAAAGGGAAGTTTGGCTCAGCTTAGCAGTGTGATCATAAGAGGGCCCAGGCTGGGGACTTTCTATAGGCTAGAAGCTCTAGGTATAGCCTAGGCTACCATTGGCTATCCTAGACTAGCCAGGGGTTTCAGGCTGTGGACTTTCAGAGACAGCCCACCTGGGAGCAGCCCAAGGAAGAGGGGGATCCGTGGGTAGGAGGCTGCGGTTGTAGTGTCCGTTTGTAGCGTGGATGTTCTTAGCTTTCAAGACCGGCTCGGCTAATTTTAGGGCTGAAGACTGACACTTGGCAAGCAGGTGATTCAGAAAACAAAAAGAAAGAAAGAAAGAAAGAAAGAAAGAAAGAAAGAAAGAAAGAAAGAAGAAAAAAAAAAGACAAAGAAAGGAATCTGAGAGATACTGGTAAGGAGGCACCCCAAAACAGAAAGGATCCCAGCTGTTTACATTGGAAAACAGGAATCAGGGCATCCAGTGTGCCTACTGTGTGCCAGCACAGGGTAGAAAGCCCTGCTACGACCTCAGCAAGCGCTCAGTAAGCATCTAGTATACACGGACTGGCAGGACTGGGGACAGAGGTGAGCTTGGTGTGGCGGTTGCTGTGATATATGTTACTAAGATCACCTGCAAAGAGGTGAGGATCAGAGTGCCTTGACTGCTCTGCCAATACGAGGCCACCCTCCTGTCAGGGTGAGCAGACCTGAGTTTGCACTTTGACCAGTTGCATGGTTGAGCCCACGTTCTTTCATCTTCCCGAGGCTCCATTTCTTTAACTGTATGGCAGGGACTGTGGATTTTTTTTGTTTGTTTTGTGTTTTACTTATTAAAAAGATTAACATAGGAACACATATTTAATCCCTGCACTTTGGAAGCAGAGGCAGGCAAATCTCCATGATTTTGAGGCTAGCCTGGTCTACAAAGCAAGTTCTGGTACACACACGGAAACCTTGTCTTGAAAAAACAGAGGGGGAAGAAGATTAACATAGGGGACTGGAGAGGTGGCCCAGTAGTTAAGAGCACTGGCTGATCTTCCAGAGGACCTGGGTTCAATTCCCAGTACCCACATGGTAGCTGTAACCATCCGTAACTTCTGTTCCAGGGGATCTGACACCCTCACACAGACATACATGCAGTCAAAACACCAATACACATAAATGAAAATAAATAATTATTTTTATTTATATATTTATTTATTTTTTTCGAGACAGGGTTTCTCTGTGGAGCTTTGGCTGTCCTGGACTCACTTTGTAGACCAGGCCGGCCTCGAACTCACAGTGATCCACCTGCCTCTGCCTCCCGAGTGCTGGGATTAAAGGCGTGCGCCACCACACCCGGCCTTAAATAATTATTTTTAAAAAGATTAACATAGGTGTTGTTGTGCACCTTTAATACCAGCACTTGAAAAACCAAGAAAGGTGGATTTCTGGGAGTTCAAGGCCAGCCAGAACTTTGTAGAGAGACCATATCCAAAAAACAAAACCCAAATAAGTAAGTAAGTAAATAAATAAAGACACAAGATAGGAGTTTATCAAGAATCTAAATCCAATATAAGCTGGCATGGTAGCAAACATGGTAGCTAAGTCAGGAGGGTCTTGAGTCAAGGCCAATCTGGGCTACATGTGGAGACCATACCTAAAATAATTAAATGAAGAAAAACTCTGGACCTGGTGGAACAACGAAGGTTCAAGACCTGTCTGGGGTACAGAATGAATTAAAGGGCAGGCTGGGCAACTTAGTGAGACCCTGTCTCAAAATAAAAAGCAAGAAGGCTGGATGGTGGCTCAGTGGTAGAGCATGTGCCTAGCAGAGCTCAGCCCCGCAGCTGAGAGACCATCACAAACCACAGCATGCAAGTCTGACCTCTGCTGTGTGACTCTGGACCTTTCTTGGCTCAGAGTTGTCCACAGAGCAGGTGTGCTGGGCGTCTCCTATCTTTTCTCCTCTTGGGCAGTGTAAGGATGGAGGCACACTCACGGGGAGCTGCTTTGGATGAATAGGGCTGGGGTCCGAGGAAAATGCACAAGTACAGAGGATTGGTAAACACCGGGGAAGCCTGGAGAAAAGTCTGTTTTGAAAACTTTGCAGTATTGGCAGGCAATGGTGGCACATGCACGCCTTTATCCCAGCACTTGGGAGGCAGATGCAAGTGGATCTCTGTGAGTTTGGGGCCAGCCTGGTCTACAAGGTGAGTCCAGGACAGCCAAGGCTACACAGAGAAACCCTGTCTCAAAAAAATCAAAATAAAATAAAATAAAATAAAATAAATAAGCCGGGTGGTGGTGATGCACACCTTTAATGCCAGAAGCAGAGGCAGATGGATCTCTGTAAGTTTGAGGCCAGACTGATCTACAGAGTGATTTTTAGGACAGCCAGGGGTACATACAGAGACCCTGTCTTGGCAACCAAAACCCCTCGGGAAAACCAACCAACTAACCAAACAAACAAAAACCAAAAGCAAACAACCACTTTGGTGTGTTTACTTTCCTCTCCTGCCTTATCCCCTCTTTCCTATTTAAAAAGATTTGTATTTATTATCGTGTGTGTGTGTGTGTGTGTGTGTGTGTGTGTGTGTGTGTGTGTGCACGCGTGCGCTTGTGCATGATACAGCATACATGTGGAGATAAGAGTCAGTTACCTCCATCTACCATGTGGGTCCCAGGAATCGAACTCAGATTGCCAGTCTTGGCAGCAAGCACCTTTACCCTCTGAGCCATCTCACCTACCCCTTTATCTTTTTTTTTTTTCAAGTTCTCACTATGTAGCCCAGGCTGGCCTTGAGGTCATGGTAACCCTCCTCTCACAGTTTCTCAAGTGCAAGGGATTTCAGACATGTATCACCACACCTAGCCTAAACTTTACAGTTTAAAACCAAAAACCAAAAAACAACAAAAAAGCTTCCCTTCGGTGTTTGGGAGTAGCAATATTTTTTTTTTCCTCCCATGACATCACATTGTCAAGACAATTGGGCAATTTTCTCTCCTGAGGAGTCAGAGCCAGGCACATAGTAGGTGTTAGTGCGTGATAACGTGGGTGTCCGCAGAATCCTGAGTTGCACGGTTAGAGGGGTGAAGGCAGTCCTGGTGGTGTACCAGCTACATCGTCGGCCCATTTGGGCCACTTTGGCTTCTGGGAAGGGTGATGAGATTAAACTGGTTATCAATGGCTTGAATGCCAGCTTGACGACTCTGCAGTACCACAGAGTCACTAAGGAGCCCACGGGCTTTCTGCACACAGCCTCTGGTTACACGGCCAGACTCAGTAGCCAAGGAAGAGAACGCCACCTGGCCCAGGTGCACTTCTCTGCCTGGCTGTGTGCTGGGGTGAGTGCTGCCCAGTGCCTTTCTCCCCGGATTCTCATCTCCCTTGAGCGTGCAGACGAAAGGCCACTGTGTTTTCCATCTCTGGAACAGGTGAGGAGATCAAGACAGCAGCCTGCCAGAGAGCTGGGTAGCCAAGAGTGCAGGAAACCAGACTGTCATCCACACAGGAGGTCAGCACTTTGTCCCCTGGCTCTGCCTTGTCATCCGGGGGCCAGTGGGGTAGGTCCTGAACAGCCTGTGACTGTTGCTAGGCTTCCGGGAGTTGATGTGCTGTGTGAGCCCCAGCAGGGCTACTCTCTCAGGGAGTGGAGGTGTTTCTGTAACTGCCTGTTCTTCAGGCACCCCTGGGAATTTGGGGCTGTTGGCAAGATGCACAGGGGACAGCGGGTGAAGATCAGACACCTGTGCCACCTCCTCCTCCAGCCAATAGGAGCCACACACTTGCAGAGAGAAAAGTGGAGGCCAGACTGTGGCGTTCAGCCCTGTGCCTGGCTCCTGAGATCCGACTTGAGTCTCTGAGACACAGATGCTCTTGTCCATGGCCCCTTCCATGAGTCGGGACTCCAGGGGCAGGTGAAAGTAGCTACTGGAAAGTTGACCTTGGGAGTGTCCCTGCCTGGCCACATGGGACATCTCTGACTTCTCATTCTCTAAGTGGGCCAAACGACTGACCCCGGAGGGTGCTGCTACCCTTTCTGTGACCTTGGAAATGAAAAGAGAGGCCACGCACCCTCTGGTAGGCTACTGCAGGCCCTGTGCCAGCCTTGGTTGAAGACTAACGAAGTCACACTTTCTATAGCTGGGTATGAGTGGGCCTTGTCCTTGTCCACTCACAATACCTCCCACCTTGTAGCCTGTCACTGAGCTCTAAGTACCACTGGGAACAAAACTGGGCAGATCTCTAGGGCTGAAGCCTCACCCATGCCTGCCACCAGGCTTCCACTAGAAAGGCGTAGAAAGTTATGGTCCCTAAGGTAGAGATGCCTGGAACTTGACTGCCCCATTGCCCCAAATGGGAACTGCCCAGCTGCCTTTGGGATTCTGGGAGAATAAGCCAAATGTGAGCTGAGTGGCAGAACCAGGGCACGGGGGTGGGGGGTGGGGGGTGGGGGGAGGCATTAATTGAGCACTTACAGTATACTTAGTCCCATGCTAAGTGCTTTCCACAGACCCATCTCATTGACTTCTCGGCAACTGTTATCAGCCATAAGGGCCTCAGAGAGGTTAAATGGCCTCTGGAGCTCACTCAGTGGGGTTGAGATTTTAATTAGGACTGTGTTAGCCTCTGTTAACCACTGAGGTGTGCGGAGTAAGATGGGTAGGGAGAGGCTGCTATTGAGAGAGGGCTGGGCTAGTCCTCAGCAGCTCTAGGAAGTTGGCTCTGGCTACGGAGGCAAGGCTGCCTCCAGGTCAGGGCCTTTTCCTATCAGTTCTAACCATCAATCAGCCTGCCCGTGCCAACATGGAGAAAGTAGATGTCTCACGACAGGGAGGAAGGCAGGCCTCACTGGCTGCCTAAGAGCCTTCCCTCATTCTTGCCCTGTGTCATGTGGGCCTCTCAGAACCGAGCCTGTGCCAGCGCAGGATGCCTTGTTGCGGGATGCGACCCGGTGTGTTCAGGGAAACCAATGGACCCAGATGTGAGGGCTGTGTGCACACTCCCGAGGTCCCTCTCTCGCCTCTCTGAATCTCGCTTTCAACATGAGGTGAAATAGTAAATGTCACACGAGTCAAGCTGCCTCTCAGGGAATGGGGGGCAGGGGGAAAGAGGGCCAGGGAGACCCAGATGTGAAGCCCTGGGTGACTCACCCCTACTTAAGGAGATCCATCATCGTCATCTGTGAAATGAGGCATTTGGACCAGCTCATCACGGCCTTCTCTCTAGCTCTTAGGCTGAGGACATTTTTGGATTCCAGGCTAGAGGGTCCTACAGAGAGAGAGGGGCTAGGGTAGCCAGAGAGCACCCCTCACTCCCTGCTCCATTCTATCCTGAGGCACTGAGCCTCAGAGGTACTAGACGCTAGAGGGGTCTAGGGGCTTCAGGGCCAGGTCCTGTGGGTGGAGAAGAGAGTCCCTAGAGTCGGAGCCTCGCCTCTGTCCCTGCCCAAGAGGCGTCACTACCTGCCTTGCCCATGGGGATGGGCTGCCTTGGAAACCAGAGTGAGAAGAGCCCTTGGAGAGCCCTTGTTACAGACAGAGGGAGGGTCCCAGAGCGGGGACGGGACCTGTCCCAAGTTACTGTGTGCTAATGTGGAGCCTGGCTCAAGACCTGGGTCTCTTGGGTTCATGGCTGTCCCAGGACATGTCCAGTAGCCATCGCAAACACCCACCTCACTTTTGCTTACTTGGCCTTTTGTGTTTAAAGGGTCTCACGTTGACTGAGGTGGTCTCACACTCATGGCAAGTCTCTTGTCTCGGCCTCTCAAGTGCTGAGGTTACATGCATTAGACACACACTTATGCTTCGGGGTTTGTTGTTGTTGTTGTTGTTGTGTTGTGTTTTGTTTGTTTTTGAGGCAGAATCTTGCTATATAGCCCAAGCTGGGCTGGAATTTATAATCCTCCTGCCTCAGCTCCCTCAGTGCTGGGATTATAGGCATGTATACCACGCCTGGCTATGAGTCCCTATTATTGGTGCCTCCCGGGTTGGGGTTGAGAGCTTTTGAGTTCTAAAAACGACCCTATGAGGAGATAAGTACAGTTGCCATCATCCTCATTACCTGTTTTTAAAACATCATGAAAAAGGACCCAAAGTCACCAGCCAGGAAGAGAGGAGCAGAAGATTCAAACATAGGCTCGACCGATTCCAAGCTCATGCCAGCACTAGACCATGTGGCCTCTCCTTTCTTTCTGTTCCTAACTGGCCTCGGACATCATTTATGCATCCTTTGAACACCTCTCAAGGGCTTAGTATGGCGAGGCTGAGCCAGAGACTAGGTGGTGAGGTGCGGGATCTCCAGACACCCCTCCACCCTCTACCTCGTCCATGATGGCTGCCTCTCTCCTGTTCTCAGTCAGCTACCGACAGCTTATACCCTATTCAATGCCCATGGTGTACCTGACCTCCTCTTGAGAGAAATGGGGCAAGACCCAGCGGGTGCACCTGCTGCTATTGGTAAAAATATATTACTTGGTGCAAGCCCTGTGTGAGGGCCAAGCATCACCTCCACTCAGTACCGCCCTCCAGACATGGGGCCCTGCTCCTGTGCCTTTAAAAAAAAAAGTTTTATTTATTTATTTTGCATATAGTGCTCTGTCTGCATGTACACCTGCAGGCCAGAAGAGGGCATCATATCACATTACAGATGGTTGTGAGCCACCATGTGGTTGCTGGGAATTGAACTCAGGACCTTTGGAAGAGCAGCCAGTGCTCTTAACCTCTGAGTCATCTCTCCAGCTCCTCCTCTCCCCCGCCCCCCTATTTTTGTTGTTGTTGTTGTTGTTTTTGTTTTTGTGTTTTTGGAGACAGGGTTTTCTCTAGGTAACAGCCCTGGACTCACTTGGTAGACCAGGCTGGCCTCGAACTCACAGCGATCCGCCTGCCTCTGCCTCCCAAGTGCTGGGATTAAAGGTGTGCGCCACCACGCCCGGCTCATGTGCTTCTTGTGTTCTGTACTCCTACCCACAGTGGACTTTGCCCTGCCCTGTGTCCAGGGTTTGTGCCCTGGCTGTGTGGCTGTGCTTAGAGAACTCTGTCTGGAAAGTGGGGTGTCTACCAGGCAGCATGCATCTATTAAGCACTTACTGTGTGTCCTGCAAGGCTAAAGTTTGGCCAAATGGCGAGACCATGTTCCTTGTGAAGGATGTGGGGCTCCAGCCCCATCCACTCCAGCTTGTGAGTACCGGAGCCAAATGGCTGCTTTCTTTTTGGAAGGCAGAATGAATGAATGCCTCATGGGGTGTTTACAGCCATTTCCACGCCCCAACCATAGGTAGGCCCTTCAGGCCCTGGGTTTCCTGGCCTGTGGCATGGGGACAGCAATCTGACCTAGTTTATGGGATGGCAGGAGATGTGCTTGACACAGGGCCTCGGTAGTGGGTAGCTACGGCTATTCTGGGCTGGAGCATGAGTGACGGGGACTGAAGTCTTGAGGAACCCTTGGGAGAGTCGTCGCCAGCCTCAGTTTCCCCATCAGTTATGGCAGATACACAGTTCTTGCATGATCTAGCTCCCGGGGCTGTTTTGAGGATCACAGAGGCTCCAGGGTGCGTAGGTGCAGCTCAGCAATCCTCTCAGAGGAATGAAAAGCAGAAGGAACAAGGTAGGCGGCGAAGCAGGTGCCGCCATTGTGGCGCGCAGGTGTGCCATTGTGGCCTGGAGAGGCACAGCTTAGAAGGAAGGGCGAGCACAGGCTGTGGGGCCGCCTCCGCATCGGGGAAGTAGGGAGTGTAGCACAGCGGGGTCTGGGGCGCTTTCTCTGGAGACTCAGGGTCTTCACCCTGCTGGTGAGCCGCTGGGGGGGCTGGGGCTGGGGCGCTGTCCCTGGTCCTGGAGAGCTGCCTGCTCTATCCTGCAGTTCCATCGACTGCCAGATGAGGGCGCCAGGGACCGCCTCTGACTCCCTAGCTTCGTTCAGAAGAGCAGTATTCATTTCCAGATTTAACATTCCTAGATAATAGGCCTGCTCGGCTCATTTCAAAAGCCAATGACATATCACCATAAGGGGACCAGACAGTGCTCCACTTGCCTGGGTGAATGCCCTGGCATGACCACCCGTAAGAATCACAGAAGTAACCAAACCCTTGATATTTATGACAGAGACACTTTGCCATTTAACAGTGGAAAATCTTACTGCTGCACCTGACCTCTAGCTCAGGATGTCTCCAGTAATTGAACCTCAGAGAAATTCATTATGGATTAAAGCCACATCAAAAAGACACTCACAGGGTTAGGGCTGTGGCTCAGTGGTAGACCCGTTGCCTGGCTTGCTCAAGGGCATGGGTTCCATCCAGCCACAGCCCCGCAACAAAACACAACAAAACGGAAAAAAAAAAAGCACAGAAAAATACTGATGTGTAAAGCACTTAGGGGCTAGGCTGCCTTACCAGGCTGTGCCCACATGCGAGGCGGGGCACCATGTGTGCAAGAGTCTGCCTTGAGTGGGACTCTCCCTAAATAGCCTCTCTGGCTGCCACACTCTCAATGGCTGTGGTGAGTCTCAGTAATTGCTAAATTAGAACCACCCTCCTGTATTTCCCTAATGCTTCTCGGGGGGTGGAGTTCTCCTCATTGAGAACCACAACCAAGGTGGGAGCTCTGCTGGAGCTCACTGGGCCCCAGACTGGCTGGCTAACGGTTAGGAGCCTGGCGTGGTGGCACACCCTTTTAATCCCAGCACTCGGGAGGCAGAGGCAGATGGGTCACTGTGATTTCGAGGCCAACCTGGTCTATAAAGTGAGTCCAGAACAGCCAAGGCTACACAGAGAAACCCTGTCTCGGGAGGAAAAAACCCACCAAAAAGAGAGAAAGAAAGAAATGGTAAGGCACCAGGAAAGGACTTGTCCTGGGTAACAACAGGTGATTCACAGACCTGGGGAGCCAGATCCAGATCTCCTGACCCAGAGAACAGGGCTCAGTCAGCCTGCTGCCGTGTGGCAGGTGCTGTGGGTATCTGTCTGAGTTTGACCAGCTGCCCTGAAAATGAAAAGTGCCTGCCCAGAAAGGCCAGGCACTTAGCAGAGATGGTAGGATGGAGGCTGACTGGGTCCCTGCTGTGCCACAGGACAGTGGCCTTGACCTCTCTCTCCTCTGTCTTCTCCTCAGGGGTGCCATGGTTGGTTTCCCACATCTCTGACCCACAACACCTCACTCCTTCCCAACAGTTGCCTGGGTACCACGTAAGATGCGCATGTGTGTGTATATACCCGTCTGTATGCACGCCGTATAAATGTAGGACAATCGTAGTTAGAAGGTGTGGTTTCTGTGCACAGATGTGTGGCCTTGTGTGTCTTGTGGGCGTGTAAACCTAGCCACGGTGGGAGTAGGTGAGCACACTTAAATCTGGGACCCAGGCACGTAAACTTCATCTGACTTTTGCACGTGTGTGTGCAGGTGAGCCGACAGCATGGTAGGGGGGTGGGGTGGGGCTGACTTTTACGGCAGTGTCCAGGCACAAGGTAGACATCTGCATGTGTGCTCTGTACAAGTTCAAGTGTGTGTGTGGACTTGGGAAAGCTTGTGTACAGGTGTTCTCAGGTCCTCTGGGGAATATAGCGTGTCAATACCGTGCCACCAGAACCTGGAAAGCAGATGCCTCTCAGGCAGCTGCTCCGGGAGGGTGTGAGGTGAGCCAGGCCTCCTTCCCCAGGCCCTAGGTTAGGGGATACCCACCCCCAACATATACCCAGGACACCTTAGAGCTTAGAATCAGCTGCTCCTGGGACCGGATGCATGTAGCTGGGCTACAAAGACGTAAGTGCTTCCGTGGCTGGTGGAATTCTTTCTAGGCAAGTGTTCTTTGCCAGGCTTGGGCCTTTAGCCTCGAGAGAAAGAGATCAGTGTGCAGTGTGTGAGGGAGATTGATTAACACATGAGCAAACCTAAGCCGAGGGAGGAAACAGATTCCAGCCGAGCCACGCCGGAGCTGCCAAGGCCAGGGCAGGAAGCCCAGGCCTGCCATGTCTCCTGCCCAGGAGCTCTTGAGCATAATATCCCTGCATGGGAATAACTTGTTGGGGACCCTGGCATGACCCCACGAATAACATGAGGGGCCCAGCCTGGGATCTCCCCAGGCCTTGCCCTTCCTTCTCCAGTTTCTTGCTGGGAAAGGAACTCTACCGGCAGGTGAGGAAGACACCCAGAGTTCAGCCTGGGGTGAGGCTGGGGAAGGAACCGCTCCCTACCCCTGCACCTTGCCTTCTTCACCAGGTCTGCCGTGCAGTCAGTTAACTTGGGCCCAGGTTCAGGAGGCCTAGAAGAGGAGGGTTCTTCCCAGAAGCGGGGCTAACCCTGAGGAGCAGCCTGGCTCCGTTTTCCTTTTGAGAAAGGGCCACGGATTGCTGAGGATGGACCTTGAATTTCTGATTCTCTTGCCTCCATCTCACTCTGGCACTGAATTTAGAGCTGTGCACCACCATGCCTGCCTCTATTATTTTATTATTTTATTTGTTTATTAAGACAGGGTCTGCCGGGCGTGGTGGCGCACGCCTTTCATCCCAGCACTCTAGAGGCAGAGGCAGACAGATCGATGTGAGTTCGAGGCCAGCCTGGTCTACAAAGTGAGTCCAGGACAGCCAAGGCTAATACAGAGAGACCCTGTCTTGAAACAAAACAAAACAAAACAAAACAAAACAAAACCACACAGGGTCTATCTATGTAGTGTTGGTTAGCCTGGAATTGACCATGTAGACAAGGCTGGCCTCAAACTGATGGAAACCTGCTTGCCTCTGGCTCTTGAGTACTGGGACTAAAGGTGTAGGCCACATGTATGCCTTATTCCTGGTTTTATTCTGTACAGGAGATTTATTTATTTATTTATTTATTTATTTATTTATTTTTGAGACAGGGTTTCTTTGTATAGCCCTGGCTGTCCCAGACTCAATTTGTAGATCAGGCTGGCCTTGAACTCGTAGAGATCCTCCTGCCTCTGCCTCCCTATTGCTGGGATTAAATGCATGTGCCACCACACCTGGCTACCTGTACAGGAAATTGAACCCAGGGTTTCGTGTATGCTAGGCAAGCACTCTGCCAGCGGAGCCCCGCCTCCTCCAGCCTGTGGCTTCATTTTTATTTTTTATTTTTTTAGATGAGAGACCAAAAAGAGGGGACTCCTACAAGTGTGGCCAGGATTCTCCGTTGCCAGCTCGCAAGCGCCCACTTTGTGCTGACTGGGGGTAGTGAGGTCCCTGTCACAGTGGTCTGTGGCAGCCTGCCCCGGGATGGGTTCCTCCTCATGCCGCCGTTCTATATGTCTGGCTTGGACTCTATTCTGTGTGCTCACACAGATCTGCCTCATTCCTTCTTCAACATTATTTTAAGGTGTGTGAGTATTTTGCCTGCGTGTATGTATGTATGTATGTATGTATGTATGTATACATGCACATGTACTATATGCATCCTGGTACCCAAGAAGGCCAGAGGAGGGCTTTGTATCCCCTGGAACTGGAGTTATAAATGGTTGTGAGCCACCATGTGGGGCCTGGGAACAGAACCAAGGCCCTCTGCAAGAGCAGCCTGTGCTCTAACCGCTGATCAATTTCTCCAGCAGCACCCCTCCCCCTTTTTTTTAAAGACACATGGAAGTGTGCACCACCAAGCCTGGTTCTATTCTTTTATTTATCTATTTATTTATTGAGACAGAGTCTCACTATGTAGTGTTGGCTGGCCTGGAACTGATTATGTAGACCAGGCTAACCTCGGACTCACAGAGATCCGCCTCCCTCTGCCTCCTGAATGCTAGGTTTACAGGCATGGCTAACACACCCGGCCCGTTCTTTCTCATAGCTGTGTGGCCCTGCGTCTTCGTCTGGGTGTCCAGTTAATCTGTTTACTTAGTAAATCTTTGCTACCCGTGTAAAATGGCAAACTCATCTAGCTAAGTCTCCTCCAAATGATGCTTCAGTGAAGGTCTTGCTTAACACGCACACACACACACACACACACACACACACACACACACACACACACTGTGCTGGCCAGGATCCCCGGTGCTTTATGATGGGCAGCTTAATTATTGTGCAGTTAAACCGTTTGAATAATTAGCACCTTCATTACCAGCTCCATTTTGCAGATGAAAAAAACCTGAGGCACAGAAAGGTTAAGCGCCTTGCCCTAGGTCACACAGCTGACAGATGAGAGAGCTGGGTTGGAGCCCTAGGAGAGCCCGCAGGCCGTAGTGCAGGCCTCTCCATCCCTCGTCCTCAGCCCTTCGTCTTCAGCATCCATTCTATGAGGTAGAGTGATGCTTATAGGTGGCCTTGCCGGCTAAGAGGGCGCATTTAATAGTCGCTGGCCATAGAGTGTCGGCCACATGTGTGGCTGAGAGAACATGACCTCGCTGCCTGTCCCACCCCCATCTCTTGCCAGCCAGGCAGCTGCAGTTGGGCAGAGCGCAGAGGCTGGAGCCCACACTAGGCTCTTTGTCCTTGGTGGGAACCCTGCAGCCCCCGTGGCCCGTCTCAAGGGCCCTCTGTCCCAGCACCCAGGGGGCGGGGGGAGCTCCTTGGGGCCAGGCCCAGCTGGGAAACTTGGCATGTTGGCGGGTCCTTGGCTACCCTGCCAACTGGGCATTCAGGACCCACTCAGGAGCTGAGAGAGCCTGAGGCCCATGCTTCAGGGGCTAATACAGTCCACATAGGCCTGCTGTCCTGAGTGAGTCCATGGCTGGGCAGCCCCTACCACACATGTTGTCCAGGCCGGATCCAGGTTCCTCTTTCCTTCTCCTGCTCCTCCTGGGAACCTCTGCTGCTGCACAGAACAGGGAGGACCTTGTCTGCTCCTCCGCGGATGACTGTGGTGCTCCCAGACTCACCCCCCCCCCCCCCCGGGGATCTAGCCCCACCTGACCGCCCTATACACAGTGGGCTTTTAACATTGCCCTGCAGTGGAGGCCCCCTCCTCGGGGCGGGGTGTGTGTGTGTTTGTGTGTCAGCAACTGGCATCCAGTGCAGTCACATCAACCCCCAAGCCCATTCTGAGCGCCCTGCCAAGAGGTCAACAAGGAACCAGAGCCTCCCCCAAAGCTGAAAACCAAGGTGGGAGTTCTCAGTGACCTCAAACCAGCTCTGAACCCCTACAGGGCCCTCCATAGGGCTCCTCAACTCATCGGAGCAAAGGGGCCGGGGTGGAGTGGGGCTGAGGAGCAGCAGCTGGCTCAACAACGGCTGTGAGCCCTGCCCAGCCCTGTCTGAGGGAAGCAAATTGGAGTCTAGACCCTTGTCAGTCGTAGCAGACATTTCCCAAGAGATGAAGGCGCTAACCTCACCCCTACCTCATTATAAAAAACAAAACAAAACAACAACAACAAAAAAAACCCAACCAACCAAACAAACAACAAAACAAAACAAAAAAAAACTTTTGAGAATCCTTGCCACCTGGCCTCGGTCTCTTGATGGGCCCTCCTACCTCTTCCCTCACAGCCTGTCCCTAAGTTCCCCTAAGCAGAAGGCTCCATAAAATGCTCAAAGCTTCTGGGGCTCCCTAGACAGTGGTGAGGGGGTCAGGCGGCAAGTCCTGAGAACTGGGACTATGTCCCACTGTCAGCTGGTATCTCTAGACGCTTCAGAACGGTGCTCTAGGCCAGCTGGGCGTACAGGGCAGAGCTACTGTGTCGAGTGAATGTGTAACAGGGTTTTAGGGTTCAACCCTGTTTATCTCCAAAGGTGATTGCGTGAGGGATCCTGGGCTAGATGTATTTCCAGACCTCCCTTCTCTTTGCTGCTCCTCACACGGGAGTTGTGGAGGGAATTGAGGGGGGTCTCAGCAGGGACAACAGTAGGGTCCCCCCATTTTCTGGCCGGCCTGCAGAACAGTGTTGGCTGGGACGCAGGGTAATCAGCTCCGAGGCTGAGTTGTGCATGTCTCCGCATTAACTCAGCTTCTCACCGCCCTGGAGGCCCGGCGATCCAACTTTCCCTGTGGGACACCCTTGGCGTCTCTCCCTGGGGAGGGCTGGAGGTGGCTCTGTGCATGGGTCTGGGTAGCGACGTGGGGGTGGCGCTCTCAGAAAGCCCCGCAGGAGCCGGAGCGAACAAGCGGCCCTTTCTGCGCCTCAGCTGGCTAGCAGCCCGGGGCGCACACGGGTCCGGGCTGGGGCGGCGTTGCCAAGGTGACCCCGGGCTGGGCAGGCAGCGGGCAGCGGCGACGAGACCATGAGCGGCCGGAAGCGCAGCTTCACCTTCGGCGCCTATGGAGGGTAGGTGCGCCCCTCATGTGCGAGTGCATGTGCGCACCAGGGGTCTTGCTTGGGTGCGGTGGCCCCATGTGGTGGGGAGGGGTGCGGAGGCTGTGAGGCAAGCATTCACCCAAGTCATGCTCCAGACTCGTGAGCTCCCTAGTGCTCTCTTGGATGTTCACGTGCACATGTGGGGGTGACAGTAAGTGTGGATGGCAGTGTCTATGAACATGTGCGTGAGAGTGGAGGATGCCTGGACGTGAGGGAGAGAGAGAGACAGAGAGAGACAGAGACAGACAGAGAGACAGAGAGAGGGGAGAGAGAGAGAGGGAGAGAGAGAGAGAGAGCGCAACTGTGGTGGGGTAGACAGTCTCAGAAGGCCCTTGGGACCTCCACTCTGCCCCTCTCATCCCTTAGAGCCATCAATAGCCGCCCTCCTACCCGACACTCTGACCAACCTCACCTTATGGAAGCGCACTACTCTTCCTGCTTGGGGCCGAGTGGTAGCTGGTCCATCTTAGGGTGGCTCACCTCCTTGACCATAAGCACCCCTCCCCGAGGGATGTGGAGATGGGATGGGATTGTTGCCAGTAGCAGAGATTTGGCAAACCAGAGGGAGATGAGCTACAAAGACTGGGGCCAGCAGCCTTTCCTGGGCCAGCCAGGGGCCCTGTGACCTTCACCTATGTGGCCTCATAACTGTCAGAGGAACACAGTTTGGGCTTGGTGTGGTGCTCTGGGGGAACAGCCGGTCCCCGTGAGCTGTGTAGGGGAGGTCTTCTCCGGGGTGCCCTCTGCTTCTCTTCTGCCTGTTCACCCTCAGAGGAGACCCACGGAGGGACAGGGTAGGCATATACAGAAGCACCTTTTGGGGGTAAGGTCCTGGTTGTCAAGTGAAGCCAGGAGCCTAGGCTGGGTGGGGGTTCTTGGTCACGACATCCAGGGGGCAGCCCAGAAGGTGAGAGCAGGGTTCGCTTTGTGACCCTGGGTGAGTCTTGGCCTTCTCAGTCTCATTTTCTCCCCAGCAGTTTCCGCCATGCACCCCAGCTCGTGCCCCCTCCCCCCTCTGCCCCTCTCCCCCTCCCCCTTCCCCTCCTCTTCCCACCATTGCAGCCCAGCCTTTTCCTTGCTCTATGCTCCCTGCTTGCCTCAGGCAAAAAGGCAAGAGTTGTTTGTTTTCCCAACAGCTGCCCAGTTCTGTGGTCCCTTACTAGGAAGGGGGGGGGGGGTTGCTCCCTCACCCCAAGGTGCCCTCTCAGAGAACAGGGCGAGAAGCCAGGCAGGGCCCTGCCCACCCACTCTCTTCTAGGCTGGGCCTACAGGGCGTGGGGAATGCAGTCTGGGGGCGCCCATAAACTCAGGGAAGGTCAGGGATGTGTGCTGGGGTGAGGGTAGGATCACCCAGGTCTCCAGGCGATTGGCTCCTGGGTGGATATGAGCTGGAACAGGCTGTGCGAGTTGGAAAGGGGATGGGATTCCGTCATAAGCCGTAGGCACCGAACACATCTTCTGTACACCTGTCTGTACGCCTATAGCTTTGCTCTGACCCTAAATATAGTCACACTGTCCTCTGCTTGGCTCAGAACTGCTTCTGACTCTACCCCTGCCAACATCCGTATTTCCTGCTTCCCCAAGCCCCAGGCCCCCAGTCTTACTTTATCCCAGCCTCAGCCCATCTTCTCAGGTGTCTAAACTAACCCTAGGGCCTGGTCACCCGTGGGATTTTGAGGCCATCAGGCCCCTTTATACGCAGGCCACAAAGGGCAGGATGAAACAGAATGGGTCTTACAGTGCCATGTGTTAAGGCCATAATGGAAGTCCCCCCTCATGGGCTGTCCACTTGCTGTGTTTCAGGGTGGACAAATCCTTCTCCCTTCGACAGAGTGTGTGGTGAGTACCGAGGACCTTCAGGGGCATCTGGGCTGCCTTGGCTGCTCCCTGGGGGCCACCCCTAGCCGAGTCCCACCCTCTACATGACAAATCAGACCTGCAGCCCCCTCTAGGAACCCCCTCCACAGGTCTTTCTGGGCCTCAGCCTCGGAGTCAGATCTCAGCTCATGGCGGGTGGGTGATCATCAACTCTTTGGCGTTTCTCTGAACCTCAGGGTTTTTTTTTTTTTCATCTGGGAAACGGGGCTATAGATGGCCTAGTTAGTGTGGGACTGAGGAAGCCAGGCGTGCACACCTGGCCTAGTGTCTGAGAGGCCCTCATCCAAATATTTTCTTCCTTTCCCGTTCTTCAGTTGTTGCCCTAGTGTGCTTCCCAGCTGGGTAGGCGGTATCTTGCCTTCTCACTGACCGCTCCCCAACCCCCACCCAAACCTTCTCGGCCCATTCATACCCAGCCCTGAAGCTGTTTCCTGTGTCTGAAGCCGCCCTCTCTTTGGAGGAGGTGACATCAGCAGCTTCCCCAACACCAAGAGGTGCCAGGCGGTGGGTGGAGGTGTAGCCTCACCTCGAGATTCACACAGCACTGGGCACCTGATGCCCCACAGGCGGGCGCAACGCCCCCCCCCCCAGCCCCGGCTTCCCTGGCACCAGCATCACATGGCCCCACCGGCTGTTCCTGCAGTTGCCTCACCTCCTGTGGGAGGGAGCTCCCCTGGTGGCTCCAGCGCCCCGTTCTAGGTTCCTGCTCCTGCTGGGGGGCTTCCTGGAGTCTCCGTACCCCACAGTGCTCCAGCTGCTCCACGATTCCCAACCAGCACCAATGGGCTCAGGGCAGGAGGCACACACGTGTCCAGGCTGAGCCCCAGGACCTCTTTCTCTCTTCCTTTTGTTGTTCGCTGTGCAGTTGGGGGCCAGTGACTCTCCATTTCTGGGCCTCACTTTTTTTAAAGATTATATATATATATATATATATATATATATATATATATATATATATATATATATACATACACACACACACACAAATACACACACACACACACACACACACACACACACACACATATATATATATACAATGTTCTGCCTGCATGTGTGCCTGCCTGTCAGAAGAGGGCACCAGATCTCATTACAGATGGTTGTGAGCCACCATGTGGTTGCTGGGTGTTGAACTCAGGACCTTTGGAAGAGCAGACAGTGCTCTTAACCTCTGAGCCATCTCTCCAGCCCCTGAGCTTTACTTTCAATGCCATATTGATCAGACTGGTTCACTGTGCCCAGAGCAGGGGAGGGGTGGGGAGGTGCAAACAGAGGTGAGGAGGGCGTCTCTCTTGCAAGGCTTCAGTCACCAATAACTGCCATTAGTCAGGTAGCTGCTGTGTCTGTCATGCATTTGGTATGTATTAACTGGAGTCACCCCTGATTTTAGGACTGTTATCTCTAATTATGTGTGGATGAGACATAGAGGGGACAAGCGACTTGCCCAGGGTCACACAGAGTTGGGATTTGAACTTTGACCTGATGCAGAGCCCACATGGGGACCTGGTGGGAACCAGCAGCTGCCTCCAGGCCCAGATCTGCCTCCAGCTCTGAGCAGGCATCTCCAGGCCCCAGGGAGGTTCTCACAGGGGCAGGTGTGCAAAGTTGACACAGACAAGCAGGTATACAAGGCTGTCACAGACAAGTGCTCTGGACCAAGACCTAGAGACAGGGTCTCATGGCTGAGAGAAAGTGACCAGTTGTGTGATTTTGACCCTTTCTGGGATGCACTCCTTACCCACAATTCCTTGCCCTCCTCACGCCGCCCCCCCCCTCAGGTGCTTAAGCTGCTCTCCAAGGTGCTAAGTCCCGCCATCAACCCTGTCCTAGCCTACACCTGGTACATGACAGCCTTCCCACAAGTCATGATCTCCTGGTACCTGTGGCCTGTCTCTGCTTTCCTCTCTAACAGGAGTTTATTTCTCAGAGGGCCTGAATCTCTGGTCAACAGGTGCACTTAGTTAGAACCACCGTGATGTTTTGCTTATGTGTCTCCCTTGCCATCCCAGCACGCTTTCCTTCAGACGCCTTGCCTTCCTGAGCTGCTAGGCGGCGGGGGAGTTCTTTTCTGATCCCACATCACGCCTTCCTCTCCCTAGAACGCCTTGCCTGTTTATCTCACACACGTTACTGATTGTTCCCCGGGGTAGCGGAAAGAGCAAGGATTGGGAAGGCTGACAGGTGTGGGAGGAATCCGCCTCTGCCATGTTCTAGTTGGGGGACCTTGGGCAGGTCAGTCCCCTCTCAGAACCTTGCATGAAGCTCAACACATTTGTGGAGTTGGAAGTTGCTGCAAAGCAACGGCTGTGGCGTTGGATGCATCCATGTGACTCTGAAGCATGAGGCAGGCCCTGCGCTCCTCCAAGTGGGTTTGCCAAAGTCCCTCTAGGGCTTGACTTCATGTACTTGTGAGTTCCAGAGCAGCAGGGTTCTGTCCCCCCAACAGAGCTACTGCACCCAGCCAAGTGCCTGGGTGGATTTCATGGAGTGGAGGCGTGGTTCCACCTCTGCAGCCCCCAAGGACCCACTATCCTGGTGTAGGGGGTTGGGCATTTAACGTGGGTCCAGACAGAGGCAGGAGGACAAGAGGTAAGGGGGCAGCTGGTGGGCTTGCTCAAGGCAGGGGCTTTGGCAAAGAACTGTGGGAAAAGCAGTTGACTTGGTAGGAAAACTAGGGGCCTCCGAGGCAGAGGCAGAAGGCCAGCCAGCAGGGTGCCTTCATTAGGCATGAAGCCAGGCTTGAGCGTAGACCCTCCGTTTCGCAGGCTACAGTTTAGCCAAAGGATGGTAAAGGTCCTGCAGCTGGTGGGGGCTGGATTTCAGTCTGGCTTGCTGGAAAGGGGACCTTGGTCAAGCATGGAAGCTATAGAAACGGGAGTAGCTAGGTACCTCCCGAATGGGAGTCAGTGACTAGTGTCCCACAGGATTGACTGACCTGCCTCCAAGATGTGTCCCCTTGACAGTGTGGCCAAGCCTTGTGCCAGGTGTTTCACTTTGATGATGGTGATGATGATGATGATGATGACGACGACGACAATGATAAAGATGATAGATTTTTCAAGACAGGATTTCTCTGTGTAGCCTTGGCTGTCTTGGACTTACTTTGTAGACCAGGCTGGTCTCAAACTCACAGAGATCTACCTGCCTCTGCCTCCTGAGTGCTGGGATTACAGGCGTGCACCTGTAATCCCTTGGATTATTTTATTCCACAGTAGACTTCCATTCCCACGCTATAGATCAGGAAACAGATTCAGAGAGCAAGGCAGGTAGTGATTGGTGATTGGGGCCTGCCAGCTCCATTAGCCTTCCAGATGCAACAGCGGAAAGGTGGGCTTAGGTAGTGGCCCCTGTCCTCAGTGGCTCCTCTCAGCCGTCACTCAGCCAGAGGTCTTCGGGCCTGGCACTGCTGTAGGGGAGGCACAGGGCTGGCCTCATTAGCGGTTCTGAAATGCCAAGCAGGCACAGCCCGCTGGGCCACCTCATCCATTATGCATCTGGCGGGTAGGCCCCTGGCGGGCAGCTGGCAGAGCTCAGGCCAGGAGCCAGCAGCTGCCTCCTGAGTCCACACCTGCTCCCAGCTCTGGGCAGGGACCTGGTGGGGCAAACACCAAGGCTAGGCTGGCCAAGGCAGTGCCACTGTCTCTTCTAGCTCAGCTAGAGTGAGGGCACAAGGGTGAAAAAACACTCCAGTAGCCACTTCTGAGAGGACCTAAGTTCCTATCCCTAGACAGACAGAGGTGGCTGACATAGTGTGAGGTACACACACACACACACACACACACACACACACACACACACACACACACACAAGAGGAGTGGAGCTGGGGGTCATTATTTGCCACGTATCCACTTGGCCTCAAGCAACTATTGTGCATCAACTGTGTGTGGACAGGTTTCTAAGAACTGAGAATCAGCAGCAACCATTGGCCACCTACTATGTGTGAGGAGTTTGCAATGACTACTAAGTACCTACTACGTGCAGGCAGGGTTCCAGGTACTGGAATCAGCAAAACATGAGGCAGGTCGGCCCCTCTTTTGACACATCTCTGTTTGGCCAGGACTGGCTGTACTTCTCCGGGCCTTATGAAAGGGAAGAGAGATTATAAGCTGACAGAACTTCCGCCTCTGCCTCGCACTGAACTCACAAGCAGGCTTACAAGTAAAGGAGGAGGCTAACTGCTCTGGGCTGTGCCCCGCTGCCCTTCACACAGATAGACGAACTGTTTTGCCCCAGTGACTCAGTGAGCCAAGTATTGTTCCTGGCCCAGGAGGAAGCTGAGGCGGGGAAGTCCTGAAAGAAGATCTAGTGTTTAGACTTGAGGAAAGGGTGGAGCCTGCCCCCTGAGAAGAGCTGAGGTATCCAGAGAGTTGTAGGTACAAAGGTCCTGAGGCAGGAATAAGCTCAACACATCCTGTGAACAGTGAGGAGCCAGGCAGCTGGAGGGCTGAGGGAGCGCGAGGGTGGGGTCTGAGGTTTGGGGGGTGGGGGTGGGTAAGACAGAGTGTGGGTTCTGCAGGGAAGATAGGGGGGTTCGGGGACGGCAATTCTAACCCGTGCAGGCACCGAGTCTCAGCTGTCTGGCTTTGCGGCATCTTCGAGGCTCCAGACCTCCTGGAGTCTTCTGAGGTGGAAGAGCCTTCGAGGACCTCTTGTAGCCTCGCACTCGGCCAGGAACCGCTTCATTTACTCGTGACCCCTTTGGGTGCTAGAAGCTTTGCGGGGCCTCGTGAGAAAAGCACGCCTCTACTCTCGGGGACTTGGTGGACCTTTTGAGCCCCTTGGTTCTCAGCTGAACAACCACCTCTTCTTCTTTTTTTATTTTTTTATTTTTATTTTTTTGAGACAGGGTTTCTCTGTGTAGCCTTGGCTGTCCTGGACTCGCTTTGTAGACCAGGCTGGCCTCGAACTCACAGCGATCCGCCTGCCTCTGCCTCCCGAGTGCTGGGATTAAAGGCGTGCGCCACCACGCCCGGCTCACCTCTTCTTTTTAAAAAAAATTTTTAAAAAATCATATTTATTTATTTATTTGAGTGAGGGCAAGATACAAAGTGCCTGCGTGCAGAAGTCAGAGGGCAACTTTCAGAAAGCGGTTCTGCCCTCCCACCAGATGGGTCCTGGGCACGGAACTCAGGTTGCCATCCTGGCCACCAGGCACCCTTAACTGCTGAGCGATCTCATTGGCCCACCCATCACACCTTCTTCTTGCACCTTCCCAGTGACAGGAATGTCACTCTCTGCTCTTGAAGTGGCCCCTTGCATTGTTAAGCATCTTAGGTGGGTTTCAGACAGTCATCTGTTCTGAGCTCCCTGAGCCTGTGTGTGTTCCTGGATTTGTTTGTTTGGTTGGTTTTTTGAGACAAGGTCTCTCTGTGTAGCCTTGGCTGTCCTGGACTCATTTTGTAGACCAGGCTGGCCTCGAACTCACCAGTGATCCACCTGCCTCTGCCTCCCAAGTGCTGGGATTAAAGGCGTGCGCCACCACGCCCGGCTGTGTTCCTGGGCCTTACGCCCGGCTGTGTTCCTGGGCCTTACCCCCAACAAACAGACAGCCCTTCAAGTGAAAAAAGGGAGCTCGCTGAGGCCCCACCTCCTGAACAGTGTTGTATGTTTGCATCCCAGCTCCCCATTTACCCTCCAGGACTGCCACCCACAGTAAGTGGCTCTTCCCGACCATCTTACTACAGTGACCTAACACGGAAGTGGACTGCATGGCAATTGTGCATGTGTGCGGCAGAAGGGTAGGGAGACAGGGTGTGGGGAGTGTGTCTGGTGGGGAGTGAGCCATCCCCAGTCCCCCTGTGTGAATGACCACATTGCTGACTGGTGCCCTGGCACTGGCCCACACACGGCTTAGCTGTCTCAGCTGATGACCTTGCAGAGTCCCTCACCTGAGTCCTGCTGTCCTCCTCTGTGTTGTAGAATAGTAGATGGATGTATGGGATTCCCCATTTCAGGGCCAGTGAGGTGGGGAGCACATGCTGGACGGATGTGCCTGCCTGGTAATCCAAGGGACCCGCAGATAACCCCTTCTCAGAGACTCTTTCTGTTTGTTTGTTTGTTTATTTGTTTGTTTGTTGAGACAGGATTTCTCTGTGTACCCTGGCTGTCCTGGACTCTCTGTGTAGACCGGGCTGGCCTCGAACTCATAGAGCTCTGCCTGCCTTTTTCTCCCGAGTGCTGGGATTACAGGCCCGGCTCTCAGGGGTTCTTTTTCCCTTCTTACAACAAAGGTCATCCTGATAGATTCTTGGGCACTGAGGTGACGGCAGGGCTAGCCTGTTTGCTGTGTGAGTTGGGGCCAGAGGCGTGCCTTGTCTGAGCCTGTATATGCCCATAAATAGAGAACTAGGAATTCAGTCATCACATAGGGAATCCTTCAAGGCTTTCCTTTCGTTTCCTTTCTTTCTTTCATTCCATTGCTGCTGTTGTTGTTTTGGTTGTTTTGAGACAGGGTCTCTCTATTTAGCTCTGGCTGTCGTAGGACTCTATTAAGACCTGTCACAGAAATCCTCCTGCTTCTGTCTCCTGAGTGCTGGGATTAAAGCCCTGTAAGGCTTTTCACTAGTCATTTGTTTATTTAGCAAATACTGCCCCAGGTTCATATCCCAGGCCAGCCAGTTGTTCATCTGACCTGCAGGGAGTTGGACAAATAAGGTCCTTGACCTCGAACAGTCTTCCTTCCAGGTGAGGAAACAGACGTAAGAGGAGCTGATGGGCCAATGAGGTGATTTCAAATGAGTAGCGTGGCCTATAGCAGGCATACAAAGGAGCCTTCGCCTTGGAAGGATGCTGGGGTGGTTCCAAGGACTGATGGGAAAGTCTGTTGTGGCAAGGGTGGTCCAGGCGGCAGACAATCTGTCTTAGGAGTGTGTTTTCGTCTCTTACCTCAGCCAGCTTGGTGACAGTCCTCTCCTTCCCCCAGCCAGCTGCTTGCCAGGCCAGAGGTCCTTTGAGGCCTCTTACGTGGGTGCCCATGTACGTGGGTGCCCATGTGCCCATGCAGCCCCAAGTTCACCGTCAGAGGCTGGTCTAGCAGACAGCTGCATGGTGAACATAGGATCACATGAATATATCCCTTTAACTGAGCTGTAGGGCTACGCCCTAACAAGCTGGGCATCCAGTGGGTTACACTATACACTGAGCAAATCCCGGCAATAAGGCTCTGTGGGCCTGGCCCGGGCTTTTTGAGACAGACTGGTCATTGGGGCACATCTCCTGGTTTGGTAGAGGTTGAAGAAGAGCAGAGCATGCTACTGTGAGGGCAGGGACAGGGTGTGTGCAAAGGCCTGGAGTTGTCAAGTGTCCCAGGGGCTTGGGAGCTTCAGGGGCTGGGGAAGGAGGCCCAGACTGGAGGGAAGATGGGGGCCACGTGAGGCTCCATTTCTTCATCCTCACACGGAGCAGAGCCATTAGGCAGGTGGGTAGCACAATCTCATCTGAGCACACTGGCACGCAAACCCACGCACGCCCCAGACACAAGAGCTTTCTCTGCCACCCCCACTTCCTGTCATGTATACCTGCCGCACACTCCCCGCCCCCCCACTCCCCGCCTTGCTCTGCTGCAAG
This sequence comes from Acomys minous, assembly GCF_964271855.1. Taxonomy (NCBI): domain Eukaryota; kingdom Metazoa; phylum Chordata; class Mammalia; order Rodentia; family Muridae; genus Acomys; species Acomys minous. The sequence continues at coordinate 113,333,275 of NC_140487.1, forward strand.
GAACCCAGAGCTCAGAAGGAACAGACACGCCCACTGCAAACAGCCTGGTTCCTGGGGCCCAGCCCCTTGCTTGAGGTGGCTGGCTGCCTGAGAATTTTCCCATGAACCTGCAAGGTGGAGCTGCTACCACCCCTGCACAGTGAAGGAAAACCGAGGCTCAGAGGCACAGGTGACACATACAGAACTTGACACATCCATGAACTAAACTCAGGGCCCCCAGACCTCCAGTTCTGTTCTCAACCCTCTGGGGGCCCTCTGACTCTGGCACATGCAGGTATGGCTGGCCTGCCATTCTCCCTGAGACAGGGACAGGTAACCTTCAAGGCCAAAGTCTTCCACAAACAAGTTGATTGACACAAAGTTATTCAGAGCTCAGCGAGGGAGGGAGGCTGGGCCAGCCAGTACCCACCTGCCAGGTGATCAGGAGGACCCACCTGGGGCGGGTCTAGGGTACAGTCTGGCAAACCTGCAGCTGGTAGCCATCTGGGAACAGGGCCTGTGTTTGCATTTACAAATCAGATAGGCAGTGTTGTCTTCCTGGACACTGGTGTGACACCAGGTATATCCTTCAGCCCTCAGGGAAAGAGTCTAGAGTGCCAGGGAGGCAAGTACCTGGCTCTTCTCTCCTGGCTCTGGGCTCTGATCTCCCTGGGCCAGCTTCTCCCTCTCCACATGACTGGAGAAAGCAAAGGTACTAACGGTCTAGTTGTGTGTTTCATTTCACTTTGTCTTTATTAATTTATTTTTATTATTTGCCGAACACTTTCTTCACATCTTTTTTATCTGCAGTGTAATAATCTGCAGTTTCCTGTGGACTCATTAACTCTTCCACATCTGTATCTGCAATTCCAATCCCACATCTGTCTTTTGAGGCTGTGATAACCTCTCCTCGGTCCAAACAGTGTAAGCCCAGGTCTTGTCAATTTACTGATCCTTTTCTGGGGGGTCAATCGTGTCCCAGAATTTCAAGAATACAGAGGCTGAGCCTTGATTCTGTCGAACATCAGAGCCTGTGCATTGATACAGTGCGCACGTGGGATCTGCATGAGGATCAAAACTCACTGCAGGGGGCTAGAGAGATGGCTCAGAGGTTAAGGCCACTGACTGCTCTTCCAGAGGACCTGGGTTCAAATTCTAGCACATGGCAGCTCATGGCTGTTGGTAACTCCAAGATGTGACATACATGCAGGCAAAACACCAAGGCACAGAAAATAAAGGTAAATAAATTTGAAAAAGAAAAAAAGAACCTCGCTGAATAGCCTCGGGCCTTACCCATCCCTAGAGGTGCAAGGTGGTGCTTAGAGCCTGGGCCAGCTAGCATGGGAACCCCAGGCTGGGGGGTGGGGTGGACACAAAGGACACAAAGGACTGGAGTCAGCAAGGCTGTTGGAGCCCTGGAGATGGCTCACTGGTGAAGGTGTCTGCCCCCAGGCTGATGACCTAAGGTTGAACCCTAGTACCCGCACGGTGGAAGGAGAGAACCAAATCCTACCAGTTATCCTCTGACTGCCACAAATGCATGGTGGCACGTGCTCCCTCACGTAAACAATGGTGCTGGGTGATGCGTCTTTAATTCCAGCACTTGGGAGGCAGAAGCAGGTGGATCCTTGCGAGGTCCAGGCCAGCCAGGTTGTCGTGTGAAACCCTGTCAATCAGTATAAAAAGGCGGGGTCTAACTGCCTCCCAGCCAGTGAAGAACTGCACTGATCAGCCTCCCAAAGAGCTGAGGCTACATATGGGCTGTCAAGGTTTTCTATTTAAAAAAAAAAAGTTTTTTTGTTTTTTTGTTTTGTTCTTTTTTTTTTTGAGACAGTTTCACACGGCCCAGGCTGGCCTTGAATTCACTATGGAGTCAACAATGAGTCTGAACTTTCAATCCTCCTGCTTCTACCTCTCAAGTGCTGGGATTGTGCACACCCCTATTCCCGATTTGTCTCCTTTTTAAAAAAGAAAATCACAACACGAAGTCCTCACAAAGGGCTGAGGCTATTGCTCAGCGAGAGAGTGGTTTTCTAGCATGTGCAAACCTGCATGGAGGTTCATCCTTACAGCACACATGGCTCTCATCAACACTGAAAGTGCACAGACGTGTCACAGAAAAAGGTGACGCTTCTGCCATCCTGCTTCTTAGACACGAGCTGTGGAGACGTTCACACGTAGTTCTCTCTCTCTCTCTCTCTCTCTCTCTCTCTCTCTCTCTCTCTCTCTCTCTCTCATCTATGTAGTCCTTGAACTCACTATATAAACCAACTTGGCCTTGCACTTGGCCTCCCAAGTACTGGGATTTAAAGGTGTATACCATCATGGTGGAGCCAGCTTGCTTTATTTACTTAATGTGTCCCAAACCACTGGGACTAGTGGCTTCCCTTATACTTGCTGCCTAGAGTCTCACATTTTCTATGTACCTTGAAATATTTTCCAGTGTTTATTTTATTATAGTGGGGAGGACCAAACCCAAAGCCGTGTATGTTCTAAGCAAGTACTCTATCGCTGAGCTATATCCTGGCCCTTATACATTTATTTTTGTTTGCTTGGTTGGTTTGGGGTTTTCAATACAGGCTTTCTCTGTGTAGCCTTGGCTGTCCTGGACTCACTTTGTAGACCAGGTGGGCCTCGAACTCACAGCGATCTGCCTGCCTCGGCCTCCTGAGCATTGGGATCACAGGCGTTGCTACCACACCCAGCGCCTTTTCACATTTATTTGGGGGACATTGTCTCACTAAGTTGCCCAGGCTAGCCCAAAACTTTCTATCCTGTCTCAGCCTTTAGAATGTTGGCTATAGGCCTGGGCCATCACAGCTGGCAACGGTGTTAGCTTTTGCATTGCTGTGGGTGACCTTAAAGTCATCTCAGTGGGCCTCCCTTAATGGGCACTGAGGAACCTTCCAGAATTCAGCTTCTGCAAACACTGCTGCCCTCGAGTTGCCTGATCTCTGTGCATCCTTGCATGTGTTCACAGAGGAGAGAGTAGAAATGTGGTCTTCAGGCAAAAGCATGTTCTGTTTGCTCTCGACTGGGGCATGGACACCAGTGCCTAAAATACCGTGGTGCCCTGGTGTATCTGGAAAATCCTGGAAGTCATGGGAATTTATCCCAGCCCTCCTGGGGGGTCCTAGTGTGTGTGTGTGTGTGTGTGTGTGTGTGTGTGTGTGTGTGTGTGTGTGTGTGTGTGTTAGGCATCCTAAAAGCCCCGCCCAGGCTTCTGTCTCAGCTCCTCTGGTCTCCAGCTGCAGTCCAGTGCTATCCTGCCTTGGTTTCCAGGGGACCAATCCTCCTCACAGCTGGCTGTCTCACTGCTCATGTCTATCTTCTGGAACAGATCCCGGCCTGTTGACAGCAAAGAAGGAAGACTGGCAGAGAAGGGGGAGGTTTGAGGTTAGCGTTTATTACCACAAATATTCTGTGTGTAAACTTACAAGTCCTCATAGGAGAACATGCTATCTCTTCTTATAAATCTGTGTGTGTGTGTGTGTGTGTGTGTATGTGTCCAGAAGTCCATAACTTATAAAGCACCTACTGTATACTCAGTTCTAGGCTAGTCAGGGATATACATATGGTACCTAATTTAGCACATGGAGCAACCTTGCCAAGTAGGTGTTTATTATCCCATTTTGCAGACAAAAATAAATACACGCAAAGCAAGCAAACAAACAAACAAACAAACACCCTGAGGCCTGGAGCAAAGAAGAACCTCTGATGGGTTTAAGGTCTCTCCTCAGGGAAAGGTTTTTTCCCAGGCTTTGGTTCCAGACGATCCTCGGCTAACCTCCCTGCTCCTGTCCTTGTCCTCCCCTTCACTTTCTGTGGGATCTCACAGATGAACTTCAGAATTGTCCAGCCTGAGACCCAATGCCCAATGTCAAAGCCGAGGCCTGGAGAGATGGGAGTTACACACCTACATACAGAATCAGGGCTTGCCGGGCAGTAATGGCACGCACCTTTAATCCCAGCACACAGGAGGCAGAGGCAGGTGAATTGTTGTGAGTTTGAGGCTAGCCTGGTCTACAAAGTGAGTCCAGGACAGCCAAGGCTACACAGAGAAACCCTGTCTTGAAAAACCAAGGGAAACAACAACAACAAAACAAAAACAAAAAACCAGGGCTTGCCCTTGTCATCTTCAGTCAGGAGATGGTGACCTTGTCCTAGGGTTTCTGTCCCAGCTTGGTGCTCTCAAGGTGATAAATCAGATAACTAGTAAGGCTGGTGCAGGCCTGGGAGGGGTCATGGAGGTTTGAGCATCTTGCTGATAAGATTGGAGAATCTTGAGCACAGCTAGAGAATCTGGGGATCACTGGGGATCTGTTTGTTGGGGTGGCTCACTCACCTTCAACCTCCGTCAACATCCAGCACCATGGTCTGGCTCAGGGAAGGTGGCAAAACATGTGCTATGGATAAATGACCAGGCATAGGAATGAAGGGTGTGTGTGGGGGAGGGTGGGCACTGATGGAGTGAGTGAGCACAGGAATGCTAGGAGCTTGGAAGGGGGACCCCCTGGGCTGCAGAGGCTGGCTAGGACAATAGGTCAAGGGTAGGGTGGGGTGACACACACAGAGGCTGTAGGCAACTATGGAACTCCATGGCCTGTGGGTGCTGGAAAGGGCACCCTGGCCACCCTTGTTCTGTGTCTAGCGTGGGGGCGGCAGGCCATCTGAGAGAGCTGGCACATAGTACTCTGCCCTCTGGCAGTGTGGGGGAGAAATATAAGGTATGAGCTTCGGATGTCACTGTGGGCAAGTCCCTGTCTATCTGTTGGGGCTGCGGTTTTTCTTCCAGGTACAGCGAGGGTTGTGTTACCTGCTGGTGGATTTCTGGGTAGCTGCTACAGAGGACCTTGGGGAAGGCTGGTGGTGTGTGGATTGGAAGGTGCCGAGCTGCATTAGCAGATGTTGTCCCCAGCAGGAAAAGGTCCCCATGCCCTGGCCCTCTCACATGTCTCTTTCTTCCTATTCTGTGAGGGCCAGAGACCAGGTCTCAGGACCAGAGGAGCTGGGAGGGTCAGGTCACCTGAGCTGGGCAGGCTAGCACCCCAGGTTGGGGCCAGCCCATGACCTCCTCTCTGGCCTGCCAACCTGTTGTTTGCTCAGGAGGCCGCTGCCTGGCCCAGCTCCGGGATCCGGGTATCTGGGCTCTCAGCCAGGACATGGTGAGGGCCCCATGTGCCACCTTCCTGCCCACTGCTGACCCCAGCCTGGAGTGCAAGGCTGCTCATCTGCAAGCTCTGTGGGGGCCCTGGCTGTAGCCCCAAGCCTATCTTAAGACTTTTGGGGGAGGGACCCTGAGCTTATCTCAGAAATGGGTGGTGGCCACAGCAGCCTCTTCAGGGGTGTTGTTTTAAGGATAAAAAGACATCACAGTCAACAATGTCTCTTAGCTCACCAGATCCCCAGCCTCATGTTCCCTTCCAGTTGCCATGAGGTCAGAGGTACCTAAGGAGGGCACCCAGGAGTGGACTAACTCAGGCCTCTGTCTGGCTGCCTAGGCTCCTGCTTCTGTCTGGACGGAAGCCCCCTACCTCCACCCCCTCCCAAACACACCTTGCTTTAAAACCTGTTCACCTGGCTGTGCCTAGCCACATTTTCTGGCACCTGGGCATAGGCAGGGATGGGCAGGCAGGGCATGGGGCACAGAGGAGGAGGGCTGTGCCAGATGGCTGAGCCTTGAAAACAATGGGCCTCTGTACCCCCTGGGTGGGGGCAGCTCTCGGGCAGCCATTCGGCTTCCGTTTTGTGACAGATTCCTCTTAGACCCAAAGCCTCAGGTCTGTGCTGGGCGACTGGGGCTCTAGAAGGCAGGTTCCTCCCCCCCCCCCCCGCAAAACCTGTTTCTTAGTGGGAAATCTGTGCCCCTTTCCCACCCACCAAGTAGAGAGAAGCACTTGGCTAGCCACCCCCAGTCTCTGCTGCCAGGCACCCCTTGGGCCTCTGTCCCTGCCTAGCTCTGTCTGCCCAAGCCTTCATTAGCTGGCCAGTTCTCCAGATGACTGTATCTGGTTGCCTGTGTGACAGGTGGGGTGTCCTTGGGATAGGATGAGGAGACGGGCATCAGCCGTGGAGGCTGGCAGGGAGAGTCAGCAGGGCCCAGACGCACTGGGGCCTCCATGTTTGGAACACCTGGATCAGCTTGGTTACCCTTCTGGTGCCTGGCATCAGTGCTTGCCTCAGGCTTCCAGGCAGCCCTTCGCAGATGGTCTCTCAGCTCTCACTTTGTAGATTCAAGAAAAGGCAGGGCTTTCCCATCACCCTCGTTTTGGGTCACGGGGAGGTGAGCCATCGCTTGTCCTCAGCCTGCCCTGGTATTTCCAGCACCGGTCATGTCCAAACCTGGCTCGGACTCTGCTGTTTGGCAAGGCAAGACCTCCCAAGGTCCTCCTACCCTCACGGGGCATCCAGAGTCCTGAGGGGGTGTGTTGTTGAAGAGCTTGAGTTTTCATCTCCGATCTGCTGTCAAATGCTGGGCCACTGTCTTGACCTCCCCAAGCCTCAGTTTGCTGTTCTGGGCTTGAGGAGCCTAGACCGGGTACCTTATCTGCCAGCTCAGTTGCTCCGTTCCAGTGAGAGTCCTAGGAGAACCGATAAATCAAAGGATAAGAAAAGAAGCTTTTGAAAAGCTCAGAGGCTGCCTCCCATACCCTCCCCCCCCCACAGGTGTGATTACTATTGTTGCTTTGATGCGATGATAAAGCGAGAGGCTGAACAGTTGCCAAGAAACCGGGAGCTTTCTGCAGCATCTTCTAGCTGGCCCACTCAGGAACTGGGCCCGGTCCCCTAGACCCCCCCCCTGCCTTACTCTCTTTCTTAAGGAAAGATAGACACCACCAAGAGGTAAGGCAACTGAGCCAACTGGCTGGCAACCAGTTATCCACAGGAGCTGAAGGTCACTCTAGCATGTGCCTGGCCAAGACTTCAGGTTGGCTTTCCCTGTGACATTGGACAAGCCACCTCCTCTGTGGCTGCAACCTGTTCATGTGTCCGAGGATGTGCCCAGTGCAGACAAGACAAGACTGGAGACAGGGAAAGCCATGACTATGTCCGTAGGGGCCCGGGCCTGGGCTAGACAGTCGCATGGGCAGAAAGCTAGTTGACAGGAGGAGGGAGAGACCTGTGTGGTGGGCAGCCGGGACATCTGTAACAGTCAGACCCCAGCCTTGTCCTTTCCCTGATGGGTGATGTTGGACTGTTAGAGAAAGTCTTGGTGCTTCTGTTTTTTTGTTTTTTGTTTTTGTTTTTTGTTTTGTTTTGTTTTTTGTTTTTTCACCTGGATGAGAGTTTAATAGGGTCACATCTCAAAAAGCCATTGTTGGAGGCCCATCAAGACAGCTCAGGAGGTAAAGGCACTTGTCACCAAGTCTGACTACCTGAGTTTGATTCCCAGACCCACATGGTGAAGGAGGAAACCAAGTCTTGTGAATTGTCCCCCTGCATACACTGTAGCACAACAATGCCCATGCACACATATCCACGTAGTACCGGAAGGAGACTGCCTGCGCGAACTGAAGGAGCCCAGTGGGGTATCTGGCAGCGCAGGGCCCCTTACCTCTGCTGCTGGTATTGAAAGAATGGGAGATATTTTAGCTGAATTAGGCCTGAGGGGCAGGAAGAGTTTTGGAAAAGTGGGAAGGGGAGAAGATTTAGGGGACTTCCCCCCATGTAAACAGAATGACAGAGACAAGGGTGGGATCGATGAGACAGGAGGGACCTAGACAGTCAACCTCCTGAAGATGGCGGGGAGGCGTGTAGATGCTGGAGGGTGCAGGGAATGCAGACTAGAGACAGGGAGCAGGAATGTCTGAGCAGAAGGCAGAATCCAGGGGAGGAGGCGGAGGGGGAGGAGCTAAGGAGAGGGAGAAGAGGCTAAGTCTGTTCTTTGCTTCAAAGTGTTCAGTGAGCAGCTACTATTCACTAAGAGGCTCTGTCATGTGCAGTCAAAGGAATAACTCCTATACCCAGCCTGTCACGAGTTTCATGGCCTTGGACTCACTGAATATGACCTTGGGCAAACCACTCAATCTTGTGGTGTTTTAGTTTCTTCTCTTAAAAAAAATAAATAAATAAAAATAAGGACCCCAGCGTTTCAGATGGCCCAGTGGATAAACCATCTTGCCACCAAGCCTGAGGACCCGAGTTTGGTCCCGGGGACCGTGGCGGAGGGAGAAAAACCCACTTCCTACAAATTGAGTCGTCCTCTTATCTTCTTCGTTCACGTGCGGTCGGCCCTGCTCCTGGTGCTGACACCTCTCCAGCTGTTGACAGGGTGGAGTGAGCGACGGACGCTCAGCCCCTCAGGCTCGGAAGGCTCTGTCAGCCTTGGGCCCTCGGGATTGGCCACACAGTACAGAGCTCGGATCTTGCCTTCGGAAATTACAAACTTGGGTTCAGTTCCCCGTTCTGCAGGTGGGTGTCCTTTCTGAGCCTCAGTTTCCCTGTGTAGGAAGTAGGTGGTTTGGGAGCACTACCTTCTAAGGCGGTAAGGGTTTCATTAGGTTGTCCTTCTATCCAGAATGTCCTCTACCCTAGTCCCACCTCTCCCTTCCCCAGCCCTTAGGACCCAGTGGTGGCCTATTAGACTAGTTGCTAAGGCAGATGAGGGAGGGACAGGACTCTGGCCAGTAGAGAGGACAGAGCCTAGAGCAGGGAGGTGAGAGGTGGAGGTGGGGACTAAGTAGAGGAAGGGTAAGCTGGAGTATCCCCGCACCCACAGTGAAAGGTCCCATTCCCGCTGGATGCTGGGTGGCTGGGTGGGGTGGGGTAATCTGGGAAGCAGGCTAAGAGGAGTTGTTTTACTAGGGGTTGCCACCAAACTGACCTGCAGCAGGGGGGGGGCCAAGAAGTGGGGTCAGCAGAGGGTGCCACTTACTGAGCCTGGCTGTGGAAATGATCCTCACATGCAGCCAGGGGGTCCCAGGACAGTGGTCCTCATTAAGAACACCCAGCTTTGCTCCAGTCTCAACAGTGCTTTCTGACCACGAAGCACGTTCTTCTTTACAGTTTGTGGGTACCAGCCATGCTTGGCCAACGCTATGAACTTTGGAGTCCAGCTGTCACACACTTGCTGGGGCCTTAGTTCCTTCCTCTGCAAAATATGGGGTCGGCAGGGGGCCTGGGAGCTTGCTCAGTAGGTGAGGAGCTTGCAGTGCAAGTATGAGGACCTGAGTTCAAATCCCCAGGACCCAGGTAAAAAAGCTGGCACAATGGCACGGGTCTTTAACCCAAGTTCTGAGGAGATAAAGACAAGAGGATGCCTGCGCCTTGCTGGCCAACCAGGATAGCCAAGTCAGTGAGCTCAGGGTCACAAACAAACAAACAAACAAAAACAAAACAACAACAAAACCTCCAAGATGGAAATCAATTAAGGAAGACACATGGCATTGACCTCTGGCTTCCAGTGCATGCACAGCTACACACACACACACACACAATGCACAAACACACACACACACACACAGTAAGAATAAGGTAACTCTGAACTTCAATACAGTTAAGGCAGAGTGATCTTCACAGAATCTACCTGAACTTCTTCGGACCTTTGCCTAATCTTCTACCCTAATCTGTCACCTCCCTTCCCCACTGTCAGTGCCTCTTGTGTCAACAGAAGCTGTGCTTAGCACATTCCCTCACTCGCCAAGGTTCCATGGTTTCCTACTGCCCCCCTTCAGTCAGGCAATCAGTCAGCAAGTACTCTATGAGGCCCGACTTGGGAGACAGTTGGTAGCGTAATACCTATGACTGCCTAGTCATGGTGATGACTTGGAGACTGAGGCTACTGTGACCTAGACCCGAGCTATATTAGCCAATGGTTATCTGATGCTATGGCCTTAAAAGGCTGCTACCACCAAGTCTCTGTCCTTTTGAATCAACCAATGCCAGGGTATAAACCTTGTAAGAAGTTGATACTCCAGGGGCATAGGGTAGGGACCACCTCTGCTAAGCAGGGTTGACATTCCTGGGGCCTAGGGGGCGACCTCCCTGTGCTAAGCAGGGCTGAGATTGGTTCCTCTGACCCAGGGAGAGGCAAAGGAGCTTAGGACTTGCCAGGGTCTGCTTCTGGGCCAGGATTCTTTGGGTCCTCCCTTTCCTGGGTGTGTCTGAGTAGCTCTGCCTGACTCAAGCCTGCCACAGGCCACTGGAGCTCCTCTGAAAGGTGACTCACCCTCTCTGGACCAGCCTGCCGTTGGTGGAACTGGGGCAGGAGTGCAGCCATGTCAGGTTGGCCCCGGGGCAGCGACAGAAGCCAGGCCTGCTTCACCAAGCCAAGGGGTTCCCCGGATCTGGGAACCACTGGGCACGTCTTCTCCTTGACCTGGGAGGTGGACTCAGCAGGCTTGTGTGGGAGACAGGCGCTGACTTCACTCTCCTTAGACCTGTTCCCTGTCCATGAAGGGCTGTGGGTGGTGACATCGTCTAGGCTTAGCGTCAGATGGATCATGAACAGAGGCCTCTTGTGGGATGGCCGTGTGACCTCTGTGTACATTCTGGTCCATGTCCTGATGTGGAATTGAGGAGTCGTGCCTGCAAGGCCTGGAGAGAGAGAGAGGCTCACACAGGCCTGGCCACAGTGTGCCCACTGTATGACACTTACAGGCATCAGTAATAGCCATCCTAAGGCTGCTGCCCTCTAAAGACTCTGGGAGGAACCCAAAGAGCAAGGGTCCCTAATACCTCTCGCTTCTACAACCCTTGCTGTGCCTAGCCCAGCTCTTCCATGTTTAGAATGGGCTGGAGAAGTGGTAAAGAAATTGAGGCTCTGACCAGGAGGAAGAGAAGCCTGCTTGACAGTCCTGCTCAGGCGGCCCCTCCCCCCTTTACTCTAGAGAGTTCAGAGCCCTTCTTCCTACTGCCTCGCTCACTCCCCCAGCTCTCAAAAGGACTCCTCTTCCCCCCCCCCCAAGATCCCAAACCTCCCAACTCCAGGCTCTCTCTGACCTCATACTCTTTCTTCTCTTTCAGGAGGAGTGATGGAGCCAAGCAGAACTTCCCTCACGCACTAGACCTGTTACTAGTGGACTCAGTTCCCTCATACCCTGCTTCACCCTACCCTAAGGTAAGTACCCCCAACCTATGGCCCTGGTCTGCACCCCACTTTACCAGGGCCAGGAGATGCCTAAACATGACTATAGGGAAGGTGTAAAATGTTCAGGTCACATCCAATGGGGCTTAGCGATACTCCCAAAAAAGGACACCACTCCTGACCATTGGTTGGTTGGCCTGTGTGGTCTGCAGAGGTGGAACCAGGCTCTGCAGAGGTGGAACCAGGCTCTGCAGAGGTTGAGCCAGGCTCTGCAGAGGTGCTAGGCGTGGGGCTTAGAGATTAAATTATTGATGCAGATGGTTACTTTGTTTCTTCTTCTCCACTATCACCATGGTCACAGCTGTCCGCACTATAGGCCAGATGTGATAGCCCCTGCTTCCGGGAACACACGCACTAGGATTGGATGAAAGGTGTCTCTCCAGCAGCTAAGGTTTGCCTGGTGCCTGCTTAGTGCCAAGCATAAAGGTTCCTGGCATACCAGGACGCAGACTCTCTCCCCAGAATCCCTGCTCTGGCCTCTGCAGAATGTCAGGGGCTAGGGGGAGCTGGTGTTTCAGGAGGTTTGGTTGGTACTCCATAGTACGTAGTGTCTTGCCTGTAGGGTTGCTCACTCTGTCCCTCGGTGAGTCACTCTGTGCTGTGGCCACCATCAGACATGATGTTATTTGCCCAAAGGGCTGCAGACTGGATGCTGGGGGGTGGGGCCAGGACTGGCTGATGCTTTCTGATGAGAGTGTGGCTCATGGACTCTCCAATGCAGGGGACTGAACCCTTGCAGGATGTCGTGCAGTGACCAAAGCCCACCCACAGCCACCTTGCCACTCGGCCCTTTCATCAACCACAAGCAGGAAGCCATGCTCCCAATTAGGATCCAAATGCACAGACAGGCAAAGAGGTCTCCCTCAGGGTCGCACAGGCAAGAGGGGTCTGCCTGGCATCTCCTCCAGAGTTCTGGATAAGGATTGGCCCCCCCTTTCCTAGCCTGGAGGACAAAGGACCAGGGAGATTTATCTATGTGTGGAATACCTCTCTCCATTGCAGTCCCAAACAGGGGTAACTACCAGTAGCACATGGGCCTCCTGAGACCCTCTCCTGCCTTCCCGGGTGGGCAGCAGGCCCAAACAGGGCCACAGTGGTCCTCAGGAAACAGCAGCTCAATGGCAGCCACGTGCTTGAGCAGCTGGCTTTGAGAGCGAAGTCTTCCCCTGGGCATAGGACTGCTGGTTGTCCTGCCTCAGCCTTGGCGTTTCCATGGAGGAAGGAAGGCTAACGTACCATATCCTTGGAACCTTGCACCTCAGACAGCTCCAGGTGGGCTCTTCTATTACCACTGAGCCAGTTTCCCTTCAGCCTCCTTCTTGGCCTCTACCCAGTTGGGCGGCCACTTTCCAATTGTGCTAACAATGCCCAGACAATGAGCTTCAGATCACCGCATGCCCACAGTTCACCCCTTCTCCATATTAAGACCCAGAAACTAGCTCCCAGAGGGGTTCATCTGGGGTTTCCAGCAGACTATTGGAGGGCTGAGGGAACCTGCCTAGGATGCTCTCCAGTTTTCCTCAGCACCATATATTGATATATATTTATAATGATACTGGAACCAGTTTGAGGGGAATGTGACCTACCTGTGGCCAAGTCCCACCTATAACACAGAGCGGGCAGTGTCTTTGTCTTCTTCTTCTTCTTCTTCTTCTTCTTCTTCTTCTTCTTCTTCTTCTTCTTCTTCTTCTTCTTCTTGAGACAGGGTTTCTCTGTGTAACCTTGGCTGCCCCGGAACTTGTTCTGTAGACCAGGCTGGCCTCGAATTCACAGAGATCCACCTACCTTTGCCTCCCAAGGCACGTACCACCACCACTTGGCTGGCAGTGTCTTCTCTATTGACCTTGCCAGCTTGCCACTGGGCAATGCTTGCGGACGTGCTTTGGGAATAATCAGTCTTACTGTGTTCCCAGGGTTGGGAAGGGGTGTTTTCTTCTCTTTGGGGAGCCACATTTAAATAGACACTGAGCTACCCTCTGCAGGACCCAGGAACTGTAAACTCTGCACACATGTGCATGCTTGGCCTACCTATACCCAGATACTGTCAGCCAGGCCACAGACAGACAGACAGACAGACAGACTGACTGACTGACAGACACAAGCATAGATCTATAGTGTATTCAGACTTGCACACGAACACATGAAGGAGAAGGAAAGTAAACACCCCAACCCACTCCACATTTCTATGCTACAGAAACGCAGCCCATCACGTACAGCCGCAGCCAGCCTCGGGAGTCGCACACGTACACAGATAAGGACCTACACACGCGCACAGCATCCACTCTACCTGGCCTACATATCGCTGGTGATATGAGCAGGCTCGGCCTCCCCCAGGGCCGGTGTGGGAAAGGATGTTCCTCTGGCTGCATTGTGATGGGTACCCGGAAGTATGCAGGCCTGGAAGTGGTTGTGTAAATCAATATTTGCTGCTGTTAATTATTAAAGCCAAAGCTACTTGGTGTCTGGAATGCACATCTCTGGTGTTCCCGCTGGCTCTCTGGGCCAGGTCTGGGAGGGAAGGGAAAAGTGTTGCTTGCCTTTCTTTCGGGAGCTTCCCGGCCCTGGGGACGGAGGGTAGTGGGCAGCGCTTCTGGGAAGCTGCAGCAGGAAGTCTGGCCCTGAGCTGGAGGACAGCCCTTAGCCCTGTAGCATCCATATTTCTCCAGCATTTGTCTGGGGGGGGGTCTGTCCCCGCTGCACCAGGCAGGCCAAGACACAAGGCTAGCAGTGTCAAGTGGGAGGACTTGTAATTTACAGATGGCGAATTGGGCCAAGAGAGGCGCTAGAGGCTCTGCAAGTTTTAGCAAGGCCAGAACTAGACGCTGAACCATCTAGACCATAGAACATGTGTCCTAAAACCCATGTGTGCCTTTCTGCACACCAAGCTGCAAGACAGTGGGGCTTTCCCCCAGGGTTGGGTGGGGCAAATACAGGTCTTTGGGCACTGTGGAGAAGTGAGGGCGAGGCAGCTCCAGGCTCTTCCAGGGACCCCTGGTTTTCCTAGCAGTGTGGTCTCAGATACACTTTTGCACTTCTTAGTACATGGTTTTCTTATCTGTCTAGTAAGGACATTTGTACCTCCTTGGTTATGGTGAGACACTGAGGCACGCGAAGGGTCCAGCTAAGGACTTGCTCAAGTAAAACACTATCTCCAGGGCTAGTGCAGACCCTGGGCACAGCTGTCCCGAGAACCTTGTCCTTGAAGCCCCCAGGCAGGGTCTTCAGTCCAGTAAGACACAGCTGCTAACCTAAGTGCCTAATGCTTCCTGCGCGCAGGCGCACAGTCCCGGGCCGCTAGCCCGGCCGCCCCACGAGGGGGCGCGGCCTAGACATCCCGCCCTCCTCCCGCTCCTCCCGCACCTGGCGCCCCGCCCCCTCGGGCCCGACTGCTGGGTGAGCCCAGTGAAGGTTGAGCCGCGGCGGGACCGGAGTGCGGAGCTCGGGCTACGGGGCCCCGGGCCGGGCCGCCTTACAGCGCCGCCGGGGCTGGGGCTCGGGATGGCGCAGCCGCGGCCCCCAGCGCCCCAAGGCCGTCCACGGAGGGGCTCGCTGCCGGCTGGGGCCGGCTGGCAGGTGAGGACCATGGCAAGGGCGGCCTGGCCGAACTGGGGACCCAGGGCCACCACTCAGCCTCACTATCCGGAGTCCAGCAGACTATTCCAGAGACCCATCACTGTGGGTGTGTGCCTTTTAGGGCTGATACCCGGACTACACGGATCACCCCAGTTCTATGGGGCAGTTTTTCACAGTGCCCGTGGGACAGACTTGGGGACACTGTGGCCGTGGGCTTCAGTGACACTGATGTTAGAGGGTGACTTTGTGGTGGCTCTTCTCAGGTGGGATGCCCAGCTTCTGGCCACACCACTCCCAGCCTTCCTGTGCCATGTGTCAGGGCGTCTGCTGCCGCCTGTGGGGCTGTAACTGTGGGTGTTACTTGTTGCCTTGTGTGCACACTCTGGGTGACAGTACCATGTGTCAGTGTTTATGTGGTTGCGATCCTAGTGTAGCAGTGTGTGGTGGCTCATTGTGCCTGGCTGTGTGGTCACCTCCAGTGAGACTCCTCTCCCCACTCAGCCCATTGCTAGGTCTATTTAGAAGGGGTAGGTCGGAGGCTGTCTGGCTGACCCTGAACAGATGGCGGCAGTGTGATAACATTGTGTCAAGTTGACAGGTGTGTTTGTCTTCCAGGACTATTAGGTGTACGTCTGTGTTATCTGCCAAACTGCCAGTGGGCTCTGCTCTTCCAGACTCAGAGGTGTTTGGGTGTGGCCACAGGTGACCATGGCTCAGGGACTCCCGGGTACTGCTGAAGTAGACTTTATAGGCTGGGTCTTGCTCTGTAGGTAGGTAGGCTTTAGAGTGTGCACACGAAGGCTTAGGTCCTGTGACCTTCGTGCTGTGTGGTGGTTATACTCAGGACTCCATGGGGTTTAACAACCCTGGCAGTTGTCTGATTTCTCTTGCTTTGCTCAGAACTCTTGTGTTCAATGTAAGACGCTGTCTTGGGTCTGTTGTACAGCATGCCTTAATCCTGGCAGTGATGCCTCGAGTCTGTGTCTGTTTCCCTGAGCGCATGGCTGATCCTGCCCGTGCCAGTGTGTCTCCTGGTTTCAGCCAGGAGATTGACTGCGTGTGCGGTTACTGCACTGGTGTGGGTTTGCATATGTGTGAACTCAGGTAGGTGGACCTGAGAATGTGTTGTGTGTAACTCCAACATGTGTAACACCAACATGTGTGTGTGTGTGTGTGTGTGTGTTTGTGTCTTGATACACAAAAAGTGTGCCTGGTGCAGTGAAACTGTTTAAATCATGGTGTGTAGGCCTGTGTTTGTGTCCCACAGATGGAAAGTGTGTGTTTCCTGGTATACAACCTTAGCTCATGTGTGTGAGCTCAGCTGGCTCCTCCTGGACATCAGGCACCACCTGAATTAAACCGTGGAAGGGTTGGGGGAAAGGCTATCCTAGAGACTCTGGGGGCTTCCCAAGCCCAGCCCCCAATCTGCCAGCTTCCATCCGGTAGGGACACTGCTGCCTTCCAGGAAGACTCAGGAGGGAGTTGACGATGGAGAGGCCTATGCTGCCAAGCAGCTGCCAGACGCTGCATTAACCCTGTGTGTGACCTGATTTGCCTTGGACAGGCTGGTTTGTGCATGTGGGGGTGCATGAGGACTCATGCACAAGTGAGGGGACAATGGAGGTCCAGCATCTCTCCCCAAGGAGTCGGTAGTCCACAGTGCTTATGAGGAGGTCTGTCTAGCCTGGGTATCAGTGGACTAGCCCTCTTCTTGGGTGATGGTGGGACCACAGACTACCCCTCCCCCCATTCCTGGTGGAGCTTGGCTCTAAGACTTGGTCCTGGGGGTTCTCAGGGGTACATACGCCAGTCCCAGAACTGACATCTTTGCACTGGCAGAGGGGAAGGTAGCTATTCCCCTTAGACTAACAACTGCCTCCTCCCTCAGGAAAGCAAACTGAGTGGGGCCGGAGATCCAGGACCCGGATTCTCGGCTCACCTCACTAGGCAACTGGCCAAACTCTGGAGGGTCAGTTGTACAAAGCCCCTCCCACAAAGTCCTGGTTGCTCCCTCGTGATACCCCATGAGAGGTCCAGGCAAGCTGGGCTGGTTAGAGACTGTTCCAGGCTTGTCGGTATCAGCCGGGCTTTCTTCAGGACTGACCTCTCTGTTCTCCCATCTCTGTTGCAGAACACAGATCTGTTTGAGATGATTGAAAAGATGCAGGTAAGGATGAGCAGGGGAGCCCCAGAGCTGGCTGGCCTAAAGGTAGGGGGCCTTCTCTGCAGTAGCCTGAAGGACAAGTGTTAGGTCCTGACTGTGAATTCTGGGTCCCAGCTCCCATCCCTCCCTCGGGGGTCCCCAGCAGGGCACCCTCACATGTACATACCAGGCCAGCTCATTGAGTCCTGGCAGGCTCCCCTGCAGTCACCCCCTCCCCCCACCACAGAGGGGATAGATGCAGGTGGGGAGGCATTAATGAACCAGGCAGCCTAGGGTACAGTCCTGTTCCATCAACCCTTCCCAACCTCCACCTCCCAGCCCTGGTCCATTTGTGGCATATGAGTGAGTGTCTGGAGTGAGGGGCGGGTTAATGGGGGGGGTGGGGTAGGGTGGGAGGTGGCTTAAGGAAGCTCAAGAGCTTCTCTCCTGTCAACTCTCTGGCTTGGCTCCCATCCCTCCAGTCCCTTTGCTTCTCAGCCTTCCCTCTCCATCTCCTTCCCCTCCATGTATCTCTTGATGCACTAGCCACCCCCCACCCCCATCCCCCGCTCCACACATCACATGCCTGCACACACCACCCTGCCCCCACTCCCAGCAGCACGTGCATTCCTGCACAGAGCCCCCAGCTCCTCCCTCAGCACATTACAGCGGGGTGGGGGTGGGGGTGGGGGTGGGGATGCCAGAAGCCTGGGGACCGATCTGGCTAGCACCCTGCTCTGCAAGTGCCCCTACATACATGAGCATCTCTCTCAGGGCTTTCCCCCCTCAAGCCAGGGAGGGCTCCTGGTGGCAGGCACGGCAGAAAGGGGGCTAGCTTACCTTCTCTTGCAGGGCAGCAGGATGGACGAACAGCGATGCTCCTTCCCGCCACCCCTCAAAGTAAGTGGGCCACCCCTCAAAGTAAGTGGGCCAGCCTAGACTCTGGGACAGACACCCTAGCTGGGCTGGGTAGGGTCTAGGAAGGGTGTCCCAGTTGCCACTGCGTGCCAGGATCGGGCCCTGAGTGAACAGGGCAACTGGCTCTGGGAATTTAGCAGCATGAAGATTGTTTGCCCTGACCCTGGCTAGAGCCTTCGAAGCTAGCTCTTGCTACCTTTCTGCACCACTCCAGGCACCTGCCCCTCCAGGCCACCTCATGCTAAAGTTGAAGCCCTTGTGGCTGCAAAGCTGACTGTCATCACACGGTTGTGTTCACTCACGCACAGGCTCTCATTGATTCCACTCAGCTCTTGTCTGAGGCAAGGATGCGCACAGGTCCTCAGACAGGCAGGCATGCACTTCCGGTGAATTGGGATTTCCCCCTAGAAGGTGTGGCTGGGCCGGCCCAGGGGAAGGTCCCAGGGCTGCAAGGGAGATGCTTGGCTATGAGCCTGAAGCTTCATTCAAGGCTGGGGGTCCCAGAGCGGTCCTCAGACTGATGTCACCCAGGAGCTCGGTAGGAACATCAGTTGTGAGGTCCTACCTGGTCTACTGCCTCTGTGCTTTCCTCTGAGGAGGCAGGAGCCTCTCTTGTCCCTGGCAGACAGCTTCTGAAGATAGATATCAGATGCCGGGAGCCTCAGGGCAAACTATGTGTGTGTGAGTGTATGTGTGTGCTTGTGCTTGTGTGTGTGTGTGTGTGTGTGTGCACATGACAAGCATATCTGTGTGTGTGTGTGTGTGTGTGTGTGTGTGTGTGTGTAAGCCCTACCTCAGCTGGCCCTTGGCTTGTTTGTATTTTGCAGACGGAGGAGGACTACATTCCCTACCCAAGTGTTCATGAGGTACCGGCCTCAGCCCCACACCGCCCACCCTTACCACGACCCATGACCCTGGGATACCCTCACGCAAGGCTGTCCCATTGGAGACCCACTTTCTGATTCTGAGAGCTCCAAGGAGGTTATCTTACTCTGAGGCCTTTGGGCCACACTCTCTTCCACCCCTCCCCCAACCTTTGCATGGTGCTGAGAGGTAAGGAGCCAAGCAGGTTCCCCAGAGAGGTGGAAGACAGTCTAGGGTCTCACAGCCCTGGCCTGCTCCATAGTACCTGGTACTACGGCTCTGAGTTGGGAGGCTGGTCTGGGGCCCTTAGTGGGTACTGTGTGGAGTAGCTCTCAGCTGAGTTCCCCTCCAGGTTTTGGGGCGAGAAGGGCCTTTCCCCCTCATCCTACTGCCCCAGTTTGGGGGCTACTGGATTGAAGGCACCAACCATGAAATCACCAGCATCCCTGAGACAGAGCCGCTGCAGTCTCCCACCACCAAGGTCAAGCTGGAGTGCAACCCCACAGCCCGGATCTACCGGAAACACTTTCTTGGCAAGGTGAGTAGGAGGCTGGGCCCCAGGAGAGGGGAAGTGGCATTAAGGTGAAGTTAAGTTAGCGGCCCAGAATTCTGAGTGCCAGGGAGCATTTGGACTCGTTTATTCACTCGACAAACTTTGCAAAAGGTGGCCGGGCATGGTTGTCAAGAGAAGAGACCCCCACCGTGGTTTGCACCTTAGTTAGATTACCTATTATGTGCCTCCGTTTCCCCATCTCTAAAGATGGCGGTTTTGACATCCATCTTATGTGGTTTCTGGGAAGCTTTTAATGAGAAGATGCTAGTAGGCGGTTTGAGTGGCCTCAGAACCCGAGTGCTTTTTGGCAGGAGCAAATAATGAGCTCCAGCTGGATGCCTGGTCTCGCTCTGGCCACCAGCTATGGAGCAGAAAACAAAATGGATCCAGATCTGGCCCTCAGAAGCCAGGGTAGGCTGGGAAGACGCGGGGTGCCATGGTTTGACCAGGCCTGGTGTCACCATGGCCTCAGAGCAGGGGCTCTGCCCAATAACTGCTCAGTAGTCCGACACCCACGGTGACACTCTGTTGAATGGTTACAACGCAAAGTGATAGCTCTCCAAAGTTATCAGGTGTGAGCTGTAGTCGCAGCACTTGGGAATCTGAGGCAGGAGGATCACCAGAAGTTCAAGGCTTACCAAGAGGATAGAAACAAAATGTCTCACAGAAACAAAATGAAGGAAGTTACTGGGTGGGAGTTGAGGGAAACCCCGTGCTGGGACCCCAGATAGGCTAGGTTC
Source organism: Acomys minous (assembly GCF_964271855.1). Taxonomy (NCBI): domain Eukaryota; kingdom Metazoa; phylum Chordata; class Mammalia; order Rodentia; family Muridae; genus Acomys; species Acomys minous. Next base: position 113,353,131 of record NC_140487.1, read on the forward strand.
TACCCCGGGGTGCTGCCAGTGCGCTGTGAAAACAGGAGAGTTACACTGTGGGCACTACAGCCTCAGGGCCTGGGTGCCAATGGTGGCTCCGCCTTCTATTGATTTGGTCATGTTGCCGTGGGCGTTTTATTTAACCTTCTTGAGCTGTTTCCTTATCTGTAAAAATAAGAGCAAGACAAGTGCACGTGAGACATAAAATGAACATATGGTTGATGGCAGCTGCCACCACACCTGCCTGCTTGTCCCGTGAGAGCAAGGCTGTCCTGTTCTTACGGAAGAGGAAACTGAAACTACGGTGAGGTGACTTGGTCAAGATCCATTGTTGAGCCTGGTATTGAACCCACTCTCACTGACCTTCCACTAAGATGCACCAGAAGATGGGATGGAGGGGGTAATGTGTGTGTGTGTGTGTGTGTGTGTGTGTGTGTGTGTGTGTGTGTGTACAGGAGCATATAATGGAAGAAGGGGTGCCTTTGTAGAATCGGGAGGCTATGTGGCCTCAGAGTAGATCCAGGATACTGGCATGCCTCTAGGAAATGCTGGTGCTGTCTGGGTTGGAGGTGGGTGGGGCAGTTCACTGTGCTGGTGACTAACCCAGCAGACCCAAGCTCTAGTCTTTGCCTTGGATTCTACATCCTGCCTGAGCCTGTGGTGGAGAAGGGAGACCTTCCCCCATCTGCTCACTGTCCAGTGCCCTCAGCTGTGTCTAGGATTGGGGACTTGTAAGCCTGGTACATGGTTGGCACTCTTTTTTTTTTAATTTATTTACCTTTATTTTATGTGCATTGGTGTTTTGCCAGTATGTATGTCTATGAGAGAGTGTCAGAATCTTGGAGTTACTGACAGTTGTGAGCTGCCATGTAGGTGCTGGGATTTGAACCTGGGTCCATCTGGAAGAGAAGTCAGTGCCCTTAACCACCGAGCTATTTCTCCGGCCCCCATAGTTGGCACTCTTAAGCTTACTAAAGGAGTTTTGGTGCTAGGTGGAGGTGGGGCTCTTCGGCACAATAGATACCAAGGTACAGGTGGGGGAGGTGGGGGTTGAGAGAGCGTGTAGTGACCAGGGACAGAGGAGAGGAGGTGGGGTGGCTGGGAAGGAAACAGGGACCACATGGTGGCAGTAAGAGGCAAAGCAGGTGACCTTAAGTACAGATTTCCTGTGAGCCTGGGCCCACCTTCCACTGTACCCCTGGGGCTCTGCTGGCCTTGTGGGGAAGTCTCAGCCCCTGGACTTCCTAGCCAAGTACCTGCCACAATGGACAGTGTCAGGTGTTTGGGGTTTTTCTTTATCCTGTGCCCAGGCAAGGGCCCAGGGGGCTCTGGTCTAGGTCCCCTATTGGCCCCTGAACTGCAGATTTGAGGGCAACCCCCCCCCCAGCCCCACCTCTTTTTTCACCCAGCCTCCAAACGCAGTGTTCATGTTTAAACAAGGTTCATTTCCAGGATGACTCTCAAGATGGGTGTGGCTAAACACCTCCATACCCAGGCCTGGGCCAGCAGGGGGAGCCCAGGGCCAGGCTGCGGCTGGGGTTCCTCACTTGTGGATTTAGGGATTCCCCCCCCCTCCCGCCACACCCACCAAAGGTGCTGGGCCTGGGTTCCCATAGAGGGGATGCCATTGGCATCCCTTGTGCCCTCTGGGCTGTCTTCCCAGCCTTGTACCCTCTTCTGTAGGTGAGGCAGGATGGCAGGAACCTGCCTGGTCAGTTGAGATGCTTCACTTCCTGTTTCTCACGGGCCCTGGCTTCAGGGGCCACTGAGCCACAGATTGGGCAATCTACCATTCGGCTTCTTTTCCTTTTAGCTGGCTGGCCTCTCCTTTCCCTTCCCTCTCCACTCTGTGGAGGGCAGAACACTGGGTCCCCTGACCCTAGAGTTCCAGGCAGTTGTGGGTCACCCGACACCGCACGGGTGGGTGCCGGAAACAGAATTCAGGTCCTCTACGAGAGAACAATGCATACTTTAACCTGCTGAAGCATCCAGCCCCATCCTACTGTTCTTTTTCTTTAAGGCAGTGTCTCGCTGTGTAGCTCAGGCTGGCCTTGAACTCACGTTCACCTGCCTTAGCCTCCCTAGGCCGGAATGCCAGGCGTTCACCACCTCATCTGGCTAGTTAGCTTTTCTTATTGATCACTGGCTGGGTACTCAGGGATGAAGACATATGTATGTATGTACATACACACATGCATACATACATACATACATACATACATACATACATACATACACGACAGAGAGGTATGCAGATATGCTTGCGGCTCTGACTTTGATAAGGAGCCAGAGGCAAGGGTCCAGCAGGCATGCTTGAACACGGTGCCAGGTACTTTAACCTCACTCACCTGCTCCATCCAGGTAGGTGTCCACCCCTCCCCTCTAATAGACTAGGAAAGTGAGGCATGGAGAAACAGACTGCCCAGCTGGGAAGGGGCGGGTTGATCTGATGCAGAGTTGGCTGTTCCTCACGGCTTGGTGAGGGATGTCAGTTGGGACCGAGGTGGCTTTCTGATTTCCAGAAGCCCAAACGTCATCTTCGCGCTTCCTCTGCCCCTCTCACCACAGGAACACTTCAATTACTATTCACTGGACACTGCGCTTGGCCACCTGGTCTTCTCCCTCAAGTATGATGTCATCGGGGATCAGGAGCACCTGCGGCTGCTGCTTAGGTAAGGGCAGTGGGGGGGGGGGGGGCGGAGCCCCAAGACAGTAGGGAGGACTGAGGTCTAGAATTCAAGTGCCTGGCTCATGGTGCCTGCCTACCTGATGGAGGCCCAGAGGGGAGGCAGAATTTGCCTGAAGTCACACGGCAAGGTTGTGCCTTAGCCAGGCTTGGTGCTCCATGGTCACCTTTGGTCTCCCTGCGGTCTTTCCACTGTTCAGTCTCTCACCTGTATTGCTTTCTCCTCCCAGGACCAAGTGTCGGACCTACCATGATGTCATCCCCATCTCCTGCCTCACCGAGTTCCCCAACGTGGTCCAGATGGCAAAGGTAATACCATGAGCTTCCTGGGTCTGGTGCTTCCAGGAGTCCTGCACCTGTGAAGGGCAGCTGCTTCTGTGGGCAGCCTTCTGTGGCAACCTGGTCCCACCATGTGTGCGTGCTGCCCTGTGTGTGTGCTGCCCTGCGTGGTCCTGGGTGCCGGCTCCCTTTACAGCACCCACAGATCCCGGGTAGCCCCAGTTCTCTGAGTCCCATTCTGAGCAGTAGCAAGGGATCTTCGTCTCTCTCGAACCTCTGCTGCTTCCAGCACAGCCTGTGCCCCTGCCTCCTTTCTGCTGCTGCCTTCCCTAGACTTGCCCACCAAGACGCAGGACATCTCTCCCTTTCTCTCTGACCCCAACTCACGCCCCTCCCTGTCATCTCTTGCAGTTGGTATGTGAAGATGTCAACGTGGATCGATTCTACCCTGTGCTCTACCCCAAGGTACCTGACCTGGCTTATTTTCCAAGGGTGGGTGACGGATGGAGAAGGAGCACCACCTTAGGGCTCTGACATCTTAGGGCTCGGCATCTCCCGCAGGTCCTCTTGCCTGCCCCTGACAACCCTGTCACCCAAAGGAGGGTTTTGTGTTTACCTAAGGATGCACAGCAGATCGGGGGCGGGGGGCGGGGGCTGCCGGGAGCCTTGCTCATGCCTGGAATGTCTCAGGGCTATCTGGGAGAGCTTGCTAGGATGCTCTGTGCTCTGGATTTCCTTTCCATGGCCCTTGCCTTCTAGGGGGTGCAGGGAGACAGAACAACACCAACAGCCCCATAAGTGTCTCCTCCATAGCATAATGTACTTATAGCCCATCCTCCTGACTCCATGGCTGTGGTGCTGCTGGCAAAGTACAGTGGCTTCTTTCTTCCTTGAATGATCCTGGCGGTGGGGGGAGGGAGGTCCTGCCTGGATTTTTGATCAGCCTTAGGTCCTGAAAGGTGAAGGAAGAGAGCCTCAGAAGTCAAGCCCCGCATGTTGGTTTCAGTGGGAGACATAGGCTCAAAGTGTGAGGAGGGGTACCTGTTCAAGGCCCCACTGCAAGCTGGTTGGACTTGGGGTGTCTAGGGGCATGAGGAGGTTTACTGAAGGGTCGAGGAGTAAGGCTGGGCATCTCAGAGTAGATTGAGGTGGCCTTGGCCATAATAGGCAAGGCTGCGGTAGAACCTGGAAATCAAACAGAATCAGAGCCAAGTTCCAGGCCGGCACAGGCCCGCAGGCTGCTGACCTAAGGCAAATGGCTGAAGCTCTCTGAAAGCAAGGGGTAGTGGTAGGGGAAAGATGGGGTCTCTCCTCCTGACCGTGTTCTGAGTATGGCGTGTGGTGCCTGGCACAGGGAGGGGGGCACTGTGATGCTCCCAGCAAACACTGCTCCCCGCTCTCCACAGGCCTCCAGGCTCATCGTCACCTTTGATGAACATGTTATCAGCAATAACTTCAAGTTTGGAGTCATTTATCAGAAGCTAGGGCAGGTGTGTTTACCCTCCTCCTCCCCTAGCTTAGCCTTGCGGGCCCACCCCACCTCACCCTCAACTGTCACCTGCCAGGGCCACTCAGTTTCCCAGGAGCTTGGGGACTCGCTCATGGCCACCTGGGAGGCAGTAGGGCTGAGGGAGGGCCACTCAGGAGCTGCAGCTTTATGTCCTTGCTCCTCTGTGTGGTCTCCAGACGTCTGAGGAAGAACTCTTCAGCACCAATGAGGAGAGTCCTGCCTTCGTGGAGTTCCTTGAGTTTCTGGGCCAGAAAGTCAAATTGCAGGACTTCAAGGGGTAAGCCCCAGATGAACGGAGATGGTATGACCGTGCCCCTGAGCAGGGAGGGAGCCCCATCCTGGCCCCATGGAGGCCTGACGGGAGCTGGAGACTGAGGCATGGCCTTGGCCTGGGGACAGGTTCCGAGGAGGCCTGGACGTGACTCACGGGCAGACGGGGACCGAGTCCGTATACTGCAACTTCCGCAACAAGGAGATCATGTTTCACGTGTCCACCAAGCTGCCATACACAGAAGGGGACGCCCAGCAGGTAGCCTGGGCACCCATCTACCTGTCTCCTACAGTCACCCGTCCACTCGTCTGTTTAGCATCCATCACACCAGGCTCAATGCTGGCCCCGTGGCGCAGATGCGGGATGACCCGTTCCCCCGCAAGGCGGGCTGTCGGTGGAACAGGGGAGGTGGGAGAGACCTGGTGTCTGCCTCTGTGAAGCGATGATAATGACATCTACAGGGTAGATGACTTAAGAGAGAGGGAACGTGACTAGGGTAGATTATACACAGCAGGGGCCCTGCCAGGGTAAGCTTGGTTTTTTTTTTTTTTTAAGTGGGGGAGCAAGAGACATGGTGGGGTCATGTGGGGGTCCTGAGACTTAGCCGGGCCAGGAGTTAGGAAGCGCTTTTAAGATGAAATGACAGGCTGTCACGTTGCAAAGAGAAGGAAGTGCGGAGTCGCACGCACGCACGCACGCACGCACGCAGAAAGAGGGCGTTCAGGCATGTTCTTAGGCCTGAACTCACAATTTGGTTCCCCTCGCCTGGAGATCTCTCATCAGGCCATCTGCTTGACTCCACTCCCCGCCCCCCCCCCCAGCCTAGGGTGCTAAAAAGGTACTATAACAGATGATGAAAATGTATTATTCTTCTTGGCTTTTTCCTTTGATTTTTTTCCTTTTAGCAACAGTAACCTCATTGTTCAGTGATGGTCTGTGGTTTGGGGGAGCTGAGATAGGGCTGAGATAGGGGAAAGGCTGAGAGGTGGGACCTGGGTTCAAGTCCCTAAGGGCATCAGGAGACCTTGGAATCACACTTCTCTTAGCTTCCATTTTCTCTTCTGCCAGAGGCTTCTAAGGAAATTGGGGGGGGCAGTAATTTTAAGACAAGTTTTGCCATTTTGGGGGGTGGGCAGGGAACACACATCCCTAGATGTGCTCTCTGCCTGCTCCATCCCCACCTCCAGCCCCACACCTTCTGGGCACCCCTGCCCCTGCTCCCTGCATGGCCAGGCTGTGAAGGCCTGTGGCCCTGTGCTCAGTTGCAGCGGAAGAGACATATTGGGAACGACATCGTTGCTGTGGTCTTCCAGGACGAAAACACGCCCTTCGTGCCAGACATGATTGCCTCCAACTTCCTGCATGCCTATGTGGTGGTGCAGGCAGAGGGGGGTGGCCCCGATGGCCCCCTGTACAAGGTGGGTGAATTTGGGAGGGAGGGCTCCTTGGGGGGGGGGCCTTACCTCCTGTTCTGGTCTCATCTTACACTCCCTCCTCAGCCTTCCCCTACGAGCCTGCAAACTCAGGGCAGTGGCTGGAGGAGCCTGCGTTAAGCAGCAGCCCCAAAGCCTCCCCAACCCCCCCCCTGCAGGGCATAGGAGCTGATTTAGGGGTTTCTGACCCCAAGACACAGCTTTTTCTCCTTCCAGGTCTCCGTCACCGCGAGAGACGATGTGCCCTTCTTTGGGCCTCCCCTCCCGGACCCTGCTGTGTTCAGGAAGGTTAGAAGCGGACCCTGCTCCTCCATCACCAGGGCAGGACTAAAGTGGGAGGGGGCTGAGGGGGCCACCATCTTGCCCCAGGAAGACTGACTCCACCATGTGCTGGCGAACTAGGCTCCCCTTCACCCTTCAGCTGTGCGGCCTCTCTTCGTCTTGATAAACAAAAGCTGTGACTTATTCTACAAGGTCTCGGAGTACACTACAGGGCTGGTTTACATTTTTGTTTAGCTGGCTGTAGCCTTTTATTTCTTCTCTCTTTGACAGTCTTTCCTCTAAAATGTTTGGGGTTGGGTGGAGGGCGGCACATGTCCCTGTCAACCTCTCAGTAGATGAATGCCAAACCCTGGTCTGATCCCTCCCTCTGCTTGCATCTTCTGCTGGGCCCTCCTGAGTTAGGGGGTCTCCATCAGGAGTACAGGGTCCTCAACAGGTTGCCTGGCTAGAGAGATGAGGCTAAGGAGACGAGGCTCCCTCTGGGAGCGAAGAGGGTGACCCCAGGCCACAGAACGGCGCAGCTCGCAGCTCGCACAGTCCGGGAGCTCCTGTTGACTCACCTAGCTCAACCCCTTCCTCTAGTGTTCATGTGATCCTCTTCTCGTTTCCTCCACTCTGGGGGCTCCCAGGGGCCCGAGTTCCAGGAATTTCTGCTGACAAAGTTGATCAACGCCGAGTACGCTTGCTACAAAGCAGAGAAATTTGCCAAACTGGAGGTAAGCGTGGACTGGAGGGATCGACACCCTCCCTGGAGGGGAAAAAGGCATGTTCAAGTCCTTGGCTTTTGGGGGATGGCGTGGCGGGGGGTTGGGGGGGTGTCGGGCGTGGCGGGTTAATGCAGAGGATAGAGCTATAGGTCAAGCGACCGGCATCAGAGGGCAGCGTCCAGCATGGGGTGGGAGGTGAAGATGCCACGCAGGAGCAGGCAGCTAGAGAACCGGGCAAGCCAGTGCAGGTACCTAAGGACGCCCCCAATGCTTCGCACAGGGTAGGTGAAGCCAGGATTGGAATTGCCAGGCCAGGGGTTGATCTCTGGGGTCTCTCGTGGCTGGCCCACAGGAGCGGACACGTGCTGCCCTTCTGGAGACACTCTATGAAGAACTCCACATCCATAGCCAGTCCATGATGGGCCTGGGTGGCGACGATGATAAGATGGAGAACGGCAGCGGTGGGGGCGGCTTCTTTGAGTCTTTCAAGGTGAAGGACCCCTGGGCTCTACCCTGGCAAGATGGGGCTCGGGTAACAGAGGAGGAGTGGGGTAGGATAGTTAGAGGGAGCTCAGTTGTGGGTGGGGCCTGGGGAGGGGGGGGTCTGATGTGGGGCTTGTGGTTCTGTGAGCGGTGTGTGGCTTGAGGGGTGGGGTCCAGTTGAGGGCTCGTGTCTCTGCTTGGAAGTGGACTTAGCTTGGTGGACCTAAGCTTTCTGATGCATTGTGATTTGGAGATGTGCTCTGTGCCTTGCGTAGTCTGGGCCAGAGAGAAGAGTATAAGCTGGGATTTGGTTTTAGGATGGAGTTAATGGCTGCAGGGGCTCAGGCGAGGCTCTGTGTGGGAGTCCTCCAGACCAGCAAGGAGCCACTCGTGCCCTGGGCTGCGGCTGCCAGGGCTGAGGGGAGGAGGTCTGTCTTGTCTGGGTGATGTCCCATGGTACTTTGTGGTTTATCTAAGAGCACAGATTCCCTGGGGTTTACCTCTCAGTTCTGCCGCTTATCAGCCTGGGCATCCTCCAAACCTCGGTTTATCTGTTGAGTAAGGAAATGGGGTTCATACACGCTGTCTGGCTCCAGAGGACGCACGTGGTTGGTTCAGCATGATGTGGACCCTAAGAGGCTCCTGGAGGGCTCCTGGTGAGCACAACCAGCCATGTACACACTCAGGATTGCCTGCCATCCTTGTGACGTCCACATGACTGGCACTCCGTGTGCCAGTGACACAGCCAAAGCCTACTGACCTCCTTTTTTTTTTTGGTTTTTCGAGACAGGGTTTCTCTGTATAGCCTTGGCTGTCCTAGACTCACTTTGTAGACCAGGCTGGCCTCGAACTCACAGTGATCCACCTGCCTCTGCCTCCCGAGTGCTGGGATTTAAAGGTGTGCGTCACCACACCCAGCCATGCCTATGGACTCTTAAGCTCTCTGTATGCCTGCCTCTTGTGTGGCATACAGGGAAACTGATGCTTCACCAAGGGGTGGGGCTCCCTGGGGTCACCCAGAGTGGCATTGGTTGGGAGGGACTAGATGCCTGTGTCCCTGAGGTTTCCCAAGGGTAAGGGGCTCCAGGAAGCCCATGCCTCCTGATGCCCATCCCTGCTCCCACAGAGAGTCATCCGGAGCCGCAGCCAGTCCATGGATGCCATGGGACTGACCAACAAGAAGGCCAACACCGTGACTACTAGCCACAGTGGGAGCTTCACCCCCAACAACCCTGACCTGGCCAAGGCAGCTGGAATAGTGAGTGTCCCCCAACTTTGCCTGAACACCCCACCCCACCCCACCCCCAGGGCCCTTGGTGCTCCCTGCCTCCTGAGGCCTGGCCTTGCCTCTTTCTACTGCCCTACTGTTTATGTGCCCCTCCCTGGGCACTGGACTTGGTGTAAATGCTGTACCCCATGGCCAAGTGCCTCAATCAGGGCACTGGGACACTGTCCCCAACCCCCTGGCCTTCTTCTCCTGGCCCTTTGTTTATTTGGGTGTGACTTTCTGTAGCCTCTGTGTCCCAGTCCTTAATGAACACCTGCTGTCTGTTGTGAGCTGGGAACTGGGCTGCTTTGTGGGCATCTACTGTCAAGCCTTAGGTCTCTAGAAGCACCTCTGTAAGTCAGGCTGTGGGCATCCACTGTGTGTCAGGACCTGGGCTGCTATGTGGACATGTACTTTGTGAGCACCTACTGTGAGCCCAGCCCTGAGTTCTTGTGAACACCTACTTTGTGCCCCACCATGAGCTGCTGTTCAGGCACCTACTGTGTGTTGGGAAGTGGGCTGCTATGTGGGCATCATCTCTGTAAGCACCTACTGTGTGCCCTGACCCTAAGTTGCTGTGTGAGCACCGTCCGTCAGGACGTACGCTGCTGTATGGGTGTTTCTTGTGTGGCACTGTGTCTGCAGCAGCCAGGGCGTCAATGGCTGTGACCGCCTTTTGTGTGTCTGAAACTGGGCTACCATGTGAGCTTGCCTATGTGAACCCCTTCACTATGATTACTGTCTGCCTGGCTCTGTGGGAATCTGCCTCCACCCCTCAGTGAATTCAACAAATCAACACCATGACTTAGCTGCTTCGCGCCACCTGGTGGCCACCTCAGACACTGCACCCATTGCCCTGCCCGCCCCCATTTGCCCCTTTCCGCATCCACCCACTAACCTACCCACACATCCATCTACCCATCCATCTATCCATTCATCTGCCCACCCAACTATCCATTCACCCATTGTGCCCACCTGTTCCACCTGTCCAACCATCCATCCACACACTGCACATGCACACCCACCCATTCTCCCGGCTTCTCTTCTGTCCGCCTACCCAGCTGCCCCGTCTTCCTCTTACTGTCTGCTGCATGCCCGAGCCCTGTGCTTTTGCACTGTGAGGCTGTGCCATGTGGCGGGAGTCCCCTCCCCCTCCCATCTCCCACGTGGTCTGGTCTGGCCAGGGGGTGGGGAGCAAGGTGAGGCCTCTGCCTGCCCAGTGGTCACCAAGTCCACTGTCATCTGGGAACTGGCCCAACTTCTCCCCAGCCCAGGATCTCAGCCCCTCTTCCCTTCCTGCCTGTGGAGTGGCCTGGCCTCCTCTCTGTGGGTGGCTGTGGAGGGGCCCCGGGGTTCGGGTCAGGCCAGCAGCACCCACCATGGCAGTAACCAGACCCATTTCTGTTTTTGTTTTTTGCACAACTCCTCCCTCTCTTCGTGTGGTTTCCTTTTCTTACTCTTCCTCTTTGCTCATCTTTTTCTCCCGTGACCATCTGTCCTTCCTCCTCTTACCCTGTCCGCTTGCGCCCCTCTTCCAACGCCCCCTTTCTTTCACCTATCTTTGTCCCCCTGTGTCCATCTGTGTCCCACTGTCCCTCCCTACCGGTTTGTTTCTCTCTTCCCCGTGCCTTGTACTCTTGCCCTGCCCACCTGCCGCTGCCTCTTGTGTCTTTCTCTCCTTCCCTTCCTGCTCTCTTCCTCTCCACCACTGCCACTCTGTACCTCTCTGCCCCACCCTCCGCCCCTCGCCAGTCATTGCTTATTCCCGGGAAAAGCGCGAGTAGATTCGGACGCCGGGGCAGCGCCTTAGGCATAGGAGCCGTGGAAGAGGTTGTCATCCATCCAGGGGCCGCGGCTCCGGGAGCTGCCTGCACGCGCTGTTCTCAGCTCGCTCTCAGGACGGAGGCCATATTGGGGACGTTGCCCCCTTCCCGGGACAGGCCCAAGGGCGTGCGGGGCAGAGTGCCACGGCTCTGGTGATACTGGGACCTGGGCCGGAGTCCCCAGGCCCTCACTAGGAGACTCTGGCCCTGGCTTGGTCCCTAGAACCCTGACTAGGTCCTTCCTGGGATCTGGTACTCAAAGACCCTCTGCCCAGCTGCACGTCTCCCAATATTGCCGGTTCTGCATGAAGCATCATCCCTTCCTATTCCCTGTGTCCCCTCCTTATCATGAGCTGCTTGCAGATCCCGTCCCTCCCTTCATGCCTCCAGGGGCCCACTTCCTACCTACCCACGCTTCTAACGCCGGGCATCCCACCATAGTGTCTGTAATAGGGGATGTCCCCCCTGCTGGGGGCACAGAGGCTCCCCAAGTAGTCTGAAGTCTGAGGGTGGAGACGCCCCCCCCAGCAAGGGCTGCGGTTGCACCACTGCTTTCTCGCTACTACTTTTAGGCTGCAGTTCCCATGAGGCCCAGGGGCAAGAGGCGAGGCCGTCTCAGGATTTGTCCTCCGGTCCTCCTGAGCCCAGTGGCTGCCCTCTGCCCTTTTCGGACTAAGGACTAAGGTCCGGCACAGCCTTGCTGTGTGTTCTCCGGAGCAGCAGTGGCCCTCTCTGGGTCTGCCCGTCTCTCAGGCAGCCCTCTGGAAAGCACATTTTCTCTCCTTTCTTGCTCTTAACCTTTTGGCTTCAGGGCGCGGTGGCAGGGCCCCAGTGGGAGGCGGGGCCACTGGCATTCCAAGGCAGGTAGGCACTGAGTCGGAAGTCTCTCCCCGCAGTCCCTGATTGTCCCTGGGAAGAGCCCCACAAGGAAGAAGTCTGGTCCTTTTGGCTCACGCCGCAGCAGTGCCATCGGCATCGAGAACATCCAGGAGGTGCAGGAGAAGAGGTGGGTGAACCGGGGCCTGACCCACTACACTAGGTCGCCTGGAGCGCTTCCCACCTTGGCCTGCAGGGGGCGCCAGCGCACCTCCCACCTTGACCCTGAAGGGGCGCCAGCCCGTCGTCCTCCCTGACCCGCCAAGATGCCCAGCCCCCGCGGGTGCATCCTGACCCGTACCTGCCCTCTGCCTCATACCCCTTCAGTGACAGCTATCACTCAGGAGGAAATGCTTCCATCTGACACTCAGCCGTCCCATCGGATCCCTGGGGCCAGCACCTTACAGATCAAGAAACAGCTTGCCCAGTTCATACTCCCCCGGCAAGGGCAGAGCAGGGAGAGGGGCTGGCGACATCCGTGAATGCTTTTGGGGTCCCTACGCTATTGCAGCCAAGGGCACGCCACTGTACTTCTCTTAGATTCATCTCCGCAATGTGAAAAGTGAGACTGGAAAACAGCCAACTGCTTGGGGCTGTGCAGGTTCCTTATCATGAACACAAAGCAGCGGCCATTAGACTCTCACCCCACCTGCACTCAGAATATAAGTCCTGGGTTCAAGCCCGGGTGTAACTAAGTCCTGGCTGGGCATTCTTTAAGATAAGAGACTGTTTTGGCTCAGAGGTTAAGAGCCCTGGCTGCTTTTCCAAAGGTCCCGAGTTCAATTCCCAGCATCCACGTGGTGGCTTACAACCATCTACAATGAGATCTGGTGCCCTCTTCTTGGCCTGCAGTAGTTACATGCAGATAGAGCATTGTATATATAATGAATAATAAATCTTTTTTTTAAGAGACTATTTTTTTTAAAAGATTTATTTATTTATGATGTATACAATGCTCTGTCTGCGTGTAACTACTTCAGGCCAGAAGAGGGTACCAGATCTCATTGTAGATGGTTGTGAGCCACCATGTGGTTGCTGGGAATTGAACTCAGGACCTCTGGAAGAGCAGACAGGTGCTCTTAACCGCTGAGCCATCTCTCCAGCCCCAAAAGAGACTATTATATATAGAGGAAGGGCCAGCTAGCTAAAAAGCACATGGGGACTGTGCCAGGGTTGGCCTCTAAAGCGTCACCGTGCCCATGCCCACCCCCTCAAAGCCTGGCTGCCAGGCTGGTACTGAGTCTCTGACCACTTCCTCCATGTGCCCTGCAGGGAGAGCCCACCAGCTGGCCAGAAGACCCCAGACAGTGGGCACGTCTCACAGGAGCCCAAGTCAGAGAACTCTTCCACACAGAGCTCTCCGGAGATGCCCACGACCAAGAACAGGTAGGGCTTTGGGTGTGCTGGCCTTCAGGGGAAGGGCCCCTCCTTCATTTTGTTCCCTGATGTACCATTGAGGACTTTGTGCATGCCGTGCCCTGCCCGCCCCTCCCCACCCCAGCCCCCCCACTCTGCGCTCTGGAGCGCAGCTGCACACTGTGTGCACGTCAGCCAGGGTGCGGCTGGCCTGGATGATATACCTAACAAACCACAGCTGCTAAGAGCAGAGGGCGCTAGCAGGGGTGCAAGAGAGAATGAGGCATCCTTAGTGGGTCTTCAGGGAGGACAGAAAGCTGAGAGCGGAACCAACCCTGATAGGCCTGAGGAGGGTACTGGGGAGGAGTCAGCAAGTGCAAAGGCCCTGAGGCACGGATGGATGGAAAGAAAGACCACAGGCGGTTGGAGCAGTGTGAGGGGCTGGGCCCATTGGGTGATGGTGGGCACGAGGTCAGAGAGGCGGGCAGAGAGACCTGCTCATAGCTTTGGAGGCTATGTGAGAGCTCGGAGTTTAATCTTAAACGGAATTAAAAAAAAAAAAAGAATTAGGAAAAGAGCAATGTTTTTAAACATGCTTCTAAGAGAGGTGGGCAGTGGGCGGGGCCAGAGGCAGGGAGGTCTGAGGAGGCTGCTTATTCTGTTGGGCTGGTCTTGGCCAGGATGGTGGGGTGGGGCCAAGAGGACTCATTATGAGTTGGACTGCTGAACGGAGACAGGAAAGTGTGACAGGGATAAACTTGGCTGTGGAGTTTTTGGAATAGGCGAGACTTTGGGCAGGTGGCACGAAGGCCCTGGGTGCGAGGGTTCCAATCCCTGTTCTACCTTGAGCTAAGTGACCTGAGTCTGAGTGCCACCTTCCTTAGGCTTCTATGCCAGTGAGGTGGGTCCCCCAAGAATAAGAGAATATCTCAGGGGACCTATAAATGCCGACTAGATGAAGCCGTTAAGTATCACAGTTACTGAGTACCAAGAAAAAGCGGTCAGACTTCCCCTGGGGGCAGCGAGGAGCCCCGAGAGGGTGTTAAGCACAGAGAGACCTACCTAGCTCCACAGAATAGTCCACAGAGGCCGAGAGAGCTGCAGTGGCCACCGTGGGGTGCTTGGTTGGTTCCAGGCTGAGCCGCCCTGGGGTGGGGGTGGGGCTGGGAGCGGGGGGGGGGGGGGGGGCGGACAAGGGAGAGAGGCGCAGCGCCGGTTGCTGCTGGCTGACTGGCACTGTGTGGCAGAGTGGAGACGGCCGCTCAGAGAGCAGAAGCGCTGCAGGGCTTCTCCAGGTCCTCGTCCAGCGCCAGCAGCTTCGCCAGCGTGGTGGAGGAGACGGAGGGCGTAGACGGGGATGACACAGGCCTGGTGAGATGCCTGAGGGGTTAGGGCCCTGCACTGGGTGGGATGGGGGGGGGGTCTCTTAGGCCTCTGGAGGTGCTTTTTGGGCAGAGGAATAAGCCTGGCTGTGGTTGAGATGAGCGAGGGTGTCCCAGCTCCTAGGAGATGGAGACAAACCTTACCCTTCCATGGCTCTCCAGTGCTGTCCACAGACCACCCCTGAGGGCCCAGGTGCTCCTTGTGCCCCCCCCCATCTCTTACCTCTTCAGACATTCATTCTAAGGTTCTCTGCAGTCCACAGTCCCTGTCTGTCACTGAGCTGGCCCCACCCTGACACCTTTGCACCTGCTGTTCTGCATCTTCCTACCTTCTCCTTCCCCCTTCGCCAGGCCGACTCATACCCTGCTGCCCATCCCCCACCCCCACCCCCACCCCCCAGCCTGGGCCTCCTCTTCAGCACCTTGGCCATTTTTCTTCAAACATACTTCCAACGGGCACCTGCCGCTGGCCTGGCCTGTGTGCCCTGACGGACACAGGCCCCGCCCGCTGGCCTTCTAGAGAGGAGTTACAGGGCTTTTCACAGCCCGTTGGCCTCTGAGACTTCAAGCTCCCTGAGGTCAGGGACCAGGTCTGTTCCATCCCTGAGACCCAGACCAGGAGAGTGAGCAAGGGATGGGGGTGGGGTGGGGCTGTGGGTGGGGCTGACCTTCCCCCCCTCCCCAGGAGAGCGTGTCGTCCTCAGGAACTCCCCATAAGCGGGACTCCTTCCTCTACAGCACATGGCTGGACGACAGCGTGAGCACTACGAGCGGGGGCAGCTCCCCAGGTACCAGGCTGTGCTGGGTGGGAGGGGGCAGGGCAGAGCATGGGGACGCAATGTGACAGCCACTCATATGGGCCCTTAGTCCAGGCTGGTGGACTGGTCTCAGAGGACAATACAAGGTAGCTGGGAGGTGATTTAAGGGTGAGGGTCCCTAATGGAGGAACCTGGCAGGGTTGGGGAAGCCCAGTGCCAAAGCATCCGTCCATGCCTGCATCTCCTTGGTGCCTCCTCTTGGCCAGTGAGGTGGCTCCCTCCTGCCCCCCTTCCCAGGCCTCACACGGTCACCCCACCCAGACGCCGGCAAGTCGGGGGACCCTGCGTGTCCAGAGATCAAGATCCAACTGGAAACATCTGAGCAGCACACACCCCAGATGGTATGAGGGGACCCCTCCTGGGAGAAGGTAGAGCTAGTGGGACACAGGGACCCAAGGACCCAATGGCTGGGACACCCCTCCAGGCCAGAAGGACTTGGGCTCATCCAATGACTTCTGCTTCCCTGTGTCTCCTGCCCCACCTCTGGCTGCATCTGTCCCCACAGGGCTGCTAGCTGCCACCTCATCAGAAGGCAGGACTGAGCAGGTCAGTCAGTACTTACCTGGATCCTGTGGGGGGGGAAGGGGAGGGGATGAGGGCCCTCAAGCTGGGTGGGAATCTAGTGCCTCAGTGCCTGGGGACCTGGGCTAGTCTTGGCACCCGTTGGCCTGTACAGTGGGGCACATAGTGCTGCCTCTGGGAGGGGTGGGGATGCCCGTGGGGTGGGAGGAGCCCCTGCCCTGCCTTCCCGAGAGTCTCTTAGCTCCCTTTCCCTGCAGATGAGGCCTCAGAAGCACAAGGAGAAGATGCTGCAACACATCCAGGCAGCTGGCCCTCTGCCCCACAGCCTCCTCAGCCCCTGGGAGCCCCTGCCTCCAAGCCCCGGGCCCACCTATCTGGGCTGTCTCTGCAGGGCGGAGCCATCCAGAGCTGGGAGTGGATGCTGCTGGCATCACCCTGCCCCCCCCCCCAAATCCAGGCTGGGGCTCTGGGTGTGGGCAGGCAGGCACTGTGGCCCTGGATTGTCCCCACCTGGGCCTCTTGTCACCCCTGGGTTCCCCCTCTGGAGCCATGGGGAACAGGGTAGGACAGGGAAAAGGAGCACTGCATACGCGCGCACCCCACCGGTGTACAGACTGAGCACTGGGCAACGGGTCCTGTGGGGCTTCTGCTGTGGGTCCTGGGCAAGGCACCCTCATTCTCTGGGCATCTCTGCTGCAAGTGGACAAGATTGTATTCAGAGGTCACTAAAGACTGATCCGTGCACATGCCCCAGAAGAGGGGGGAGGGGGGGAGTCATTGTCCTGGGGATCTCCTATCACACTGACTGCTTCCTGAGGCCCCAGGTGGGCTAAGGGGCCCGGGGCCGCTGTACCCATCACCCTACCTGAGCCCCCCCCCAGCTTTGCCACAGACCTGCCGATGCCCTTTCACTGCCTCCATGACGGTCAAGTATCCCCTGTTGGGGATAGGGTCCTCCCTGGCTCCTCATCCAGCACCCAGCTTAATTCTGCCACCCCACACTCCTGGGCGTTCTGGGCTGAGGGGAGGGGGTGTCTCAGCTGGTCTGGAGTCCAGGCCTCACAATCCCCTGCCCACCATTGCTGTGGAGGGGGCTGCCAGGCACAGCTGCTGTGAGCCATGTCTTCGTGTGTATCTGTTCACTCTTAGGAGCCACGCCCAAGGCGAGGCTTCCAGCCCCAACACCCACTTTGGAAGCCCTGTGGCCACATGTATGTCAGTAACGGTTGTACAAAATAAATTCTATTTATCGCTATTGTACCCAGAGTCCGGCATAGCTTTGCATAAACCTAGACACACTCCAGAGGACCCAAAGTGGAGGGAATAAACCTGTCCCCCTTGATGCTTCCGAGTCTAGGGGTACCTCCAAGGCCAGCAAGCCACAGGGTCCATGCATACCAGCCGAGGCCTCCTCTACATGGCCCCACTCTTCCCACACCGTGAACCCTTCTCCATGGAGGAAGTGTGGCTTTGGAGTCTGCCCTGGTACCGCCTCTCCTTAGCTTGCTGGTGAGGAAGTCAGTGTCCTCTCACAGGAACAGGAAGAGCCTGTGACCTCCTCCTCGGGGGCCTGTCTTTGAGCATCCAGTGAGTTGGTGTACACACACAGTCACCAGACAGAGTGGCCCAGTGCTCGACTGGGATTGTCTGCTTTCCTAGCTCATGTCCTGCAAATCCCAAGGGTTTCCCATACGTGGCCACTAGGGGGCACCAAAGGATCACCAGCAGGGACAGAGAGAGCAGAGGTCAAAAGTCCTCACCTCAGGAGCTGCCGGCCATACCACCGGCTAAAGGGTAGAGTGCTGGAATGAGTGGGCCGAAGCGGTGGAGGAGGAAGAGGGTCCCAGGGCGAGGGACCTGTGTGTGTAGAGGGTGAGGAGGGGGCCCAAAGTGAGGGCATCCATAGAGGGGACAGGGAGATAGGCTGGGGTGAGGGCAGAGACCGCACAGTCTTGAATGCCAAGCCCAGGGCCTGGACTTCATGCAGATAACAGTGGAGAGGCTGCTTAGAGCTGTGGTGGCTGCTACTGGAGTTTTGGTGGGCCTGGCTGGCTGGAGCAGTCATGGAGGCTGGGTTCCTTTAGGGACAGAGCCACAGGAGATGCATGGGTGGGACAACGGCCTTGGGGCTGGATATCCAGTTGAGCTCTGAGGTAGAAGCCACATTTAGCTTCCCTAGAATCTTGGGACCCCCTACCTCACTCTCACCTTCCCAGGAAGATGCTGGGGGGCACACTGAGGTTCTCTCTGATGCACCATGCCTTTCTTGACAGGGCCCTTCTATGACCCTCAGATACTTCTTCAGGCCACCCAAGAACCGTGACTCATGCCCAAACTCCAGGCCTGACCAGCAGGGTTTGGCTCCAAGCTGCCAGGGCTCAGTGGTTCCCCTCCCAAGTCACTCCATCTCCCACCGGCTCAGCTCTGCCGCACATTCTGACCCAGCCTAAGGCCTGCAGCCATGGCATCCAACGCAGAGCTTCCTGGACACTGGCTGACTTCATTCTCCTAGTGATCTTGGCCCTCTGGCCCTCCACTCTGTCTTCTGTGGTCCCTGGTATGAGGCTCAGTGAATGAGGCCTCATCATGGTGGTCTTGGTATAGCTGGAGCAATGGGAGTCCAGCTAATAGTGTAGGGGGGGGTTGGGGGGACAGGAACAGATATGACATGGGCGTGGGACAAAAATAACCATTGGGCATCCTTCCTGCTGAGCCTTCAGATGGTGCAGTCAAGTCTGCATCCAGAAGACATTGTCCCAGGGGCTGGCTCCACACAGAAGTGTAGCTCAAGCGGGGTGGTGGCGGCCCATGGTCTTTAATCCTAGCACTTGGGAGGCAGAGTCAGGATCTCTGTGAGTTCGAGGCCAGCCTGGTCTACAGAGTAAGTTCCAAGGCTATACAGAGAAACCCTGTCTCAAAAAAAAATTTAAATTAAAAGAGGATAACGGTGATGGAGATGATGATGAGGATGATGATGATGATTAGGAGGAGGAGGAGGAGTTGAGAGCCTTTGGGAATGCTTCCCTTGGTCTCAGTACCATAGGCATTGGGGCTGATCATCTATCCCTTCATGGGGATCCAGTTAATTGTGTAGCCATTCCTCTGGATCTATCCCAGGGCTGAGCTGGAGCAGCAGAGCACTAGAACAAAACCAGTGAGTAGTTAGGAGAGCAAGCCCTGGCCAGCCCCTCTCAAAACACACACACACACACACACACACACACACACACACACACACACACACACACGCCTGCACCAGCCTTGCTGCAGGAAGAAGCCTCCAGGCCGCAGCACAGCCCCAAGCCATTTACTCTCAAGCTCCAAGGTGGGGCTCAGGGAGGATGGGGACGCATCTGGCTTCTGGGATCAAAGTGGACAGTGCTGTTTCTCTTGTCCCCATGCCAGTTCTGTGCCTACCCGGGGTTCTGAGGTGGGGAGGGCAAGCCAGGACACCAACCCGAGGCTGGAATTAGGGCTAGGGCGGGGGGCACCAACTCCGGGAAGCAACTGGCTCTGTTAGAAATAACCCAGGTTCTGGAAACAGCAACACTTCTCCAAGAGACAGTGGGGGCACCTCACACCCCTGGCATCCCCAGCTCCCTGTGAGCAAGACTCTCCAAGTGTCACCTTGACACAGGACAAACCTACCTATGATCCCAGATACTGTTGTACCTCTAAGGAGCCATGCATGAAGCCTGGCACAGAATCCATGTCCAAAATTAGGGTCCTCCCATACCAGCCCCTCATCCCCATAGCAAAGGTGTCCCTGGACATCTATGGGCAACTTTGGGACAACTTTGCCAAAGAGGTGGCTGCAGGCCCAAGCTGGTGCCAAGGGACCAGGACTTGGATGTTATGAGGCACAAGGCACGCAGCCAGGGACCCTGAGATATAGAGGTCTGCCCTTCCCCCTTCCCTCTCTCCCTGAGCCTGCCTCACTGAGGGGACAGCCCAGGACGGAGCCTCCTGAAATAACTGGATCTGGTGAGTGAGGCTAATTTTAAAAGCCACTCTGGCTACCCCATGGGCCCTTCTGGGAAGCCATGAATGTTCCTATGTGTGCCCCTGGGAGGGGCTCCTATTCCACACCCCATGTGGCCTGTGAACGCAGGCCTGATCCTGGGGTTCAGAGGTCCAGGCTCCCCTCTGCCTGTAGACCCTCCCTGATTGCAGCACTGCATCTTCAGTTTTCTGTCCTGGTCCCTGGACTGTCCATCCTCCACACACTCCCCATTCCCCACTCCTCACCCCGTCTTCTCCTTCCAGGTCTCATGAGCCTCCATCCCTGTGTCTCTTCTGCCTTTTACCCCTGCTCTATTCTCTACAGCTGTGACTCCATGCTTTCCCAGGCCCATGCCCAGGAAGCCGGATGCAGCACACCTGACAGTCCACAGCCTGTTCTGTCTGTGCACGCTGGTGGAGGAGGGTATCCACCTGGGATTGAGGACAGGAGTCCTAGGGCTGACAAAAACTAGGACCGGCATGCAGAGGCCAAGTCCAGACACGACCTGGACCATCTGGCCAGGACAGGTGCCAGCAGAGGGTGGGGTGGGGGGTTGGGGGGGGTGAGCTTCAGGCTGGCAGGCGGCACACATGCGGTGCCCAGTTAAATTTGAATGTCAGATAAACACAGACTCACTCATTTTTAGCCTAAGTATACCTCATACAATATTTGGGACATACTTATAGCAAAAAAAAAAAAAAAAGATTCCTGTTTACCTGACATCCACAGTGAACTAGGCGCCCAGTGTTTTATCTGGCAGTCCTTGCCTGGTGGCCCTAGGATTGAGAGGAGGCCTCTCAGGGACAGCCAGTTCTGCACACTGGTTTGAGGGTAGAGGCACAGTTCCTGCCCAAGAGGGAGGGCTCAGTTTCCAAATGGGGTGAGAACTTGGAGGGGACGCGTGACACACAACCACAGCACCGGATAGCAGAAGAGAGGGTCCTGTGTGCTCTGCTGAGCCCCAGGAACAGGCACACAGTGGGGCCTCCATAAACTCTGAGTGAGTAAGACTCCTTGTAACACTTCCTGGCCAGGAGAGGGCTCTAGCACTTTGCTCCTGAGGTCCTGGGAGCCAGTGCAGGGTATGCTGGCTCCTGCCCCAGGCTCTCCAGAGGCAGCCGCAGCGTGGGAAGAGACAGTAGGCTTGAGGGTTCCTCTTTCCCCAGCCCACTCTGCTCTAGGCCAGTACTGGAGCTCAGCTCTGGTCACTGATGCAGGAGAGGAACGTGAAGCAGGGGAACTCTGCCTTCTAAAGTGAAGAAACGGACCTGAGCAGACCTGAGCACTGTTTGTGTTCCCCAGGGGAGCACAGCCATGGGGCACCTAAGACCCAGAATACTGGAGATCCTTGTGCCTGGGCAGGGGTGGTGGTGATGGTTTAACCATGATACCATAGTCCATTTATCTCAGGGGTCTCCCTGGAAGAGGCAACTGGGGGAAAGTCTGTGTCCCTCTTATACCTCTCAAGACAGAGCCTCTTAATCAGCTTATCTATCCACCTATCCACTGGTCCATCCATTCACCCATCTGTTCATATACAAACCCATCCACCCACTCAACTATCCATCCCTCTACCCACACACCTCCCCACATATGCTCCCACCCATTCAACCAGACATTCACCCACCCATCCATCCACCCACCCACTCATCCACAAATCCATCCACCCATCCATCCATCCACAAACCCATCCACCCACCCATCCATCCACAAACCCATCCACCCACCCATCCATCCACCCACCCACCCACTCATCCACAAATCCATCCACCCATCCATCCATCCACAAACCCATCCACCCATCCATCCATCCACAAACCCATCCATCCATCCATCCATCCACTCATCCACCTACCCACTCACCCATCCGTCCATCCATCTATCCACCCATCCACTCATACACAAATCTATACATACATACATACATACATACATACATACATACACTCATCCACCCATCTACTCATCCACAAATCTATCCAGCCAGCCACTACCCACCCACCCATCCATTCATCCACCCATCCACCCATCCACTCACCCACGAATCCATCCATCCACTTATCCACAAAGCCACTCACCCATCCATTCATCCATCCATCTATCCACCCCTCCACCCATCTATGCATCCATTTACACATCCACCCATCCTCCTGTCTATCCACCTACACACCTATCTACTCGGATGTTTGTCCATCCACCCACCCACCCACCTACATATCCATCCATCTGCCCACTCATCTATATCTATGCATCTTACCCATTTATCTACCTTCTCCCCTCCCGCCCACCCACCTATCTATTCCCCCATCTGTCCATTCACCTATCCCTGCCTACCTGCCTAGCTATCCATTTAGACATCCGCCCCTCCATCCATCCACTCACCTACCCATGTCCCTGTCTCCTACTCATCAGCCCGTCCTTCTAACTGCTCATCCATCCTCCCACCACACTTCCACCCTTGCTGGCTTGCTCACCAACTCCACTCACTGAGATGACTCCTCCCTCGAGCCCCCTGCCCAGGCCTCCTGCTGAAGGGGTTCAGAACAATTTGTCCAACTCTCCCAGGGACACCTGTGTTGTGTCACAGCCTCGATCTGCTCTCTGGCCCCAAGTCTGACCATGGACAAGTCACTGGAGACTCAGAACCTCAATGTTCCCTTCCCTAGAATGAGGGTCACACTAGCAGCTTCCTCCTAGGGTCTGTGAAGATGATGAGGCTCGCAGGTGTCTGTCGAGCATCTGGTGAATGGTCCAGACGAGAACTGCTGCCACAAGCAGGGCAGTGGTGGCACATGCCTTTAATCCCAGCACTCGGGAGGCAGAGGCAGGTGGATCGCCAGCCTGGTCTACAAAGCGAGTCCAGGACAGCCAAGGCTACACAGAGAAACCCTGTCTCAAAAAAAAAAAAAAAGAAAGAAAAAGAAAAAAAAAGAAAAAGAAAAGAAAGAAAGAAAGAAAGAAAGAAAGAAAGAAAAACAAACAAACAAAAAACAAAACAAAACAACAAACAAAAGAACTGCTGCCACTGCTCATTTTGATGATTGGGTGGGTCCCTGGGAGTTGATCGTGAGGAAGCCCCTGGTTTTATGGAGGCTATCAGTGCCTCCCAAGATGCCCCTTTCCTTGCGGGGGGGCTGGGGGGAGGCACTGCAGTTGCCCCTCATCATCATCCAGATGCCATAGTAAGTCTTTCCGAGAAATTAGGAGTTGGAGGGAGTATAGGATGTCACCCCCTTCTCCTGCAACGGGAGTGGGGTAAGAGGGGGCACTGGAGCCTGGCCCCCTCCTGCACTGAAGGCCTCTGTTTCCCCAGAGGGTAGAAAGGGGGCTGGGCTAGACACCCCTGTGGCCTGGCCTGGCCCTTTGTGTCATCCTGTTTGTAACACTTTGGCTCTGAGGCTGTAATCACACCTGTCCTGGGAGAACCAGGCCAGGCCAGCATTTCTTTAAATTGGGCTCTAATTGCGGCTTCTAGTGGAGTCACAAGTGACCCATTCCCCCAGCTGGTGTGAATCAGTGAGGTTGTCCTGGCCTGCCCCCCAGTCCCCAGTCCCACCCCACCCCACCCCTCACACCCCCCAGGGCCTGTTTTGGCTCTTATGGAGCCATGATGGGGCTGTGGCTGATGTCTCTTAAGGAGCCACTCTGTGCCATGCCCTGGGCTGGGTATTTTCTGTCCAGGGGACTATGCCATCTCTCCATTACTCTGTGACACAGGGACTATGGGAATTTTTTTTTTCCTGTAAAGGGAGAAACTGAGGGTCCAAAGAGGCAAGGATCCAAGACCCGTTAGCTTGGATGTGGCCGAGTGTGGATTTGAAACCAGCTTTGTCTGATTCCCCGAAGCTTTGTTCTTGGCTTGAGGCTAAGGAAAGCTCCGCCCCAGCCATCAAAGCCTCCATCCCGAGGGTCTCCCAAGGCATCCCAGGTCACTTGCTCTCCCACCACAGCCTCCATTCACACTTCTCTCAGCCATCTGCCCCATCGCCTTGGTCACAAAGACCCATCTGCCTGCTTTTTGCTATGCAGTTCTCCTGCCTCCCCAGTCCCCAGCCCATCCCCCCCCCCCCCCCCCACAGAAGTGGGAGCCAGGCCTGGAGAGTGGGGTGTGGCTGGGAGCCAGAAGCAGCTCCCTCTTCGGTGGGCAGGAGAGGAGCCTGCGGTTCCATGTTTGTTCTGGAGACCCAGCCGCTTCCCAGAGGAGACAGCCAGTGGTTCTCAGGCCGCCGCAGCCCCTTAGGCGGAGCCAGACCACGGCTGGCCAGCCCTGACGGGCTCCGCCAGGGCCTGGCGCTGGGTGGTCTGGGCAGCAGCCAGGGAAGCCTCAGTCTTGGCCTCAGGGCAGGGCCCATGACCAGAGCCAAGCTGAAGGGGACCTTGAGGGGTCCTGAGGAGATCTTGGGAGGTGGGGCGGTGGGCTGGACGCAGGGCAGAGGCAGGCACCAGGCAAGTGGCCAGGAGAGACTTCGGGGCCCCAAGTCCTAAGTCCAGGAAGGCACCAGGAAGGTCACAGTTGGATGGTTTCCACCCAGCTCCTGAGTTGGCCCAGGCAGAAGCCCACCATAGAGTTGATGGCAAAGTCAAGTGGGGTTTGTCCACAACCTGACTCTAGGCCCACCTCTTCTGGACCTGGGCTTTTCCATCCATGCCACAGGGCAGAGGACAGCTCAGAAAAGGCTCCTCCAACTGGGCAGCTCGAGGGTGGGTGGGTAAGTGGCCCACGCTGGAGGGCTATGTCTCTGGGTCCATACTTAGAGGCTTCTCCTTGACCCACTTGAGTCTGTCCACACAGATATCCCATACGTCATGCCTGGCTCTCCTCACCCTCCCAGAGGTGGATAGCCCGGA
Organism: Acomys minous; assembly: GCF_964271855.1. Taxonomy (NCBI): domain Eukaryota; kingdom Metazoa; phylum Chordata; class Mammalia; order Rodentia; family Muridae; genus Acomys; species Acomys minous. The sequence continues at coordinate 113,377,668 of NC_140487.1, forward strand.
ATAGAAGGAACGCCCTGGCCATTGGCGCTCTGTAATGCTGGGTAAATCACTGTGTGCTTAGAACACCACCATGACCCTGTCTGTGGGCACCTGGGGTTCTCCCTGTGCCCCAGGCTCCCCTGACGGACTGCCTCTCCACCCCCAAAGTCCAATGTGTGCCACCATCTGACTGTACTTACTCTCCCCAAATCTGGTCTTTCAGTATCTATAAATGGCACCTTCATCCACCTAGGCCCTGGGCCAAAACTTAGAAAGGACAGCCCCCAATTCTGCTCTTCCTTCCCCTCTCCACATGCCATCCGCCAGACAGCCCTGCTGGCTTCAGCTCCGCCACCATGTCTGTGATCCAGCCACTAGCCACCATTCTCCACCACCCCGTGCCACCACCACCTCCAACCCCGAGGACACAAGGGCCTCACAGGCCACACAGCAGCCCCCACTGCTGTCCAGGCACCATTCACAAAGCAGAGGAGCAAGTCAAGGCCCTCCACTCTCTGGGCTCCGTGGTGGCTTTTCCCTCTGCTCCCAGAAGTACACAGGCGGCTGTGTGGCCACAGCGTAGGGCCTGTCCCTACCCTCCTACACCCACTGTCCTTCCAGCCTGTCACCTTCTCTCTACCCCTCAGACATGTCAGCTCCTCCTCGCCTGGCTTTGTTCTTGCTTCCACTGCTCTGCTTTTTAGGGTTTTTTTTGCAGGGCCACCAACTTCCTGGCTGCGTCCCTGTTCATGTCACTTCCCCAGACAGGTCTTCCCTGACTACCAGCTACATGGCAGCACCCTCAGGACTTGTTTCTTTTCCGCAGAGTGGGGCCTGTCCCAGAGTTCCACCCGCCCTATGACCTGAGTTCGCTACCTGGAACCTTCGGTGGAAGAAACACAACTCCTGAAAGTTGCCTTTTGACCTCCGCACATGCACTGTGACTTAGATTCATGCCCATGCACACCCATCATGCACACATACTGTTAGGATTCTGCTACCTGCGATGTCATTGCCTACCTCCCACTGGGCGTGGCCCTACCCAAGATTATAAAAGGACAAACTCACCTACTGCTCTCTCTCACCTTCTCTTCTTCCGACCCACCTCCCTCTTACCTCTCTCTTCTTCTCTCTCCCCATCTCTCTGTTTCTCTCTGGAGGTACCCCTCCCTCCTTTCCTTCTCTCCCCATGCTCACATAATAAACTCCTCCACATCAGATCTGTTGTGTGGGGCACATATTATATTTCGTAAAATTGGTGGCCCATACGGGGATGGATCCCACCACCTTGGCGTCATGAAACATACAATAATAATAAATTACATTAAAAAAATTTTTTTTAAAGCCCGTGCCTGAGTTTCTGGGCTTGGCCTAGAGCCCTGGCTCTAACCTTCGCCGATGCTGAGGTTTCCCGTAGCTTATGACCTTTCTTGTCTGATCCTGTTGGTTCATCTGTAAAGTGGGGATAATAGCCCTGGTGTTCCAAGGGTGGTTGGTAAAAAAAAAAAATAATAAATAATAATAATAATAAATGAGCCCAAGCAATTCAAGGAGCTCTTGTGAGCAGTGTCTGAGACAGAGGGGGAGGAGGTGTCATAGACATAGCTGATTGGAGTTGAGAGTACTCGTGAGGGCACTTATGCTCCTACTGTGCGGGAAGCCTACTATGTGCCGGGGCCTGTGCGTGTGTTCCCACGGGTGGGATGGAGGTGGTCACTCAGACAACCCTGAGGAGCCCGGAAAGGGCACCAAGATGGGGGCAGAGGAAGCCATGCAGGGACTGGGAGCCTAAATCCTTCAGCCTCCAAATGCTTAATCATCACCCCCTGCATCCCCGGGAGCATCGCAGTGGGAGGTCTTTAGTTTAGCCCAGGGGGTAATTACAAACTTTGCTGTCTGGCTCTCTCCCCCAACTCTCCCCAAGGAACCCACAGTCCTGTGGCTTGTGGGGCTGGGGGACTTGTCCTTGGATAGATTAACACCTTAGAAGCAAGGGAGGAGGTAGGACCTTGGTATCACTTGTACCAACCATCTACAAGTGATGGGGCCTGGAGCAGGCTATCACACCCTTTGACCCTCAGCTTTCCCATCGGTAAGTGAGGATGATGCCATGTACCACATAGGACGATGGTGGGTTACGTGTGCAAAGCATGTCCTCGAGGCAGCAACTCACTTCCGTGTCTGGGCCACTTAGTATGGTGAGTAGCACACCAGTAGGTGCCTTGCTGCCTCTTGCTTTTGATCTCAGGGCATTTGGTGTGCTGACACCACTCACCACTCAGGCACTGGCCTAAACTTTTCAACAGCCAGGAGCCAGATTGCCGTGGGCGGAGTCTGAGGGTCCCCCCCCCCCCTTCCCACAGCCCCAGACTTCCCTGACTGGTGTGATGAGGCAGTGAGGCAGTCTTAGTGTGGCTGCCCAGCCTCCAGCATCATAGAAATGTCCTCCAAAACTGCCTGCTGGGAGGATGTTTCAGCAATGGTACTCATTATCTAGTACTTTCTGTGGCTCCCTGGGGTCTTCTTGGGCAACCAGCAGGCTTCTCAGAATGGCACCTGAAGCCCTGCTGCCCCGCTGTCCCAGCTCATCTCTTCCCGTGATGCTGCTTCTGAACTCTCTTAGTCCACAGGCCCACAGCCCTCCCCATGTCATCTCAGCTCATGAGCTGCCTTCTCTGTCCCCCTTGCCCTGTGCCTACCCTCTGGGTCCCCCAACTAGTTAGGTGTCACCTTCCTGGCACTCAGGCTCCTCGTCTTCCCTACTCTAGGATGGTGTCACCAGGCAGGGCCTTGGGGACAGTGGGTTTGTTATCTGTTCAGTCACCAGGGTGCAGCACAGGCCATGGTATCCATGAAGAAAGGGTCAGAAACTCGGCTTCCATGGCGACTCCTGAAGGAGCTGAGCAGCAAGATACAGGGGATGTCAGGGCCCGCAAACAGGCAGTTAGAACGCAGCTAACGGAGTGAGCAGCCCCGCAGCTCTTAGCTCATGGTTAAGCTCATGGTTAAGCCTGCGGGGCCTTCCAGCTTTCCAAAGAAGCCAGAGACTCAGGTCTTCCAGAGCATTGAAATGGAGGGTGTTCTGAGCATTAGTGGAGCTGTCCCTCAGACTTCCCACCCATCTCCCTCAGCTGGTACAGGGAGCAATTTTTGTCCTCCAAAACTTTAGTGACTAGAAGCCAGGGATGCACTCCCAGCTCCCACTGCACTCACCGGGTCCTCAGCGTCAGTATGCTAAGGGTGAGAACCTGGTGTGTTGGTAAGAGGTGGCTGCCCAACCAAAACTACATTTCCCAGCATCCTTTGCACTTTGTGGGCACGTGACTAGTTCCTACCAATGAATTTCGAGTGGAAGTTTTGAACGCTCAGATTGTAAAGCAGGGTGCTGGCTCTCCTTTGAGGTACTAGCCAGATAGATAGGACACCAGGCACATAGAGGTGGCTGCTGCTGCTGTGAAGAGCCAGGGTCTATGCCTCTCAGCCACGGTGCCCATCTGTTGACATGAAATAGGTTCACACTGTGTTATGAAGAGGACCTGCCAGCCCAGCTTTGTCCTTCTTGCCTGAGACTCCTGAGCCACTGGATGCCGATTACAATGGCGGTGGTTGCTGGAGGCAGAGCGGGGGGCCCACTGCCTAGACCCTTTTCTCAGACTGGGACTCATATCCCACGTGATCAGCAGCCAAGGTGACAGTGGTCCTACAATGTGTGTGAGCCGGGCCCCAGCCCTCTGGAGCGCGAGCACCTGGACATCTTTGACAGCAACCCAAAGAGCTGTGTGTTCACAGTGGGGTCTTCAGTGCCCACAGCATGCGAGGCTGGGATGTCAAAGAGCTACAAGCCTCTATCCACTGGGCTGAGAACGGCGGCGTGGGCCCCATGGCTCTCATTCAGCCGTGCTCCCCAGCCGTGCTCCCCTCCTGTAGCACAGGGCAAGGTTGTTCAGCTGATGTGTCTGTGCCCTGGAGGATCCTGATTCCGATACCTGGTCTGGGGTTCCAGCCCTTCAAGAAGCAATCTGGCAGCTCGATGTGACCTGGAGGTGGCACAGCCCTTAGCCAGGGAGGGAGGGGAGATGGAGAATAAACGCCCCACTTCCTCCACACGCCGGGGGGTGGGGGTGACTCTGAAGTGTGCCTCTCGCTCCCTCCTGCCTAGCCACACAACTCCCTTGTTCTCTTTCTTTCTCGGTCTCTGCTTCCTCACAGCTCAGTAACTCATGTCCAAAGCAGCCTGAGACACAAAGGCACGGTTCCCGGCCCCCCCCCCACCGCAACCCCCCCCCCGGTCCCCGCCCCCATCCTTGTCTCCAGTCCTTGTGGCAATCCTGTTCTTAGCATTTGCACTGGTGGACTGCAGGGGGTACAGCAAACAGCTCCCATGTGACTATATGGAACTGCTTAAATGCTGCTCCAGAGAGGACTGCAAAGGCATTTATGCTAACACCTCAAGGCACTGTGATGCACAGTTCAAGATGAGGCCCAAATCTCTGTCCTGGAGAAACTACCTACAGCTGCCTTTTCCATCCCTGCACCAGCTTAGCTGTGCTTCCGTCTTTGCACTGACTGCGAGGAAGCTCAGTGAAAACTTTTCTCAGTGTCCTTTCAGACCTGGAGGACGGTTCCTGTTTAACTGGTGTGAATTGTGAGTCACCGGCACTGGCTGTGTGACTGGGTGGGCAGGAATTTGGAAATGTATTAGAAGCAAATAAAAGATGTCATTAAGCACAGGAACGTTGGCATCGGGCAAATCTGGATTCAAGTCCTTGTCCCGCAATGTGGGGGACCTTGACAGTCATATGGCCTCCTGCGCTGTGGGTGTCCTCATTCATAAAAGCTGACTGACTAGACACAAAGCATCAGGCTAGCGTCACTGGCTATAGGCAGGGGTCAGTGTTCATTCTCACAGGCACAGGGACTTGAGGCAAGAGGGGCAAACTTGGGGGGACTCTGCACCCCAATGTCTGTAGCGTTCCCATGAGAAGTGAGAGTGGAAAGATCGTTTGCTAGGCTGCTAGACGTGCTGCAAGAGAAGGCACGCGTGCACCCAGTCACCAAGAACCTCCAGTAGAATCGTGTGCGCGTGCCACAGCACGCGTGTGGGAGGTTGGAGGACAGCATCGCGGAGTCAGCCTGCTCCTCCTACCTTCCTTGGGTTCTGGGGATCAAACTCGGGCTATTATGCTTGTGAGGCCTCAACGAGCATGGCCAAGCAGTTATTGAGCCTTTATGCAGTGCCTGGCACGCGCTCAGGATTTGCTGATGAAGGCACCAGGAAGCTGATACCTTGCACTAGGCTATGCAGTGTGTCTTGCAGATGACATGTTGTGAAGGTGCCGTGCTGCAGGGCACTGAAGCCCTCCCTGCTGCGGGTTTAGAGACAAAAGACTCTCTCTCTCTCTCTCTCTCTCTCTCTCTCTCTCTCTCTCTCTCTCTCTCTCTCTCCCCTTCCCTCCCTCCCCCCCCCTTTTTTTTTTTCTCGAGACAGGGTTTCTCTGTGTAGCCTTGACTCTTGACTGTCCTGGGCTCGCTTTGTAGACCAGGCTGGCCTTGAACTCACAGCAATCCGCCTGCCTCTGCCCACCAAGTGCTGGGATTAAAGATGTGTGCCTCCACCGCCCAGCTAAGACTCTCTTTTCTTTTTCTTTCTTTCTTTTTCTTTTTTGGTTTTTTGAGACAGGGTTTCTCTGTGTAGCCTTGGCTGTCCTAGACTCACTTTGTAGACCAGGCTGGCCTCAAACTCACAGTGATCCGCCTGCCTCTGCCTCCCGAGTGCTGGGATTAAAGCCACCACGCCTGGCTAATACTCTTTTTCTAATCCTCACGGTAACTTGTCTCCCATTGCCGTACACGGGGGCCCTGAAACATAATGGATCCACACCATGGCAGGCGATGATGGTAAAGTGCCACCCCTGCCCCGTCCCCACTTGGCTAGCAGGAGCCCTGGCATCTCTGCTCCCCATACCCTCACCCTAGGATCCAGAGTCCAGTCCTTTCCTGAGCGATGAGCCTATTTTGGTCTCTTTCCCACTGACCACAAAGACTCAGTGCTGGCCTCAGAAATATTTGGGACGTTTTATTTAAATGTCTTGTGTTCTCTTTTAACCAACACCAAAAAGAGAAATTAAAAAAATTTTTTTTCTTTTTTCTTTTTTTTTTTTTTTTCCTGTTCCAAACAGGAGAGCCGCTTCAGTCAAGGGTTGGCGAGCGTCTCTGGAGCTGGGTGGGGAGTGTGCGTCCTGTCCGGCTGGGCTGCTCTTCCCAGCCTGGCCACCCTGGGTAGACAGCCAACCCCGGAGGTGGCTTCCTGGGAGAGTCTCATCCTGAGCAGACCTGGTCTCCCCTTCAGGGAGGGCTGGACTTGGGGACTGGCCGTGACTATGGGGCCCAGTGTTCCAGAGGGAAGGGATGGGGGAGAGGAAAGGTCAGATCTGGAATGTTCCATGGAGGTTGCAGGGTCCAGAGAATATATTTGGTAGAAAAATAAGGTGCTTTGGGAATCTGTGCAGTGTGTCCTGCCTGCCCAAAAGAGAATCCTACCCTGCTGGCCAAAGGGCTATGAGCAGAGAGTAAAAGCAGGGCCAGGAATCGTCTGGCCGATGGAGGGCTCCGGATGAAAGCGAGGCAGGTAGTACCCTTCTGTTCCTGCTGGAGGTTGCCTGGGCCTCTCCTTTGAGTGTGGGCTACCAGGTGGTGGGCCACATAGGGAGGGGAGCTGGCTGTCCATTGTGGGCTTGTGGGACCTGGGCCCTCAGAACAGGGTGCTTAGTGGGAACAGAGCCAGTGGGAGCAACAGGGGCCCTAGGGTGGGGCTGCTCGCCGAGCTGGACCAGGCACAGTGGTCAAGGTTGGCCCCAATACAGGAGGCATACGCCATCACGTGGGGGATGTAGTTTTGCTCATGGACGCCGTGAAGCAGGTGTGCCATTGGGCCCTTGGCAAAGACTGCCACATCTTCCCCACCGTGGGTCTCGTGGCGCAGGGGGACGGCAGACTGGGCCTGGTAGTTGTTGTGAGCTGTAGGATAGAAACATCTTCTGAGTGCCTGCCTGGACCTCAACGCTGTGAGAGAAGCACCCCCTTTTCCATCACCCCGAGACTGGAGAGGAAGCCGGGGCTCAGCACCCAGGGGAGGTATTTCCCCAGAGGCAACTGGGTTCAAACCAAGCCTGCCTGATGCAGAAGACCACACTCTCAGCCCACTACGGAGTATCCATCCATCTAGTAACATGCATGTGGTACCCACTCAGGCCAGGCACCAAGCCAGGCTCATCAGACCCATGGCATTCTCCGTGCGTAAAGTCCCCAGAAGGCAGAAAGCCTTTTCATGGGAGAAATAAACGCAGAGAAAGGTGAGAGTCACTAAGGTATAGGAGTGAACCCAAACTGAGGTTCTGACCCAATCTGGGCTACTTCAAGACCACATCAGCCCATCCTTGAGGGATCGAGACCCTTTCTCCTCCCGGTCCTGGCTTTGGTGGCCTCACCATAATCCACCATGGAGACATTCTCTCGTTCACCATCTACCACCTTGTAGCCAGGCCCGTTGCCATACAGGATGGATGTGAAGGGCTTCTTGTCCGTGTCGCTCACCATGGGGGCCAGACCTGCACAGGAAACGGGGCCAAAGGTCACAATGAAGAACTGACAGCCTGGCCAACAGGCCCCTAATAACCGAGCTCCGCAGGAGGGGGGGGCAGGGGTGTCCTCTGTGGCCTACTCACCAAAGATAGAGTTGCCGCGGGGGGTGTATCCACCGAAAGTGAAAACATGTGAATGATCTGCCGTGACCACCGTCAAGGTGTCTTTCTGAGAAGTCATGGCCCCGGCTCTCCCGATGGCCTGGTCCATCTCTACTGCCTCATGCAGCGCCTGTTTGGCCTTGCCCTCATGGTGTCCGTGGTCAATCCTGCCTCCTAGGGACATCAAGAACAAAGGCCTCCCATGAGGTGACAGGAGAGGGGGAGCCATGCCCTCACAGGCCCCAGGACACTGTCATCAGATTAACATCTCCTTGATAGGGGATGACATTGACCTTCACCAGGGACTCCCCGTGCCAGGCCCACCCCAGGCATCTCACAGTCCAGTGGCCTTCAGAGGGCGAGGAAGGGGGATGTGGTCACAGGCCCATGTGGGTGAAGGGAGAACCATGGGACCAGAGAGCCTGGCTCCCTCTCTGACCCCTCTACTCCTAGATCAGCATTCTCACCTGCTTTAAGGGGTGACTGAAGGCTTCAGGAGAGGGAAAGGAAAGAAAGGGAGGGGGAGCATGGTTGAGTCCCTACTGTGTGCTAGACACAACCAAGAGGCATCTCGTTTAATTTCACAGCAACCCTGGGCAGAGGGGGTGTCTCAGCCCTGTGTACAGATGGAACAATCAAGGAACCATGGGAGGATGGTGTTCTCACGGGAGGTACTGGACAGGGGTTCAGGTCTGACTCATTTCAAAGCCCACAAGTTTTGTTTCCTCCATGAACAGAAACCATGGGGACTTCTGGATTTTCACCACAGGATAAGCCCCCAGTGCCTGGGCAGTGTTGTGGTGACCTTTCAGAAATGACAGTGGAAGGTTCGATCCCATAATGGTGGACCCTCAGAGTAGGGTCTTAGCAACCACTTTCCTTTAGCTGCCTGCAGGACGCCACCTAGTGGTCACTCCCAGTTCTGAGGGCTGTGAGCTGTGGCGCCAGGCGGTGCTCCCTCTCCACAAACTTTCCCCCTCGCTGCTGGCCTGGCTGGTGGGTTGGCAGGGTGGGCAGGCTGGCCATCTCTTTGTTGTGGTTCTGGGAGCAGCTGGCCTGGCAGGCTGGCCTGGCCCTGTTCACAAAGACGACCACTCCCCGGGGGACCCGTGTTCACCACCACTGGTTCCTGGCGCTTCCTCAGATCAGAGGCCTGCTTGGGGCCAGGCCGAGACCGCTGTGCTGGTGGGAACCCCAGAGCTTGGCAAGAAGGCAGCCTTAGCTGGGCTGGTGGCCACCGGCCTCTGGAGGGTGGAGGGACCTGAGCGGGCATGTGTCTATCGGGGACGTGTGTGTGTGTGTGTGTGTGTGTGTGTGTGTGTGTGTGTGTGTGAGCATGGAATGAGTGCATGTTATGTCTCAGCAGGGCCATGCAAAGGACCACAGAGGCAAGGGCTGTAGAAATTCTGGAAGATTCTTGGAACTCTGTTGCTTCCCATTGTTGCTTTGGCTACTATGTAATTACAATGATAGCAATGGAAACACTGAGGGATAACGCTCCCCCTCTGATCCCCTAGGGCTATGTCCTCGCTAGTTATGGGTGTGTGCATGGCTTCGCATGGGTGTGTGTGTGTGTGTGAAGACTGATGATGCTACGTGTCTTTTCTCAATCACTTCCCACCTTTAGTTATCTAGTTTTAAAGCATTTCGTTTTATTTTATTTTATTTTGAGGATTTCTCTGTTGTAGCCTTCGCTGTCCTGGTATGTAGGCTGGCCTCGAACTCAGATACCGCCTGCCTCTGTCTCCCGAGTGTTTAAACTAAAGGTGTTGAACAACCACCACAGCCTGGCTTAATTTTATTTCCTCTCTGACCACCCTGCCCCCCCTGCCCCCCCCCCCCCCGCCTCTGTGTGTGTGTGTACAGAGGGTGCCTGTGAAGGCCAGAAAAGGGTGTTGGATCCTCTAAATTGGATTTTTGGCCAGAAATTTATGCCCAGCGTTTTCCCAATTTGTAATCAGCCTTCTGTGCCCAAATAATTCGCATGACGTTTATTGCAGACTCCTGTGTCTGTGCTGCGCCCCCTGGAGCTGGAATGTTAAAGGTCGCAAGCTCTCTGATGTGGGTTCTGGGAACTGAACTTGGTGAACTTGGGTCTTCTACAAGAGCTGGGTTTGAACTGCTGAGCCATCTTTCCAGTCCGTCTACCTCCTCCTCCTCCTCCTCCTCCTCCTCCTTCTTCTTTTTTGAGACAGGGTCTCTCACTGAACCTGAAGGTTATGGATTCAGCTAGGCGGGCTCACTGTCGAGCCTCAGGGACCCAGCTGTGTACACTCCATTCAGTGCTGGACCACAGGCAAGCGTCACCACGCCCGTGTCACCTCCCTGGCCTCCTCAGATCACCACAGAGCAGGTGGAACTGTTTTTGCATGGGTGACGCTTAGAGACTGGATGGCCCTCCACAGGCAGAGCTTGGAGAAAGGCTTCTCCAAGGAAGACGGCTTCTCCTCTGCCAGGAAGCCCACTCGGACCGGGCTGGTGGACAGGCAGTTTCCGTCTCTTCCGAACTCCCATTGTCTTTGCTGGAACTTTCCGCCACACCCTCTCTTCACCCCCAAACTGGCAGTTCTCTTTGAAAGTTGTACCATCCATCCCACTGCCTCACCCGTGTCACGTTTCCGGAAGGTCCGCCTTCATCAGGCCCTACCTTCCACCAGCAGGAAGAAGCCTTTGGGGTTCTTCATCAGGATCCTGAGGGCCACTTCCACCATCTCGGAGAGCGAAGGGTCAGTTAGATTGTTCCTGTTCAGCTCATACTGCATGTCCCCGGGCTCAAAGAGACCTGTGGACGTAGGCAAGGATGTGGGTGCCGAGAGCCCTGAGCCTACTGGGAGGGCCCCCAGGAACTCGGTCGGGGTGTCACAGAGAATACAGAACTCCCTACATTCAACTCGGAGTAAATATGGGGAGGCTCCATGGATCCAGAACTAGGTTTATAGTTTTCATTATTCTCAGAGACCAACTCACCAGGGGCACGGGGTCTAGAGCTCACTTCACCAGGGGCACGGGGGGTACAGCTCACCTCACCAGGGGCACAGGGGCTACAGCTCACCTCACCAGGGGTAGGGGCCTACAGCTCACCTCACCAGGGGCACAGGGGCTACAGCTCACCTCACCAGGGGTACGGGGCCTACAGCTCACTTCACTAGGGGTACGGGGGCTACAGCCCACCTCACCAGGGGCACAGGGGCTACAGCTCACCTCACCAGGGGTATGGGGCCTACAGCCCACCTCACCAGGGGCACGGGGGGGGGGGCGGTGTAGAGGTGACAGCACAATTCTCAGGGGAGCAGAGGTTCTGAGGGGCCCAACAAACTTGCTGTTTTCAGCAGGTGAAAGGGTAGCTTGTGCGACTCAAACCCAAGAGGACGCAGCACCACGTCGCCTAGGCAGTGGACTCTGGACTGGGCTCAGTGTGGGCAACATAAGCACGTGTATATTTACAGGTGAGATGAGGGCACAGTGGCCTGTGCGGTGACGCAGCAGAAACTTAGGGGTCAATGTCCTCGGCTCACTCCCGTAGGAGAGCCATCCCTCACGCTGTCACACCATGCCGTGGCCAAACAGCGGCTCCAGGGAGCCCAGTATATTTTCTATGCCACGCCACCTAGCAAGCAGGAGCTGACCTCCAAGATGGTGCGAGCCACCAGCCTCCTGCAGCTCAGCCCCTGTGGTAAGCCACCAGCCTCCTGCTGGTAAGCTGGCCTCTGTGCCCATCAACCTCTGTTCCCCGCTTCCCCTGCTGGGCCCTACTCTCTAGGGAACAGGGGTTACCCCCAAGGACCGGCAGAGGCTGCCCTGGTTGGTTTTGCACTGGCTGTGACATGTACCCTCCCCTCTCTCATCGTAAGACTTTTTTTTTTCTTTCCATGCCAACTGGGGTTCATCTTCCTGCACAACTTAACTCCACAAACCAAACCTTCTTTCCTCCTCTGCACCCTGGAAGGCCCCGCAACTTGGGGCTGCCCCCTACAGGCCCAGCCATAGGCTCCCCTACCTTCTCTACTTACCTAAGAGGTAATCCACCTTGGAAGGGTCAAGGGCCAGCAGATCAGTGCGGTTCCAGACATAGTGGGAGTGCTGGGGAGTGCGGGGAAGGGGGGGGGCGGGGGAAGGGGGGAGGGAGGAAAGAAAGGCTGTGTCAGCACAGGCCGCGAAGTCTGGGGACTGCCCCGGCTGGCCTCAGAGTCAGGGTGGTTACGTTCCCCTGCCCTGAGCACCTACCATCTCTGTGCTCAAGAAATGACAGCTATGTAGAGATTATCGTGTACTGGGGACTGATTGGATCAAGGAGGGCTTCCTGATGGAGGGGACACCTTTTGCAGGGTCCTGAAGGCAAAACAGGAACTGATCCAACCAGAATCAGGAAACTGCTTTTCCCATGATGGGGTCACAGGGCAAACTTGAGAGGAGTGTAGGTCACAGCGACCTTGAATACCCACAGAAGGGAATGAGTGGTGTTTGGGGGGGCCTCTGGAGAGCCAGGTGGGGTGAAGTCCATTGGCTGTACCTTAGGAGTCCCATCCAGGAGGGGAGATAAAGGAGGAACTGCCTCTCCGTGAGGACAAAAACACAGAATGGGACTCTGCCTGGGTTATCCAAGGCTGGGCCCAGCACTGTAAGGAATTTGTTGTGTGTCTTTAAGAAAGCTTGCTTGCCTTCTCTGGGCAGTGGCCTTAGGAGTGGCTTTTTCTTTTTTCTTTTTCTTTCTTTTTTTTTTTTTGGTTTTTTGGAGACAGGGTTTCTTTCTCTGTGTAGCCTTGGCTGTCCTAGACTCGCTTTGTAGACCAGGCTGGCCTCGAACTCACAGCGATCCGCCTGCCTCTGCCTCCCGAGTGCTGGGATTAAAGGCGTGCGCCACCACACCAGGCTCAGGAGTGGCTTTTTCAATCCTCTAGGTTGCTCTGGGGTAGGAAGAAGAGGGACGCAGGAATGGAGCTCAGGTCCCCAGAGCCCTGCTGTGTCAGGAGCATCTGTTTTCTCTCATCCAACGCTTGCATCACTTTACAGATGAGGATGCCGGAGCACACACACACACAGCATGGTTATTGAGAACCACTTTTAGGCCCTTCTATGTATGCCCAGAATCTGGGACCCGACCCAAGAGCGACCCTACCAGGTAGGGCTCACGGCCATAGCAGAGGCCCCCCTCTCTACACCATGAGTCTATACAGAGAGTCCCATGGCAAGAAGGATGGCCTGCCGGCTCTGATCATGGAAGCTGGGGCAAGGAGGCGGGTGTCTCTGGTTTGTCTGTCCAAGCTGGCCCAAGAGGCGAAAGAGAACAGAGTGGCTCACTCCCACACCCCCTACCCAGCCATGGGGCTGTCCCCAGCCCTGCCCCAACCTTACTCTTGACTCAGCCACATCTCACCAAGTCTCCCCAGGGACCGACCGCCATGGAACCCTGAGAAACCCAACCCAAGAGTGACATCAAAGTGGCTGCCAGGATGCTCCCCCACTGTCTTCAGCCCTGACCACAGTCATTTCCAGACCCAGCTGCCCAGCTGGCCTGCAGTGGCAGATTTAAAGGGCCAGAGGCCTCTCAGAGGAACCAAAGCCTGGCCTAACCTTGCTCTAGCCTCCCTCTCAGCCCACCCATGCCCTGGCCCAGGGGTTGTCCTTTGAGGGCTTTACACCTCCCCCTCAGCCGGCACACTTCTGCTCGGCTGTGCTCTCTTGTCATCTGCCCAGCGTTGCCTGCCCGTGCCCCCCTACTTCCCAGGCTTCCTCCATACCCCCTCTAGATGCCTCCAGGCCCCGACCTCCTGCCATCCAAGTGCATGCCATTCCCGGTGTTAGGTGCCCAGCCTGTCTGGGGGTCCATCCAAGTGACTCCCTGACCCTGGCACCATCCCCTTTGGTGCCCTCCCTACAGGGAGCATGCATGTCAGCCCCTGCTCTGTAAAGGGTAGAGCAAACAAAACCCTCACTTGGAGAGGATGTTCAATACATGCTTGGGAGTCCCGTGGCCCAAGGTCCCACAGCTCACCCCACCTGCAGCCGTCGGCTACCTTGTGCCTGGGTTTGAAGCTCTTCCAAATGCTGATGAGATCTAGGCCGTCCAGCCTTGTGCCCCTGGCTTTCTCATCCAGCTCGTATTCCACGTCAGTTCTGTTCTTCGGGTACATGTACTTCCGGCCGCCACCCATGATCACCTGAGGGGCACAGGAGCCGGTGACACCCAGGGCTCTAAGTTGTCCAGAAGCCCCAGGGGTCCCAGCTTGGAAAGCAGATGCCAGCTTGGGTGTGTCAACTCTTACCCAGCCAGGTAAGGACTGGGCCAGTGTTCTTTCAGCCTCTATTTGCTCACATGGGAGAGATGAAATCGCTGGCCTAGCAGAACCGTGGTTTGGGGTTCCTGGGTGGAATATTAGTGTTCCCAAATGCTTACCACCCACAGCTTAACACACACCCCCTTTCCCCATAGGAAAGCCTTTTTTTTTTTTTTTTTTTTTTTTTACCGTGCAACAGACCCTGAGGCAGTAAGGCAGAGTAAGTCACTCAACCTCCAACCCTAGCTGCAAGGGAAGCAGCCAGCATTTTCTTACTACAGACTTGAGCACAGAGATGTGGTATCTTGGCCCTCAAGTACACAGTGGTACGTGGCACAGATGGATTCCAACCCAGAACCCACCGTTTCTCTACCAGAAGCCCCCAAGGGCTCTGCTATATTACACGGAAGCCCCATCATCCGGGAGTTGCTTCGTCCACATTGAGTGGCCTCAGCCAGGGAGGTCTCGGGGCAGCCCAGCTGGGAACCAGCCCGCTGCCTGGGCAAACACAGGCCGCCTCACGTCTGTGGAGTCACCGCCAGGCTAATTTTATCCACTGTGGCTGGCATGCGCGGGTGGGCGGACGGACGCGGGGTTGTTTGTTTTCCTAGGGAATCCATGTTTGAAGTCCTAACTATTTTTAAAGCAGGAGCCAAGAACATAACAGCCACAGCCCATGGTGACCACCATACCATGTCCTCCTGTCACCATGGGCACCAGCCCAAGCTGCTGCCCCTGGCTGACACCTGAGATCTACTGTCTGCAGATGGGGCCAAGTTCTACTCTAGTCTAGTCTATTACCCATGGCAAAACTAGGGTCCTATGGCATACAGAGAGAGCTGGGTGTCTTGGGCTGGCAGTGGGTGTGGGCAAGGAACCTAGGGACAGCCAAGAGCACCCAGGAAGACCAAGGACACTGAAGTAAAGACCCAACTCTACTGCTTGTTAACCAAGGGCCTATTTCTTTGATCTTGCAGGGCCTCAGTGTCCTTAGTCTATGAAATGGGAGTGACTGTCCGGAGAAGGATGGCAGGTCATCTAGTGTTGCTGGTGGATCCTACAATGGAAGACGCCCCTACAGAAGAGAGCAGTGGAGGTGGACAGATACGCTCCCAAGGAGGCTGGGGTCTTAACCCCCACCGTGTGGGTAGTTCAGACTGGGCCAGGGAGAAAAGGACTCCAGGTTGCTGGCTTCCTCTCCTGTTTCCCACAGAACCTGACCCCTTGGCATTATTGGGGTGGAACTGAAGCCCCCAATCTTCCTGCCGGGAGCGCGTGGTTCCCAGCCCAGCGGCGACTTCACACGGGCTCATTAAAGTCCCAAATAACAGACTTGATGTTTGCCTTTGGGGTTTGGGTTTTCTCTCCTCTCCTCTCCCTCTCTCTCTCTCTCTCTCTCTCTCTCTCTCTCTCTCTCTCTCTCTCTCTCCTCTCCTCTCCTCTCCTCTCCATATTTATTTTCAGAGTGGACACCAGGATTTTTATTTCATGGATGTCTGGGGGGCTTTTGGGGTGGTGATGACAGAGGGCAAATGGAACTGGAAGAGGAAAGTGGGGACACAGAGGGTTTTAGGACCTAATCTTTCACTCCTTGGCTCATGCCCTCACGGCTCCAGGAGGCCCCAGCTCTCTTCACTGTCCCCCAAAGCATCTCTCCCCAAAGTGCCTCTCCCTGCCTCAGCCACTCTTGCCCAAGCTGGCTAAAGAGTTACAGTAATTACCCCTGTGCAGTGGGACCAGTGTTCTCACACATGATCTCATCCTGGCCTCCCCACGGCCTGGGAGGCGGCAGGTGGGGCACCCTGGTGGGAACCGGGAGGAGAAGGCAGGTGGAAATGAAGCCAGGCAGCTGGCTGTGTCCCAAGTGGCTCTTTTCCTAAGAGGAGTCAACAGGACCACTGGTCCTGAAGGCAGCCTTCACCTGCCAGGGGGCATGAGACATTACAGGAGGGCAGAGAGAGTTGGGATCTGAATTCCAGGGCTTCTCTGAGCCTCACTCGGCCCATATTTCAGGCTCGGAGGATCTAAGCCATAGCCAACCCCCCTGGAAATTCTCTCCGAGAGCTGAGGCCTGCGTGTTAGAACCTGCTTGGTTGTTGAAGCATGTGTGTCAAGGGCGAGTGGCTTATATGTAAGGGCTGCCACTTGAACAACACTCACAGGGACCAGGCTCGGTGCCAAACTCAACTGGGATTTTCTTACTTAGGTCTCGCAGTGAGCTGTTGGAACAGGTCCAGTTGGCAGAAGGGTTGTCCAAGGGGAGGCTAAGAGAGGTTAACAGCCCAAAGCCACACAGCTAGCAACAAGCAAAGCAAGGGTGGGAAAAGGCATGGTCAGCTCTGTGTGCAGGTATGTGACACTCTGTGCGTGACTATGTCACTATGTAGGGTGGGTCATCTCTTAAGACCACACTGTGAAGGTTTGGTGGCACAATCCTTTAATCCCAGCACTCGGGCGGCAGAGGCAGGAGGATCTCTGTAAGTTCGAGACCAGCCTGGTCTACAAGGTGAGTCAGGACAGCCAAGACTACACAGAGAAACCTTGTCTCAAAAAACAAAAAACAAACAAAAAAATCAAAAACAAAAAAACCCACCCCCCAAAACAAAACAAAACAAAAACAAAAACCACAACACAAAAAACAAAAACAAAAACAAAAAAACAAAAAGACCACACTGTGAGTGTGTCATTGCATACTGTGTGTGTGTGTGAGTGTATAGTGTGTGTATGGAAGGTGTCAGCGCATACGGCACTCAGTTCTTCGGGTGTGGCAGCCATGAGGGTTCACCTTAAAGCCCCGACACAGAGAAACCTTACAGTGGATACCTGTCCCAACCACAAATCCCCTAATGAGTTGGGAGCTCTCCCAGGAATGAGGGAAACCCAGGCCTTTCCCAGGCCATCTTGGGTCTGAGGCACCCACCCCAGCACCTCGCTATCCCCCCACTGTCGCATCCACGCCTGGCCATCCTACTCACGTCAATATCCCTGATGTTATGCATTAGCTGATAGGCGATGTCCTTGCAGCCTTGGTTCAGAGCCTCTGGGGGCATCTCATTATCCGAGTACCAGTCCCGATCAGCCGAGTGTGCATAGGCTGCACTGGGTGTGGCGTGGTTTACCCGTGTAGTGGTCACGATGCCCACCGACTTCCCTGAGGTGTGGAACAGGAGAGGTTAGCATCCTTGTAGATAAGGGAGTCTCTGTGGACTTCTACCTCCCGCTCCCTGCCATAGACTGTCTCTCCCATCAATCAGTTCCTCTGGTTACCCGGGCCTCAGTTTCTCTCGTTTGCATGAAGGCAGGTACAGCCGAACACTTTTCCTGTACTCGAGGTGGGTGGGCTGGCATCCGCTCCTCCATCCCTGACTCTGCAGAGCCAGCTTCTGCCCAGCCATGCATGGATAGGAGGGCTAAGACCCAGACAGTCACAGAACTCTGCCTGTGACGGGGCTCACCGGCATCCTTGGCCCAGCGCAGGATGGAGGTGACCTCATTCCCCTGAGTGGTGTTGCACTGCGTGCGCTCCGTGGCTGCGCTCACTCCCACAGTGCCCTCATTGGCCTTCACACCACACAAGTAGGCAGTGGCGGTGCCTGCGCTGTCCGGGACCTGAGCGTTGGTGTTGTATGTCTGGGGGAGGGGGGTGGGTGGGGGGGAGAGGGGGAGATAGCAAGAGTCAGCCAGGGGGATTGGGAACCCACCATGGCCATCCCGTCTCCATTTCCATCAGGGGAACAGGATGTGAGGGACACCGCTGGCCACTGAGGTCCCCCCCAGAACCACAAGGTCACCTGACTGAGCTGCCTGCTTCCCATGCCCTGGTAGAATTCAAGGTCTCTCTGAGCAGGCGGTGGGGGGTGGGGGGGGGGGGTGGGGGGGATGGGGGGGGGGACACGGGGACTGTGGAGCCAGCAAGGGGTGGGAAGCTGACAGAGGAAGAATGTATGTCCCTGAAGGGATCCTGGGAGGGGAGGGCGGGTCTGAGAGTCCAACCTGGCTTCTCTGCTGCCTCTGCAAATGGTCACTGCTATGTCCGTACTGCCCAGGTAGATCCTATAGGCAGGCCTACTTCCCTGGCCCCCATGAGCCTGAGAGCTTGCTAGAGGTCTAGAAACTACAGCCCCCCACTCTTCCCCTAGAAGCAGCTGGGGATGGAGAAGGGGCTGATGAAGTGCTTGTTATATAAGCTGCCCCCAAACCAGGCCCCCTCCCCCACCCCAGTAACCACAGCTGCTCACAGCGTGCAGGCTGCTGGATAATTCACAGCCCTAATCTAACCTGGGAGGTGTGAACTAGCCTGACTCTACAGAAAACACAAGAGCAGGCACAATCTATCAATGGCCTGGGGGTCAGGACAGTGGCTGCTGTCAGGGAAAAAGGGACAAGACACAGCTCAGGGGACAGCCGGTCCGTGTTCAGTTGCAACGTCTAGGCGCAGTCACCCAGACACTAACAGCTTTGGGAAGATATGCACGCTGTACCACACACACTTTTTTTCTGGGTATGCTACACACACAAGAGGTTCTAGATGAATGAGCTAAACGCCTCAGAAGCCTTGGGAACCACTGCCTTTCTACTGGTTTCACAGTGGGACCCTGGGACCCAGGAGGTCTGATGGCCTCACAGTCCAGCGGGTAGAGAGCAGACCTAGGACGGGGCTTACCTTGGAGAGGGCCACAAAGGGGAACTTGTCCATCTCCAGACGTGTTTCTTCCCCTGTGCTGTGGTGTAGCTGACCCTTAAGGATGCGGGCGGCAGTCACTGTGGAGACCCCCATCCCTGTGGGGGATAGAGAGCTCAGACTCCCTCACGTCCTTTAATGAGCTTTCCCGGGCACCTAGAACTCTCTAGGTCAGTCCAAGACAAGCAAGGGCGGTGGGCAGCAGACAGAAGGGCATGCATTGTCATGGGACGGTGCCGCTATCCTTTCACGCTCTCACAGGCGACAGGTAGGTTCCCTTCTTCTAATCTATCCCTTAGAGCCCTCGCACACAAAGTCCTTTCACCGGCTACCAGGAATCATACTTTCAAGCTATGCAATGCCTCAGTCGCCGATGTCCCCAAATTCAATGCCACACCATACTCAGAGCCATTGTCCCCAGTCCCTCCATTCCCAGGGCCACTGTCCCCAGCCCCTCCATTCCCAGGGCCACTGTCCCCAGCCCCTCCATTCCCAGGGCCACTGTCCCCAGCCCCTCCATTCCCAGGGCCACTGTCCCCAGCCCCTCCATTCCCAGAGCCACTGTCCCCAGCCTCTCCATTCCCAGAGCCACTGTCCCCAGCCCCTCCATTTCCAGGGCCACTGTCCACAGCCCCTCCATTCCCAGGGCCACTGTCCCCAGCCCCTCCATTCCCAGGGCCACTGTCCCCAGCCCCTCCATTCCCAGAGCCACTGTCCCCAGCCTCTCCATTCCCAGAGCCACTGTCCCCAGCCCCTCCATTCCCAGGGCCACTGTTCCCAGCCCCTCCATGCCCAGGGCCACTGTCCCCAGCCCCTCCATTCCCAGAGCCACTGTCCCCAGCCCCTCCATTCCCAGGGCCACTGTCCCCAGCCCCTCCATTCCCAGGGCCACTGTCCCCAGCCCCTCCATTCCCAGAGCCACTGTCCCCAGCCCCTCCATTCCCAGAGCCACTGTCCCCAGCCTCTCCATTCCCAGGGCCACTGTCCCCAGCCTCTCCATTCCCAGGGCCACTGTCCCCAGCCCCTCCATGCCCAGGGCCACTGTCCCCAGCCTCTCCATTCCCAGGGCCACTGTCCCCAGCCCCTCCATTCCCAGGGCCACTGTCCCCAGCCCCTCCATTCCCAGGGCCACTGTCCCCAGCCTCTCCATTCCCAGGGCCTCTCTCCCCAGCCCCTCCATTCCCAGAGCCACTGTCCCCAGCCCCTCCATTCCCAGAGCCACTGTCCCCAGCCTCTCCATTCCCAGAGCCACTGTCCCCAGCCCCTCCATTTCCAGGGCCACTGTCCCCAGCCCCTCCATTTCCAGAGCCACTGTCCCCAGCCCCTCCATTCCCAGAGCCACTGTCCCCAGCACCTCCATTCCCAGGGCCACTGTCCTCAGCCCCTCCATTCCCAGAGCCACTGTCCCCAGCCTCTCCATTCCCAGAGCCACTGTCCCCAGCCCCTCCATTCCCAGGGCCACTGTCCACAGCCTCTCCATTCCCAGAGCCACTGTCCCCAGCCCCTCCATTCCCAGAGCCACTGTCCACAGCCTCTCCATTCCCAGAGCCACTGTCCCCAGCCCCTCCATTCCCAGAGCCACTGTCCACAGCCTCTCCATTCCCAGAGCCACTGTCTCCAGCCCCTCCATTCCCAGGGCCACTGTCCACAGCCTCTCCATTCCCAGAGCCACTGTCCCCAGCCCCTCCATTCCCAGAGCCACTGTCCACAGCCCCTCCATTCCCAGGGCCACTGTCCCCAGCCCCTCCATTCCCAGAGCCACTGTCCACAGCCTCTCCATTCCCAGGGCCACTGTCCCCAGCCCCTCCATTCCCAGAGCCACTGTCCCCAGCCCCTCCATTCCCAGGGCCACTGTCCCCAGCCCCTCCATTCTCAGAACCACTGGTCCCAGCCCCTCCATTCCCAGAGCCACTGTCCCCAGCCCCTCCATTCCCAGAGCCACTGTCCCCAGCCCCTCCATTCCCAGAGCCACTGTCCCCAGCCCCTCCATTTCCAGAGCCACTGTCCCCAGCCCCTCCATTCCCAGAGCCACTGTCCCCAGCCTCTCCATTCCCAGAGCCACTGTCCCCAGCCCCTCCATTCCCAGAGCCACTGTCCCCAGCCCCTCCATTCCCAGAGCCACTGTCCCCAGCCTCTCCATTCCCAGAGCCACTGTCCCCAGCCTCTCCATTCCCAGAGCCACTGTCCCCAGCCCCTCCATTCCCAGAACCACTGTCCCCAGCCCCTCCATTCCCAGGGCCACTGTCCCCAGCCCCTCCATTCCCAGAACCACTGTCCCCAGCCCCTCCATTCCCAGGGCCACTGTCCCCAGCCCCTCCATTCCCAGAACCACTGTCCCCAGCCCCTCCATTTCCAGGGCCACTGTCCACAGCCCCTCCATTCCCAGGGCCACTGGTCCCAGCCCCTCCATTCCCAGGGCCACTGTCCACAGCCCCTCCATTCCCAGAACCACTGTCCCCAGCCCCTCCATTTCCAGGGCCACTGTCCACAGCCCCTCCATTCCCAGGGCCACTGGTCCCAGCCCCTCCATTCCCAGGGCCACTGTCCACAGCCCCTCCATTTCCAGGGCCACTGGTCCCAGCCCCTCCATTCCCAGGGCCACTGTCCCCAGCCCCTCCATTCCCAGGGCCACTGTCCCCAGCCCCTCCATTCCCAGAGCCACTGTCCCCAGCCCCTCCCTTCCTAGTGTTACCATCTCCTAGGAACATGATGACATTCTTGGCCACGTTGGTGTTGAGCTTTTGGAGTTTCAGGGCATTTTTCAAGGTCTGTTGGGCTTGTTGACGCCAATAATCCGGGTCTTTCTCTTTCTCTGCAGAGAGAGGCAGTTATTTAGCAAAGTGGGGAATAGCCTCCTACCCCTAGAATTACAGACACCTCAGTCGCTCCTTGCTGGGGCGCTGAGATGATCTCAACATGGAAAAGAGAGTGAAGGGTTGTGAACAGGTTCCAGGAAACCCCTATAAACACTCCTGAAGACAATGGCATCTTCACAAAATGAAAAAACAAAACAAACCAAAGAAACAAAGAAAAAAAACAAAGAGCAGAGACACCAAGTGACTCTCCCAAAGACACAAAGCATGAGCAGACTTTGGCAGAGTTCGATTTCCCAGCCAAGCCCACACTTGCCCTTCACCAGCAGTGAGCAGGAGCAGCCATGCCAGCAGGCAGTAGGGAAGTATTTAACCTCTTCCAGAAATCCCTAGAAGTACCAGCCATCAATGATAAACTCTGCCTGGCTTGTTCATTACAGCAGGATGGGTGTGTGGGCCACTTCCGGTGAGAGCCTGAAGGCCGGGAGCTGGGAAGCAAGCCTCACCCTTGGTTGAATGCATCACACAAGGCATTCCTGTTGGGGTACCTGGAAAGGCAGGGCTGAGGCTCCATCTGCATCCCCCACTCTCTAACACTCACTACTGCCCCCAGGCCAGCATCTTAAGAGTTTGAGGATAAGTAAGAACTGGAGTCTGACCTTTTCCTCCCTCCCTCCCTCCTTCTCTGTCTCCATCTCCTGTAGTAACTAATCCATAGCCTTGGTACCCTGGGCAAATTACGTCCCTGAGCCCCAGTCCTCACCTGTCAAATGGGTTAACTGTACTTCTGACTCGGGGTCTTTTTGAGGACTACACCAGATGTGGAAGTGACCAGGTTCATAGAGAGGGCCCAAAGATGCCCTTTCACCTTTTCCCATGCCTATTTTCCAAGGAGATAACACGGGTCCTATCCCTGGAGGTATCCAAGGGGCTTCCTCTCTGGCTTTCCCTGGCCCCAGCAGACCTGCTCACAGCACTGGAAGCCCAAGGTTGAAGGGCCCTAACGGAGCCTCCTTCAGAAACCTCCCACTTCAGGCAGGGTGAGGCAGAGGCAGAAGCCAGAAGTGAAGGGTCCAGTGCCACAGAGGATGTCTGTGGTGTGGAGATACGGTCACATGTTCCAGCCTCTTCAGGTCTACACTTGCCTCTCAGGATAACACGCTGAGAAGCCTCTCTGTCCTGGCACATGCATGGGTCCCAGCCTCATGCCAAGAGTTCCACAAACACAAGCATCTTCTGTGGCTTCTCGGCCACCCCAAGGAAGGGTCATCACTTCCTCCCAGCAGGAAGGGAAGAGAGCAAAAATGAGGAGCCAAGGAAGAACTGGGGACATTCAAATCACCAAGCAGTGGCCACAACAGACAACCTAGAGGTGGGGAGGGGACCACACTCCATCTCAAGCCTTGAGCCCCGCCCCCTGCCTCCAGCCCTCCCTCCTCTTCTAGAAGTGTCTGCTGGGACTCCTAGTTTCAGACCTCACAGGAAAGTGCCCCTCCCCACCAGGGGAAGCTGGAGGCCTGGGCCTTGCTGTCCAGGCCTGGCTACCGGAACCCCAGGAATTCTCTCAACTCCCACAGCCCCGAGATGACAAGACTATGCCTCTGCAACTAGCTTGTTCACAAACCCAGATGCTTACCCCATGTCCCCAGCCCTCAAGGTCAATGGCTTAAATCACTGGTTCTGCAAACCTGGCTGATGCCAGTCTTCTACCCTGCCCCCATATCACCACCACCACCACCACCACCACCACCACGCACCCAGCAGAACACCCTGCGTCACAGAGCCTCTGCAGTCACTTGAGCGCCACTTGGGGGTTGAAGAACTTCATCCCCTTCTGACCACATGCCCATTTACCCCCCAGCAGTCAGGCAGACTCGGGGCCTGACTGACGCCAGTCTGTCCCATGTCATGATCTTTCTCAATACCAGCTCTGCCACCATTCTTAACTGGTCTTTGTTAGATTGGGAATCTGATGAAGATTCTGGGGCCTGTTTCTAAGAAGGCCTGAGTCAGTATCAAACCAACCTCCTTACTAGAGGCGGAGGAGTGAGTATTAAGCAATAACGGTTTGGATGACTGAATACCAAGAGACCATTGTTTCTGGGGACAACGGGCAGGGACCTATGCTCAGGATGTGACATCATGTGCTAAGGTGCTAATTAGTACTTACTGCATGAGGCCACTCCTATGGGGTCCAGAACACACTGAGTGATGCCTGGGAATGCTCCCTCCGCCCCCACCCCAATCTAGGCGGTAGCTTCACAAACACAAGTGTGTGTGTGTGTGTGTGTGTGTGTGTGTGTGTGTGTGTGTATGAAAACCCATCATTGAGGACATCTGAGATTGTGTTCTTTACTGTGAGTTATAATTAATTGTAAAAAGCAGACAGTATAACAACACAGCGCTCTCCTTAGAGAACGGCTAGCACGGGGCTGGTGAGATGGCTCAGTGGGCAGAGGCTCTTGCTGACAAGCCAGCTGATCCGAGTTTGATGTCTGGGACCCATTAAGGAGAAGGAGAGAACTGACTCATAAAGGCTGTTCGCTGATCTCCCCATGAGAACACACAAATGCACGCATGTGTATGCATGCACATGCGCACGCACGCACGCACACACACACACACACACACACACACACACATACACACAGTAGTTAAACTTTATTTTAAATGTCTAGAAAGAGAAATAAAAATTGAGATGTTGAATATTTGTAGATTTTTAAAAATTTGTTGCTTTTTTTTTTTAAGTATATATTTGTTTGTTTTTTATTTTTGTTTTTTGTATGGGCACCATGTATGTGTCTGATGGCCACACAGGCCAGAAGGGGCTGTTGAATCCCCTGGGATTATGAGCTGTTGTGTACGTACTATGTAGATGCTGGGAGTCAAGCTTGGGCCCTCTGGAAGAGCAGCTGGTATTCTTAAGCACTGAGCCACCTCCCCTGCCCCATCTGGTCCTCTGTTCGCTTGGTTTTGTTTCTCTCTTCCTTTTCTGTCTCTAGCTCATCTCTCACATCCAGGTTGATGGTGCGTGCTGAGAATCAGGGACCATGTCCAGGTGAACCTGAACTCCCATGGATGGGCCTCACTGGACCCCAGAGAAGATGTTGGCTTGGGAACCCCACTACCGTTGGAGTAAACACTCTGCGCCCCCATATCTCCTCGGCTAAAATAAGAGAATCCCTAAGAGAGGGGGAAAGCAACATTCTCGGTGCCCCCCACTTCTGTCAGATACTGAGTCAGTCCCTGCAACCCCTCAATGGCTCCAAAGAGGAGGGGTTATTACCTCCATCGGACAGGTGGGGAAACTGAGGCTCCCTGAGGGAAAAGCAGGGCTTTCAGCCATATGATGGATGGAGCTAAGGAGGGCTTCCCTCGCTGACTCAAGCTGCAGGAAAGATGAGCTGAGGAGATGGCTCAGGGCTAAAGTGTTTGCTGTGCAAGCAAGAAGACCTGAGTTCAAGTCCCCGATATGGTCCCTGTAGCCCAGTGTTGGGGAATCAAGACAGGTGGATCATGGGCCTCGCTGACCAGTCAGTGTAGTTTAAATATGTGACCTCCAGAGTCAGTGAGAGACCTCACCTCAGAAATAAGGTGGAGAGCTAGCTGGTGGAGAAGTGACCCAGAGGTTAGCAGCACTGGCTGCTCTTCTGGAGGACTTCAGTTCTCGGAGGAGCCACTCACCTAAGTGGCTCACAACTGTCTGGATCTCCAGCCCCAGGGGATCCAATGCCTTCTCTTTTCAGACCTCCATGGTCACTGCATGCACATGGCACACAGCTATGCATGCAGGAGAGAAAAGATATGCCACAAAAGAGAAACAGCTAAGGCCCAGCATGGTGACGCACGCCTTTAATCCCAGTACTTGGGAGACAGAGGCAGGCAGATCTCTGTGAGTTCAAGGCCAGCCTGGTCTACAAAGGGAGTCCAGGACAGCCAAGGCTACATAGAGAAACCCTGTCTTGAAAAACAAAAACAAGACAAAACAAAAGATAAACAACTAAAAGCAGCCCCTGATGTCAACAAGGAAAAGAAGAGTGAACATTCCCAGAAGCACTTGAAAGAGAAGTCAAGGCAGAAGGATAAACAGGGGAAACTGCAGAAGAACTCTGGGAGGTGCCAGGGCAGACACAGATCCAGTGGAAGCTGATGTGACCTATGTGGTTTTGGAGCAAGAGATGGAAGAGGCGGGGCGGGGAGAGACAGTGTGCATTTGAGCCAGAGATCTGAAGTTAGACCATAAAACACTAATACAAGAACTCATCTAGGATAGCGGATCACCTGAGACGTGGAAAGGGTTAAACACAATAACACATCATAGAAACGCTTCCATGGGTAAAACAAAGGAATTCCCAGAAAAACCTGGATAAGCAGTTAGGGGAGTGCACTGCTCTTGTTGAAGACCAGAGCTGGGCTCCCAGCACCCTTTTTAACTCCAGCTCCAGGAGATCTGGTATACTCTCTGGCCTCCACAGGCACCTGCAGGCACCCCCCCCCACACACACACGCATGCACTTATCTCTTCCAACTGAAGACAAGTTTGAAAGCAAGCTAAGGAGTCTTGCTTTAAGCATATAGCTCCCAGCTCTTAAATACTTTGGATGAGTCCATGATCTCGACCCCAGACCACACCAACCCTGCCTACCCCTTCCTTCCACCTGAGTCCGGAAGTCCTCTTACCTGGCACAAAAGAGTTGGTAAGGCAGGTGCCGATGGCCAGTACTAAGAATGGTGAGATCATGGCGTACCACGAAATCTGTTCCTCTCTGGAGCCCAGATGGGTGGGTGGGAAGAGGTGGGCTGGCAGTGTCAGCCGTTAATTGACGTGCCGATCCTAGAAATTAGAAAAGAAGGGGAAAGGTATGCGGGCGCAGCCCCAGAGCGGGTTTCTTCATTCCTGCCTTTGTTCATTGATTCACTCAGCAAGAGCTTGTTAAATACCAAAAAGCCATCGTTGGGCCACCACTCTGGGAACAAAACCACACGGACAGTTGTGTAAGTATAAATGAGTCTGCAATGCTAAAAGAAATCACCCCACCTCCCGGTTGCCCAATCTGCCCTGATGGCAGGCTTCTCATGCTGTACTGGCCGGAGCTGGGGTCTCCCGGAGAGACAAGGCCAGAGTCTCTTGCCTGTCATTCTGCAAGCTCTCAGGCGATGCTCTGGCTACAGCTCACTCCTGGACCACATCTCAGGAAGTAAAAGCCCACAGCCTTCTGCCTCCCTGTGTGCCTTATACAGCAAGGATAAAAGAGCCCGAGTTTCTTCACAAGGATATCTGTACACCAATATTTGCCCCATTCTATCAGAGAACTTACCAAGTCCTTGGTTTTTGGTAATCAATATATAAGCAAAAAAAGCATCTATGTAGCCCAGACTAGCTGAGGATGACCTCGAACTCCTGATCTTCCTGTCTATGTCCTCCAAGTGCTGGGGTTACAGGGGTGTGCCTCAGCAGCTGACTTGCTTTGATTTTTAAAAATCTGCATTTTTCCCATATTATTCACCCCCCCTTTTTTTGTCAATGCTGGGGAATCAAACTCAGAGCCCCACCCAAGTTGGACCATTTATTTGTTCTGCTGAGTTAGAACTCAGATTCTCTGGTCTGAGTTTGCATTTGTTTCCCTAATGACTAATGCACTGAGCATCTCCCCACAGGCTCCTTGGTCCATGAGTACACCTTCTGCGCTGGCATAGTTCCTGAGATAGTCTGCCTTGGAGCTGAGGAGACAGCTTAGCAAGTAAAAGCATCTGCCAAACAAGCCTCAGGTCATGAGTTTGATGCCCGGAACCTATAGCACGAGAGAAAGGATGACGAAAGTTGTCCCCTGGAACTGTGGAGGTGGCTCAGAGGGTAAAGGCACTTGCCTCAAGCCTGATGGTGGAAGGAAAGAACTGGCCCTTGATTAGGGATACAAACAACAACAGCAATAGTAAATTCGAGGCATACCCTGCATCCGCCCCACAAACCCACCCCACCCCACCCCCAAGGATGAAACCCAGGGTTTCAGGCAAGCCTCCTACAGCTGAGCCCTCCCTAAAATTTTAAAAGAAAACATTTTTTTAAAGGACGAATTTTTAATTTTTTTTTTTAAAGGACTGAAGGAAACACAGCAAACATTAATTGGTGGTTTGCTCTGGGTGGCAAGACTAGGTATGATTATTTCCTCTTAAAAATTATTTTCCAAGTTGCCTAAAATGGAGTGTGCATGAATGGCCTGAGCATGTTTTTTTAACTGTGGTCATGTTGTTGCGATCCCACGAGACAGCCCCACTGGCTGCTAGCTCCAGGATGTCCAACTGTCTGGATGGGGATATTACAGGGAGAGGTGTGATTTTTTTTTTTTAAAAAAACAAGGCAGGATGCGATTACCCCATTTGTTGTGGGAAACGGAAATGGCAGAAATTCTACAGTGAGAAAGGACAGACAAGCCTTCCAATCTACCACCCGAATAAGGAACTTAAGGTAAGGCTCTGTTGTAGGAAGGGTGGGGGGAGGAGGGGAGAAGGGAGAGGAAACACCCTCTATCCAGTGCCTAACTGCATTTAACCCCGAGGTCAATTTCAGGTGATTGCTAAACAACCTCTTGTCTCCAACTTCCTATCACTTCATCTACTTGGCATGCTGTTTTCAAAATAACTCTTCCCTAGGCGGGGTGTGGTAGCGCACGCCTTTGATCTTGGCTCTTGGCAGAGGCAGGCAGATCTCTGTGAGTTCAAGGCCAGCCTGGTTTACAAAGTGCGTCCAGGACAGCCAGGGCTCTGTTATACAGAAAAATCCAGTCTTGGAAAACAACAACAACAACCCCCCCCCCCCACTCTTTTCTGGTCCATTTGTGGCACTACACTGGCAGCCTCTACTCCAGCGGTTTTCAACCTCCTGGAGTTTGCGACCCTTTAATACAGTTCCTCATGTTGTGATGAGCCCTAACCATAAAATTCTTTTTGTTGCTATTTCATAACTTTAATTTTGTTACTGTTATGAATCTTTTAAAAAAATATTTTATTTAATTTTAATTTATGTGCGTTGGTGTGGGGGTGTTAGATCTTGGAGTTACAGACAGTTGTGAGCTGCCATATGGGTGCTGGGAATTGAACTCGCATCCTTTGGAAGAGCAGGCAGTGCTCTTAACCACTGAGCCATCTCTCCAGCCCCCTACTGTTATGAATCTTAATGTAAACATCTGATATGCAGGATTTCTGATATGTGATCGATCCCCCAAAGAGGTCGGGACCCACAGGTTGAGAACCATTAGTCTAAAGTTTCACCTCACTTAGGAATGTCACTTGGGTGCAACTTTGGGCACCAGGCATCACCCACCAAAGCTGAGCACCACATGGCTGCCATGGGAGCTCCCTTTTACTCCATGCCAGGCTTGTTACCTGTGTCCACTCCAGCGTGTGCTGTTGAGAACTCATGATTGACAGCACCTCACACGCCTCTCCCAGTGTGAGGCCGAACCAGGAAAGCCAGGACCATGGGCACACATTGACACCAATGGCACAACCATGCAGGCTGCAGCACCCCATAGGCGCCAACCGCCCCCCTCCCCCCGTTTCTCTGTTTTTAGTACTAGGTACAGAGACAGTGGAATAAGACGGCACAACTGTGTGGGAGGGGAACCTGAAGGGGACCCATGGGAACTTCTGAGGCACAGGCACCTAGTACTGATAAGGTACTAGGTCTGCCCGAGGGCTGGGCTTGAAAATCAAACCATCTCTTCCTTTACGGTAGGAACTTCAGTGCATGGGTGTCGCCGTCTCTAAGGTCGGAGGTGCCCTTTGGGGACAGTCAACGTGAGACATGCCTGGCAAGGGATTGCCAGTGGGCTTCTCACTAACAACTTCTGTAGCAAGGGAAGAGGAAACTACTGCCTCCAGATGAGAAGGGCACAGCTTTGAGAGGAGACATGATTAGCCTGTTCTCGTGAACAAGCAGGTGGCAGTGCTGAACCTTGCCCGCGGGGCTTCTGGGATTCCAGAAATAGCAGCGAGATTACTGTGGTAAGCCCAACCCCTCTATTTCCTCAAGTGTAAAGAATAGAAGTCCTCTTAGGCTGCCATGATTGTAGAGACCGGCCTCGCCACCCAAGTTTATATGGCCTCTTTGTAATCAAGCAGTCCGCACCGCTAAGCCTGGCTGTCCCTGATCTGTCCCCTAGCACCACGTGGCCAGCACTGTATGAAACCAATTGATTCAGCTGGTGAGGTGGCTGAGCAGATGGAGACACTTGCAGCCACGCCTGATGACCTGGAACCCACACGCTGGGAGACCTCACATAGGCACTGTGGCATGCGCGTACGACTCGCTGTCCTGCACGCAAAGTCAATATAAATATGTTTAAGTTAGTATAGGGGCTGGAGATAGGGCTCACTGGCCAGGAGCACTGGCTGCTGCTGCAGAGGACCTGAGGTTCCATTCCCAGCACCCACATGGCAGCACAAAGCCATCTGTGACTCTAGCTCCAGGGGCTTTGATGTCCTCTTCTGGGCTCTGAGGGAACCAGACACACATGTGATGCACAGACATACATCAGACAAAGCACTCTTACACATAAAATAAGAGCTCAATATTTATCAAGAAAACTAGCAGGGCAGTGGTGGCGCATGCCTTTCATCCCGGCACTTGGGAGGCAGAGGCAGGCGGATCTCTGTGAGTTCGAGGCCAGCCTGGTCTACAGAATAAGTTCTAGGACAGTCAGGGCTACATAGAGAAACCCTGTCTTGAAAAAACCAAAAGGAAAAAGAAGGAAAGGAAGGAAGGAGAAAGAAAGGAAGGAAGGAAAGAAAAAGAGCCAGCCAGCCATTGATCAGTGTGGGGAGAGTCCCCATCTGTACAGCGCAGTCCCCATCAGGGACCTAGGGCCTCTCTCAGTTCTTCCAGTGCTTTGACTGCTCCGCGGATAGAATTTAGGTTTTGTGACACAAACACCTCTCATGGCGGGGGAGTTACTGTGCGTGCCTCTGTTTC
Source organism: Acomys minous (assembly GCF_964271855.1). NCBI lineage: Eukaryota > Metazoa > Chordata > Mammalia > Rodentia > Muridae > Acomys > Acomys minous. The sequence continues at coordinate 113,408,129 of NC_140487.1, forward strand.
TTTAATGCTACTATAAAATACCTGGGTGTTTGGTTTTGTTTTTAATGTTTTGATCTTATAGGCTGAACTCACATTTTAAGCATTTTGTGTGTACGTGTGGGGATTCCTTGGCATTTTCTAGGTAGACAGGCATGTAATTTACCAAGAGCTTAAGGGCTAGCAAGCTGGCTCTGTGGGTAAGGGTACTTGCCACCAAGCCTGACAACCTGAGTTTGATCCAGGGGAACCATAGGATGGAAGGAGAGAACTGATATCTGAAAGGTTCCTCTGACACACACACATACACACACACATACAAAGACAGACAGACAGACACACATGCACACACACACAGAGACAGACAGACACACATGCACAGACACACAGAGACAGACACACACACAGAGAGAGAGAGACAGAGAGAGAGAGAGAGAGAGAGAGAGAGAGAGAGAGAGAGAGAGAAATGTATTTTTTTAAGTAAAAAAAGTTTTACTTTTCCCTTTCTAGTCATGTGACTTCTTCCACTGCCCTCGCCCCGACCTTTGCTTTATCACACTGGTCAGTAGTTGTAGTGTGAGGAGGAACAGAAGCAACAAAAGTAAACGTTTCTTCTCTGGTTCTGATCTTAGGGTTTTCACCTTTCAAGTCACCTTAGGGAATTCATCTTTCAACACCGAGGTGGCATTTGCAAGTGTGAGGTGGAGCAGATTTTGTGGGGACAAGCCAGGGATTTGGATTGGACATGGTGGGTTTGAGGTGTCATTGGGAAGAGCAGACAGTCAGATGTGAGACTGGCAGGCCTTGGCTAGAGGCATAAATTTGGGGATCAAAGGGTGTTAGCGACTCTTACAACCTTGATGAGATCATCTAGGAGAGGGAATGGGACGCAGAAGCCTCGTGATGACATCCCTCAGAAAAGCCAGGCTGAGAAGAACTGGGGGGTTTTTTCTTTCTTTCTTTTCTCCTTCCTTTTTTCTTCCCTCCCTCTCTCCCTTTCTCCTTCCTTCCTTCATTTTTTTCTTCCAGTCCTCCTTCACTCTTTCCTTCCCTCCTTCCTTTCTTCCTTGTTTCTACATAGAACCCCAAGGCCTCACATGGGCTAGGCAACTGCTCTGGTCCCTGAAATGCACTCTAAGTGGCCGCCCAAAGAATTTCTTTCACTTGGTAAAATGATGAAAGCCTTATGCCAAAACCTTACCGACACCATTAGGGAGAAACACGGTGAGTTCCCTAACACGGGCTTATTACCTGGCTGGGAAACAGATCTGTGTGGCATTAGGAGGTGGTGGTGGTGGAGACCCAGGAAATCCTTCAGCCTCCTGCCTCCGCTCAGACTCCTCCATTTTTTCTCACCCCAGAGGCTTTAGGCAGTTCAGGGTGAGAGACTCTGCTGGGCCCAGTCTGGGGGAGCCCTGGCTTCCTACCACCCATTAGTTGGAGAGGATGCTGGCCCATAGTCCCCTCCCACAGCCTAGCCTAGCTCCTTTGCCAGGCTTCCAGCTACGTGATCTGATTATTTAGGACAAGAACGCAATGGTTTTCTGGCCGCTCTGGCTCTGAGTGAGAGAGGAGCTACTTGGCAGGATGGAGAAGAGGCTGAGAGGCTGGGCCCGGACCCTGACAAGGGCATTCTGAGGCAGTGGATCGAGTCTGGCAGAACGCCAGTCTCCGGCTGGTGTCAATAGAGCCAGGACAGTCTGAAAGACCGGGATGAAGACGACCCATTACCAGGTACTCTGCCATGCCCACCTGTGAACTCACACGGCCTCCCAGCCATAGTTACTCCTGCCCTCATCACAGTTCAGAGAGCTGAGCTGGCGGGGGGGGGGGGTCCAGCTAGCTGACAACCACATACACACACACCCAGGCTGACTCAATTCATCTCCTTCTCCAGAGAGCGGATCAGTCTCTCCTGGCCTCAGTTTCCCCACCAGGGAGAGGAAGTGCCCATCCTTTTTCTGTCCTACATGAACAGTCATTTGGGGGTAGGGCATTTAGCAGGGGTTGGGGTCTCCTACCTGAGTGGCCTGGCCAGACGACAGGTGAAGAAACACAGCAGGCCGAGGGCCAGCATGAACAGGAGGAGGCTACCAACCGCCGTGACCACCATGTCCAGAGTGGGCGACAAGAGAGCCATGTTGGGAGTGCAGAGAGCCTTTAGATATGGCTGTCACTCACACTTGCTGGCTCTAAAGCCTGGGGTCAGCGGCTGTGCCCTGGCCATACCCCTGAGTTTAATCCCCTGGGATTAGGCAGGATGAAATGGAACCCACAAAGTTCCCCTCCCCCACTCCAGTCCTAGGAGACGTTGTGGGGAGGGCTACCTGCCGCTGTTTATTCAGCTTCGGCCATTCACTCCTCACCCCAGAACACTTGCTGAGCACCTGCTGTATACCTAACTCTCTTATAGGTTCTACAGAAATGACGGACCAGCCAGTGTTGACAACGCACCTACCATGTGGCAGGCACTCTGTGAGATAAAAGCTAAGAAGGGCCAGGGGTGTGGCTCACTCGGTGGAGTGCCCATCTAGAATGCAGAAATCCCCCATCTACATCACAGCAAACACGAAGCATGACAGGCTTCGAATGTCAGCCGGGCATTGTGGCGCATGCCTTTAAGCCCAGTACTCAGGGAGGCAGAGGCAGGCAGATCTCTGTAAGTTCGAGGCCAGCCTGGTCTACAAAGAGAGTCCAGGACAGCCAAGGCTACACAGAGAAACTCTGTCTCAAAACAAACAAAACAAAATGAATAGGAAAAAGTTTGATTGTCATTCCAGTACTTGGGGTGTTGGCAGAAAGGTCAGGAGTTCAAAGTCATCTTTGGCTACTGTTAATTGTCAAGAGACTCTAGAGTCACCTAGGAGACTGTAGTGCCTTTTGAATGCACCCACAGGGGATTATCATGATTAAGCTGAACTTGGAGGATCTGGGGACACCATTCCCAGGCTAGGCTTCTGGACTGGGTAAGATGGCAAAAGCATGGGACCAGCAGTGTGCATTCTTCTCGGTGTCTCCTGCCTGCAGGTTCAATGCAGCTGGCTGCTTCAGGCTCCTGGTGCCGTCACTTTCCCAACACGACAGGCTGTGTGCCTGGAACTGTGTTTCTCTGTGTAGCCCTGGCTGGCCTCAAACTCAGAGATCTGCCTGTCTCTGCCTCCAGAGTGCTGGGATTAAAGGCGTGCACCGTAGCCGCTGTCCCGGCCGTTGCCCCTCACCCCCACCACTGGGCAACACTTCCTTTATTAAATTGCTTTTGTCAGGATATTTTATTGAAGCAAAGGCAAAAGAAGCTAAGTCAACTACACAGTGAAGCAGCCTGGGCTACGTAAGACCCTGTCTCAGAAAACCAAAAATTAGAAAATTAATAATCAATAAAGCTCAGAAAGAAAGGCAGGCCCTGATGGGGGGCCTGACAGCAGCCGTTGCCCACGTTTCCCCCATTCACAAGCCAGAGAGATGTCTACAAGTCCAGAATAAAGTACCTACTGTGTGCCCAACACCACGTGAACCAAACAAATAAGGGCATCTCCATTTGCAGAGGAGAAAACAGGGTCAGTGGTAGGGAGGGGGTTTGAACCCAAAGCCACTGGCCTCAGAACTTGAACAGCAACAGGCTGGCAGTCACCTGAGAATCCACAAAGGCTGGAGGAGGTAGGAGCTAACGTTTACTGGAGGGACTGACTGCCTGTCCCCCACCTAGCCTCTCCTGCATCCTGTACTATCAACACAGTGCTGATGGTCCCACTTCACAGACTGAGAAATGGAGGCTCCGAGTCTCTCGGTCCCCACATGCACGTGTGTGTGCGCGCGCGCGCACGCACACACAAAATGCACAAATTAAAATGGGATGAAAATTGAGAAGAGTCACAGTGGCCCTCAGGCCTGCCTGTAATGTTGGGGATTCTGAGCATTTAATGGACAGAGTTGAAGGGACACTGGGGAAGATGGGTTTTCTAGAGGGATGCTGTGCCCAAGTTGAAAAAGGATAGATACGGTGACACACATCTGTAGCCCCATCATTCGGAAGGCTAGTGACTCGATGTACCCCCCCCTCAGCTAGCCACCTTCCAGGAAGAACAGAGATGCAGCTGGAGTCAGGTCCCTGTCAGCTCTCCCTGATGAGGCTGGGGAAGGTGTGGCAGGGACAGGGGCTCACAGCAGCCACTGTGCCATGAGGCCCTGCTGAAGGCCAGCTTTAGCTGCAGCGCCTAGGCGGAGACCTGGGACCTATCTCTCTCCCAAGTCCGATGTCTCTGATAGTCCCTTCTGGCCAGGGCATTATTCATTCACAGATGGGAGTAATTTAGGGCCGCCTTAAAGGGGTTCGGGAAGGGACACGCGCTAGTAAGAGTGGGCTGTGGGTAGATCCAAAAGGAACTTCCACAGACGGGGGTTGGGTGGGCGGTGGGGGTGAGCCAGACACTGGAGGGACAGAGCAAGCTCCGGGGCTTTAGCTGCTGGCTTCTCAGCAGGAAACAGACACAGGAGGACAAAGTCAAGGGAGAATATTGAGTCTGTAGGCCTCGGAGGGAACACTAGCCATCTGGGACGTCTCATCCTTAGCACAGCTGTAGACTGCCCTCCCTGGTCTGGAAAGTTCTCTGAAGTCCACCCAAGGACTCTATTTGTCCCCTTTCCACTTTCCCCTCAGCTCTGCCTGCCAGCCCCCCCCCCCATCCCAGGCCCAGTCAGGCATCACCTCCTAACATGGCACGAGTTTCTCTGCCCTTGGGCAGTCTGCGGCTGGAGAGGTCGGTGCAGCAGCCAGGAGGCCGAGAAGGCCTGCCAGGCCAACTGTGGGTGTTGGAAGAGGGCAGCCTGGCAGCCCAAGGGCAACACTGGGCCAGGCTGCAGGGGTGAACCTTGTCTCTGCGCCTCAAGTTGGATACCCTGGGGTGAGAAATCTCACCCCTCCTGTGCCTGGCAACTCCCTTGTGGAGTTAAGAGAGACTTGGAGCTGCCCTATAAAGATTCTGTCCATTTAACCAGTGGCAAAGGCTCAACTTGAACATGGGACAGGCAGTTGTGAAGGGTTGTGGGGCAGTAGCAGCTAATGCAGGGCAGTGGGCAGAGAGAATGGGAAGACAGAGAAGCGCTAGGCGACACATGCTCATATATACCTCGCACACTCGCACACACGTGTCACACACACGTGTCACACACACACACACACACACAGCCTCCCACTTGCCTGCTCACCTGAGGTTGAAATGGCTTTTCCTCCTGCACAATGCTCAAGGCAGAATTCAGCATCTAGATTGAGAAAATCACAGGCCCTGTCCCCTGGCCTGTCTGTCTCATTCACACTGGGAAGACACAACCTCCAGGCAGCGTGAGGCGCTTTCACGTCTAAGAGGACAGACGATTATGGGTGACCTCAGAGGGAAGGTCACCGGGAAGCCTGGCAAGTGTAGCTAGGCGAGGGAAGCAGCCAGGAAGTTCAGAAGCTAAGAGGCAGGATGCGCAGAATTTCAGTCAGGGACAGTGGCCAAGCCGACAGCAGGTGTCTGATGACAGAGAGGCCTGGAGTGGCCCCAAAGGAGTCAAAGCAGCACCTGGCTGTGCCTTCACTCACCATTGTCACCAGCCCTATTTCATAAGTGAGGGGTGGGCTGCCAGAGCTGGAATCGGAAAGTGCAGGGCTCACTCACCAGGACACCAGATAACCGGGACAACCCATGGGCTGCAGCCTAAGGCAAAGGATCACAGTGGAAGGAGGGACAGGCAGACCACGAGGGAGGTGGAAGGCCCAGGGCACCACTTTATAGATACACATCCTGCCCTGTGGGCCTGGAAACTGAGAGGGGAACAGGTTGAAGGTGACACACCAGCCATGCATTCCTTAAATGTGTCTCGGGCCCCTGCTTCTTCCCGTGCCATACCCAGAGCACCCACCCCAAGTGGCAGACATGGCAGTCCCATCCTAACATCAAAAGCCGAAAGGCACAGAAGGGGGTCCATGACCTTCCAGAGTCACACGGCACATTGGTGGGTCTTCTTCCCACTGGAGGTGATGATTAGAGGTGAGGGCGGTCTGCCAGGCTCGACGTAGATGCCAATGTTTTGAAATGGCACATCATTAAGAACATCAGCTGAGCCGGGCGTGGTGGCGCATGCCTGTAATCCCAGCAGGCGGATCACTGTGAGTTCGAGGCCAGCCTGGTCTACAAAGTGAATCCAGGATAGCCAAGGCTAATACAGAGAGACCTTGTCTCAAAATAAATAAATAAATAAATAAATAAAATAAATAAAAAATAAAAAGCACACCAACTGAGGCAAACACATCAAACACAGCTTCCGCGCCCTGCCCTGGCTAGCCCTGAGAGCGCAGTGCAGGCAGAGCGTGACGGTGCATGTCTTTCATGTAGGAACTTGGAGGCAGAGGCTATCCTGGTCTACATAACGAGTCTCAGGGTGGCCAGGCTTACTTTTACTTCTACTAACTCATTTAATCCTACGAGTAACCTGCAAGGCAAACAGTAAAGTTCCCCCATTCTGCAGATGGGAAAACAAGAGCGCACAGAGCGCTTAAGCGGCTTGCCCAGAGTCAAACAGCGAGTAAGCACATCAGACCCCAGTCTTCTATGTGGGTGTTTTTCTATTTTGGGGAGTCCTCTTGGGGTCCAAGGGTCAACTCCTAAAGGGGCACCCTGCCTGACTGGAAATGACCCTCCATTTGCTCTGCGCAATACATACGCAATAGGGACTGGATGACACCAGGTGACTCACTCTTCCCGAATCTCATTTGGCGTGCTTGTCTTGGGCTCCCAGGGGAGGGGGTTCCCCTTATCCCAGAGAGAGAGAGAGATGAGGTTACTCGCCTGAGGTCACTCCTAGTGGTCCCTGACCCAGCACCTGTGACCAGCTGGGCTGTAGAAATCCGCTGGGACTTGGGCAGGATGTTGACCCTGGATACACCCTACCTCTCCCACAATCCCCGGCGGCGGCGTCAGTCCATCCCCCTAGAGCTCTCTCAGGCAGCCTCTCCACCCCTAGCCTTGTCCTGGCTGTGTTCCCCCCCTCCCCGGGAGGACCTGGTTAGTCCCCCAAGACAACCTTGCGGGGAGGCCCAAGTAGGCGCTGCCTGCGGAAGCCACTCTGGGCGGGCCTGACATAAGCACAGTCGCTGATGGCACACGCAGGGAGCACGAAGCCGCTGGTGGTTGGCAGCCTGGACCCATAGCATCCTCTTTCCACATTCCTGTTGAGCCTGTGACCAGCTGTCAGGCTCCCAGCAACTAGGGTGTTTAAAGCTCTTAGCAGTGTGTGTGTTGGGGGGTGGGGGGCCGGAAGATAGGCTTGTGGCAGCTAATCAAGCCAGGCATGGTCTCTCAGGCCCTGTGTCCTAACACTTGGGCGCTGGAAGCAGGAAGACCAGGTCTTGCTACATCGTCAGTTCAGAGTCATCCTGGACTACATGAGCCCCTGACCCATGGTGGTGTGGTGGGACACTGAGTGCTCTTGCTGTTGCTGTAGGAATTGGAATTCAACAGGACAAGGGATGGTGAGGGAAAGCCACCCGTTGGGATAAGTGACAGCAAGTCAGCCAGCACAGTTCTGATTGGTGGAGGCTGTCTTTGCTCCCAGGGCACAGAGAAGCGAAGTAAACTCACCAAGGTCACACAGCAATTAATACAATGAAGAGAAAGTCTCCACAGGGCACTTACTATGTTCTTAAAGCTTTCTCTGCCATCACCCTAGGACCCAGTGTGGGCAAAAACCCCCGGGACCAAGTGTAGAAGAAGCTCATGGCTCACACAGCAAGCTGAGGGTGAGATGGGAGCTGTCAAGCTTGGTGGAGCGCTCTCATGAAATGCCACCCTAGCGGAGGGAGGGTCCTAGATAACAGGGCCACGCCACATGGGCTGGGATTGTGACATGGGATCCCTATGACAACAGAGTTCCCCAAGTTCAGCCTGGACTGGGCTCATCTCAGGCCACTTACTCAGCTCCTCCTGCCTTGAATGTGACCTGTCAAGGGGGAGGTAGTGCCCCCAGCCATGCCTCCCTCCCTGGTCTGCTCCGCTGTGCTCACTATTCCGCAGAAAGAGGAAGCCGCAGGGGCTACCTCAGGCATGCCTCCCCACCCCTAACACATGGGGGGATTGCTGCTCTATAAAGCTTCCAACATCAGGACCACATGGCAATGCGGTGACACCTGCTGTCGCATCTGGCTACTCTGAGTCCCTGCCCCTTCCCTACAGGGGAAGAAGCCTCCCTCTGTTCAGCTGCTGCGGGTGGGGTGACTAGCAGATGCTGGAACCTTCTCCATCTGGATGCCAAGGCACCGTGAGCATCAAGTGGGTAACAACAGCCTGTACAGTGAACTAGAAACCACCTACAGAAAAGCACGTGAGTCGGATGATGGTGTCTAGACCCAGACACAGCATGCCTGAAGCTCACCTCTGAACGGGAGCCAGTTCATTCTCCTATTGTTGACTTTGGCTTTTCTGTTGCTTGGAGCCCAGACGCTGCCCTCAGAACTCCAGTCCAGAGGGCTTCCCTCAGCCCCTCACACTGTAAACAATCACATCGGGTCATTCACGCTCAGCTGCTTGTTTCCACCAAGGGGAAGAAACGGTACAAGCAAGCTAACAGTGGGAAGACAGGAGTGGGACCTACACATGTGAATCCATGGCCCTGCGTGGTGGTGCATGGCTGTAATCCCAGTACTCTGGAGGCAGAGGCAGGAGGATTGCTCAGATTCAAGGTTAGCCTGGGCTACAAAGCAAGTTCTGGGCCAGCTAGGGTGAGACCTTGTCATGAGAGGCAGGGGGGAGGGGAAGGAGGGAAGGAGGGAGGGAGGGGGATGAGAGAAAGAGAGAGGAAGGAAGAGAGGGAGGAAAGGAAGGAAGGGGAAAAAAGAATTAGAGGGAAGCAGGGAGTGGTGACACACCTTTAATCCCAGCACTCAGGGAGGAAGAGGCAGGTGGACTGCTGTGAATTCGAGGCCAGCCTGGTTTACAAAGTGAGTCCAGTAATCCCAGCACTCAGGAGGCAGAGGCAGGTGGATCTCTGTGAGTTCGAGGCCAGCCTGGTTTACAAAGCGAGTCCAGGACAGCCAAGGCTACACGGAGAAACCCTGTCTTGAAAAACTAAAACCAAAACCAAAGAAACAGAGTCCAGGACAGCCAATGCTACAATGTCTCGAAGCCCAAGCCCAAAAAAGAGAGGGGGATTTCTAGCCAGCAATGCCCAGCATAGCTAGAAACACACACCTTCCCACAGCCTCTCATGGGCTCCATTTACCACTGTACACCAGGCCCTGTGCACCGTCAGCTGGGTCCACAGAGCCATATAATGCCCATCTTAGAGGAGAAAACAGAGACATGGAGGGGTGACATGACTTGTCCAAGGTCTCTGAGCTGAAAAGAGGTGGGAAGAGCCACATCCCAGATGTGCCCTTTGCCCCTGGTCACTGGGTAGCAGGGGTGGCGCTAGGCCATCGTCCCCCCGCCCGAGGCTGTTTGTTCCACCTGACAGCCTTCAAAGCAGTTAAAAAAGGTTAAAAGGAACAGACACGCGCAGTGTCCTGAGATCCTTGTCTGCTCCAGTGCCCAGGGACATTAGCAATACTCTCCCATAGACAGCTCACGGTTTTGTTGCCCAGCAGCCCTGGCACCTGAGCCTCAAATGACTGTCTGGGAGCTCTATTACCTCAGATGAAGTCGGCCCTGCACTCCTGAGACCCAGCTCATGTGAACTTCATACCCCCCGTGTCTCAGGGCTTTCTTCTGTGGCATCAAACAACAGGCCCTGGGCTGCTGTTTATCAGGCACCTACTGCCCACCAGGGGCTGACAGAATGGGTTCAAATCCCCTGTCAGTAGTAAGGCAGCTGGCAAGGAAGGGAACCTTGCTAAGGGGAAGCCGAGTCAAGGTGATACACAGAGACAGAAGAGAGAGAGAAGGAGGAAGGAAAGGAGGGAAGGAAGGAAGGAAGGAGGAAGGGAGGGAGGGAGGGAGGGAGGGAGGGTGGGAGGGAGGGTAGGTCAAAGAAGAGTTGACCAGAATCCATCTCCCAGGGTTGTACAGCACACACCACGACACTCACCAGGGCTGCCTGCACTCACACCTTCTGCAGGGAAAGAAACTGAAGCTAAGAGACAAAGGCGCAAGCCTGGGCATTGTAGAGTATGGAACTGTCTCTGGGCCCAGCCCATCTTTCCAGGCCAGGCTGGGGCCTCCTCCTGTCTCACTCCAAGACCTCAAAGCCCCTTGGGCTCTATCCCAGAAAACGTGAGCCCTAAACCGCCAACTCACTCTTGCCCTGTCTCCTCCATTAACTTCTGGCCCGTCACTGAAATCGCATTTACGTGAAGCCCACTAAAGCATGAGCACACACCCAGGGCGCACAGCTGGAGCCCACATGTAGGGTGGGGTGGGGGGCTCCCAACAAGCTTCCCCATCTTGGCTCGTCTGGTAGTCTTCCCAGCACTGGGTGTGGGTGAAGGGGGATCTTGGTCCTGGAGGCGGTTGACCTGGGGCGCCATGCTATACCCACCCCATCCTGCCACAGGGCGTGCCCACTCTACGGCTCAGTCCTAGGATATATGTGGAAAGTGCTTGCCGGGTGTTGTTATTTACTTACTTTTGCAGTGTTGGAATGAAGCCGAGGGCCTAGCCCGTGACAGGCAAACACTCTTATCACTGAGCTATACCACGTGTGCTTTGAGGTAGGTCCTCGTATGGTCATCCTCACTTTAGGGTACACAGAGACGCAAAGAGACCTGTCTAAAGTCACAGAGCATCGGAGCAGCGGAGCTAGGTCTACACTGGCCAACTCCAAGGCTAAGCAGTTTGCTGTTACATTGAGGTGAACCAGCCGAGGCAACAAGGGCCGACTAAGGGACAGCCCGAGGTTTTCAGGTTTTTCTCCAGAAGGAGCTTAAAGTCCAAAGAGGTTATGTGACCCTCACAAAGTCACGCAGCCAGCACGTTGAAGAACGGGGACAAGTATCTGGGATGGGGGGTGGGGGTGGAGGGCGGGGATGAAGGAATCCTAAGGAAAGACTGAGTGAACAGGAGGCAGCCCCTGAAAAGGCCCAGCCAGGGGCTATGAAGAAATTGTGAGTGATCCAGGGTGAGTCACGGCTGGGGAGGAATGAGTGAGGAAGCTGATTGTGTGTGTGTGTGTGTGTGTGTGTGTGTGTGTGTGTGTGTGTGTGTGTATCTATGTGGGGTTTGGGGGCTGTATGTTTGGTTTTGTTTTTCTGAGATGGAGCCTTGAACTCCTTTTTCCCTCCTCCTCTTATTCTTTTTTTTTTTTAAGATTTATTTATTATGTATTTTATTATCATTTAATATATATACAATGATTCATGTGTGCCTGCATTCCAGAAGAGGACACCAGGACTCATTGTAAGATGGTTGTGAGCCACCATGTGGTTGCTGGGGATTGAACTCAGGACCTCTGGAAGAACAGCCAGTGCTCTTAACCTCTGAGCCACCTCTCCAGCCCCCTCCTCTTATTCTTATTCTTTATACTTGCCCTATATAGCCCTGGCTATCCTGGAATTCACTATGCAAAAAGGCTGGCCTTAAACTCACAGGGACTGCCACTGTGGTCTTGAACTCCTAGCTCTCCTGCCTCGGCCTCTCAGTGCTGGGATGACAGATGTGTACCACGGTCCTCGGTTCCGCCTTCATTCGCTCCTGCTCTTTTCTGCTGTTGTTGCTTTGTTTGTAATGTTTCTAATGTTTCAAATTCGAGGCACAGCTCAGTGGTGGAGCGCTGGCCCCGGGTTCCATCCCGGGCACTACAAAAAACCAATTAAATAAATAAAGGCGCAGAGGTCCGTCTCTTCTAGACCGACAGAGTCCAGGGCTGGTGGGCTCCAGGGTGTCTGTGACCAGCTTGTGACTCTGTTTTGGAGGTCAAGCCTACACTGTGCTCTGGGTATAGCTGGGCAGGCCAGGGCCTGCACACCTTGATCAACAGTGAACGGAAGGGCACGGAGGATGTGGCTCGGTTGGCAGAGGGCTCCCCGACAACTGTGGAGCAGGCTACTGAGAGGAAACAGAAGCTTGCACCACGTGGAGCTGGGCCTTTGTGTGTGAGAGTCGGGGGTGGGGGGAGGCCACGCGAAAGCCAGACTGAATTCTTGCCTCTCCTTTTGCACCAAGATGCCCATATACCCAGACATGTACCCGTTATCCCTGGACCATCACAATGGATGCCCTTAGCTGGGAATGGGCAGCCTAGACAACATCAAAGATACGAGAGGTCACGGGAGGGAGGAAGGGGGACCCACACAGTCACCCCACATGTACCCTACGGGACAAGGGAGGATTCTGACCTGGGTGGATATCCCCCTGCCTCCAGGCTCCTCCCTGGGATGAGAGAGTGAGGCTCAGGCCTGGGCTATCAGGCCTGGAGAGGAAACCGTGGACCAGGTCACTATTGGTGCTGAAGACAGGAGAGAAGCCTACTCCTTCACCCCAAAACCCAGTACTCCTAAAATAGGTGAGGCCAGTGATAGCTTTGGGCGTCTGGGACAGGGTCTCATTGCCATCGTGTACAGCAGGCGAGCTGGCGTGTGAGCCGTCCAAGGACTCTTCTGTTCTGGCCTCTTATGTCCCTGTAGGAGTGCTGGAGTCACAGATGAAATCTACCGCCTCCAGCTCTACATGGGTTCCGGGGAGGTTTGCACTTCCTTATGAGGCTGACATACGCGTCTCACATGGCCAGCAATTCCACCCCAAGTACTTCCTCGAAGCAATGAAAGTCTTTCTGCATAAAGATTCCTACAAGAGCGTTCCGAGGAGGCTTGTTTGTAACAGCCCAGCTGGAAGGTTGAAACACCTGATAGCGAGCGAATGCGTCCCCAACGATGGGCTATTACCACCTGGACCAAACTCACAGTAGACAAAGAGGCTTCTGACCCAGCAGGCGGGAATGCAGCTCAGGAACATAAAAGGGCGGGAGAGTTCACACTTAGCATGTACAAGGCGGAGGGGAGGGAGGGAAGGAGGGAAGGAGAGAGATTCCTATCACAGACAAGAGAATCGCAACAACGAGGAAATGTTAAACCTTTATGTAAATAAATGTTAAATGTAGATTAAACGCACACATTGCTAAACCTAGAACCTACCAACGCTCACATAAGGAGACATAAAGAGCCTAAATAAAGAAACGGAGACCACAGTGAAAAAAAACTTTCCACAAAGAAAACGAAGGGCGAAGATGACCTCATCAGTAAATGCTACCCAATGTCATGACTTAACTCGAACTTTGGCAGAGAGAGAGAGAGTAAAACATCACCATCTAGTATGATGACCATGGTCACCTGTGCAAAGAATACACACTCAGCAAACCAGCCAGGTCCTCGGCCAGGGAGGTCCTAGGAGCACAAGTTCAGAGGCTTTTCATGGGAAAGTCTTTTATATGATGAATGACATTAACAGATTAAACAAGAAAAGCCATATAATTATCTCAAGCATCTCAAAATAATTTTAAAAGCATTTAATGCACTCCAAACACAAATTAAGATTCTTTTTAAAAGCTCCCAGTAGGGGCTGGGGATGTAGCTCAGTTGCTAGAGTGCTTGCCTAGCATGTACAGGGCCCTGGGTCCCATGCCAACACATCAGACAGGTGCTCACTGTGGTCCCAGCACTTGGGAGGGGAGGACAGGAAGGGGGAGGGCAGGAAGACCAGAGTTTCAAGGTCACACATGCAGTTCAAGACACCTAGTACAACCACTATATGTACACATCTGTGTACGTGTGCCCGCACATGTGTGTGCGCGTGCGTGTGTGCATGCACATGTGAGTGTGGAGAGGCACACGCATCCCATAATGAGTATGTGAAGGTCAGAGGACAATTATCAAAAGTTGATCCCCCCGCCTTCCACCATGTGGGTCCCAAGAACTGAACACGTGTCTTCATTCAGGCTTGAGGCCAAACGCCTTGATCTAGTAAGCCTTCTCACACACCTCAACCTTTCTCTCTCGAGACAGGGTCTCTCGCTGGAGCCTGGGATCACATGGGTCGGCTGGCCGGCAAGCTCCAGAATCACCCTGGCCCTAGCTTCGCAACACTGGGATTACACGGCTCTATCACCAAGCCCCTCTTTCTGTCCAGGCCCTGGGGTTGAAGTCAGGACCGTATACTTGAGCAGCGAGCATTTTACCACCCGACACGTCTCCTCAGCCCCGTGCTTATCACGATTTCTTTCCACATCAGCAGAAATCTGAGAACTAAAGGCAACAAGCGTGAATAGAGGCTGGGGGCACAGCTCCAGGGAGGAGTGCTTGCTAGCTTGAGGCTTGGGATTCCATCCCTAGCACTAGATAAAAAAAAAAAATTCATTAAATATTGTGAAATAGTCATCCACAGGAGGTATTATACAGCAGTGAAGAAGTGAGTCACAGATATATGCAAAAATATGGCTGAGCCTCAGCAATGGAAGATGAGAGAGAACTGTTAGAATTTACATACATACAGCATGACGCTCTTTCATCAAGTTAAATGTGTATTTTGTATATGCATCTACACATACATATGATTCTAAATGCTAATTCCAAAGCCGAAGTGGATCATGGGAGAAAGCTCACTGAGTAAGATGCCCATTGCACAGCATGAGGGCCTGAGCTCAGATTCCCAGAACCCTCTGGAAAGCAAGCCGACCAACAACCAACCAACCACAGAAATGATAGTGGGGAGGACACAGAGACAGGAAATTTCCTGAGGCTCACTGGCCAGCCAGTCTATGAGCTATAAGGTCAGTGAGAATCCTCTTGCAAAGAGGAAAGGTGTAGAGCAATTGAGGAAGACACCCGAGGCTGACCTCCACATGTGTGCATACACATGTGTGCATGCCCACATACATGCATACACCCACACTAAGTACACATACATGCATGCATACATACATACAGACAGACAGACAGACAGATGTGTGAGGAATAAGAAGCCACATGCACAGTGTCTGCCTCTGTATAATATTGATACTAATAAATAACAACAAAGATCAATGGTCTGGCCGTGGTGGTGCATGCCTTTAATCCCAGTGTGTGAAGACATTGAGACTGTCTAAATAAATGTCACAGCACACACCTACAGTCCTAGCACTGGAAAAGGTAGAAGCAGGAGGATCAGGACATCAAGGTTAGCCTCAGCTACATAGCGAGTTAGAGGCTAACCTGGGCTATGAGACACTGTCTCAAAACCTAGGGCTGGTTCAGCAGCCTACAGTTGAGAGACTTTTTTTTTCCCCCAAAGGAGTTTGGAGTCAACAGAGAATTTGGATTTTTAAAGAGACTGGATATTTTTAAAGAGGTAACTTCTTTAATCCCAGCTCTCAGGAGACAGAGGCAGGTGGATCTCTGTGAGTTCAAGGCCAACTTGGTCTACAAAGCACATCCAGGACAGTGAAGTCTAGAGAAATCCTGTAAGGGGGCATGGGGATTTTAAGGTGTTTGAATTTGTAAGACTGTAAGACTTCACTCGAGAGGCAGAGGCAAGTGGATCACTGTGAATCCGAGGCCAGCCTGGTCTACAAAGTGAGTCCAGGACAGCCAAGGCTAACACAGAGAGACCCTGTCTCGAATAACCAACAAATAAATAAAATGTTTTATACTGTGATGTCTATATTGATTTGTAATCTTTGGGATGAACAAGAAAGGAAAGGCTGTGGCTTAACAATTATGTGTCTATGTGTCAAGTTGACAAGAAATCAGCTGTCCTGACTAGTTTTATGTCAACTTGACATAAGCTAGAGTCATCAAAAAGGAAGGAGTCTCAGTTGAGAAAATGCCTCTATGGGCAAACCTGTAGGGCATTAGGGCTTTCTTGCTTTCTTTCTTTTTTGGTTTTCCCAGACAGGGTTTCTCTGTAGACCAGGCTGGCCTCCAACTCACAGAGTTCTGCCTGCCTCTGCCTCCCTGACAGGCCATTTTCTTAATTAGTGATTGATGGAGGAGGGCCCAGCCCATTGTGGGTGATGCCAACCCTGGGCTGATGGTCTTGGGTTCTATAAGAAAGTAGGCCAGGAAGAGGTAGCACACAATTTTAATCCCAGCACTTGAGAGGCAGAGGCAGGCAGATCTCTGTGAGTTCGAGGCCAGCCCAGACTACAAAGTGGGTTCCAGGACAGCCAAGGTTATACAAAGAAACCCTGTCTTGAAAAAATAAAAATAAAAAAGGAAGGAAGGGAGGGAGGGAGACTGGAAGGAAAGAAAGAAAAAGAAAGAGAAAAAAAGAAAGAAAGCAGGCTGCGCAAGCCTTAGGAGCAAGCCGGTAAGCAGCACCCCTCCATGGCTTCTGCATCAGCTCCCCCCTCCAGGTTCCTGCCCTGTTTGCGTTCCTGCCCTGACTTCCTTCGATTATGAACAGTGACATGGAAGTGTAAGCCAAATAAACCCTGTCCTCCCGGGGCTGCCTTGGTCCCGGTGTTTTATCACAGCACTAGCTACCTTAACTAAGGCATGGATTTATCTACATAGGCAACTCAGTTACGGAGCAGTGATAAGAGTGCTCGGAGACAGGTTGGCACTCACCCACAGGTAGATCCCAGTCCATAAAAATACAGTGACGAGACCCTCAGCAAACATCTGCACCATGCCAGGCGCACATAAGAAATGCTGCTCACCCTGGCTCAGAGAGGCCCAAGCAATCTTAGGAATTACGAACCATGTTGTTCTCACTCTTTCTGGGGCTCAGTGGAGCCACCACGCAGATCCCAGGCTAGATCACTACATCCCCTATGCCTATAGGCGCACGCTCCACCTACCGAACAAGGAAAGGCCATAAGACAGCACCCCCTGCCCCACCCGTTTCGGGGCTGGAGAGATGGCTCAGTGGTTAAGAGCACTGACTGCTCTTCCAGAGGTCCTGAGTTCAATTCCCAGCAACCACATGGTGGCTCACAACCATCTATAATGTGATCTGATGGCCTCTTCTGGCCTGGCAGGGGTACAAGCAGGCAGAGCACTGTATACATAATAAATAAATCTTTAAAAAAAAAAAAAGAGTTCCTGTTTCAGCCGGAAAGGCAGTGTGGGAAAAGACTGTTAGGTGGGAAGAGGCTTAGATTTAGTCCTGTCTCTCCTTGCTCGAGGACCATTTCTCTCCCTGGGCTTTGCTGTCCTGTCTGTACCCGAAGGGAGCAGGAAAACTGAGCCACCAAAGCTGTTCTGTTTTTAAGCAGCCACCAACAGGAGGCCACTCATCTCTGCAGTGGCCTGGCAGGTCCTGTCCATTCGACATTCATCTGGACCAAAGGCCGGATGTCCCAGATCCTACCTACCCCACTTTCTGACATCACCCCTAAGCTCCAACAACCCTCTGACCTCGGTGCCAATTTCTCTTCAGTTTTATTTTTCACACACACCCCCTTCCTTTTGCTCTGTTTTATTTCTGAGTTGTTTTCGGAGAGAAGGTCACATATAACCTAAATTGGCCTGGCATGTACTACACAGCTGAGGATGCCCTTGAACGTCTGACCTTCTGGCCTTCACCTTCCAATGCTGGGATTACAGGCCTGTGTCACTATGCTTGGTTTGTTCTCTTCTTACGGTTTAGGGTTTCCCCTTCTTTGTACTAGTCTTTGTGTAGTTCCTTCTCTCTCGCCCTCCAGCTCAGAGACTACCACCTCCAGAGTCCCAGTCCCCTTCCCTCAGAGTCACCAGCCCAGGGAGTCCTTGAATCCTTCAGAAGCCTGTTCCTTGTCTTCCCCGCTCCTATTGGAAACAAACTATTAACTTCTGCTCTCTTAGTCGGCCAGTGGTGGCACATGCCTTTAATCCCAGCACTTGGGAGGCAGAGGCAGGTGGATCTCTGTGAGTTCGGGGCCAGCCTGGTCTACAGAGAAAGCCCAGGACAGCCAGGGCTACACAGAGAAACCCTGTCTTGGAAACAAAACAAAACAAAACTTCTGCTGTCTTTCCCCAGGCAATGGAGCTCAGGCAGAGCCAGGCACTACTCTGGCTCCTGAACCGGTCCTGTCTCTAGGATAAGAGCATCCTTCTGTGGGGTCCTTTTCTGTTCATCCTGCCACAGACTGGTAACCTGGCCTGCCTTGAGCTTCCTCCACCTGAAGCACTGGTTTTGTGTGGGTTGTGGAGCCTGGTCAACCTCCCCAATAGGGGAACGGCCACATTTGCTGGGAACAAATATACTGCCCCAAGGCCTTGCCGGCAGCGGGCTAAAGGAAACTCTGCTCGCCTGGCGGAGTGCTTACCTAGAGCACACAAGGCCCATCTGCGGAACTGCATAAGCCAGGCGTGATGGTGAAGTGGAGGGAAGAGGATCAGGAGTTCCAGCCAGCTGTATCATGAGTTTGAGGCCAGTCTATGTCAGAGATCCCGTCGCAAACAAACAAACAAACCCAAAAAACAACAACAACACTAGGGGAGCTGGAGAGATGGCCCAGTGGTTAAGAGCTCTGTCTGCTCTTCCAAAGGGCCCAGGTTCAATTCCCAGGACCACATGGTTGCCCACAACTGTCTGTAGTTCCAGTTCCAGGAGAATCCAGCATCCTATTCTGGCCTCTGCGGGCACCAGGCATACAAGTGGTACACAGACACAGATGCAGGCAAAACACCCATATGTAAAAAAAAAAAAAAGGATTTAAAGAGAAGTAAAATACTATATAAAAATGTTTGTTGGATGGCTACTAAGTAAAGGTCCTGTAGCATCCTTCTATCTTCCCTGCCTCCTGACTCTCTCTCCCTTCTCTGCACTCAGAGGTACCAGAATACTGGCACCCACGGAGGGGCCGTTGAAATGCCACTCCAGCAGGAATCTCTTGGGACAAGGGTGCCTTGCTTCCTCCACCCGGAGCCACACTCCAAGCAGAGAGGGGCAAAGCCCTACCTAGCAGGGCTGCCTCTGTCCCAGGCAGCATCTGGCCCTAAGCTGCTACAGCCACTGGAACTGGCATTTTCCCTGGAGTCTACCCCGGGTAGCTGGAATCTGCTACAGGACAGCAGAGGCTGGCAGAGGTCTGCACTGTGAGCCCTGCTTGGCCAAGAGCCGCCGCGGGGAAGCACTTGGTTATTCAGATGGGGTAGCTGCCCGTGTGGGGAAAGGGCGCACTTCCCCCACCACAGGGAAACAGGGCAGCCAGCCCGGCACAGCCTGGGAGGAGGAAATCGGAGAGCAAAACTCTTGCATAAGTCACTGCAGGGAGATTCCCTCAGCCCAGGAAGACTCTAGAAGGGAGAGACAGAAACTCTGTAGAATCCGGCCCAAGGCCAGAGCCCTGGCTGGAGGCTTGGCCAGTGCTGCCACCCAGACTCCTGAGCTTGCTGCGGCCTCCCCCTGACCTGGAGACACCAGGATTGCTCTATGGGTCTCCACCCTTTTTACCAGGAACCACAGGGGGCAGATAAACTCAGCAAGTCAGCTCTGGGGCAGGGGGTGGCTACATGACTCCCTGGGGTGTTATGTAGTCTAATCTTTCTGCTTGCTCAACTCCTGTCCCCTCGTGCCCCCCCCAGGACCCCCTCCCCCCGCGCCCCACCATCGCCCAAGTCTGGCTCCAGAAGGAGCAATAGGCCCAACCAATAGGTTCAGGCACTCAGCCCACAGAGATTTCTCCAATGGCTCTGAGAGAGGCCAGCCCAGAATCCAGATCCAGGCTGCTGGTCAATTTTGGATTAACATTTCAGGAGCGGCCTGACCTTGCATGGACCCCTCCCCTACCTCTGTGCACCGTCACCTTTGAGGAATGGGGTTCCATAAGCTACTTCTTGGAGACTTTTGAAGCTAACAGAGAAAAGACGGGTAACAAGCCCTCTTAGCAGCCCGTGGGGGACTGTGTGAATGACAGTTCTCAGCAGTCCCCCTAATAAGCAGATTAAGGATTCCCAGGTTGAGAGCTCAGCACCAAATATTCTCAAGGGAAACATAGTGTCTCTTCCCCAAAGTCAAGCCCACCCAGACTGATACAAACTAACCCAGGAAACAAGCAGAAAGAATCCAGGCTCTGGGTTCGAATCCCAGCACCACCATCCGGCAGCTCTGTAACCCTGGTGTCAGGGTTCCTGTTTCTGTGTGACACACACAGCATGGCTTCCCTCCCATCTGGAAACTGTGAGACCTTCCTTCTCTAGATTAAGAGAGATGGCAGTCTGTGCACTGTCAATTCTGGGCGGTGTCAGAACTGGGTGGTGTCAGGGAACTCAGGAACTGACGCATTGAGTCAGCCTCACATGGGCTAAGGTGACAGGTCAGTTGCCTTCCCTAACAATGTCTCTGGACCCAGCCTCCAGGAAAATAGACAAGAAGCCTCAAGGAAGCTAAGATACTATTTCCCCCATCCCACCCCCCATGCATTACACAGAGCCCTGCCTATGCTCTTACATGGTCCTGCCTGCCCCAAGCCAGCCCAGTGAGGTGCCAGGAAGCCAGCTGGAAGCTTCCAGAATCCTCCAGACATCTGCCACAGCCTAACAGCTGGAGGGCACACTCAGACCTACTACTAGTCACTCACCATCTACTGGCCAAGTCCCCATGTGTGAGCAGAAATAGTGACAGCAGCAGGAACCACCCCCACCTCCCCAAGCCCAGCACTAAGTTACTGCACCTACCACACGCCACAGCGGGACAGTGAGTCAGGACCGTTCTCTTCTGAAAGCGTTCCCAGTTTGCAGACGGTCCCCCGTCTGCCAGCTTCTTCTACCCAGGGCACCCGTGCTGCCTGTTCCTGGGCGATGGTCACAAGATCCACCATGTGCCCTGCCCCGGGCTGGGTGAGTGTTTTCTTGGAAAAGTTTCACAGTCCGGGGCAGCAAGAGTGCTCACCTTGCACCTTCATGCTCTTATGCTCGAACTCTTGAGTCTGGAGCAGGGACTGGGCGGCAGGGGAACTGCGTGGGGGAGGGGCTTAGCCTTAGGGAGAGTAGCTTTTGTTCTCCTCCACAGCACCAGTCTGACCTGGAGAATATGCGCTGGACCTCTCTGAGCCGGGGTCGCAAGAAGTAAATCAATCCGCGACAGGCTTAGAACAAAGCTGGGCTGGAGATAATACCGTATTTTTAAATGAACTTACATGGACGTATGCATCAATTACTCCTCTCCAGACCTACGGTGGAGTTAATCAATATAGAAGCCGAGGGCAGATGTCATGCAAGGTCACTTTAAAAAAAAAATTAATCTCTGTGGAGTTTCATTCTTCAAATATTTATTCATCTAACAAGTACGTATGACGTCCCTGCCAGGCACAGGGAGCAGGTACACGTGAATTCAGCAAGTGATCCCTGGGACCTACTATTTATTTTTATTTATTTTCAGTTTGACAAACCAGGGTCTTGCTCCATCTCCCAGGTCTGTCTGAACTCTCCTCCACCTTCCTGGCTCTACATTGCAGTGAACAGGTGGAGGCTGTGGAGAGCCTATGTCGTGGATGGAGCAAGGGAGACCACAGCGGAGTGAGGGGAAAAGGTGGCCAGGAGTGGTTCAGGTGGTCCTCAGGCCACAGACCTGGAGGGCTATGGGGAAGCCTGGCAGGTGTGCTGCCTGGAAGTGTGGGGGGCCCTGGATCCCAGTGTTTTCTGTGAGGCCCTGCCCTTCCTGGGGTTCACGTGCTCAGCCAGGCACCTGTGTGAGATCAGATCACCAGGCTCAAAATCTCTAACCAAGCCTATAGTAAAGGGACCACAGGCCTGGAGAGCACCCAGCAGGGAGGCTGGGCAGGAAAGGACAGAGCTGAAAGAGCTGGGGACTCACTTGATAAGGCTTTTAGCTGGGCCTCCTGACTTAAAATTGAGGGTGGCTTTTGTCATCCATCCAATCCCCAGCAAGCTGCATTGCCTCTCTGAGCCTCAGTTTCCCCTCTTGATAAATAAAGACATTACTTTCAGGCATGACCAACCTTTTCACAGTGTGACAAGACATTGCTATCTAAAAAAATTCACACTCAAAAGCCACACAATTTTGAAAATTATTATTATTATTATTATTATTATTATTTTGAGATAGGGTTTCTCTGTGTAGCCTTGGCTGTCCTAGACTCGCTTTGTAGACCAGGCTGGCCTCGAAGTCACAGAGATCCACCTACCTCTGCCTCTGCCTCTCCAACTACTGGGATTACAGGCCTGTGCCACTTTTTTTTTTCTTTTCTTTCTTTTTCTTTTTTTTTTCTTTTTTCTTTTTCTTTTTTTTTTTTTTTGAGACAGGGTTTCTCTGTGTACCTTTGTCTGTCCTGGATTAACTATGTATACCAGGCTAGCCTTGAACTCACAGCAATCCTCCTGCCTCTTTTCTTAGTTGTCCTAAGCCGTATGCCCCAAGAAGTTTGTGAGCTTCTTGGAGATTGGACATGCCTGTAAGGTCGTCTGAGCTCATAAATAAGAAATGGCTTTAATGCCCAGCATAGTGGCACTCCTTTAATGCCAGTACTCAGGAGGCAGAGGCAGGCAGATCTGTGAGTTCAAGGCTAGCCTGGTCTACATAGAGAGTTCCAGGTCAGCCAGAGATACATAGTGAGACCCTGGAGAGAGGGGGGGGGTTGTTTTTTAACACTTAAAGAGCCTGGAAACTGAGGCTAAGGGTTTGAGTGACAAATCCATGTCATGTGGTGGATTGAAATAAACCTGGGATTTGTCCATACAGGCAACAGGGCAGGCCTAACCCCCACTCCTCTTAAATCAATACTCTTGAACCCTACCCAACCCCAAGTTTGAAGAACAATCAGAACACTCCCTCTGTGACCTCTGGTCCACCATACTCACTCTCTTTTTTCTTTATCTTTTTCTTTTTTCGAGGCAGGGTGTCTCTGTGTAGCCCTGGCTGTCCTGGAATTGCACGTGTGTGCCACCGTGCCCAGCTCATACACCCTCTCTTAAGCCTCAATTTCCCTTTTGCAGGGGTCCCCTTGTGGGTCCAGGGAGGGGCCTGGACTGGACTGGACCTTTGTGACGGAGCACATGCTTAGAACACGTGAGCCCTTGGGTTCCACTGCCAGCTCTGCCAATGGTAGCACACTCTCCACTCCCCCTTGCAAAAGAATGTCACTTCCTTAGTGACACTGGTGACCCAGGAAGCTCTAACATGGAGCCTGGCTGTCTCAGGACTGACTGGGAAGCAAGCAAGAGACTCGAAGCCGGGCGTGGTGGCGCACGCCTTTAATCCCAGCACTCGGGAGGCAGATGCGGGCGGATCGCTGTGAGTTCGAGGCCAGCCTGGTCTACAAAGTGAGTCCAGGACAGCCAAGGCTAACACAGAGAGACCCTGTCTCGAAAAAAAAAAAAAAGAGAGAGAGAGAGACTCGAGCTACACACTTGCCTTGAGTCAGTTTTGGGCTAGGGTACTAGGCTACTCTAATAATCAATCGCATGGATATACATAAACAAGGCTAGCAGAAGCCGGACGGTGGTGGCACATGCCTTTAATCCCAGCACTCGGGAGGCAAAGGTAGGTGGATCTCTGTGAGTTCGAGACCAGCCTGGTCTACAAAGCAAGTCCAGGACAGCCAAGGCTACACAGAGAAACCCTGTCTCGAAAAAACAAAACAAAACAAAACAAAAAAAGGCTAGCAGAGCAGCGGGTGGATGCACTGGGTGTTCCTCTGTCACTATTATTGCTACTTCTGTTCCTGCTATTTGGGAAGGGAGGGGAGCCTTCAGCTCTTTCCAGGAAGGCTCGAAACAGCCCCTTCGTTACTCCTCTGACTTAAGCCAGGGCAGCTGCTAGGCCCACAAACCAGAATTCTTCTTCAGGCTAAAGGTGAGGGCCTGCTGTGGCCCCATGAAAGGTCTTATATAACACCAGAAGCCAATTTGGGCAGTCTACCTGGGAATCCTTCCAGTGCTCTGACAGAAGAGCACCATGACACTGAACCCATGCCACCTGGACCTACCCCACTTCCCACTCCTGGTCCACGGCATTGCTAAATTAATCTGGTTCTGGGCTGTCTTTTCCACCTGTGTACCAGCTCTCATGGTTGATTAATGATGTCTGACACAGGTGCAGGATAGGGGAGTGGCAGCATGCATGCCAGCTTCGTGTCACCAGGGGACTAGGAAAGCCCTACGGCCCTGTCTCATTTGCATGAATGATGACTTTCAGGAAACATACTAGAAACTGGCAACAAGCGGACAAAAACACAGCGACTCAGCGGGATTCAAATCCGTGCCCTCTGATGCTAAGGATGACTCCTCTTAGGACTACACTGGCCTTCTGGACCAGAAAGGGGTGTAGCCAGACTGAAATTCTTTTGTCTGGGAGAGCAGATGCTGCTGCAAAACTAAGTCCAGCTGGGGCTGGGTCTCCTCCCTTTGGGGACCCCAAGCCTGTGTTACAAACCGCAGAGACAGATGGTTCAACTGAAAATAGTGTGAACAGACAAGTGTCCTGGGGTGGTACAGAAACTTTGTGTGGGTTTTTTGTTTTTTGGATTTTTTGGTTTTGTTTTGTTTTGTGAGACAAGGTTTCTCGTTGTAGCCTTGGCTGTAACTGTGTGACTTTTAGAAAGGTACTAACTCTGAGACAAAATAGTAAATTAAATACAATAAAGACATTCAAGTAACTAGCCCAGCTTCTGGCCCAGAATAAGCCCTTACAATTAGGCTTAAGGATGGATCAAAGCACAAGATGATATTATTTCCAAAAGATGCAGTTTGGAAGATAAGGGCTTGAACAAGCTGCAAAACGAAGCACACGATAGCCATGCTCGCCAGAAACTGAGTTACTGAACTTTCTTATTTCAGCATAAAATAGGGACAGACTCTTCAAGCAAGGTGGCTCGTGCCACTTGTGGGTCACGGAAGGAAGCAATGACAAGGAGAGATGTCTAATTCCCGTTTCCCAGTGAGGGGAATTTGTGTCTCACTATTCAGGGCTGTCACAGGACCAAATGAATGAGTCATCAGCAGTTAGAGACTTGGGGAAAGAGGGAGTGTAGGTTACTGGAGACTGAACCCAGGGACTCATGTATGCTATGGGAGCCTCTATCACTGTGCTAAGTTCTGGCACTTAGGCACTCACCTATTGCCTGGGCAAGTCTTGAACTTATCCTCCTGCCTCAGCTCCTAAGTAAAAAATAGGACTACGTCAGGCCTCCTTTCTTTTCTATTCTATTTTTTTTCTTTTTTCTAACAGATTCATGTACGACAGGTTGGCCTCAAACTTAATACATAACTAAGGATGACCCTGAACTTCCGTGCGCTGGGCTCGCCCTGCTGCCCTGCCGTGATTATGGAGAATTGGGGATGGCCTTCAAGCATTGTAATCAAACATTCTAACACCTGAGACACACCCCCAGCCTGATGGAGGCTTAGTGAGTGGAGGAAACAGGCAATGCCCCAATGGGCATACCTAGAAGGAAGGAGTTGGGGAAAGGGAGAGGGATTCAAGAGAGCCTTGACTTAGCACCAAAGGTGTGGTTCAGTCTCAGGCAGAAGTCACGTAAGTCCCTCTGGGGTAGGGTAGGAGGAGATGAACTTGGCCTATGCAGCCAGCTGGATAAGGAGATTCTGGGGGTGGGGGGGAAGAGTTTCATCTAGGACACCTGCTGTGTCACTGACAAAGGCTGCTAGGGTGGAACTCAGCAGCTGGGGACTGACCTAGCAAAAATCAGGTTCTGGGTCCTATTCCCTGTCTTGTGATGATGATGATAAATCTACTGGATAGATCTTTATAAAGGTCACACCTAGGATTTTCCAAATGAAAGCAACTCGCTCTGGCACTTGAAGACTTCCAAAGGTACATGAAAACGCTGGCAGTGGTCTGCCCAGGATTCTACTGACCACTAGGTGAAGGACACAACTTCCACCCAAATATCCCAGAGGATCAGGCCAAGACTCAGACATAAGCCCAGGTGAGGTTGATGTAATTTACAGTTATCTGGCAAGCTGAGGCAGAAGGACTGCCCAAAGTGTGTGGCCAGCCTGAGCAATATAGTGAGACCCTGTGTCAAAAAAACCAAACCAGAAAAATAGCAAAAGCCTGGGATTGTGTGTCGGGGTGGGTGGGTGTGGCTGGGGGCCCACAGCAGGGTCTTAATACACAGAAACTACTTTCCATACCCTTCCACACCTGGGAGGGGCTCTACCCAGAGCTCAGAACACCTGAGGCTGTTCAGCAGCAAGAGTGGAGGATGGGGCGGGTGTACGTAAGTGTGAGCTCCGGGTGGCTGGAAGCGTGAAGGATGACATAACACACACACACACAGCCGTGTGTCAACCTCTCCAAGCACAAGGAGCAAGGAGCTGACATCACTCTTAGGAACTGAAGTCCTCCCGGTTCACTTTGTGTGCCCCCCTCCCTCCCTCCAAAACAGCTTATTCGTGTACACCTTGAATCTCAGGCCTGGCTACAAGCCAAGAACCCCATATTTATCCACTGCCCACCCCACCCCCCACAACCTACATGCTGCCCTCCAGCTCCTTCTGAGACTCCAACTGAGGCTACTTCCCCACCCACCTGTCATCAAGGACTTTTTGGTGATAGCAAAGGGATAAAGAGAGCTGTGGCCAAGGTCATGAGATGAGGTGGCGTGACAAATACCACAAGAGTCCCTTCTTCCTTTGTTGCTTATGCCCAAGAGTGTAGGTCTGCCTTGGGCAGGCCCAGCTGGCAAAATGTCTACCAGTAAGCAATGAGGTCCCATCCCACAAACTTGCGGAACCCCGAGGTTCCACTGAAGCAGGCAAAGGCTCCCCATCTAGCCAGTGTCCCTCAGAAATGCTTCTAGGCCATAGAAACAGACCAGTCTCAATGTATCCACGGCCCCCACCCTAGCCCCCTTGCAGGCCAGCCCCAGGCACCACAGCCATTCAGATATATGCCTCTCTAACTGTGCCCCTAAACTACAAACTCAGAGGCAAGCTGGCTGTGTTGGTGAGGTCAGTGGGCTGTGCAAGGGATTGGAGTGCCCCAGGAACTGCAGGATGGTACAGCTGCCGCTTGCTCAGCTCACTGTGGCCAGGCTGGGGCGTGGCCCTGTAGAGTCTACAGCTTCTGATCTTCCAAGAGAAGCCAGAAACCAGTATTTTTATGTAAAACGAAACCACCCGGGGTTTAACTACAGCAGCAACTAAATTGAAGCTTTTAGCTCAATGTAGAAGCCAAGACTCCGGCTCCCGTGTCCCGTCTCTCTAACCTCCCAAAAATTTGGGCTCTCCACACACACAGTAGGCCAGATGTGAAGGGCATAAGCAACAAAGGAAGAAGTTTAAGGAAGTCCCACCCTCCGTCCTCTTCAGACCTCTTGATTTACAGATGGGGGAAACTGAGGCTAGAGAAGGGAGGTGACTTAGCCCAAGGTCACAGAGGTGGTTGATCAACACAGATCTCTCCCATCACACACACCATCTTCATCCTCACTTGAGTGGTTACAGCTTTTCAAACAAAGGCAAACCAGGGCTGAGGAGGTGGCTCCATCGGTAGAGCGCTCGTCCAGCCTAAAGCCCTTGGTTCCAGCTCCAGTTTAGGAACCACGCCTGGAGGGACACACCTGTAATCTCAGAAGTCAGGAGGTGGAGGCAGGAGGATCAGAAAAATTCAAGGCCATCCTCTGCTACATAGCAAGTTTTGTTGTTGTTGTTGTTGTTGTTGTTGTTGTTTTTAAAGATTTATTTAATTATGTATGCAGTGTTCTGCCTGCCTACCACAAGAGGCCATTAGATCACATTATAGATGGTTGTGAGCCACAATGTGGTTGTTGGGAATTGAACTCAGGGCCCCTGGAAGAGCAGACAGTGCTCTTAACCACTGAGCCATCTCTCCAGCCCACATAGCAAGTTTTAAGGCCAGCCTGGGCTACAGAAGACCCTGCTTCAAATAAATGAAAAAAGTAAATTAAAGACATACCGGGGGAGTGGCACACCAAGCCCAAGAGAGGCGGCATGGTACTGGGGGAGGGGGCGGTGGTCAATTTGGAATAATCCAGAGTCATGAGGCTGAGCCTAAGCAGCTGTGTGCCCCTGGACAAGCCTCCTTCCCTCTGGGGCCTCAGAGACGCCAATGGACACAGCCAGTGTCTAAAGGCCTGGCCAGCCTACAATTCTAGGCATCTCTGAGGCCTTCTCTACAGCCAGTACTTTGTGGCCTCCAATGACTATAAAGTGGTAATAATAATAATAATACTGGGAGGGCAAGTCCATACCAGCCAGGAAAGAACACCACAGTTTTCAGAGAAACCCGACTCCTGGTTACTGGAATTCAAAAAAGGACGATGGTAATGACATGGTGGGGGGGGGGAGCAGTTTAACCACCATCCTACAGTTAAACAAAAACACATCTGCTTTAACTTCATCTCACTCCCCCTCCCAACCACCCCCAACCCCCACCACAGCCCCTACCCTCGTCTCAAATTTTACCCCTTCATTTGAGAAGTTAAATCAAATACAAACAATTGATTTCATGCCACAAAGAGGCTGGGGTATTTTTTTTTTGAAGCATGGAAAACTTTAAGCATGAGCCTTTTTTTTTTTTTTTCCCTGGGAGCAATTACAAAGTGTTGAGGTTGGGGGGGGGGGCATGAGACGGCAGATAAATATAGAGTGCACTTTGGAGTGTTCTTTGCACATGGAGCATCAATAGTGATGCTGGAGCCACCATAAGCTGACACTCAGAGAGGGAAAGCAATTTGCCCCATGTCACAGCTAAAGTCTGGAACCAAGGTACTGACTTTGTTGTTGTTGTGTTTTGGGTTTTTTTTTTCTTTTTGGTTTTTTGTTTGTTTGTTTGGTTGTTGGTGTTGGTTTTTTGTTTGTTTGTTTGTTTGTTTGTTTTTTTGAGACAGGGTTTCTCTGTATAACCTTGTCTGCCCTGGAACTCACTTTGTAGACCAGGCTGGCTTCGAACTCAGAGATCCACCTGCCTCTGCCTCCCCAGTGCTGAGATTAAAGGTGTGCGCCACCACAGCCTGGCTTAAAGTACCAGTTCGTTTTACAATCCATATAGGTGAAGCCTAAAAGTTGGTAGACTGCTAGCCCTCAGTAACTGATGCCCGTGATTACCTCACATCACAGACGAGGAGACAGAGGGTCTGAGAGGACAGAAGCTTGTCCAGGGTCACGCAGCAGTGCCGATAACGCATTTTCAATCTACTGCCTCCCACTGTATTCTGAACAGCTCCAGAAAAAGAAGGGGAGAAAGAAAGCCAAAATAACAAAGATACCACACAGCCCAGCTCTGGTGTGCCAACGATGAGGGGACTGTTGTGCTAGGGAGCTCAGTCAGCATTCCTGTGGCCACGTGGAGAAAACTCTGAGAACCAGTTCTCAGCCCCGCTAGCTCCGCCTCCCACAAGGCTCTCCTCAAGCTCCAGGGTTTTGTGTTAATAAGCCCACTCAGATAGACTTCACTCTGAGAGTTTCAAAGCCCACTCCTGGATTCTGCCCCCCCCCACACACACACATCTTCCCTTCCCCAGAAGCCTGAAGCCCACAGACAGTACAGGAGAGAGAGAGAGAGAGAGAGAGAGAGAGAGAGAGAGAGAGAGAGAGAGAGAGAGAGAGGGCATAAGACCTGAACTTATAGGTCCTTGAATTCAGCCCTGGATGCTCAAGTGGCTTCTAAATGTCCCAGGGCAAGTTACTGTCCTTTCAAGGAGCTCCTTCACACGCAGGAAAGGATGGCATCTCCTGTCTTTGCAGGATAGAACAGGATAGGACCCGGTGCTGGGTAGTGAGGTGGAGGTGGATGGCAGGGGATCCCTGGGTTGGTCCCAGCCTGGAGCTCCAGTCTCCTCTCCCCAGATGTGTCCAGCAGGGAGAAGGTAGCATCTGAGTAACAATTAGGAGGGCACTGTACTCCCTCACGGCACAGCCTGGACAGAGTCTGGGCAAAAGTGGTTGACAGGATGGCAGGGTTCAGGAGCAATGGCATAACTCCGCACACGGGCTCTGAAGCAACATCTTCTGAGACTGCAGCTGGGCACAGCCTCTGCTTCCTAAAGCACAGGAACCTGCTAACCCCTTTGCAAGCTGTACTCAGAGGGCTGGCCACCCCCCCTCGCATCCAGTAGGTTCTCTGGACCTATGACCTCCAGCTCCTATACAACCTCACAGAGATTTTGAGCCACAGTGAGAGACCAGAGCTGCGCCCTGATCACACAGCTAGATGCCCTGTCTTCATTCGCGCTCCATGCTGGCTGCTCGTTGTGACACACAGGGTGACATCTTTACTCCTTTCTTTAGGAATTATTTCATTTTGATTCTACCATGTGACACTCGAATTTTCAAAGGCTGGGGGCAAAGTGTTATGTCAACGTTCGCCTCAACAGGGGGCTTTTTTGTTTTGTTTTGTTGTTTTCTTTGGTTTTTCAAGACAGGGTTTCTCTCTGTGGAGCCTTGGCTGTCCTGGACTCCCTTTGTAAACCAGGCTGGCCTCGAACTCACAGCGATCCGCCTGCCTCTGCCTCCCGAGTGCTGGGATTAAAGGTGTGCGGCACCACGCCCAGCCTGAGGGCTTCATTATTTACTGTACCATTCTCCGCACCTAGAACAGTTTACCACAAAGCCAACGCCTGGTAAGTATGCTTGGATTGCAGACACCCACCTTTCTGGCTGGTTGGGTCTTTTGGTTCATTGTAGTCCTAACATATAGATGGTACCATCACAGACATATATGTATGTATGTATATACCATTTTGAGACACAATTTCTCTAGGTAGCCAGAGTGGCCTCGAACTTACAGCATCCAGATTGCCAGCATCACCACGCCAAGCCTCTCTTTTAAGCAAAGATTCACAGGCGTACCCAAATCCTTTGCAAAGCCCCCTTCCCCCCAGGCCCATTACCCTGGACAGGGTTTTCCTCCGTCTTGCCTCGCCTAGGGTCCTGCCGCTGTGACTGTGCCTTTAACCCTTTCTTACCCAGGCTGGGCAAGGCAGCAGCCCCACTCTCACCTGCACGCAGCCCCGAGGCAGTCGCAGGCTCCTTCCGTTTTTTGGGCTTCCCCGCTCCCAGACATATTCTAAGCTCGTGGTCTCCGATTTCTCCCGCCAAGGATTCCAGCACGTGCCTCCCGGCTGCTCCCCAACTACTTTAGACACCAAAGGGACAGAGTGGCTTGGAACCACGAAGGACGCAGCTATGGGCTATGAGCCGCGTGGGCACCGGGAGCAGGTGCTTAGCTCGAGGGTGAGGTCCTGGGTGGCCACTCTGCAGGCGCTCCGTCCAGCATCCAGGCAGGCCCCGAGAGATGCGCGCCTAGGGCCGGAGCAGGAAGAGTGGCCGCGGGTCCCCAGGGCGCCTGACCTTCCACGTGTCCCCCATCGTGGCTAGGACAGTCACTGAGAGGCTGGCGAAGCGCGAGCGTGGGAGTTGGGCCAGCCGCGAACGCAGCATGCTTTCCTTACCTGCAGGCACCCGTGGGGAGGGTCTTTACCGGCGCGCGAGCGGCTGCCCTAGGGAGAGCAGTGGCGGGAGCGTTCTCTGGCGGCCACCTCCCCCGCCAGCTTATGAAGGCGGCCCGGTCCGAGCACCCGCCGGCCTCCCCGCCCCCGCCCGCCCCGCCCCCGGCCCGCGCCCCGAGCCCCACGCCAGTGCCTCTGCGTTGCCAGGGCGCCCCCTACTGGGAGCGCGGCGCTCGACCCTGCTAGCTGGGTTGCAGCAGGCAAGCAGTGTGGCCGGCCTTGACTCTCTTTCCCTGCGGCAGATCTTGGCCTCTGGGTGCAGCTCGCTGCCTTCTTTATCTTTGATTTCTCTGTGGGAGTCTTTGTCTCCCGGTGACTTGTCTTCTGTGCCTGTCCCTGCGCGTCTGTCTAGGAGTCTTTGTGCCCTCTTGGCTTCACTTAAATCTCTGTGTGTCACTCTGTCTATATATCCTTGTGTGTAACCTCGCATTATGAGCCTCACACTCCTATACCTTTCCTACCCAGTTTCTTTTTCGCCCTTAACCTAAGGCAAGAGAAAGCAGAAGGAGACACCCCCCCCCCTCAGGCAAGGCCCTCCCTCCCTATTGTCTTCTGACTCAGGGGCTCAGGACGCTCTGTCAGTCCCAGCCAGAGGCCCTAGGCCCTGCCTGGGGCAGATCACTTCCCAGGCAGTGGAGCCAGACTGTCCAGGCCCATAAGCCTATTCTGGTGACCTTGGGGGGACTGGCCAGTGCTCTATAGTAGGCAGGCACTCTCCCTTGGCTTCCCTTGCCTCCTGTGTGTGTTTGGAAAATGCACAGGAAACAAATTCTAGATTAATGGGAGAGGAAAGGCAGCCGCTGGGTGCTCAAGGCCTCACTCAGTTCCCCTGGGGACCACCACCTCCCTTCCCCAGTGAGAGCCAGACTGAGTTTGAAGTCTCTGATCTGTTTCCTGCTGAGAGCTCCTTGAGGTCAGTTTGAATGCCTCCCCATTTCCTCCTAAGAGGGGCGTCTTCTTACCGGCTACTACGGAGGCTGCCAGAAACAATTTGTACTTCCAATCCCCAACACCCAGAGATCTGAAAGCAAGGACCACAAGTTTTCCTGCACCCCACCTTCCTCAGCGCCTACACCACAGCCCTGACCAAGTCTAGCTTGACGTTCTACCTTGAAGCCTTGGGTCCAGGCACCGGCTATATGACATCTGCCATGGAGCCCATTGTACAGGAGGAAAACCAAGGCCCTCTAGAGAAAGCATGTGACTCATCGGTAAGCTCAGGGCCAGAACTGGAGCCTGATGCCAAAAACCCAAGAATGTCTGGATTTGTTTTCATTTCTTCTCGTCTTTTAATTATTACTGCTGTTTATTTACAGCACTGCTATGAAATTTCCGTTAAGAAATAAGTTTATGTTTTTACAGAGTATTGGGTAAATATTCCTTATTTATGTATTTCGTAGTGAGGAGGTTGTGATGGCAAAAGCAATGGGGGGGGGGGAGGGCGATGAATAAATGAAGCTTTGGACAGTTAACATCCCTGTCTGTAAGAAGCCGGCGCTGAGCCCAGAGCACAGTGCTTGGCAATTGCTCACTAACGCCAAAGAATGCTCAAGGTTCCAAAAGGCTAGAGATAGTATCAGCGTCTGTGTGCCAAGGGACATCCCAGGCACAGAAGGTCTTCCTTCCCAACAAAGGCAGAGCTGCCGTGGGAGCTGGAGGTGTTCTGTGTCACTACCATGGGCTCCCAGCACTGCCCAAGGGGAGTGAGCACTTCTGATTTGGCTCATGGCTAGCCCGAGACCATTATGTCTTCTTGTTGGAGAATCTCAAACATTCTCCAAGGGATTGGAGTGGCTGCTTGTCCACCCCTGCCACCTTCCTCCATGCTGGTCTCTGTCTCTCAAGAATTCAGTTGAAGAATAGAAGAGGTCAGTGGTGTCGCAGTTGCCTATATGCATGAGACCCTGGGTCTCAGATTCAACACAGAACAAAGCAATCAACTGAGATGTTTCTCCCAGCATCCCTTGCTCCCTCTGCTTTCTGGGTACCACTTTTGATGCTGTTTGAAAACCAGGAGGAGGTCGGGCTTTCACAGCAGGAGCCTGAGCCTATGGCTCTGCCCTGGCTGGCTAGTGGGCTGAGAAGGCATCTCCATGAAGACTCAAATTCTCTCTAGCTGTTTTGTCCAGAAAATTTGTAAATGCAGCCCAGATTCCGGGATGCTAGGTCTGTCTGCTCAGCTGGTGCAAGCAGCTCCTTACAGAGATCCCTCGCCATCTTTTGCATACGTGGTCTCCAGGGTACAATTTCTACCTGAAAGAAATGTGCAAACTGCCACCTGACCTCCAGGCTCCCTTGCCTGAGAGCTAGTCATTCACCCTGTCCTTATTATCTCCGGGCCGTGAGTTCCCTGCCTGAAAGAAGGCGCAAGTTTCACAGAGCTGCAGCTGGGTTTGACCTACACGTCTGTAATTCTTGTACTCAGAAGACTGAGACAGGAGGATCACAAGTCCAGTGTTAAACAGCTACAGAAAGAGAGAGAGAGAGAGAGAGAGAGAGAGAGAGAGAGAGAGAGAGAGAGCGAGCATGTCTTTCAAAAAAAAATCTGGATCACTGTGAGTTGGAAGCCAGTCTGGTCTACAAAGTGAGTCCAGGATAGCCAAAGGCTACAGAGAGAGACCCTGTTTTGAAAAATAAAAACAAAAACAAAAAAATCAGGTGAGGGCCAGGAGTCCAGAAGAATAGATGAGGGACCTCAGTGGACAGGGACAAAGGTAGAGGAGGCAGTGTGGCTCCTGGGGGTAGAAAAGATTGTCCAAAATCTGGTAAACTTCTAAAGGTGTGATTGTTGGGCTGGAGAGATGGCTCAGAGGTTAAGAGCACTGTCTGTTCTTCCAGAGGTCCTGAGTTCCATTCCCAGC
Organism: Acomys minous; assembly: GCF_964271855.1. Classification (NCBI taxonomy): domain Eukaryota; kingdom Metazoa; phylum Chordata; class Mammalia; order Rodentia; family Muridae; genus Acomys; species Acomys minous. The sequence goes on from NC_140487.1 coordinate 113,442,280, forward strand.
AACCATAAGGTGGCTCACAACCATCTGTAATGTGATCTGATGACCTCTTCAGGCCTGCAGTGGTACATGTAGGCAGAGCACTGTATACATAATAAATAAATAAGTATTTAAAGGTGTGATTGTTTCATTTCAGGCCCAGGCCTAACTTAAGCTCCAGCTTTTTGACTCCCAGAGTCCCCTCTGGCCCTGCCTCCGACTTAGTATGAAAATAAACTTGGAGATTTAAAATAAAGGACTTGCTTTCTGGGTTCCTGACTCCACATAGTGACGTGACTCACTGGTTTCCCCAGAGCAGCCCTAACAGAATGGGGAATTCACAGAAGGGAAGAAGGGAAAGCAAAGTCCATCGTGAGCTGTCCGCTGAGGGACACTTCCTTTGTGCCTGTGAACCAGATGCAAAGCTCTCTTCCTGGTAAGACTCCCTTCATAACCCTCTCTTTAAGAGGAGGTCTCCCAGCACTCGGGAGGCAGAGGCAGGTGAATGCCTGTGAGTTCGAGGCCGGGCTGGTCTACAATGCAAGTCCAGAACAGCCAAGGCTACACAGAGAAGCCCTGTCTCGAAACCACCCCCCCCCAAAAGGAGGTCTCACTGTGTGGTGGTGATACAGACCTTTCATATCTGCACTTAGAAGGCAGAGGAAGGCAATTATCTGAGATTGAGGCCAGCCTTGTCTACAGAGACACAAAAAAAATGAGAGACAGATTGGGATGGGAGGCAGAGACAGAGACAGAGAGACAGAGAGTCTCATATTATCCAAGATGGCCTCAAACTGATATGTAGTTAAAGATGATCCTTCTGCCTCTACTTCCTGCATGCTGGGATTGCAGATGTGTGCCACATCTGGTGTATGTAGCGACTGAACCCAGGGCTTCATACATGCTATGTAAGCTATATCCTCATATCCCCAGCCCCTCTGAGGATGACCTTAAACTCCTGAATCTACAGCCTCTATCACCCGAGTGCTGGGATTACAGGCATGGACCATCTTGCTCAGTTTAGGAAGCGCTCGGCATAGAACCCAGGGCTTTGTGCTTGTCTGATGTACACTCTGCTTAGCTACACCCCTAGCTCCATTCTTGTCTCTAACAAGGAAGCACTCAGCTCCAGTAGGGCAGGAGGCTAGCAACTTCATGCATCCCACAAAGGCTTGTTGGATGCCCAGTATGGGGTCAACACCGCTCCAGGAAGTGCTGACACAAGTGAACAACGCAAGGGGGACAGACATCACTGGGAGCCTGCTTACAGAAGACAATACATATTATAAACGAGTAGATTACACGGTGATGAAGATGATGAGGCTACAAAGCCTGAGCAGATCCAGGTGTGCTGAAGAGGGGCCAACAGTAGCAGTTGTCCAAGCGAGAGAAGAGAAGGCTGTCCGTGGCCACTCAGATAAGAAGGAGAATTCAAACCCAGGGACCCTGTGTCAACTGTCTAGGCTCCTGTGCACTGTGTGGTGTAACATACCTTCCTGGGGCCAACCCCAAGCCTCACCCCATCCTCAGCTTAACTTGATCCTGCCCAAGATGCCCTTGCTCACCTCCCGTTCCTCTACCAACGCCGGGGTCCCTTCTCACACACATCTCTACTCCCCAGCCCTAGACCCCAGCATGTCAGCCCTCCTCTCAGCCCGTGGCCCACAGGGTGTCCTCCAGCCCCAATTGCCCTGCAAGGAAGTCCTTCTGACAAAGGCCCAGAGGAGTCTGCCCTGTAAGAAAAACTTCATTGTCCACCAAACAGTATCCCTATTTTGTTCTGATTTCTCAAGGGACTTGCGGGGGGGGGGGGGGAGGAGCGAAATCCAGGCTAGGAGAGGGAATATACTACTTCCTACTCTCAGGCCAAGAGCAAAGGTCAAGCAGCCTTCCAGGAGCTGGAGTCCAGAAGCCAAGGCCGACTCAGACAGGCACCGCCCCTCCCCGCACCCCTCTCCCCCCCCCCCCCGCCCCACCGGCCTTTGCCACAATGGGGTCAGGAAAGATTCCTCTCCTGTCAGTAACGGGAGAACTTGGCCACATGCAAGAGAGCAGGAGAAAGATCTCTGCCCCACAGGAATTCTTATCGTCTCCCTAGATACCATCCATCCTCCTGTCTGTCTGCTGGTCCGTCTCTGTCTTCCATGGATCCACAGGAGATGAGCCTCACAGAGACTCTGTTGAGTACAGCATCACTATAGCATCCCACGTCCTGCTAGGTACGGCAGCTTGATATTGGCCAGATTGTGGGTAGCTTTACATACATAGAGCTGGTGCTAGGAATTGGGCGGGGCCTCACGTGCTGAGTGTGAGCACAGAACCAGGTTCCAGGTTCCAGAGGCAGCAATATGTATTTTTTATTTTTAAAGAGTTATTTACTATGTATATAGTGTTCTGTCTGCACGTACACTTGCCCGCCAGAAGAGGGCACCAGATCTCATTATAGATGGTTGTAGGTCACCATGTGGTTGCTGGGAATTGAACTCAGGACCTCTGGAAGAGCAAATAGTGCTCTTAACCTCTGAGCCATCTCTCCAGGTCCAATATGTATTTTTAAAATGGTGTGTGGAGAGTGTGTGCGTGTGTGTGTGCGTGCATGTACGCCATGACACACCTGTGGAGGTTAGAGGACAACTTTTGGGAGTCAGTTCTCTCCTTTTGTCTTGTTGAGGTAGAAGTGCACTTACTGACCACAGCACTAAGTACTCCAAGCTTTCCAGCCCATACGTTTCCAGGTAATTCTGCCATTTCTCTTCCTATTTTGCCACAAGAGTGCTGGGATTGCACATGTACACCACTGCATCTGGTCTTTTGTGCTTTCACCTGCCATGCCACCTCCCTGGCGCTAGCAGCGAGAGTTTTAAAGGTTTCCTAAGGTGTCCAGTTTCTTACCTATTTTGCTTCCATTTGTCCATATAAACTAGTGACACAACCCAAGGACCTTGCCAGATCTTTGTGCCAGATTTAAAAAAAGATGTTCAAGAGCATATGCACTGGTCTTGCAGAGGACCTAAGGTGGCCTACAGTGACCTGTAACTGCAGCTCCAGGGGATCTGACACCCTATTCTGTCCTCTGCAGGCATCTGCACCTATGTGGACACACGCATTCCACTAGGCTCGCATGCACACATACACAGATACACGGGGGGGGGGGGGGGGGAGAGAGAGAGAGAGAGAGAGAGTGTGTGTAAATACTTACTTTTTGTTTTATGCATACATTTTACTCTTTTTATATATAAAAAGCAACAGCACATTGTTTATTGGAGGATTAAAGGAAGGAAACCACTTTTTAAAAGTGGGTTTTCCCAAACCAGGTGGTGGGGGCGCATGCCTTTAATCTCAGCACTCGGGAGGCAGAGGCAGGTGGATGGATCCCTGTGAGTTCGAGACCAGCCTGGTCTACACAGAGAGTCCAGGATAACCAAAGCTACACAGAGAAACCCTGTCTCGAAAAACCAAAAAATTAAAAAAAAGGTTTCCCTACCCCTATTCCTAAGACTGTAACATATGTATGTATCATTTTTAAAAATGGAAAATATGAAACTTATGACCTGGACTTCTTCCCCCCTTCCTGGTGTCTGTCTTATAACAGAAACATACTAGACAGCCCCTACTCAAGGATCATAGCTCCAGATATGAGCTGCACCCCTCTTATCCCTTTCCTTCCCCAGGCCTAGAAATCCACTTCTAATAAGAACAGACACACACATGCTCAGAAACGTGCTTCGGGGTCCACCTCCGTGTGGAATCCCTGACGCATACACACTCTGGCACTTTCCTCACTCACCTCCCTTCCCCTGGGCTCCCTTGAACTGCTTCCATCTGTTTTGAAAACTTGGTTCCTTGCCCTGAATGCCTGGGAAAAAGCACCACATGTACACACGCGCGCGCGCGCACACACACACACACACACACACACGCACACACACGCACACACACACACGCACACACACACACACATGCATGCACGCATACATTCTCACTCCCTCTCTCTCTGCACATTCTCTTCCTTTTGAGAGACAAAAGGATGGTAGGTCCTATTTGCTATCATAACTTGGCTTAAGGGTGGGAACCTAACCCTATTGGGCAGAGGTCAGTAGAAATTCTGGAGGCACCATGAAGCGGCGGGGGGGGGGTGTGTGTGGGGGGGGGTGTGGATACAGGGAGCTTCTTAGCTTCCCTGTGAGAAGCATCACAAGGGGGCTTTTAGAGCGTGGCCCCCTCACGGTCAGTGGGGGATGGCCGCTGCCCACTCAGATCTGCTCCCTGTGCTTTGTGGGGGCTAGCTTCACACTCTCTGCCTCAGTAGAGGGCGGGGCCTGCTCCAGGTGGCAGCCAATCATGAGCTGGTATACAGAGACACCAGCGATGGAGCCCAGGAGTGAAGAGACAATGGGTACCCATCACCAGTGACAGCCAGTCGTGAAGACTTCTGAGCCCTAGCCAGCCAGGGCAGTGAAAAGACGAGGGCTAAAGTCATGGCCAGGGTTGACAGCATAGCCAGAGCTGAAGTCCATGGAGGTTCCAATGACCAGGCCCACAAGGCCCATGGTGAAGGCCTCCAGGCCATGGGGACACACACAATGAGGGAGGCTGTACCTAGCAACTGATCAAAGAAGCCATTGACTATGTCCAAGTGTCCAGAGGGGTAAAGTGGCAGTGTGTAGATGGGCAGCATGATCCTGGACTTAGGTGCCAGGAAACAGATGACAAAGGCCACATCAGGGGTCAAGTGGGCTCCAGACACTTAGCCAGCCACCAAGACGGCAAGGGTGACAGCGAAGCCAAAAGCCAAGTAGATGGTGAGGAAGCCACCATGGGTGCCCTGGCTGAGCACCACTTGAGCCACAGAGCCACAGCCAAACATCACAAGGATGAGGGTCCCCAGGCACTCCACCAGCGCCTAGTGAAGCAGCCGGTAGGGGATACAGAGCATCTTCCTGCAATGGTTCATTGACTCCTTCTGTCGACCCTTGGCAAGGTAGCACCGTCTGGCACGCATGCATGATGTGGCTAGTGGAGAGCGCCGTAGAGAATAAATCTTTAAGAAATTATTTCCAAAGGAAATGACTTAGGCTCATTAGTGGATGATCACCAGTGGCCTCTAGCACGGCAGGTCAAAGCCATGGCAGGGCACCGCTAATTGGCCTCCGGCCCATGGTCCACATCTCAGTGGGAACAAGAGAAGCACTTGGTTCTCCACACCCAGTTAGACAAAGGCTTAACTGGATGTGGTTGGGAGGAACCTAGATTTTTAGTTTGATGTGCTAAGTCTCCTACTTCCCAGCTTTTGCTTCTAAATATAGTATGAGGTAGTGAATTCAGCTTTGGGGCTGGCTTGCTGCCCTCGCCTTCCCCCTTAGCAAAGCCCACTTCCCTTCCCATCCACACAGGCCCAGATCAAAGACAGCATGTCTCTCTCTCTCTTTTTTTTTTTTCAGGCAGTTACCAGTGAGCAGGGGAAAAAAGTGGCTGACCACTCCAAAATTCTGAAGTTGCCACAAGCCTGCGGGGGGGGGGGGGGGGGGCGCGAGGCGGCATCTTTGTAGGTGCAACTTTGACTCCCACAGTCATCAGGCTGTAGGGGTAGCCAGTGCCTTCACTGCCAGCTGGGTGGGAACGCTGACTTCCCAACTCTGGCTCACCTTCTTGCCCCCGCCCCCTCAGCTCTGAAAGGTCCACATGGCAGAGCCTGCAGTGTGCGGCATCCTGTTTCTGTTCCCAGTTTCTGTAGCAGGGAGTTGTCCTAAGTAACAAAGATCCAACTCCTCAAGCTGGTTTAAAAACTAAAGAATCTCTCTGCTCAGTAAAATGGAGTCACTTGATGGTAGCAGGACCCAGTTTTTCTCTTTTCCTATTTCTCCCTCTGCTTCCAACCAGATGAGACCCCCCCCCGAGGATATATGGAAGTCAACCCTCAATATATCAAAAAGAGGAGTGGGGCTCAGGGGATAAAGCAGTGGGGGCTAAGTTCAGCTGCAGTAAACAAAGTGCAGAGTGGAGGGGGAAAGTCACCCAAAGTCAACCTCTGGCCTCCCCCATGCACTCACACATAACACATACTCACACACCTGTACACATGTGTGCCCATTCACAAAATAGCCGTGCATACATATAGACTTGAACACCACACATTCAAAGGAGGAGGAGGAAGGGGAGGAGGAGTGGGGAGGAGGAGGAGAGGGAGGCGGGGAGAAGGAGGAGGAGAAGAAGAAGGAGAAAAAAGAGGCAGGACAGTGGCTTATGTCTTTAATTTTACTACCTGGGAGGAAGAAGCAGGCAGATCTCTGTGAGTTCAAGGCCAGCCTGGTCTACAGATAGAGTTCCAAGAGAGCCAGGGCTACACAGAAAAAGTCTGTCTCAAAAATAAGTAATTAAATAAGAGAAAGGAAGAAGGAAGGGAGGGGAAGAGAGGGGAGGGGAAGGGAAGGGAAGGGGAGGGAAGGAAGGAATGAGGCTCACCAGGCAAAGCATTCGCAGCGCAAGAGCAAGCCTGATGCTAATTCTACTGCAGCCTATAAAAAATAAAAGGAGAAAAGCGACTTCATGATATTGTCCTCCGACCATTCCAGAGTGCATGGCAAGCTCATGCCCTTGTAAGCACGCTTATCATCCATACACAATAAAAATAAATAAATACATTTAAGACAGACAGGATGGAAGGAGAAAAGAAAGGAAACCTATTGCCTTAAAAAAAAATTTACAAGTTTGGACTCAGGGAGTCTTGTGGGCTGACCTCCATCATGGCTTCCTAAACCAGTCACCACAGCGACTGATGTCAGCCAGTGCAGGCCCACCCATGGAGACGGGTGGATCCTACCACACATCTTCCCCCAAAAGGGAAGAGAAAAGTGGGTGCTGGGGAGGCAGCTCACCGACGCCCACACACAGTGGCTTCAGCATTTAGAGAGCCCTCCACTCTCTTGTTTCTATGAGGTTCTATATTTGCCAAGGCAAATTACTTTAAGGTAAATAATATTAAAACAGTGTGTGGTGGCTCAGGCCCGTAATCCCAGCACTCGAGAGGCTGATGCAGAAGGATTGCCACAAGTTCCTAAAGCAGACTGCTGTACACAGTGACTTCCAGGCCACAGTGTGAGATCTTGTATCAAAAGTAAATAAAACAAATCCAAAACAGAGAGCTGGGATGTGGCTCAGTTGGTAGAGAGCTTACTCAGCTTACACAAAGTCCTGGGTTCAAACCCCAGCACCGCATAAGCCAGCTGTGGTGGTGCACACCTATAATCCCAGGACTTGGGCTAGAGGCAGAAGAATTCAGAGTTAAAAGCTATCCTCTGTTGCATAGTGAGTTCGAGGATACCCCGAGATACGTGAGACCCTGCCTTAACATACCCAAAGTAATAATAGCCATATTTTATATGTGTAAATCTCAATGTTTTTGTTTTGTTTTGTTTGTTTGTTTTTCGAGACAAGGTTTCTCTGTGTAGCTCTTGCTGTCCTAGAACTCGTTCTGAAGACCAGGCTGAACTCAAACTCAGATATCCGCCAGCCTCTCTCTCCCAAGTGCAGGAATGAAGACATGTGTCACCACCACCCAGCCTCAACGTTTTTTTTAAACATATGTGCTTTCTGGCTTTTAATTTGACACAAGCTAGAGACATACCCGTGAAGCTGGAATCTTAATTGAGAAAATGCCTCTGTAAGATTGGCCTGCCACCCAGGCATGGTGGCACACGCCTTTAATCCCAGCACTTGGGAGGCAGAGGCAGGCGGATCGCTGTGAGTTCAAGGCCAGCCTGGTCTACAAAGCGAGTGTCCAGGATGACCAAAATAACATGGAGAAACCCTGTCTCGAAAAACAAAACAAAATAAAACAAACAAACAAAAAGACTGGCCTACCAGCAAGCCTGTGGGAACATTTTCTTGATTGGTCCTTGATGGGGGAGGGCCCAGCTCACTGTGAGTGGTGCCAGCCCTGGGCAGGTGACCCCGAGGGCCATGACAAAGCAGGGTGAACAAGTCACGGTGAGCAAGCTAGTAAGCAGCACCCCTCCACGGCCTCTCCTTCAGTTCCTACTTCCTGGTTCCTGCATTGAGTTCCTGCCCCGACTTCCCTTCATGACAGCCTGGGACTGAGACATGATCTGAAATAAACCCTTCCTTCCTCAAGCTGCTTTTGCTCGTGGTGTTTTCTCGACCACAGCAATAGAAATTCCAACTAAGACAATTTGTGAATCATCTCTCTCCACGCAAGGAAGCTTAAATGCAAAACAAAAGATTAGGTTGGGCCTGGAGAGGTGGCTCAGCACTTACGAGCATTTGGGTTTTTGTTTGTTTTTCCGAGACAGGGTTTCTCTGTGGAGCCTTGCCTGTCCTGGACTCACTTTCTAGATCAGGCTGGCCTTGAGATCCGACTGCCACTGCCTCCCACTTAAAGGAGTGCACCACCACCGGTTTGCTAAGAGCATTTGTTTAGGTCCTCCAGGCTCAGTTCCTTCCACCCCACATGACGGCACACAGCCATAAACAACTGTAGTTGCAAGGGATCTGACCCCATCTTCTGACCTCTGCACATACGTGTAGGCATACATCCAAAACAATCACACCCCAAAACCAGTTATTTTAAGGAGAGATCAAGTGGAAATGCCTGCAGCCTCATCACACCGAGGCATCCCACTGAACACCTTGATAATGTCTTTCCAATGTTAACTTATACAATAAAGAAAAGCTTTAAAAGGATTGGGTCATGGGATGCTTCCCAGGCTCATGCAGACACTGCATCCCATTTACTCCTCTGGTAGCCCTCCTGGTCTCCACTGTAGAGATAATGAAACAGAGGCTTGAAGGCCAAGCCAGCAGCAGCTCCTAGTGTTACTCCTAAATTTTGTGGAACTCCCCAAACAGACCACCCAAAAACCAAGTCCAAATGCAATGGCAAGGAAGTCTTTATTGCAGGTTCGAACCCCAGGGCCACCCCTCCAATGTACTGACCCAGCAGATACAGGTAAGTGGCCTCGAGTCTCAATTGAGAGGGGTTTTTATAGGTTTTAGACAAAGAAATGGGTTTTACAGTATATGATTGGATGGCATTAGGGCAGAAAAGCTGCAAGCAGGGAGCTATAAGCCTTGGCGTTTCATGGTTGGGTAATAGGTGTAGGGGCAAGTTGGCCTATAGAAAAGATTGGTTGACAAGGCAGTGGTGGCACATGCCTTTAATCCCAGCACTCAGGAGGCAGAGGCAGGTGGATTGCTGTGAGTTTGAGGCCAGCCTAGACTACAAAGCAAGTCTAGGTCAGTCAAGGCTACACAGAGACAACCTGTCTCAAAAACAAAAAACAAACAAACAAAAAAACCAAAAAAAAAAAAAAAAAGAAAGAAAAGATTGGTTGAAGCAGTCATGGGGGCATTAGAAACTTTGGCCTGGCTTCTCCTAATTGGTTGTTGCTATGTGCCAGACCACATGCTGGTCAGCTTGACCAGCAGAGAGTATGTTTGGACTTTCCCAAGGTGAGCTGATTGTGTTGCTAGGGAATATTTTTCTGTTTAGACTAGTTTGTGGTTTTTCTGGAATCTGAGTTCAGCCCTTGGCTAGGTTTAACACAAAATGGAGTTTCTTCTTCAAAATGGAGTTTGTCTGGTCCTTACATTAGGAGGCCCCTGGCCTTGGTGCCCTCGTGCCAAAGAAAAGGATCTACTCACGGGGCTCAGATGGGGTCGTGGTGGCTTGAATGAGAATGCCCCCACAAAGGTTCATATGTTTGAGTGCTTGGTCCCCAGTTAGTGAAACTGTTTGGCAAGGATTAGGAGGTGTGGCCTTGAGAGAGGAGGTGTGTCACTGGCGTGGTTCCAAAAGCCCACACCAGGCCCAGTGTTTCTCTCTCTCTCTCTCTCTCTCTCTCTCTCTCTCTCTCTCTCTCTCTCTCCCTCCCTCCCTCCCTGCTGCTTGAAGATCAGGATGTAAATAAAGTTCAGTTTCACGCCCGCCTGCTTCCTGCCATGCTGACAATGGACTAACCCCCTGAAACTGCAAGCAAGACACGATTAAAAGCTTTCTTTTGCTGGGCAGTGGTTGCACAAGCCTTTAATCCCAGGATTTGGAAGGCAGAGGCAAGTGGATCTTCAAGTTCCAGGCCAGCCTAGTCTACAGAGTGACAGCCAGAGCTACACAGAGCAACCCTGTCTTGAAAATCAGAACACAAAACAAACCGACAAACAAAAAGCCTTCTTTTCTATGAGTTGCCTTGGTCATGGCGTCTCTTCACAGCAAAAGAACATTAGCTAAGACAGGCGAGGTGGCAGAGTGCTGATCCAGCACGTACCAAGTGAGCCCTAGCATTGCCTAAACTGTGTGGCACACGCCTGAAAACTCAGCAGTCAGGGAGTAGAGGCAGGAGGATCAGGAACTCAAGGTCATCCTCTGGAGCTTAAGGCCCAACCTGGGGATACATGAAATTAAAAAAAATTTTAAAAAAGGAACAGACACGAGACATCCCCACCACTTTGTCCAAGTAGTGTCAGTCAGTGACCCTGAACTTGGATGGCCGCGAGAGGTGAAGGGTCAAGTTCTCAAATGCTACTCTCCCAACTGACCCAGGGTCCCTTTTAAATGAAAAAGAAAACGACACGACTGCTCCTAGGTATGATGGAAGAGAAAGTTTATTATAGATATGTGGGAGAGCATAGCCAGAGGCAGAGACGTCTGGGAGAGTCCGGAGTGGACTTGACCCTGAGCCGTGTAGGGAGAGGAGGGGAGAAAGGAAAAAGGAAGAGAGGGAAATTGGGTACAGCAGCCAAGAGGCCCAAAGGTAGAAAGAAGGGGGCGGGGCAACCAAGATGGTTGGATTATACAGGGAAGGCTAGCCCAGGCCCCTGTGGGGTGGGATTGTTCAGGGTAGCGGATGCAGTGAGGTACTTTGAACTCTTCCCCCATCGCCAGGAAGTGGGAGTGTCTGGGCAGACTTGGTAGAGAGACTCCTCCTCAGCTAACCCTCCAATCTCAGCTGCCTTGGAGTGAGCCGGGATGGACTGGAGGAACTGAGCCTTGAGAATTCTCCCACCGAAAGGCTGTGGAGACCGGCCACAGCTCGCATCTGCAGAACAACCACGTGGATTCAGACGGTGGCACCACTGGCTGTACAGCTTTGAGCAAGTGGGTTACTCTGTGCCTCTGTGTCCCTTGGAATAACGCAGGGCACAGGCGAACCCTTCAATTTAGCAGCCGGCACTCCCGGTGTTTTATTGTCTATCAATACTAACAAGGGTTTGGTGGTTTGCTCACGACATCCAGAGCCCCATGAAAGGTAGAATTTGAACAGTCGCCAGTCCAGACCATGCGCTCTCTGGCTTTGCAGTGTAACAAAGGCCTCCCTGGGGTTCTCCCTGTGACAGCATCAAGGCCTCACAATGCTAGGGCCTAGAAGAGAGACCTGACTGACCCAATTGGGTCACATTTCCACTCCTGGTGCAGTCAACCATGGGTAGGTACAGGGCTATGCAACGTCAACCTGGCAGCTCCCAAAGGCACTAGCACCGGAACGCGACGGCCCAGGCTAGATTCAATCATCCAAAGTCTTGAGGTCATGAACGATTCCTGTTTTGTTCTCCAATGAAGATGTGCATTTGCTGTCATGCCATGACATGCCCAAGTGTACAAGTTCAGCAACTACCCAGACTTGTCCCCAGATAGAAATAGGTGTTGTACCAACCAAGTTTACAACTGGAGCCTGAGCTAAGAAGATGCTCACAAGATTAAAAGGTCAAGGTCTCCTGTGTGCCAGAGCCCAGCTCAACCAGGGAAACCTGAGGAAGTAGAATCCACTACTATGATTGAGGGGATGGGAGCACAGGGGGAAACTGAGGCACCTTGGCTCCGCCTTCACTTTTCCAGTTTCCATATCTAAGGCCTGAGAAAGCTGGCCAAGGTTAACTTCCTTAGCATCTCCGTCACATCCTCAATGTTTCATGTGACCAGAAAGGGTCCTGCCCAGGAAAAGCCACACTTCTTCCTAAGAGCCCCCAAAATTAAACACAAATAAATAAATAATAAGCAAACTTGCCAGTCAATACATGAGTCAATGAAACTAGAAGGTCTCAAAAGAAGATCTACGAATGGCCAGGAGATTTTTTTTTAAGTGTGCAACATCCTTAGCCATCAGGGAAATGCAAATTAAATATGATTTCAGGATCTCTCTCCCCAGGCAGAATAGCTGTCACCAGAAAAACAAATGATAACAAATGTTGACAGGGATGTGGGAAAGAGGAATCTTTATTCACTGCTGGTGACGTGTAAACTGCTACAGACATTATGGGAACCAGAGTGGAGTTTTCTTTTCTTTCTTCTTTCTCTTTTCTCTTTTTCTTTCTTTCTTTCTTTCTTTTTTGTTTGTTTGTTTTTTGAGACAGGGTGTCTCTGTGTAGTCTTGGCTGTGCTGGACTCGCTTTGTAGTCCAGGCTGGCCTCGAACTCACAGCGATCCGCCTGCCTCTGCCTCCCGAGTGCTGGGATTAAAGGCGTGCGCCACCACTGCCCGGCTTTATTTCTTTTCTTTTCTTTTTGAGACAGGGTTTCTTTGTGTAGCCCTGGCTGTCCTGGAACTCGCTTTGTAGATCAGGTTAACCTGGAACTCACAGAGATCTGCCTGCCTCTACCTACTGAGTGCTGAGATTAAAGGCATGTGCCACCACATATGGCTTAAAGTGGAATTTTCTGTATTTAAAAGAGAAAAAGGAAGAAAAGATGTACATATAAACTATCATATGACCCATCTGTTTTACTCCTGAGAATATGCTCAAAGGACTACATCCTTGCCCAGAGACACTTGCACATCCGTGTTCATAGTTGCTCTGTTCACAATAACTAGGAGATGGAATCAGCATAGATGTCCATCAGTCAATGAACAAATAATGGAAATATGGTACAGACGCACAGTGGGATCTTATTCAGCTGTACAAAAGAAAATGAAGTTATGACATTTTCAGGAAAATGGATGGGACTTGAAATTCAGTGCGATGCATCACTCAGGTTTAAAAAGACAAACACTGCCTGTTCTCATAGGTGGAGCTCAGCAGCTGATTTTGTTGCTGTTTTTGGGTTTGTTTGTTTGTTTGTCTGTTTGTTTGTTTCAGACAAGGGCTCTCCAGATAGCTCTAGATGTCCTGGAACTCACTATATAAACCAGACTGGTCTCAAACTAACAGAGATCCTCCTGCCTCTGTCTCCTGATTGCTGAGATTAAAGGCGTGTGTCACCACACGTGGCTGCCAGGTGCTAATTTTATATATATATATGCATTTATGTGTGAGTGAGTGTGTGTAGTTAGGAAAGAGTCCATAGGGGGGAAATCAGCTTTCAGAGAGAGGGGTGGGGAGGTTAATAAAACATAAGTCATAAGGGAGTATAAGGGAGACTATTTGGGGTAGTCAGGAATAGGGAGAGATGGGAGGAGCAGCCAAAACTAAGCAGGTGTGAGAATGCCAGAAGAAAACCAGTTACTTTGTGTGCTAATTTTAAAATTCATTATTTTGTTTCTTCTTAAAATGACCCACAAGCAATCCAATTTCTTTCTTTTTGGAGGCTGGAGGAGAAGCCTCATCCCACTCACCCCTGTGCTTCTTCTGAGGGAGACCCCATGGACACAGATTCACGAGTTGGTACCCGTAGGCATAAAGTTATCATGTAGTTTAAATGCTGGTTTCTGTACACCCTCCCCCCCCCCCCATGTCTGGTTGCAAGCTTTGTTCTGAGAATTTCCTGACTAAATGTTGTGTAAACTCTGCTCCCCAATTGTCCCCTTTGTGTCAATAAAGCAGCTTACAGCCATTCGATGAGCAGGGGAGAGAATAGGGCTGAAGGTTCCCAACAATCACATGGTGGTTCACAACCATCTGTAAAATTTAATCTGATGCCCTCTTTTGGCATACATCCAGATAGAGCACCCATATACATAAAAATAAACAAATAAATCTTTTTTAAAAATAGCCTTGGGGCTGGAGAGATGGCTCAGTGGTTAAGATTGCTGCCTGCTCTTCCAAAGGTCCTGAGTTCAGTTCCTGGCAATCACATGGTGGCTCACAACCATCTACAATGAGATCTGGTGCCCTCTTTTTGCGTGCAGGCAAAACACTGTATAATTAATAAATAAATAGTTTTTTAAAAAAAGAAACAAGAAGTCTCATTGATGTTAGAGAAAAAGCCAAATTTAAAAAAAAATAGCTTTGCTGGGCGTGGTGGCACACGCCTTTAATCCCAGCACTCGGGAGGCAAAGGCAGGCGGATCGCTGTGAGTTCGAGGCCAGCCTGGACTACAAAGTGAGTCCAGAACAGACAAGGCTACACAGAGAAACCCTGTCTCAGAAAACAAAAAACCAAAAACAAAAACACAAACATGTACCTGGGCCTGACGCCCTGCTCACAGCCATTTAAGGATGCTCTGGTTGTTGCTCCACACCATAATACTATCCTTGTCCCAGCATTGCCTGACTTCTGCCAGGAGAGAGCAGGCAGATGGTAACCTGCCCTAAAAGATTAGTAAAAATGATAATGTGACCGCCAACTTCAGAGCCTGGACACTGTATTCCAAGGGCGGGAGCCAGGGAGGATTGTTCAGGCCTCAGAGCTGGGCTGGTCAAAACATGTCAAAGTAGAGCCTGAGTGGGGCTTTCTGAAAAACATTATCCCCAAACACCAACATGTGATTGGATACAGAAAGCTGCTTGCTGACCAGGCAATCATTCCTTCACTGAAGCAGTGGGTCAGCCTCCGCTAAAATGACCTCTGTCCAGCGCTTCTGCCTTCTCTGCATATCTCTGATACCAGACTAGAACTTGTCTAGGTGACAATTGTAAAGACTGAGTCCAGGTGTGATGCTACAAGCCTGTAACCTCAGCATTTGGGAGGAAAAGGAGGAGGGAATGTCGGGAGTTCAAGGTCAGCCTGGTCATTCTCAACTACATAGTAAATTCCAGGCCTACTTGAATTACAGAACAACCTGACTCAATGGAGAAGGAGAAGAAGAGGAGAAGAAAAGAGTTGACACTTGGTGCCTGGAGAGATGGCTCGGAGGCTAAGAGCATTGACTGCTCTTCCAGAGGTCCTGAGTTCAATTCTCAGCAACTACATGGTGGCTCACAACCATCTATACTGTGATATGATGCCCTCTTCTGGCCTGCAGGTGTACATGCAGGCAGAGCACTGTATACATAATAATAATAATTTTTTTTTTAATCCTGGAAAGAAAATGGCAGCTGGGCATGGTGGCAACACACCTTTAATCCCAGCACTTGGGCAGCAGAGGTAGGCAGATCGCTGTGAGTTCAAGGCCAGCCTGGTTTACAAAGCAAGTCCAGGACAGCCAGGGCTCCACAGAGAAATCCTGTCTGGAAAACCAAAGAGAGAGAGAGAGAGAGAGAGAGAGAGAGAGGGAGAGCTAGCTGGGTGTGGTGACACACGCCTTTAATCCCAGCACTTGGGAGGCAGAGGCAGGTGGATCACTGTGAGTTCACAGCCAGCATGATCCACAAAGCAAGTCCAGTACAACCAAGATAATACAGAGAAACCCTGTCTTGAAAAACAGAAGAAGAAGAAGAAGAAGAAGAAGAAGAAGAAGAAGAAGAAGAAGAAGAAGAAGAAGAAGAAGAAGAAGAAGAAGAAGGAGAAATAAATTTTTAAAAGGCAACTACACGGATGGGAGATGCGGGCTGCCATGGACAGGAAAGCCGTTAGACATTTGATACAGGTCTTTCTTTTGTTTAGAATCTTTGTTCTCGTGGCTTGAGAGGATTTCCTATATAAGGTCCAGGTGGATGGCCACTTGTCCCCAGAGGCCAACTAGCATTTTCCTCTACCTGGTGGCTCTTTCCTTGTGATATGGGCAGGGGACGAGTGATAGACTCAGTCCATTCAGTGTTAACAAGGAAGGAGAGGAGCTGGGTGCATGACAGGCCTTAAGGATTATGCACCTGAAACCTTGAGTCTCTAGTCCCTGTTACCATTTTTGCTGCGTGCCCTGCTGTGCCCAGGCAGGTCCCCTAAGACCTTGCTGCCTCTCCTCCAGCAGTCAACAAAGATTCCTTCTGAATCGATGACAGTTTTCTTAGCCACCTGCTGTGTATGAGGTCAAGTTCATAATTAAATCACACATTTGCTTAGTCCTTTAAGGGAGACACAGGTTAACAGTAAACTTGTATTTCCTGATTTCTCAATACAAGGTTGAACAGGTATGGGGCCTTGCCCTGCCTGCTGCTGGTCTAAAACGTTTCCCACTGCCACGCGTGTGTGTTAAGATACTGAATGACCGATCACCCTGGTCCCCAGACCCTTTTAATAAGGTCTTAGGTATTCCCAGTGTGTTCTCAAACTCACTATGTAGCCAAGGATGGATTTGAACTTCTGATCCTCCTGTTTCTGTTTCTTGCGTGCTGGGATTACAGGCATGCACCACTCCGTCTGTTTTTATGCAGTTCTGGAGATGGAGGCCAAGGCTTTCTACATGCTAGCTAACCGAGCTACACTTGGATACCAGCCAAGATACCTCCCTTAGCCCTGTTCATTATTCATTTACAAATATTTTATTTGTCTTAAATGTAAGTATATGAATGCTTTGCCCTCATTTAAGTGCAACATGTATGTGCAATGCCTAATGTGGTCAGAAGGGGGCGGCAGATGTCCTGGAATTGCTATTACAGTCATTTGTGAGCTGCCAGCTGGGAACTGGGAATAGAACCCAGGTCCTCTGCAAGGACAGCAAGTGCTCCTAACTGCCCAGCCATCTCTCCAGCTCCTTCATAATATTCCTTATTCTTTAGCCATTTTCTCCACCTGTGAAGGAACACATTCTGTACCCGGATCTCCCCATACCTCCGGGACAGTAAGTACTGCAGGGGGTTGTGGGGAGTAAACTTGAGTTGCTAACCTGACACTCCAGCTGGAGGTAGGGAGCAGGCGAGGTCCCTGACTCACTGGCCAGAAGCCTGACAGCAGAGAGACCCTGACAGGTGACAGACATTTCTGAATTCCGATCTTGCTTAGGCACAAGAGCAGCCCTTGGGCTGGGCCAACCCACAACGCCTTATCCTGCCTTCACCCTACCCACCCTTAGCTAGCCACTAGTGGTCACTCTAAAAAAACCAAGATGTGTCCAGAGTGAGCAAGATGGCTCAAGTGGCATGTGCTGCCAAACTTGAGGACTTGCGTTCAATCCTCAGAACCCACACGATGGAAGGAGAAACAGATTCCTACAAGCTGTCCTCTGACCGCCACACTCACACTGAGGCACACACACACATGCACACATATGCACATGCATATATGCACATATATATACAAACACACACATACATAACACACACAGATACACACACATACATACATGTACATACAGATACACACAGGCCTACAAGTTGTCCTCTTACCTTCACATTCACACTGAGGCATACACACATAAATGCATGCACATACATGCATGCATACAAACAAACACACATGCATATACATACATGAACACACATAATACATACACAGATATACACGTGTGTGTATACACATACATGCATGCACATGCATGCATTCATACAAAACACACACAAGCATGTATTACATATACACAAATATACACATATACATGAACGCGCGCGCGCACACACACACACACACACATAAAATTTTGAAGTTTTAAAGTCTTCAGTATGCTAGGAAAAGGACTAAGGTCCCAAAACGACCAAACACAATTGGTGAAAACAAAAGTTGACTCGCACTGTCTTTTTTTTTTTTTTTAATTTACCTTTATTTTATATGAACCCGTGGTTTTAGATTTTTTTGTTTTGTTTTGGGGTGTGTTTGTTTGGTTGTTTTTGTCTGCATACATGTCTATGTGAGAGTGTCATATCTTGGAGTTACACACAGTTGTGAGCTGTCGTGTGGGTGCTGGGATTTGAGCCCAGGTCCTCTACAAGAGCAGTCAGTGTCCCCAATTACTGCGCCATCTCTCCAGCCCCAACTCGCACAGTTCTAATCTAGTATTTTGCAATCAGTAAACTTACCAGAGGCATAAAAGGCACTTAGTTTTGGTGTACTCGTTAGGTATGTGTTGTGGCTTCATGCTATTTATATTTTGAGTTACCTAGGAAGAGTTGGCCAGAGATGAGGCCACCCAAGGTCCAGAACAGGGCCTGGAGCCAGGAGTCTGGTCCCTAACATGGCTGCTCCTAGCTTGATGTTCTATCGTGCCACGCCCACCCCCTTCCTCCAGACCTTGCCTGCTTTATCACTGTCCCTTGAAGCATCTTGAGACCTGAACTGTGGAACTGTTCCACCCACCAGCGCTGACTGGGTCCTGGTGATTTTGTTTATGTGTTTTGTCTTTTCTTCCCAGGGATTGGAGCGGCAGGCAGGAAATGATCCTGAAAACAATGCCCACGTTGTTAATTGCTCCCTTATCCCAGTGGGTCTCTGCCAGTTGATCCTGGGCCAACAGGAAAGTTCTCTGGTCTTTGGGGTATTTTGGAAAAGAAGCAAGATAAATTCCACTCCACGACACTGAGCAGGAGGCAATGTGCTTCTTCTAGAAAATTCTCTCAAATTCCAGACAGCTGTTATTCCCTGTGCCTCCGCTGCACCACCTGAAGTGAGGCTGGCTTGCTATGTTGCTTCTGGTGGCTTTTGTTTTGTTTTTAAATACCGGTAGATTTTTTTTTTTTTTTTTTTTTTTTAGAATTAAATAAGAACTGGAAAGCCAATCTTGCTTGCTATAAATAGAAGGCAATCGTGAACCTTGGTTTCCATGAATACAAAATGCATCAGTAAATTCTAGCTCCAATCTGTTGCCTGCCTCAGGCTTTTAGCAAATAGCAGGGAGCACTGATGGTGTATTGACTCAGGAAGGAAGAAGGAGAGAAAATTGAAAACTGAAAAAGCCTCCTCAGCCTGTGAATTGGGGTCATTAAGAGCGTATCTAGGTCTTGTGCTGGGCAGCGAGGCTGTGAACACGCCGCAAAGTGTCTCCCAGAACCGTTTGAATTCAGAGTGCTAGGCAAATGCTCCCTACGTGGCCAGGTGGGGTGGGGTCGGGCTGGGCGTGAACATGAGGGCAAGCTATGAGGGTTGTGACAGGCCAGCTTTGAAAACCAGTAACCTTTAATGGAATGGGGGTATAGTCTGTGGTCTTGTGTGATGGGGGCAGCACCTGCTGCTGGCTTTTTGGGTCTCATAATCAGGGATGTGGGGTGAAGGGTCTCCTTACCTCACCCCCACCCTGACTCTGAGCCCTGGGGGGCGGGGAGGGGTGATCCATCTCTACTCTAGCCGAGCAAAGCTCCACTGCGACCCACGGCATTGATACCGACAATTCTTAAGAACATTCCTTGGCGGGCCACTTCTCCCCAGGCTTTCTTTGGACTTCTGGGACACTCAGGACCAATTACCCAGTAGGCTGCCAAGCGGAGGCAGGAGGGTGCAGCTGTCTCACTAGCTGGAGAGTTTTACCCCCAGGGGTGTGGGGTGGGGCAATGCTTAGGGCACTGAAGTGCAGCTTTGAGGAGACCGTCTCTGGAATCTCTCCCTCTCCCTCTCCCCCTCCCTCTCCCCCTCCCCCACCCCCTGGGGAGCTTCAGGTTCCACTTCCTTCTCTGGGTTTCTACTTCCTGTCTTACCCCCCAAGGAATTGGAGTGATGGGGTCAGGCTCAGGTGGAGCCTCACACTGGAGTCAGGGGTGTGTCCTTAAGCAAAATGTGTATGCACGTGAGCGAGCATATGTGTGCACATGTAAGTAAATGCCAGAAAACAACCTAAAGTGTCTTCAGGTGCCTCTTCTTCTTCTTCTTCTTCTTCTTCTTCTTCTTCTTTTTTTATTTAAGACAGTGTCTTTCATTGACCTGGAACTCTTCCCAGGCTAGGCTCATTGACCAATGAGCTCCAGGAACCTGTCTGTCTCTGTCACCCCATGATTGGAACTGCTACCACAGGGTACTACCAACGCAGTGCAGCAACATCTAAATTCCAGGGACTAATAGGCAGGGCTTTTCTGCTACAGCATGGGCTAAAACAACTGGGCCCCAAACTGAAATTTTTCTTGTTTCTTTGCTTGTTTTTAGTTTGATTTTGTTTGTTTTTCCCTAATAGTGAGGAAAGAATCTTTTATTGTTTGACATTACTAAAACATAGGATTTTTTTAAAAGATTTATTTATTTATTATTATTTACAGAGTATTCTGCCTGCATGTGAGCCATCAGGCCAGAAGAGGGCACCAGATCTCACTATAGATGGTTGTGAGCCACCACGTGGTTGCTGGGAACTGAACTCATGATCTTTGGAAGAACAGCCAGTGCCCTTAACCTCCAAGCCATCTCTCCAGTCCAACATAGGAGGTTTTTAAAAATGTATTTATTTGTATGTACATTTGGTGTTTGGCCTACATATATGTCTGTGTGAGGGAGTCGGATCCACTAGGATTTGCGTTACAGACAGTTGTTAGCTGCCATGTGGGTGCTGGGAATTGAACCTGGCTCCTCTGGAAGAGCTGTGTCCCCAGCCCCATAGGAGATTTTTTAAAGGTTTTGAGGTTTTTGGTTTTTGGTTTTGTTTTGTTTTGGTTTTTGGTTTTTCAAGACAGAGTTTCTCTGTGTAGCCTTGGCTGTCTTAGACTAGCTTTGTAGTCCAGGCTGGCCTCGAACTCACAAAGATCCTCCTGCCACTGCCTCTGGAGTGCTGGGATTACAGGCGTGCGCCACCACACCTGGCCTAAGACCCAAACTTCTAAACAGGTACAATATACTTAAAAATGTGTTTGGGGGCGCTGGAGAGATGGCTCAAGGGTTAAGAGCTCCGCCTGCTCTTCCAAAGGTCCTGAGTTCAATTCCCAGCAACCACATGGTGGCTCACAGCCATCTGTAATGTGATCTGATCCCCTCTTCTGGCATGCAGGTGTATATGCAGACAGAATAATGTATATATAATAAAAATAAATAAATCTTAATAAAATGTGTTTGGGCATTAAAGATGGAAAGGAGTTTAAATAAAGTGGAATACAGGGAAGGATGTTAAAATAAAAAAGAAAAATGAAGGATAAATATATCCAATAATTAATATATGCCTTTGATCCCAAAGACAGAGACAGAGACACATAGGTTCCTTGTGAGTTCGAGGCCAGCCTGATCTACAGAGTAAGTTCAAGGTTGCCGGGCTACACAGAGTAATCTTGTCTCAATAAGGATAGAGGAATACAATATTGAACATTATAGTGTGTAAAGTGTCCCAGATATAACTTACAATCCTACAGGTCAAGCAATTATAGACAGATAGATACTGATTATGCATACACACACACACACACACACACACACACACACACACACACACATATATATCTCAGAGTGGAAGAAAGGAGATATGCTTGCTTTGGGGAGATTTTACACTTGTTCCAACAGGAAAGGAAAAGCTATGTCTTCCATTCAAACTGATAAAAATCAGATATGACAGACGCCGACCCCCTGAAGATCTTGGACACACACAAGAAGAAACAAATCAAGACCAAAACAGGTGATGTATATGCTGGTCCCTCTATTGAGAATAGCTCTTTAAGATGCTAAATACATAAATGTCTAGCCAGGAGTGGTGGCACATGCCTTTGATCCCAGTACTCGGAGGCAGAGGCAGGTGGATGGATATGAGTTCGAGGCCAGCCTGGTCTACAAAGGGAGTCCAGGACAGCCAGGGCTACACAGAGAAACCCTGTCTCAAAAAAAACAAACAAACAAACAAAAAACCCAAAAGAAAACCCATAAATCTCTATACATATCCAAAAATTCTTGTTGGACACCTAATCCTCAAGACTTATTATGGCATTCCTTTATATGATATAAATAAAATTTTATATTACAGTTTGGTCCCTGACCAAACTAGCTTATAGAGAGAGACAGATGTCTTTCTCCCACTCAAACAAAGAACAAAGAGTCATCTCTAATTGATCTGTGTGTACTTTGCATTCCATACTTAAGTTATTATAGAACTATATATTGCTTATGAGAGTTTATATATTTACAGAACAAAAGGACTGAACATCGATGCAGTACGAGCGACTTTGACAAGACTCATCCACCAGGATGCTGAAACGCTAAAGCACATCATTTCAGCATCCCGTACAATCCAGCATCACACTGCTCCCATTGCTGATTCATGAAAACTTGCTTCCAGGACGGCTTCAAGGCAGCTAGCTCAAATCGTCCCGCATCACAGACTGTTCCAAACAGGACTTCGTTTAAACCTGCATTTTTCCCAACCCTTAGAGACTGGATAACAAATGCTACTGCTAGTTTACTTAACCATTTTCCCTATTTTATTTGGGCCCCCCCAAAAGGTATCCTATGTCCCAAATCAGCAGGGAGCAATCTTTTTTTGTGGGGGGGGGGTGGTTCAAGACAGGGTTTCTTTGTGTAGCCCTGGCTGTCCTGGACTCACTTTGTAGATCAGGCTGGCCTCGAACTCACAACGATCCGCCTGCCTCTGCCTCCTGAGTGCTGGGATTAAAGGCGTGCGCCACCACGCCCTGCTCGCAGGGAGCAGTCTTAAGAAGAATGACGTCCCAGTCCCTTAGGTTGAGGTAGGTGGGTTTTGGTTATTCTGTTGGGCAATGGGTGCGTCTGTCACCATTTAAGAGAGTTAGTTACAGGTTATTAAACAGTCTTGATGAGAAACAAAACAAAACAAGGTTTAGAAACTTAGATTTCTGTCTTTCCTTTTCTCTATCCTTTTTTTTATCTATAAGCCTTTTATTTATTTATTTATTTTATTAATTTATTCTTGTTACATCTCAATGGTTATCCCATCCCTTGTATCCTCCCATTCCTCCCCCTCCTATTTTCCCCTTACTTCCCTCCCCCTTTATATGCTCATAGGGTATCAAGTCTCTTCTTGGTAGCCTGCTATCCTTCCTCTGGGTGCCACCATTCTCTATCCTCCTTTCTACTTTCTTTCTTAGGGAAAGGGAAAGGGATTGAGAAGAAAAGGGGGAAACATAGGAATATCATATAGGAATAATATAGGAAAATAGGATAATGATATATTATTGAATCTACTCTTCAACTTAAAGCTACTGTCATTATCAAATAAGATTAATTTTGCTTACATTAATATAGATTATTGTATATTACTACAGGTCTACGGTTTTCATTGGAATACATCTTTGTATATTGATACAAAAATTAAGGTCGTTACGACATAATGCATATTATATATATATACTTTTTTGTTGTTGATTTTTGAAACAGGGTTTCTCTGTGTAGCCTTGGCTGTCTCCTGAATTCACTTAGTAGACCAGGCTGGCCCCAAACTCAGAGATCCACTTGCCTCTGCCTCCCAAGTGCTGGGATTAAAAGTGTGGGCCACCACGCCTGGCTCCATAATGTATATTTCAACTCTTGTATAAGATATTATACCTATGTAACTCATTTAAAGATGCAATGTTTCCTTCTAGTCCTTTATATAGCTACTTTTATAATCTATTTAGATAATTAAGTAATTCAAGTTAGTAGCCAGTCAATCGAGCTCATTGTCATGCCGGATACTAGATTGTCACAAAAATATACATCCTAGTTTAGACAGACAGTAAATAGTTAGAAACAAACAATGTTTGCCTATTCAGATGTGCTATAGATAGACAGATAGACAGACGGTCTTTAAAAATCTCAGAGACCTACAGAATATGACAGTGAAAGTTTTTTTTTAATTAATTTAATGCTTTTGGGGGGGGGGTTTGAGACAGGATTTCTCTATATAGCCTTGGCTGTCCTGGACTCACTTTGTAGACCAGGCTGGCCTCGAACCCACAGCGATCTGCCTGCCTCTGCCTCCCGAGTGCTGGGATTAAAGGCGTGCGCCACCACGCCCGCACAATTTAATGCTTTTTTGACTTGAGACATTTCAGCTCCTAGCAGCACCCCGTTCAACTTGGAAGAAGATGATGAGCATCAAAAAAATCTCCATTAAAAAAAAGAAAAAAAATCTCCATTAGGAAATGGTTTCTACTGGGCAAAGAAAATCCCCTATTCCCTCTGCACACAGAATTCTGTCCGAAATGGACAAGACTTAGATGCAGGCAAAGATGACTGGCTAGTTCTGCCAAGACAAGGTAAGATGTCCTTCATATTTCCTGCCTCACAAAAATAGCTGTCAGGCCTACTGGTCCAGAAGGCTGAAAACGATGCTCCAGTGTTACAGGAAAATACTGGGTGACTGACCTGACATCAAACTGCCTCTGTCATCTATAGCTTTGGAAGCTGCTTGCCTGCACTTTCTGCTTACTCAGGTAATAATTTTATTCCTTCTCAAGTGTCTGATGGGGTTGAAGACAATAGTTACAGTCTCACAGATAGACTTAAATTGTTTAGGATTTTAAAAGATGTTTTAAGTTTAAGAAGATGTTAAGTTGGTAACACAAATTAGGATAGAAATTGAGTTAGGTACAGAACTTTAAACTCATCAAAATAAGATAAATAATAGAATATTTTTCCTAAGTTGCCAAATACATGTAGACTGGACATTGGGAGTGTATAATATACCTTATAGTTATCATAATTGTTTCATATTTACTGTTGTACTAGTTATTATTAAAAGAAAAAGAACCCTTTATTAGGCAAAAAGGGGGAAATGTTGGAGTTGATCTGGAGCTACTATGTATTCAGTGTTAATTGCTTGCCCCCCAAGATCCTTATTGTCCTATGAGCAAACTCTCTTGTATCCAAGGTAAAACTGTATCCAAAGTAATATTGGGTAAACCTTGCCTCCCAAATTACCCCCTGGTTGGATAGTAAAAGTTGCTGACAGCCTATAGTTGGTCAGAGAGAGAAATGAAAGCAGGACTTCCTGGGAGAAAGGAACTCTGGGAAGAAAAGAGGAAAGTCCTTTCAGCAGGAGACATGAGAGGAGATGCATGTGACCATAGGCCACGTGGCTTGATGGGTGGGGCTAGGCGGTCGGGTTATTAAATGGTTAGTTGAGAGTCTGCCCAGCTAAGGCCTAAGCTTTGAAATTTTATAACGTCTCGGTGTCTTTATTTTTATGGCTGAAGGGCCACCCAGGGTGTTACAACAAAACCCAGGGTGCTACAACAAATAGGCCCATGAACAAAATGACCATGGTAACAGAGACGGAGGTTATGCGTGGGCTTGACAACACGGACTTCAACTCACTAGGGCTGACCTGGCTACAGCTGCTACCGAGCAGCAGGTCAGCCAACAGCAGAGATCAGCACTTAACTTCCAGTATGACATCATTCTCTGGGGTGACCAGAAGGTGACTACATTAGACCATTTCCCCCATGGAAAAGACAATGCTTTGTCCTTACTGGAGTAGAACTTATTCTGGTTATGGATTTGCCTTTCCTGCGTGTAATGCTTCTGCTAAAGCCACCACCCATGGCCATACAGAATGCCTTATCCACGACATGATATTTATTCCACACAGTATTGCTTCTGACCAAGGAACTCACTTCACAGCCAGAGAAGAGCTACAGTGGACCCACGATCATGGAATCTGATGGCCTTACCACGTCCTCACCATCCTGAAGCTCCTGCCCAGAGAGAGTGATGGAATGGTCTTTTGATGACACAGTTACAGATCCAATTAGATGGCAGCAGCCTGGAGGGCTGGGGTAAGGTATTCCAGAAGGCACTGTGTGCTTTGAGTCAGTGTATGGCAGTCTCTTTCATAGCCAGGATCCACAAGAGCCCATGACTTGAGGGGTGGAAAAAAGGAACAGTTCCACTCTCTACCACCCATAGTGACCCACAAGGAAATTTTTTGCTTCTTGTTTCTCTGACCTTAAGTTCTGCTAGTACCAGAGGGAGGAGTGAATGCTCCTGCGAGCAACCACAACAAACACCCATTGAACTGGAAGCTCACACGTCCCTCTTGTCGCTTTGGGCTTCTGATGCCCTTAAGCTAACAGGCCCAGAAAGGAATTAACAGTGTTAGGAGGGAGATTGACCCAGATTGCCGAGGGAAGTTGGGGTTGCTTCTCCACAAAGGAGGTAAGAAGGATCATGTCTGGATGCAGGAGATCCTTTAGGGCGTCTCCTGGTGCTACCATCTCCTGTGATTAAAGGCAATGGGAAACTACCACAGCCTAACCCAGGCAGGATGACAAGGGGCACAGACCCGTCAGGAGTGAGGGGATGGGTCACCCCTCCACATAAAGAGCCAAGACCAGGTGCAGTGCTTGCTGAGGGTGGAAGAACGTAGAATGTGCAGTAGAGAAAGGTGGTTATAAATAACAGCTAAAGTCATGTGACCAGCTGCAGAATTGAGGATTATCATTGACACGAATGCTTCTGTCGTATTTTCTCAAGAACGTGTTTGGGCAAATATTTGTGTCTTCTTTGGTCAGTGTCTTTGTCATCTAATGCAGCATCAATTGAGAGAATATCAGTGGTTATCATATTCAAATTTTGAGATGCCAAATGAATGTCCCTCAAGGGACAAGGCCACCTATTGTAAAATACATAATGTGTTTGTGGTTGTATGTGGGATAGTTATATCATGTTATGCATAATTATGACCTAGTATTGTTTTTTCATTTGGAAATTAAGCATGGCCTAAGGAGATAGGATCGTGTCAAGTTGTCAAGGGGTGGGTTTTGTGGTGGTTGTTCTTGGTTGTCAATCTGACTACATCTGGAATTAAAACCCAAGTGGCTGGGTATGCCCTGTGAGGTTTTTTTGTGTGTGTGTGTGATCTGAAGTGGGAAGAACCAGCCTAAATCCAGATGTTTTGAGGTGAGAAGGTCCACCTTGAATGTGGGCCACACCTTCCTGGTGGCAGCCTATATAAAGGATAAAACTGGAAGCACTTGTCCTTATGTCCTTAGCCTGTTTGCCTCTCTCTCTCTCTCTCTCTCTCTCTCTCTCTCTCTCTCTCTCTCTCTCTCTCTCTCTGGCTAGTTCATTTCACTGGCATTAGAGCCCACTTCTTCAGGATTCCAGCATCTACTGAAGACCCACTGAGGCATCCAGCCTTGCAGGTGCGCTGAACAACTATTGAATTCTTGGACTTTCCATAGGGAGACAGCCATTTTGGGAAAAGTTAGACTACAGACTGTAAGGTATATATATAGAGATATATAGATTCATCCTATTAGTTCTGTTCCTCTAGAGGATCCTGACTAACACAGCTCCTAAATAACGAGCCAAGGAGAACCTTCTTTTTTTTTTTTATAAGTGAATGACCTTAGGTGTTTTGTCACAGGACCAGAGACACAACTAATGTGGCTGTCTTTGGCTTCTCTTTGCTCCTATGCTGAAGACGTGATTTCAGGTCATGGATGACTAAGCCATCTCTCCATCCCAGAACCAGAGACATCTAATCTTCACCCTGCTGTGGTTCTCCAACTAATACTTATCTCTCACCTTCCCCCACCCCGCCACCCCAGACAGGGTTTCTCTGTGTAACAGCCCTGGCTGTCCTGCACTCACTTTGTAGACCAGGCTGGCCTCGAACTCACAGAGATCTTCCTGCCTCTGCCTGCCGAGTGGTGGGATTAAAGGTGTGTGCCACCACACATGGCTCTTATCTCCCATCATTGCCTCTTGACTATAACTTGCAGGCAGGGGCCTTGGTTATTTTATTTGTTTGTTTGTTTGTTTGGTGTTTTAGATAGGGTTTCTCTGAGTAACAACCCTAGCCGGCCTAGACCTCCCTTTGTTTTTTGGTTTTGGTTTTTTCAAGACAGAGTCTCTCTGTGTTAGCCTTGGCTGTCCTGAACTTGCTTTGTAGACCAGGCTGGCCTCGAACTCACAGCGATCCGCCTGCTTCTGCCTCCCAAGTGCTGAGACTAAAGGCATGCGCCACCGCGTCCAGCACTAGACCTCCCTTTGTTAACCGGAGTTAGGAGGATCCCTGGGCTTGCTGGCCAGATGTTCTAGCCAATCAGAGAGCTTCAGGCCAGCAATGAGACCCTGTCTCAAAAATTAGGCTAGATAGCAGCGAAGAGACCTGAAGTCAACCTCTGGCCTCCACACGTGTGTGTACACGTCAGTATGTACATACACATACAAACACATGAATACACACCCAAATTCTGACAAGAATGTGTAGTAAAGGCAACTTGGCATTTCCTACAAAACTAAATGTACTTTGAAGTCTGACCCAGCAGGCTTCCTTCTTGGCAAGTGACTCAAAAGAGCTGAAAAGAAGTCCACACACACACACACAAAACTTGTGCCTACGTGTCTATAGCAGCTTTGTTCATGACTGTCTGAATTGTGAGCAACGTTGTCCTTCAGCAGGCAATGAGTCGACATGCCATACTGTCTACAGACAATGGGATATTATTCAGTGGGGGAAAGGCAATTGGCCATTAGGCCACAGAAAGAGCCTCTACTGTATCTTACTAGGAAAGACGCCAACGAGTCAATGTCACCTTTTACTGATTTCCAACTGTGATGTTTTGGAAGAAAAGCAAAGCTATGAAGACGGTAAGAAAGATCAGTAGCTGACAGGGCAGAGGTGGAGATGGTGGACAGACAGAGGGAGCAAAGCGTAGAGGGCTTTAGGGCAGAGAAACTGTTTCATCTATCACCACAGTGACAGGGGCCAGTCCAGACCCATAGTGTGCCCCACAGCAAGAGCGAGCCTCTCTGCACACTTTGGACACTGGGAGGCGATTTGTTCTTTGGAAGTGACATATGACTATGGTTGGGAATAAAAGAGGAGGCTTCCTGTGTGTGGAGTGGGAAGGGTATGGGAAAATTGTTTCATCCAGTCATCCTTGCCGAGAGCCTAAACCTACTATAAAAAAAAAAATTTTTTTTTTTTGAAATTTGTTTTGTTACATTTTATGTATTTGGGGCATGCATGTACATACGCAGGCACACACAGAGTTGGAGGACAACTCGTGGGGTCTGGTTCTTAGAAGCCTGAGTCCCTGAGATCAATCCCAGATTGTCACACACCAGGCAAGTGCTCTACCGCTATGCTACAGCTCCAACCCCTAAAAACGTTTTGTTTTTTGTTTTGTTTGGAAGGGCCTGAGGATGTAGCAGAGATGGTAAAGTGCTTACCCATTGTTCACAAAGCCCCGGGCTCCGCCCCTGCTGCATGATCTATAATCTTAGCACTCAGGAAGTGGAGGCAGGAGAATCAGGAGGAGGACCTGAGGAAAGACCGGAAGGAGGAGGAGGAGGAGGAGCAGGGGGAGGAGCAAAGGGAGGACAAGTATTTATGGATGTAAATGGTTCTTCTGACTCTAATCCAGAAGTCAGAGTCTGCAAATTAGCTGCCCCCAGGCAAATTCTCACGGGAGCAGAGCAGGTTCATTTGCATGAGTCCAGGGTGCCACTCAGTGACAACCCACTGCGTAGATGCTCCCGAACTCCCATGCTGCCATGGACAAGGGTGTGTGGGAAGGGTCGTTTGAAGGCTTCCCTAGATGAAAGGCAAGATGTAGCAGTTTTATTTCTGGGTTGTCCCGGTGTCTGGGGTCAGTGCCTGCCTGGAGACTTCCCTGGAGAAGGGCTTTGCAACAACTGATTCTGGCAAACCTTTGTCCTAGTTAGATAAGGAAGTCCAGTTCAGATTTCCTTCTGGGGCCAGTGAGATGGCTCAGCAGGGAACGAGTGAAGTAGAGGCCTTGTCCTGGGCTGTTGTTTAGACATGACTCTCCCCGCATCCTCAACACACATGCACACAGGAGGCTGCTGTGTTAAAGCTTCATCCCCAGGTGGGAAATCTCATCACTGGGAGGTGTTTGGACCAGAATCTGGGGCTGGAGAAGTGGCTCAGCAGTTAAGAGGACTGGCAGAAGGCCCCGGGGTTAATTCCTAGCATCTATATGGAAACTCACAACTGCCTGTCACTCCAGTTCCAGGGGATCTGCCTCCCTCTTCCGGCCTTCACGGGCACCAGGCAAGCACACGGTGCACAAACCTGCATGCAGGCAAAACACCCATCTACATAATAAAATGAAATAAATCTTTGCTAGGCATGGTGACTCAAACCTTTAATCACAGCACTCAGGAGACAGAAAAGGGCGGATCCTTATGAGGTCAAGGCCAGCTTGGTTTACTAGTGAATTCTAAAACATGCAGGGCTGTGTAGGAAATGAGGACTTTTGGAGGTGGGGCCTGGTTGGAAGAACTAAGTCATTAGGAGCCTGTTCTTAGAAGTGATATCTTCGCCTGGCGTGGTGGCGCACGCCTTTAATCCCAGCACTCGGGAAGCCTAGGCAGTTGGATCGCTGTGAGTTCGAGGCCAGCCTGGTCTACAAAGGGAGTCCAGGACAGCCAAGGCTACACAGAGAAACCCTGTCTGGAAAAACCAAAAAAGAAAAAAAAGAAAAGAAGTGATATCTTCTTTCTTTCTTCTTTTTAATTTTTCGAGACAAGGTTTCTCTGTGTAGCCTTGGCTGTCCTGGAACTCACTCTATAGGCCATGCTGGCCTTGATCTCAGAGATCCATCTTCATCTGCCTCCCTAGTGCTAGGATCAAAGGCATGTGCCAGGCCTAGAAGTGAAATCCTGTCCCAGGTGTCTCTGTCTCCTTCAGCTTCCTGGCAGCCATCAACTGAGCAGCTCTTCTTCGTGTCCCCAGCCTCCACCCTGGAGTCCTACCTTGCCACGTACTGAAAGCATGACTCCAGCTGGCTGTGGCAGGAAACCTCAAAAACTGACATAAATCCTTCCCTTACATTATTTTCCTCAGAAATTTGTCTCAGTGACAAAAAAAAAAAAGTCTAACTAATACAATATGCAAAAATGAACTGGAATTAGATCAAAGACCTATACAGTTCTAGGAAGGAAACAAAAGGCCCTCTGTTTGTGAACTTTGGTTTAGAAATGGGTTCTTTTTTTAAAAAATTATTTATTTAATCATGTATACAATGTCTGTCTGCACATTTACCTGCAGTCCAGAAGAAGGCACCAGATCTCATTATAGATGGCTTTGAGCCACCAGGTTGGGAATTGAACTCAGGACCTTTGGAACAATAGTCAGTGCTCTTAACCTCTGAGCCATCTCTCCAGCCCTAGAAATGGGTTCTTAAGTATGACTCCAAATGCACAGACTACAAAAGAGGAAATAGATGAGTTAAAAGTTCTCGTCCATCAAAAGACATGAAAAATTAAAAATGCCCACAGAGTAAGAGATTGAAAAACATAGGTCTGATGCAGTCTAAAGGCTGGGGATGTGGCCCAGCAGCATATAAGACAAAAGTGAAAAATATGACATTCATAAAGGTCTAGCATCCAAAGTGTGTGGAGAAATCCCAGGACGGGTGAGGTAACTCTTCCTATAACCCTACTGCTTGGGGAGTAGAGGCAGGAGGGCCAGAGGGTCAAAGCCATCCTTAGCTATGTAGTAAGTTTGCTGCCAACCTGAGCTATGTGACTCTAGGTCTCAACACAATAATGATTAAGAGTGGAGAAACGACTAAATCCACAAAACAACACCATCATAGTGACAATAGTGGAGAAATGACTAAATCAACACTGCTCCAAAGACACACAAATGGCTGATAAACACCAACGCCATTCGCCCCCTGGGAAATACAAATAAAGACCAAGGTGGGACAAAGTATATCCTACTGTGGAACAGCAATAACTGAAGTCACAGGTGATGGGAGGCCACCAGCTGCTTGTGGGTGAGTAACTCAGAGCTGGGACAGCTGGGCTGTAGTTCCTCAGAATATGAAAGATCTGATTGCCGTGTGACCCGGTGACACCACTCCTTTATAGTGGTCACTCCTTTTGAGTGACGCCACTCCAAATAAAATCTATTTTTTATCTTGGTTTCTTATATCTCTTCCTCCTTTCTCCACCCCGATCCCTTCCAACATCCCAACACCAGGTAGGAGACAAAGAAGGTTAGTGGGGAGACGGGGCGTAGCTCTCTTTGGCTACTTCCTGCTGTGTTATAGGATGTTTGATCCCATTATGATCCCTGAGATTGTGAGTGGTAAAAACTTGTCTTTGGTCCCAATGTGATCCCCTGAGATTGTGAACTATAAAAATCTGTATTTGATACCACTGTGATCCCTGAGATTGAACTGTAAATCCCCATTTCTTGTGGTTGAGCCCTAACACACCTTTAACCCAAGGCCTTTCTGTTTATTGTAAACAGGTGATTAAGGTGTGGCTCAGCCAGCCTTCCACACACCTTTAATCCTAGAGCTAACTGTACACAGCATTTAATAAAGTTAACCCTAGGTCAAGAGGCAGGGCAAGAAAGCAGCTGACAGGGATTAAAGAGCTGGAGGGACTTTGAGTCGGGGGTTTATTTAAGACAGCTGTAGAAGCAGACGGAGTCTTTGGTTTTTGATGCTTTAGCCTCTTTAGGTTGAGATTTTAGCTCAGCTCTTAGCTCTCTAGCCCTTGAACTCCTCAGCTTCTTGGCCTTTGGCTTTTCAGGCTTTGAGCTAGCAAGCCTTTGGCCTTGGGTTTTTTTTGGCCTTTTTCTCCTGGACTGCCAGCTGAGCTAGCAAGCCTTTTTGGCCTTCTCCATTGGGACGTGAGCTGAGCCAGAAGTTCAGCTGGGTGCTCTACCTGTTTCTCTGAGCTAGCAGGTTTTTCACCACAGCATCTGGCTCCTGAGTCTTTATTGGTCAAGTACAACCATCAGGGGGCCTGGAGAGGTGGCTCAGTGGTTAAGAGCACTGATTGGTCTTCTTAGAGGTCATGAGTTCAATTCCCAGCAATCACATGGTGGCTCACAACCATCTATAATATGATCTGATGCCCTCATCTGTGCTGCAGATGTACATGCAGACAAAGCACCGTATACATAATAAATAAATAAATAAACAAACAAACAAGGATTTCCAATTAAAACAACACTGTTGTTTAGGGTTGTCAGTTTCTTCAGGGCAACACCAATCTCCATTGTCAGGATATTCAGCCAGCAACAGCAAACGCAGCAGCAGCCTTCTCTTCCTCCTCCAACCTTTTTTCTAGCCTCTCTCTCTTTCTCCCTCCCTCTCTCTCTCTCTCTCTCTCTCTCTCTCTGGGATCTCATATTTATACTTTCTCAGAGTCCACCCAAGATGTTTTCCAACTGGCAAAGACCAGGCCTCCATATGAGGTAGTCTCCTGCTGACAAAGATCACGTGCCTTCTCACAAGGCTATAACTAGCTGTGGACAAACTGGAAAAGCCCCCGTATCCCACTCCCGGGATTAAAACAAAAACGTCCTTACATAACATAATTGAGTTTTTAAAGAAACCAAAACTTCCACAACAACCCCTGATGGACAATCAAGAGTTCACACAAGCATTTAAACCAGCAGTTCTCAACCTGTGAGTCGAAACCCCTTTGGGGATCGCATATCAGATAGTCACATTATCACCCATAACAGTAGCACAATTACAGTTATGAAGTAGCCATGAAGTGATTTTATGGTTGGGCGTCACCACAGCTTGAGGAACTGTATTAAAGGGTCTCAGCATTAGGAAGGTTAAGAACCGTTGGTTTGGTCCTTTTTTTCCTTTCTGCTGGGTGCCGGCTGCTTGCTGGGCAAGTTCATGAAACCTGGGAAAGTGGTGCTGGTCCTGGCTGGGCGCTACTCAGAATGCAAAGCTGCCATTGTGAAGAATATTGATGATGGTACTTTAGACCGCCCTGACAGCCATGCTCTGCTGGCTGATGGCACCTCAGACCACCCTGACAGCCATGCCCTGGTGGCTGATGGCACCTCAGACCGCCCTGACAGCCATGCCCTGGTGGCTGATGGCACCTCAGACCGCCCTGACAGCCATGCCCTGGTGGCTGATGGCACCTCAGACCGCCCTGACAGCCATGCCCTGGTGGCTGATGGCACCTCAGACCGCCCTGACAGCCATGCCCTGGTGGCTGATGGCACCTTAGACCGCCATGACAGCCATGCCCTGGTGGCTGATGGCACCTCAGACTGCCCTGACCGCCATACCCTGCTGGCTGGAATTGACCGCTATCCCCGAAAAGTGAGCTGCCACGGGCAAGAAGAAAATCACCAAGAGGTCAAAGATCAAGTCCTTTGTGAAAGTTTCTAACTACAGTCACCTCATGCCCACCAAGCACTCTGTGGATATCCCCTTGGACAAGACTGTTGTCAACAAGGATGTCTTTAGAAACACAGCCCTAGAGATGGCTTAGTGGTTAAGAGCACCGCCTGCTCTTCCAAAGGTCCTGAGTTCAATTCCCAGCAACCACATGGTGGCTTACAACCATCTATAATGTAACCTGGTGCCCTCATCTGGCCTGCAGGTAAACAAGCAGACAACACTGTATACATAATGATAAAACAAAATCTTTTAAAAAATAAAAAAAAAAAAGAAACCCAGCCCTGAAACATAAGGTCAGGCAGGAGGCCAAGGTCAAGTTTGAGGACTGATACAAGACAGGGAAGAACATATGGTTTTTCCAGAAGCTTCGTGTTTAGGTATATATTCATTCTCATCATTAAAAAAAAAAAAAAAAAAAAAAGGAACCATTGGTTTAAACAGTAATGTCATAGTACCAGGCATGGTGGTAGCTCCCAGAACTTCAGGAGGCTGAGGCAGGAAGATCACAAGTTCAAGGACAGCCTGGGCTACATGAGTGAGATTGTCTCAAAAATATAAACACAAGCTGGGCAGTGGTGGCGCATGCCTTTAATCCCAGCACTTGGGAGGCAGGGGCAGGTGGATCACTGTGAGTTCAAGGCCAGCCTGGTCTACAAAGCGAGCTCAGGACAGCCAGGACTACACAGAGAAACCCTATCTCGAAAAACCATAAAAAACAACAACAACACAAGACAAAAGCAGAAACTAAAAGGTTTTGATCTGGCGTTCAGAGCAGTACTACTCACAGTGGTAAAAACACCTCAATGTCCATCAACTCGTGAGCCAGTGAAGGCTGGTACACACACACACACACACACACACACACACACACACACACACACTGTAGTGTGATATTCAGAATGCAGCACAGCATGTGCTACAACAGGGAGAGATCTTTCTGTGTGTTCTGAGTCAGGGTCTCTGGGAGCCCAAGCTGCCCTCAGACTTCCTCTGTAACTGAGGAGAGCCTTGAACTTCTGATCTTCCTGCCTCTACCTCCCAGACATTGGGATTCCAGATGTACACTAGAGCTTCTGGCTGGAAAGTTCTTGAAAATTGTGCCGAAAGAAGGAAACCAAGCATAAAAAAAGCCACACTATGCTTATTTGCTTGTGATGTGAGAAAAGACGTTAGACCCAAAGAGAGAAAGTCTGCTCACAATAGCACAGAGCACAGTGATGGAGGGAGTGACTGTTTAACAGGTGCAAGGAGCGGGAATGGGGGAGACAAAGGCATTCTGGGACAGAAGCATTCGCACCGTTATAACGGTTCTACCTAAAGGACGCATTGGCTCTCCTCTGCCATTTCAGACTAAGAGAAAATATCAGAAGTAAGAAACAAGCCCTTACTGGGTGTGGTGGGTGTGGTGGCGCACACCTTTAATGCCAGAACTCGGGAGGCAGAGGCAGGTGGATCTTTATGAGTTCAAGGCCAGCCTGGTTTACATAGAATCCAGGACAGGCAAGGCTACATATAGAAACCCTGTCTTGAAAAAAAAGAAAGAAAAAGAAACAAACAAAGAAACACAGAAACAAAGAAACAAGCCCATGCCAGGCACCAAAGTGATTTTTGTGTCTGGTCCAAGACTTTCATCGGTTTATAAATTACCCGGTCTAAGGTGTTTTCTTATAGCAGCAGGGGTTACCTAAGACAGTTGCCCACCAATGTAAACACCATGGAGGCACTGTATGTACACTGTAAAGTAGTTTAAAAGGCAAGTCTTATGTTAGATGAATTTTACCCCCGAATGGATTTTTTTTTCTGTTGTTTTTATTTCAGACATGATCTCATGTAGCCCGGTGTTCCGAACAGCCTGGATAATGACCTATACACCCCATATTTTCAGCTTTGAATGAGTGAGTTTTTAGGGATACAACAAACCAAAGAACCAAAGTAAAAGAATAAGTAGCAAACAAGAAATGAGGTAGGGAGAGAGATGAGCTAGGGGGCTGGAGAGATGGCTCAGCGGTCAAGAGCACTGTCTGCTCTTTCAGAGGTCCTGAGTTCAGTTCCCAGCAACCACATGGCAGTTCACAACTGTCTGTAACTCCAGTTCCAGAGTATTTGACATGCTCTCACAGACATACATTCAAGCAAAACACCAGTGCAAATAAAATAAACAATTTTTTAAAAAAAGGATGATCTAAAAAAAAAATAAATAAAAATAAAAATAAAATGGGTAATCTAATTGGGAACTCAAAACGTCCAACAGAAATTAACAGGGAAGCCCCTGAATGGGTCTTCTGTCCATGGTGAAGATTCAGCATTCTCTTTCCCTCTGCTGGAACTTTTTGTTTGTTTGTTTGTTTTTTGAGACAGGGTTTCTCTGTGTAGCCTTGGCTGTCCTGGACTCACTTTGTAGTCCAGACTGGCCTCTAACCCACAGCGATCTGCCTGCCTCTGCCTCCCAAGTGCTGGGATTAAAGGCGTGCGCCACCACGCCCGGCTGGAACTCTTTTTTTTATTAGTTTTTTAAGACATTTTTTTTTTATTACATATACAGTGTTCTGCCTGCATGTACACCTGCATGCCAGAAGAGGGCACCAGATCTCATGATAGATGGCTATGAGCCACCATGTGGTTTCCGGGAATTGAACTCAGGACCTTTGGAAGAGCAGGCAGCGCTCTTAGCCTCTGAGCCATCTCTCCAGCCCCCTAGGGATAACATTTTTAAGTGTGGTGGCTGTAGCACACTAAGCATCCCTATGCCAACTACAGAAGCCCAAGCATTTGGGGGTGATGAGTCGGACATCTGTCTGCAGCGTCTTCTCATGTGGTTTAAAAAAGTCACACAGCTGTACTGTCCAACACCACAGCCACTAGCCACAGGTAGTGATTTATGCATAAATTTACATTAATTAAAAATGAATGCCACCAAAGAGCCCGTCCCCCCATTAGTAGCCACATTTTAAGTGCCCAGTAGCCACCTGGGGCCAGTGGGCAAAGTCCTGAGCCATCTAAGTGTAGGGCCCTCTCTCATACAGAAAGTTCTAGTAGCCAGTGCTGAGGCATGCAGACAAGGAGAGCAAATGTAGTGAAGAAAGTGAAATGTAGTGAAGAATGTAGTGAAGAAAGTGGTGAATGACAGGTCTTCAGGAATGTGTGCCGTGACTGTCCAAGTGCTTTGGAAAGTTCCAGAACACTGTCGAACAGTGCTTGTGCTTGTTCACCCATCCCGTTCCTGGTACCTTCTCTCTGGGGTGAGTTATGTGTAGAATACGGGGTGCTCTTTGTGCCCCTGAAGACACATGACTGGGTAGGGATTGTGCAGTTAAAATGTGACTTTGTGTTTAGTGACTTAAACTTCCTTAGCCAAGCACCTATTTAAAAAAATCAAAACGAGCCAGGCGTGATGGCACACGCCTTTAATCCCAGCACTTGGGAGGCAGAGGCAGGCGGATTGCGGTGAGTTCGAGGCCAGCCTGATCTACAAAGCGAGTCTAGGACAGCCATGGCTACACAGAGAAACCTTGTCTCCAAAACAAAACAAAACAAAACAAATCAAAATGTCTGAAAAGAGAAGATCTTTCCTCTGGGGTTCAAGAACGCTCTTAGCTCTGGTCCAAGCACAAAGCAAATGGCTCTTATTTTTTACATTTGTTTGTTTGTTTTTTGGGGGCCCCGTGCATGTGTGGAAGTCAGAGGACAGCTTGTGGGTGTCCTTTCTCTTCCTCCATCATGTGGGTCCCAGGCATGGAATTCCGGTTGTCAGTGTGGGTGGGTGAGTCCTGTTCTGTGCTGAGCCCTCTCACTGGCTCCACCAAGCAGGTGTTCATAACAGGAGGCGGAGCGTGTGGGAGCCCCAGGGTGCTGGCAGAGGGACTGGACAGACTGTAGAGAGAACTGTTCTAGCTTCTTGCCTTGAGGAGACACCCCACCCCCCCACCCCCCACCCCCCGGCTAAACTACAGGTCATCTGTCTGCTGGGGACCCCATGACCATGCTGCTAGTCTAGGGCTTGCTTTGTCAGCAGCCACAACAACAACAAGGTCATGACTGTGTGTGTGTGTGTGTGTGTGTGTGTGTGTGTGTGTGTTCATGTGTGTGCAGGTGCATGTATACATATGTGATGTTTCATGGCGAGGGCAGGGGTTGATTGTAGGTGTCTTCTTTTTCTGTCTACTTCATATACGAAGGTGGAGTCTCTCACTGGAACCTGCGGCTGTATAATCCAGCTTTCATCATGGATCCTGAGGGCTGGGATGACAGGCAGCTACCCCACCCGCTCTGTATTCACGCCAGTCCTGGCACGCCAACCTCGGTAAGTGCTTCACCTACAGAGCGCCCTCGTCCTCTCAGCCTCCGTGCTGTGGCTGTTTAATACAGTCAGGCGTCTCCCCTGCATTGGTATTAGGATGCTCTTTGGAGCCACTGGAGTGGTGGCTCTTCAGGCCTCAAGTGACAGTTCTACATCAGTCGCTGAGCCTTTCCCCAGACTTGTAAGGTTTATAAAACCCTAAGCTCAGGCAGCAGTAACTCCAAAGGCACCAGAAAGGCCAGAGCGAGCACGCTGAGACCTCAGGGCATGCATCTGTGGTTGCATCATCGGCACAGTGTGACCTGTGCCCGTGGAAGGGCTCCGGACAGGGACTCTGCGTTATCTGCTCATTTGTGGAGCAATGTGACATTTTTCTACCCTCACTGGCCTCCTCTCCTGACCCAGATTCAGACTAGAAAAGGAGACACTGGGCTGGGCTGGACCTTATCTTTTAAAAAGTTTTTCGTTTGGGCCAGGCGTGGTGGCTGGTTTTTCAGAAGAGGGTTTCTTTATGTAGCCATGGCTGTCCTGGACTCTGTAGATGAGGCTGGCCTCGAACCCACAGAGATCCTCCTGCCTCTGCTTCCCTGAGTACTGGGATTAAAGGCATGAACCACCATGCTCTGCTCTTTTTTAAAGTTTTTTTTTTAATTGTGTCTTTGTTCCTCTGTTGTACATGTGGTCTCGTGTGTGTGTGTGTGTGTGTGTGTGTGTGTGTGTGTGTGTGTGTGTGTGTGTGTGTGTTCATATACCGTGGTACACTGGTGATAAAATGACAACTGTCTGGAGTCAGTTCTCTCCTTCTACTATGTGGGCCCTGAGACTCGAACTCAGGTCCTCAGATTTGGCAGCAGGTACCTTTTTATACACAGAGCTGTCTCACCAGCTCCTGGACCATCTCTTTCAAAGAGAGCCTGCAGGATGGCTCACAATCTTACCCCACCACTTACTTGCTGTGTGACCCAAGTCAAGTCACTTTGCCTCTCTGAGCCTCCCTTTTCCCATCTGTTAAAATGGCCATCTCTTCTGGTTGTCCAAGGGTCACAGACCCAAGCTCAAGGCTCAGTTTCCTCAAACTGGGGTATAAACTGGGGTGTGGTGGCGCACACCTTTAATCCCAGCACTCAGGAGGCAGAGGCAGGTGGGTTGCTGTGAGTTCGAGGCCAGCCTGGTCTACAAAAGGAGTCCAGAACAGCCAAGGCTACACAGAGAAACCCTGTCTCAAAAAAAAAACAAAAACAAAAACAAAAAATGTCTAAAGCAGTGGTTTATCTATATGCTCATTATGAATTCAAAGCAGGAGTTTTTAACTTTTTCTTATTTCAAATGTACATTATGTGCTAAAGCAATTTTTTTTATGTCAAGGTTTTCCCAAGAAACAGGTGTCTGTCTTGTCTTGTCTAGCTAACCATTTACTCTTTGTTTCTGTATTCACATGGTCTTTCTTTTTTTTTTTTTCTTTTTTTTTTTTTTTTTCGAGATAGGGTTTCTCTGTGTAGCCTTGACTGTCCTGGACTCACTTTGTAGTCCAGGCTCGCCTTGAACTCACATCGATCCACCTGCCTCTACCTCCCGAGTGCTGGGATTAAAGGCGTGTGCCACCACGCCCGGCTCACATGGTCTTTCTTATCGTGGTGTACGCCTGAGCCTTACCCTTGGACTAAACCTCGAATGAATGTATTTCCTTGGTTATTAATTTGTTCCGATCTTGTTTTCTTCTTGGCGTAATTCACGTGGAGGTTCACAGAGCTCCTAGCAGTTTTTGCTTTTTTGGCAGGAGGGTTTTTAAAGTTATCTGAATCAATTCAGGAATTAGAAAATCATCTACGGAAGTCTGCCCAACAGAAAGAGTAGCGCCTATGAAGGGATACTATTATGCTATAGGCGATGATGGTCTATTCGTGCTCACCTGTGTTATGCCAGGCATATGGGACAAGGATGGAAAGGCAGTATAGCAACAGTAAGCATGGGGCTAAGTCCTTGGGGCTTTGCCTAAGCCAGGGACACACCCACTCATCGGCCATGCAGAAACGAGTGGGCTGCCTCCAGGAAGCTCACCTGCTTGCTTTTGCCCATCCAGCATGCAATTGCTAGAGGACAGGCATGTCCTCTTGAATTATATGATGATTCTGTTGACTATTCTGTTCTCTCTTTTTTTTTTTTTTTTTTTTTTGGTTTTTCGAGACAGGGTTTCTCTGTGTAGCCTTGGCCATCCTGGACTCACTTTGTAGACCAGGCTGGCCTCGAACTCACAGCGATCCGCCTGCCTCTGCCTCCCGAGTGCTGGGATTAAAGCGTGCGCCACCACACCCGGCCTGACTATTCTATTCTCATCCAGCAATAGCCAGGCTCCTGGCTTTCTGTTCTGTTCAACCTAACCCTGTCATTATCAGTTCTGTCCCCAAATTCTCCCTTTGCTGACCAGTGAGTGTCCTTTCAAGTTGGATATTATTGCCTTATAGCATAGCCCCGTTGTTCTTTTTTCGTTATTCTATTTTTGTTTATTCTTTCTGGATTTCATATGCGCATACATGCATTTCAAGCATATGCACCCCTCTTTCAACTTCTCCTGGGTCCCCGCTCACATCCCTTTCCCAATAAAGTTTTGTTCTCATTTGTGCGTGTGTGTGTGTGTGTGTGTGTGTGTGTGTGTGTGTGTGTTTGTGTGCGTGCATGTTTATACACATGCCTACAGAGACCAGAAGGCATTAAATGCTCCAAATCTTGAGTTACAGATGCCCGTGAACCACCATACATGGGTGCTGGGAACTGAGCTCTGGTCCTCTGCTTTCAGCTGTTAAGCCACCTCTCCAGCCCCTCTTTTCTCCTTTCCTCCTTTTGTTTTCATTAACTCTGAGTGCAGCTAGTACTGTCTGTGCATGCACAGGAGCAGGGCCTCCACAGAAACAGTGTCAACCTGCCAGGGACTAGGCACTCAGAGAAAACAGATTCTCCCTCCCCTAGCTGTCATTAACTGTTAACCCCATCATTCCTGGGTCACATTCTCAGGATCCACCATTTATTTGTTCAAGGAGACGAGGGGCCTTTGGTGGAGAACAGTACTTAGAAGCCAGGATCTCAGCCCTTGTCAGTGGGAGGACTAGGGAGCCCTGTCTCCACGCCCATCCTGCCTGGGCACCAGCATTTCAGGCCAGGCTTCCGGACTCCTGTACTGGAGCGCCAACCCTCTTCACAAATGCCCACCCAACAACTTTAGAACTAGATTTTTCTAGAAAGGAAGAAAAAAGGAGAAAAAAGAAGCTAGCTAGTTAATCTCTGGGCACTTCAGGTTTTTTTAATTTCCCTTTGTGTCTTAGAGTTGGTTGTGTTGACACGGAAACATGCTATCAGTTTTCAAAGGTGGGTCTTTGATCTGGTAATTATTGTATCGGGTTTTCTGTGTGGGTAACTATATAATCTGTAGGTAATGACTATTTTGCCTCTTTTTTTTTTTTAAGATTTATTTATTTATTATGCATACATTGTTCTGCCTGCTTGGACCCCTGAAGGCCAGAAGAGGGCATCAGATCTCATTACAGGTGGTTGTGAGCCACCGTGTGGTTGCTGGGAATTGAACTCAGGACCTCTGGAAGAACAGTCTGTGCTCTTAACTGCTGAGCCATCTCTCCAGCCCCCATTTTGCCTCTTATCTTACCATCTTTACACTTTTTCATGATGCCAGCAAGAACCTGAGAGTAAAATGAACTATTAACTACAGCATCAGGGATACTCCATCTGTTCCTGGATTCCTTTAAGAATATACGGGGCTGGAAAGATGGCTCAGCAGTTAAGAGCGCTGTCTGTTCTTCCAGAGGTCC
This sequence comes from Acomys minous, assembly GCF_964271855.1. Lineage (NCBI taxonomy): Eukaryota > Metazoa > Chordata > Mammalia > Rodentia > Muridae > Acomys > Acomys minous. The sequence continues at coordinate 113,484,345 of NC_140487.1, forward strand.
TGAGTTCAATTCCCAGCAACCACATGGTGGCTCACAGCCATCTATGACATGATCTGATGCCCTCTTCTGGCCTGCAGGTATACATGCAGGCAGAGCACTGTATACATAATAATAAATAAATAAATCTTAAAAAAAAAAAAAGAATATATTTTGACTGGGCAATGGTAACAGATATCTTTAGTCCTAGCACTTGGGAGACAGAGACGGGTGGATCTCTTGAGTATGAGGACAACCTCGTCTACAGAATGAGTTCCAGGACAGCCAGGGCCACCCAGAGAGACCCTGTCTTGAAAAAACAAGCAAAAAAAAAAAAGATATATTTTGGGAGCTGGGCATGATAATTCATGCCTGCAGTCCCAGCCTTGAGAAGACAGAGGAAAGAGGATTGCAAAGTTGAAGGACAGCCTGGTCTACATAGAAAATTTTAGGACAGCAAAGGCTTCATGGTGAGACCTTATCTGTAATAATAACACTAATAATATCGACCATAACAATAATATTTTTGGGTTTCACAATGCTATACGCCTGTAATACAAGTATTTGGGAGACCAAAACAGAAATTCAAGGCCAACCTCAGCTACATAATGAGACCCTCAAAAGAGAAAAACAAACAAACAAAAGAAAATACTAGGCTGTGAGTAAAGCCAAGTACCCCCTAGCATGCACGAAATCCTGGATTTGATAACAGATACTTCATAAGTATGTACTTTTTTTGTTGTTGTTTTTTGAGACAGGGTTTCTCTGTGTAGTCTTGGCTGTCTTGGACTCACTTTGTAGACCAGGCTGGCCTCGAATTCACAGTAGTCCACCTGCCTCTGCCTCCTGAGTGCTGGGATTAAAGGTTTGTGCCACCACACCCGGCTATAAATATGTACTTAAAAAAAAAAGATTTACTTTTGTTTGTTTGTTTTTTCGAGACAGGGTTTCTCTGTGTAGCCTTGGCCATCCTGGACTCACTTTGTAGACTAGGCTGGCCTCGAACTCACAGCGATCCGCTTGCCTCTGCCTCCCAAGTGCTGGGATTAAAGGCGTGCGCCACCACGCCCGGCAGATTTACTTATTATTATGTATACAGTGTTCTGCCTGCATGTACACCTACAGGCCAGAAGAGGGCACCAGATTGCAGTATAGATGGTTGTGAACCACCATGTGGCTGCTGGGAATTGAACTCAGGACCTTTGGAAGAATAGCCAGTGCTCTTAACCTCTGAGCCATCTCTCCAGCCCTAAATATGTACTTTTAACAAGCTGGAAAGATGGCTCAGCAGTTAAGAGCACTGGCTGCTCTTGCAAAAGAACTGGGTTCAATTCCCAGCACCACATGTCAGCTCACAATCACCTGCATCTTCATTTCCAGGCCATCCAACACCCTTTCTGATTGCCTGGGGTACTGCATGCACACGCACGCACGCGCATGCGCGCGCGCGCATGCAAACACACACACGGTTCACATACTTACATGAGGCAAAACACTCATATACATATACATAAAAGAAATACAATTTAGAAATATGTATGTTTGACTCTACTTTTTTGGATTTGATTTTTGTTTTTGTTTTTTTTTGGCGGGGTTGTTTTTGTTTTTTGAGACAGAGTTTCTCTGTGTATCAGCTCTAGCTGTCCTTGAACTCACTCTGTAGACTAGGCTGACCTCAAACTCACAGAGATCCGCCTGCCGCTGCCTCTCTGAATGCTGGGATTACAGGCATGCGCCACCACCACCCAGGCCTAAAAGAAAGTTTTTTTAGATGTATTTATTTTATTATTTTATGACTTCATGTATGTCTGTGTACTATGTTCATGACTGGAAGAGGGCATGAGATCCTCTGGGCCTGGACTTACAGAGGGCTGTGAGCCACCATGGGGGTACTAGTCATGTGTCCAGTCCCTTTCTAACTTTTGGTAAGTTTTTTTTTTCTTTTGGTTTTTCAAGACAGGGTTTCTCTGTGTGGCCTTGGCTGTCCTAGACTCACTTTGTAGACCAGGCTGGCCTCGAACTCACAGTGATCCACCTGCCTCTGCCTCCCAAGTACTGGGATTAAAGGTGTGTGCAACCACCACCCGGCTACATATTATTAATTTTTTTTTCTATTCCTGGTTTACTAATGATTTTTGAGAATGCAAATGATCGTGACTTTCTGAAAAGCTTTTTTTTTTTTGGGTCCACATGCCTTCAACTAGATGATCTTGCGGCTTTTCTCCTTTAGTCCGTTGATTAACCTGGAGAACTTAATGGCTGCATTTTCTGAAGGTTAATTCTCCTTTCTTATCTGGGATAAACCCCACTTGGTGGTACTTTAAAAAAATAAAATAAACATAGGATTGAGCTACCTGATATTTTGCCGGATTTTCTCACCTTTGTGTTCAAGGTGAGAAGAGCCTATGATTGCATTCTTTCAGTTTGTTCTCAGTTTTAAAAGTAAGATTATCCTGTCGAATTAAAACAGTTAACTGCACCCTCTTTATTCTGAACCCCTTGCTTTAGAACTGAGACATGGGTTTTTTTTTATAAGTTCCCAAGGAGGCATGGCAGCATTTTCTGTCCTGAGAATACCTCCCTTGGAGGTGTTAGAAGTCTGGATTTGCCAGGCTGAGGGAGCTGTGGCCACAGCGTAGCTAACTATGCCTGATGCTGCAATCCAGGAAGGGAACAGCTGCATCCGCAGTAAGGCCTCACCAGGCTGCAAGGGAGTTTGTTTCTTGGTTTCCTCCTCCATAAAGGAAGCCAGTGGGCATGACAATGCGGGGAGCTCATCAATCCCTGGCAGTTGTGGGTCCCGGATGCCACCTTGTATATGACCGTTGCTGTGGGTCCGCAAGCTCGGGGAGACGGTACTTGTGACCTGGTATGGATTTGCATCTCTGAGAGAGAAGACTCTGGGCCTAAGTCTTCTGAAATGACAGAGAGGGACCGCAAGGGAAAAGGGAAGGGAAGAAGAGGCTATGCATGGCCAAGGGAGTCAAGTGTGATGGGCCACTGTCCCCACACCTGGGTCTCCCCAGCCCTCCACGACAGGTGGGACTCTGGGTCTCTGGCAGCAGGCCTGACCTTGCTGGATCCTCACTGCCCCTGGAGCTCCCTCCTTTCCACACCCCTTCTCCTTTTCTGCCCTCCCCCCTCCTGCCCTGCTTCTGAGCCCTTCTCCCTGATGCCAACTCTAACCCACAGCCCAGGTGGCCCTGCCAGCCTGTTCCATTCATTCCCTAGCCCCTCCCCTGTCTCAGCCTAGATTCTGTCCCCTCAGTCGCCGCCGCCGGACAGGTCTGCTCCCCTATCCCGCTGCCCCACTCATCCAAGCAGTTATTAAATACAGCTGTGTTCTTCATCCCGTCCACTATAGAGAGCCCCGAACCCTCCCGGCTCATGTACGGTGGCTGGGACGGACCTGGTTGCTCTCTACACAATCTGGGTTGGCGCCATTCCTACTCTGTTCCACGAACTGGGGCTTCAGAAGTGTCCTGGGCATTGCTCTCTTGGGTACCACATCTCAAAGCAGCTTTGGTCCGCCCTGGGTGTTTATCTGCTGCCCCCTGCTGGTCAGTTTGTTTAAAAAAATCAACCGACCAACCACCTACAGTTTTCCCGTTCATAGCTGGTCACTAAGCCACCCTTCCCAACACTCAACATGGGGGGCAGGGGGTTTGGGGGTGGCAGACGTGGTGGCACATGCCTTTAATCCCAGCACTCTGAGAGGCAGAGGCAGGAGGATTGCTGTGAGTTTAAGGCCAGCCTGGTCCACAAAGCGAGTCTAGGACAGCCAAGGCTACATAGAGAAACCCTGTCTTGAGAAAAAAAAAAATCAGCCTGGGGAAGCCCTTGACAGCCCGACCAAGAATCAGCAACTGTTTGCTGTTGTTGTTGTTGTTGTTGTTGTTGTTGTTGTTGTTGTTGATTGCGTTTGTGCTTGTTTTTCAAGACAGGGTTTCTCTGTGTAGCCTTGGTTGTCCGGTACTTGCTTTGTCAACCAGGCTGGCCTTGAGCTCACAGCAATCCATCTGCCTCTGCCTCCCCAAATGCTGGGATTATAGGTGTGTGCCACCAAGGCCAGTTGTTTTTGTAAATTGGAAACTAAGATCCTAAGATAAAGTCACTTCACCAAGGGACAAAGATAAGCAAAACAAAATAAAACCAGAGCATTTAGGGCCAGAGCCTGTAAACCTAACTACTCAGGAATCCAAGGCAGGAAGATCACTTGATCTAGAAGTTAGAGACCAATCTGGCAATATGACAAGGAGATAGATAGATAGATAGATAGATAGACAGACAGACAGACAGACAGACAATGATAGAAATAGGTAAATAGGGGTTGGGGACTTAGCTCAGTGGTAGAACGCTTGCCTAGCAAGCCAGGCCCCAGGTTCAGTCCTCAGCTCTGGAAAAAAAATAGGCAAATAAATGATATGTAAATATGTAGGTAGATAGATGATAGATTATAGATAGACAAACAGACAGACAGACAGACAGTTAACCCAACTTTGCTTGGGCTTCAGAACAGCCCCAGCTCCTTAAAAACTGAAGTTTCTCATTCTCCCAGAGCTCTGTTCCCAAGCACAGCTTGCCTGCTCTTTTCTACTCTCAGTGGCTCACTCTCAGACTGTTCCACACAGCACACAAGACGCAACTTCCCTTCATGAGACAGGTGTGGTGGCAACCCACCTACGATCCCAGCACTTGGGAGGTAGAGGCATGAGGATCAGAAGTTAAGGTCATCTTTAACTACATAGCAAATTGAAAGTCAGCCTCCACAGCCCATCCCTCCAACCATGTGTCCCCCATACCCTCCCCTGCAGATGCTCTACCCGACACCCACCCCAAGCCCTCCCAACTGTCTCATCTTGAAAGGAAAAAACAAAGCAGAAGAACCTCCCTTTCTCTGACCCAAACTCCAACTGTTCGCCTGTTTTCTCAGAAAGAAAATCCTTAAGAGAAACGGGCCAGAGGATGGAGGCGCATGCTGCAGCTTTGCTGGTACACACTTGCCTGGTGTGCACAAATCCCAGAACTATATAACCAGGTCGTGCACTGCACACTGTGGTCTCAGCACTCCAGAAACAGGGGCAGGAAGATCAAGAGTTCAAGATCATCCTCAGCTACATATGGAATTCAGTGTCAGCCTGGAGTGCATGAAACCCTGCCTTATACTGGGTGCGGGGAGGAAGGGGGGCCCAGGAATATAGCTCCATGGCAGAATGCTGACCCTGAGTTTGGTGCTGGATGCCACAAAAACAAACAAATGACAACTCTGCTTCTGTAACCCCAAATAATGGTAAGCTGAGGAAGGAGGGATCAAGTGTTCAAGGCCATACTTAGGGAGGACAGAAGCTGGCAGATCTCTGTGAATTCGAAGCCAGCCTGGTCTAGAAAATGAATCCAGGACAGGCAAGGCTACAATAGAGAAATCCTGTCTGGGAAAATCAAAGACCAAAAACAAACAAAACAAAACAAGAGTTCAAGGCCAGCTTGGGGCTACTGAGCAAGTCTCCTTTCTCAGAAAATAAAAGAGGTTACCCATTTGTTTCCTTCTCCTTCTGAGAGGGCTGTTCTGGATTTTGTCCCATGTTCCCCAAGTCAGGCTGATGGAGGCAGATGTCCCTAACCAGATGTCCAGCCTCAGCACATCTGACCTCTCTCTTGGCAGCACTTGACACCCTGGGATGCATCCTGTACATGTTATGACTCCACTTGGTTTTGATCCCTCCCATCTCTACTTCTCAGTCCCTTTTGATGATTGCTAGTGCTCCCCACCCTGTCTCAGACCCTCCCTTTCATCCCGTTCTCTCCTAGGGTGACCATATAGGTGTGCTACTAGCTTATAGCAAGTACCGCAGTCCTCAAGGTGATTGGCAAGCTCACCTGTCAATCTTGCAGGGATGTTGAGGCCTTACTCTGGCTTAATCTTTCCTCTGATCCCAAGGGGGGCATCCAGCTGCCTGCACTTGTCTCCATGTGGGCACCTTAAACACATCTCACTCTCAGTTTGTCAACTCCGATCTCCCCAGTCTGACTCTCTAGCACACTCCACCCATAAATCCAGTACTCTTTGTTTGTTTTTGTTTTTTGTTTTTTGTTTTTTTGAGACAGGGTTTCTCTGTGTAGCCTTGGCTGTCCTGGACTCACTTTGTAGACCAGGCTGGCCTCGAACTCACATCGATCCGCCTGCCTCTGCCTCCCAAGTGCTGGGATTAAAGGCGTGCGCCACCATGCCCAGCTAACCCAGTACTCTTCAGGAAAGCCCCCTCCCTTGCCCTTATCCATCTATACCCTGGCCTGCCCACCCATCTCAGCATCTCTCCCAAGCCTCCACTGTACAGTCGCCCTAGCAGCTCCAGACTTCCTGGCGTTGTGTCCAGCAGTCCCCCGTTCAGTACGCTCACCACACAGCAGCAGACTGATGCATTTGATTGTGACGTCATTCTACCTGAAGCACAGATGGTGGCCGTTTGAGGAAGAGGGACAAGATCTAAATCCTTAGTACAGCCTACAAAGTCACCTGCTCTGGCCCCTGCTGGGCACTTCCTGCCTCCTGGGCACTCCAGCACCATGGCCAGATCCACAGCATCCCTACTACCTCAGAACTTCTGCTGATACAGGTCGCCCGGACCTCTCTCCTCCCCTCCCTTCACCCAGTTAGCTCCTATCTGCCAGAGATCACCTCAAGGAGTCTCTTCTCAGGGAGGCTCCGCATGATGACCCTGAGGACAGGCCAAGTATGTGACAACCGTTCTCAAGGAGCTATGTCCTTTCTTCCAACAACCCACCTTGCAATCCCCTCACTCATCCAGATGACTAACATGTCCCCAGACATGTCCCTGGGTGGGCACAAATCTGTGCTCAGAAACTCTTAGGACCTGGGAGGGGGGGAGTGCAGCTAGCTACATGGCAAAAGGATGGAGTGTGTGTGTGAACCCCAACTTTTCATCTGACCACATAGAGAGTCACTTCAGTAAGTAGTAGTGGCCTGGTTGGCTCTTCCAGAGGACCCAGGTTTGAGTCCCAGCACCCACATGGTGGCTCACAACTGTCTGTAACTCCAGTTCCACATAATCCAATACCCTATTCTAGCCTCTAGCACATCCACGCAGGCAAAATAAGCATATGCATAAGATAAAAGTAAATCTTTTTTTTTTTTTTAAGGTGATGTCAGTCCAGTGGAATGGCTCAGCAGAGAGAGATGCCTGCCATGAAGCCTAACGGCCTACAGCCCAGGGACCCACACGGTTGGAGGAGAACCAGCAGCTCTCACAGGTTAGCCCCTGACCTCTACATGTGCATGAGGTCACACAACTCCCAAACTCGCACACATACACACAAATAAATAAATGTTAAAAATAAATAGTATCGAGGGGCCGAGGGGATGGCTGTCTCTGGGACACGCTTGTCCCACAAGCTCAGGGACCCGAGTAACACGGATGGACAGAGCTGGACATGGTGGCACAAGCTCAGAATCCCAGTGCTATGCGGGCAGACACCAGCAGATCCCTGGGGCTCAGTGACCAAACAGCCCCACCTACTTGGTGACTCCCAAGCCAGTGAGAGCCCTTGCCTCAAAAGGAAGATGGACACTAGCTGGGAAATGATAGTGTGTGAGACCTGCTGCCCAAGCATCACGACCTGAGTTCGAATCCCCTGGGACCCATGTAAGAACTGGGCACAAGCACACATGTACCTGTAACTCCAATACTTTGGGGGGGATGCAAAAATAAGATGGCTGGGACTTGCTGGCTACCAGCCTAGCACCAGGTCCAGTGACAAACACTGTCTTAAGGGAATACGGGGTAGAATGACAGAACAGGGCACCTGACGTGCTTCTTGGTCCTCTGGCATCCATAGGCAAGCATACATGCGAGCGTGCACACACACACACACACACACACACACACACACACACACACAGAAACACGTACACACATACATGTAGTCATCCATTTTTTCCTAGAAGAAAACTTTGTCTGTCTGTCTGTCTGTCTTCTTTCCTTCTTTTCTTCCTTCTTCCTTCCTTCCTTCCTTTCTTTTTTGAGACAGGGTCTCATCCTGTCTGCTGTAACAGAAACCTGTAGCTCTGATTGGCATGAAGTTCTCTATGTAGACCAGGCTAGCCTAGAACTCAGAGGTCTGCCTGCCTGTCTTCTAAGAGCTGGCATCAAAAGTGTATACCACCATGCCCAGCTTTTCTTTTCCGTTTTCCGGTACCAAGGACTGAACCTAGAGCTTTCTGAAGCCTGCCTCCTCTTCTTCCTCCTCCCCACCTCTCCTCTTCCTCTCTTCCTCCTCCCCATCCCTCCTCCGTCTCTTTTTCTTCAATTTTTATTTTGAAACAGAGTCTCACTAAGTTGCCCAGGCTTGCCTCAAACACATTCTTTTACTCTGTAGCCCTGGCTGACCTTGAATTTATGCCTCGACCTCCCAATTAGTGAGGATTACAGGCCTGAGCCACAGGCCCAGCTCCCGTTCATCTCTTATTACAGAAGCAATAGGTGATTGTTGTAGAAAACAAAACAAAACAAAACAAGAAAACACAAGCTTGAGAAGGAAATATGGTCCTATGTGCACACTGTTTTCCAAACTGCTTTGTACCCTGTACATGGCTACAGGACCCCACACATGTCAGCATCTACGATTCTGTAGTTCAGACGTGATAGCTTGCTGTCTATACACAGCTGTTTTCTGTGTGTGCATCTATATGTGGTATCCATGGCAGGCAGGTGCATAGATGTGTATGTGTGTGTGTGTGTGTGTGTGCACACAAGCATGCATATGAAGCCAAAGAACACCCTCTCAGGGACAATATACCTTTTTTTGTTTTTGTTTTTGTTTTTGTTTTTGTTTTTTTGGGGGAGAGGATTTCTCTGTGTAGCCTTGGCTATCCTGGACTTGCTTCGTAGACCAGGCTGGCCTCCAACTCACAGCGATCCGTCTGCCTCTGCCTCTCGAGTGCTGGGATTAAAGGCCTGCAGCACCACTCCCAGTAGGCTAGGCTGGCTGGCCAGAAAGCACCAGGGACCTGCCAGTTTCTGCCTCCCCAGCACTCGGATTACAAGGATGGATCTCCATGCCCTGCTTTTTCTTCCTTCCTTCCTTCCTTAATTTTTGAGAGCTGGCATCTCTAACTTTCCATTGTTGGTTTGTTTTGTTTTGTTAATTTTTATGTGGACCTTTGGGATCAAATTCAGTCCCTCACACTTACAATACAAGTACTTTACTGACATATTTTCCCAGCTCCAAAGATGATTTTTCCAGTCTCTCTCTCTCCCCTGCCCCTCCCCCCATGTGTGTGTCTCTGTGTGTGTGTGTGTGTGTGTGTGCGCGCGCGCGCGCGCGTGCGTGCGTGCGTGTGTGTGCACGTGCATGTGTGTGTGCGTGTGCACTCACATGCTCACATGTTGTATCTGTGTTCAGGTAGAGAGGCCAGAAGAATATGTCTGACGTTCTATTCTGGCTCTGTCACTCTCCACCAGATACCTCACTGAGTTTCTTCCACTCAGTCCTTAGCTCTTCAGCACTTGCCACACCCCTCCCCTCATGTTGTTCACTCAGGTTACCACTAGAGGGCAGTCATGCTCCATGCCAGCAGCCTGTCCTCTCCTGCCATCCGGTGGGTTTCTGCCTGGACTCTCAGACCTGGGGAGGGGAGAAGAGGAACAGCAAGCAGTAAAGAAGAGACCAAAGAGTGACCCTGGCTCCCCAACTTGGATATCACATTTGTTTGTTAGTTTGCTTGTGAGACAAGATCTCACTGTGTAGCCTGACCTGACCTGGACCTTGCTATATAAAGCAGACTGGCTGGGCGTGATGGCGCACGCCTTTAATCCCAGCACTCGGGAAGCAGAAGCAGGCAGATCTTCATGAGTTTGAGGCCAGCCTGGTCTACCAAGTGACTCCAGGGCAGCCAGAGCTCCACAGAGAAACACTGTCACAAACAAACAAACAAACAAACAAACAAAGCAGGCTGGCCTTGAACTCACACACCTGCCTCTGCCTGGTCTACAAAGTGAGTCCAGGACAGCCAATGCTAACACAGAGAGACTCTGTCTCAAAAAAAAAAAAAAAAAAAAAGTAATGTGTTCAAACATATGCACTCCTCGTATCAAAAATGAAGGGCATTTGCTTTATAGAATCATCTATCTCGCCAGGCATGCTGGCACATGTCTTTAATCCCAGCACTCAGGAGGCAGAGGCAGATGGATCCCTGTCTGGTCAGCCTGGTCTACAATGCGAGTCCAGGACAGCCAAGGCTACACAGCAAAACCCTGTCTCGAAAGAAAGAAAGAAAGATAGAAAGAAAGAATCATCTATTTTTATAATTTGCAATTGAAATGATCACAGGCTGGGAGTGTGCTGTTTGATGTCTGTGGTTGCTTTAGTGACATTAAAATTCTTAGTTCAAGTTGGCAGCACCCTCCAGGCACATGGACTTCTCCCAGGCCCCAGAGCTGAGCTCACCACACTGAAGAAGTCAGGCATGCTGAGTCCCACTTCCTGATTTCCTCACCCCCACCCCCTGTCAAACCGAGGCACTGGCTCAGGCCAGGCAGCTCTGGGTGGTGGGCTGGGCCATTGGGGCGTGGGCTGGGCCACTGGGGTGCCTTTGAGCTAGTTCTAAGTAAAAGGGAAGGCCTGCATTCTAAAAATCCCAGCGGAAGCCTCTTCCTAGGAACACGCATGAGGATCCCCAGAGACCTGAACTAGTGTAAGGCTCTGTGGCCACAAGGCCAAGGGCAGCTCTCTGGCCTGGTACTCACGGCCTGACAGTCCAGTGTTGCTCTGTTTGTGGTAGGTTTTCTTCCCCTTGCTTCCCTGTCTTGTACCAACATTCTGGCAGCTTCTACACGGCCGGGCCTTTGCCACTATTGGTGTGTCTGCCCAGGGTGTGCTCACTACTCACTCTCTCTCTCTCTCTCTCTCTCTCTCTGTCTCTTTCTCTCTCTCTCCTTCCTTTTTCCCACCCTCTCTTTCTTTCAGATATATTTATGTCTTAAAAGATTGCACAGGTTACACACGTTCACTACAAGAAAACAAGATTATATGGTGAATGAAAGAACAGAGGAGGGGCTGGAGAGATGGCTCTGCGGTTAAGAGCACGGCCTGCTCTTCCAGAGGACCCAGGTTCAACTCCCAGCATCCACATGGCAGCTCGCAACCACCTGTCACTCCGGGATCCAGCATCTTCACACAGACATAAATGCAGGCAAAACACCAACGTGATTAAAAGAAAAATTAAGACAGACAGACAGACAGACAGACAGACAGACAGACCAGAGGAGTAATCTTAGAGAAGGGAGAGACATTTTCCTTAGTGTTATAGTCACTGCTAAGGTACCTATCCATGCTTGGGTCAGCAAGCCCTCAACCATGCGAGGTAAGCAACGAGTGAAACGCACTAGGTTATAATAATGGTACAAAAGTAGAAGGGAGGCTGTTTGGGGAAAGGTAGGTATGGTGATTTAAATAAGAATGGCCCTTGGGGCTAGAGGGATGGCTCAGAGGTTAAGAGCACTGACTGCTCTTCCAAAGGTCATGAGTTCAATTCCCAGCAACCACATGGTGGCTCACAACCATCTATAATGTGATCTGAGGTGCACTGTATACATAATAAACAAATCTTTAAAAAACAAAAACAAAACAAAACAAAGAACGGTCCCCACAGGCTCATATCTTTGAATGCTTGGTCTCCAGTTGGTGGAACTGTTTTGGGTGGAAAATAGGAGGTGTGGCTATGTTGAAGGTGTGTCACTGGGAGTGGGCTTTGAGGGTTCAAAAGCCCATGCCAGCCCCTACCCCACCTGCAATTTTCAGATCAGGTGGTGAGCCCTGAGCTGCTGCGCCAGCGTCATTCCTGCCTGCCTGCCGTAGTTCTCCCCGCCATAATGGCATGGAGTCACCTGCAACCGTAAGCAAGCCACCTATTAAGGGCTTCCTTTCAGAAGTCATCTTGGTCACTGTGTCTCTTCACAAGACAGAGTCACAAGACTCAGCAGGAGTGGGTGTGGGATGAAAGAGAAGTCACAGGAGGGAGCCAAAAAGCATGGAAATGCATAGTATATGCTTATGCAGACAGCACAGTGGAACCTGTTACATGTAAGTAATACATATTAATGTCTATTTTTTATTTTTTTGGTTTTTTGAGACAAGGTTTCTCTGTGTAGCCTTGGCTGTCCTGGACTTGCATTGTAGACCAGGCTGGCCTCGAACTCACAGGGATCCACCTACCTCTGCCTCCCGAGTGCTGGGATTAAAGGCGTGCGCCACCACCACCCAGCTACATATTAATTTTTAAAAGATAAAGTAACGGGGCTGGGGAGATGGCTCAGAGGTTAAGGGCACTGTCTGCTCTTCCAGAGGTCCTGAGTTGAATTCCTAGCAACCACATGGTGGCTCACAACCATCTATAAATGCTCTCTTCTGTCATGCAGGGGTACATGTAGGCAGAGCACTGTATATGTAATAATTAATATATAAATCTATAAAAAAAAGAAAGTAACAAGTGATCTTGTCATTCAGAAACAATCATGATCAACTGATTAGTTATTGTTCCTTATTAGTTAGTGATTAGCTATTGTATAGTAGTTATTAGCTATTGTATAATAATTATTAGCTATTATGTAGTAGTTATTAGCTACTGTTATATATTCTTCCATACATATATTTATATCGGCAAAATGTAAACAAGACCTGTAGAGAGTATTAGTGTACACATGTACAGCCTCGCATTTTAGCAGATTTCCTTCAACTCCTTTTTCCCCCTAAAAATCTAGCTTTTTGAGTCTCAGATCCCAGGCTGCCCTAAATTGTACTATGTATCCAAAGCTGACCTTAAACTCCTGATCTTCCTGCCCCTACCGAATACTAAGGTTACAAACATGTGCTGCCACGCCTTGGCACCTCTTTCCTTTTAAAATAAAAATTGTCACTGGGTGTGGTGACACACATCTTTAACCCCAGCACTGGGGGAGGAAGAGGTGGGCAGATCTCTGGGAGTTCAAGGCCAGCCTAGTCTACAAAGCGAGTCCAGGACAGCCAAGGCTACACAGAAAAATCTTGTCTTTAGAAAAAAACAAAAACAGCCAGGCAGTGGTGGCGCATGCCTTTAGTCCCAGCACTCGGGAGGCAGAAGCAGGTGGATCGCTGTGAGTTCGAGACCAGCCTGGTCTACAAAGTTAGTCCAGGACAGCCAAGGCTAACACAGAGAAACCCTGTCTCAAAAAAACAAAAAAACAAAACAAACAAACAAACAAAAAACCCAAAAACAGAAACCTGTCAGAAATGAATTGTCCCTGGACTCCAAATGACAAGAGGCCATTTCATTTAGGAAATGCCCTTTTTTTGGTGCTAAAGCACAAGAAGGGCTTTCTCATACAGGTGATGCTGTGTGGACCATGCCTGACAGGATTCATTAGTAAGGCACACATTCCACTCGGGGTTAACTCCCTCTTTGTCTTCCAGGAGGGCGTTACATTGAAGCATTTTTCAGTAAGGACGGGGCCTGACCAGATTGAATGCCCCCCTCCAACACATACATGGAAGTCTTGGTCTCCGAACGAAAGTGGGGGAGATAACTAGACCCTGATGGCTTCTGGACCAATCAGTAGATGTCTGTCATTGACCACACCACCAGAAGGTGGTAGAAACTGAGAGGTAGAGCCTTGATGGAAAAAGCGCACCACTGCCAAGGGAATGGACCCTTGAAGAGGACATCTGTCCCCAGCCCTGTCCTCCCTCTCTCAGTCCCTTCCCCGATGCCAGGAGGCAAGCAGCTCCTTCACCACAGTGTCCTGCTTTGCCCTAAGCCTGAAAGTAGTGGAGCAGGGACCATGGAGGAAAACCGTGAGCCAAAAGGACTCACCCCTTCCCTATGCTGTTAACCAAAAGCACCAAACAAGGAGAGCTTGGGGGTGAGGTGTCTACCACCAGAGCCTTGGAAAAAAGCAAGTGTTCTGCTGGCTTAATGCCACAGCCCTGGGAGACAGGGGCACCCCTGTGTAATGCGGTACCCCTGGGAAGCTTGGGAACGTTTGGTAGATTACAGATGAGGTGTTACGTCATGTGCTGCTTGGAAGAACTGCAGTGACGCAGCCACTTTGGAAGATAGCTAACATAGTTTCCTGAGATGTCAACACACATATTGAGTGCCACCCAGTAGTTCCACTCCTAGTATCCAGTGAAATGAAAATGTCTGTCCCCGTGAGGACCGAACTTAACTGTGACACAGCACTCCTCCGCAGGCAAAAGCCAGGAGCCAGGGAGACACTCAGAGGGTAAAGGGACTTGCCAGAAAGCCTGATGATGTGAGTTCAGTTTCCAGGACCCACATGGTAGAAGAAAACGACCATCTCCTGCAAGGTGTCCTCTGACCCCCACACATGCTCTGTGGCCAAAACAATGTTTTTTTGTTTTGTTTTGTTTTTGTTTCGCAAGACAGAGTCTGTGTTATCCTTGGCTGTCCTGGGCTAGCTTTGTAGACCAGGCTGGCCTCAAACTCATAGTGATCCACCTGCCTCTGCCTCCCAAGTGCTGGGATTAAAGGCGTGCGCCACCACGCCCGGCCCAAAACAATGTAAAAGCAAAAATAAATGGAATCAGCTGACACCCACAGTACAAGGGAGAAATAGAAAATGGCCATCAATGCAACAGACCACCTCTGTGATCTGCACAGGGAGACCACTGACCCTCAGGATAGCCTGGACACCACAGGAAGAACGTGAGTACAGATGGCTGCATACTGTCAGAGTCCACTTCTGAGAAGCTTCTAGAAAAGGGAAAACCATGGAGACAGAAATCAGATTGGTGCATGAGCGCGCACGTGTGTGTGTGTGTGTGTGTGTGTGTGTGTGTGTGTGTGTGTGTCCATGTCCCAGACTCTGGTGACAGCCTGGGACAACAGAAAATAAACAGGAGATATTTGGGGTGGTGGTGTAAGCATTCCCCAAACAGATTGTTCAGATAGCCACACAGTTCTGGGAATTTACTCAAAATCATTGAGTTGTATGCTTAAAATGCATGACTAAGGCAGCCTATATACTGCTCTAGGGAGGTGACTGAGGTCGGAGAGTGATGAGCTGAGGCTAGAATCTCAACACAGAGAGATTATGTCTGAGGTGGGGGTTGAGGGGTGGGGGTTGGGGTGGGGGAAACACAGTGGTACACACCTATTATGTCAGCACTTGAGAGATGGGGCAGAAGCACTAGGAGTTTAGGGTCATTCTAGGTTACATAGCAAGTTTGAGACCAGCCTGGACTATGTAAGACTTTGCCTCAAAAAACAAAAAAACAAAAAAACAAAAAACAAAAAAAAAAGAAAAGAAAAGAAAAGAAAAGCCAAACACAAACAAACAAACAGAACAAGAAACAAATACCATAGTGTGAATTCTGTCAGTGCAAGTGCAGTGAAGCCATGATGTAATGGCTTTGTTTTGGAA
The DNA here is from genome assembly GCF_964271855.1 of Acomys minous. Taxonomy (NCBI): domain Eukaryota; kingdom Metazoa; phylum Chordata; class Mammalia; order Rodentia; family Muridae; genus Acomys; species Acomys minous. The sequence continues at coordinate 113,499,758 of NC_140487.1, forward strand.
GTGACGACCTATGGCCTGAGACCTAACAGGACAGGAAGTGAGGCAGCTCGGGTAAGGGCTGATCTGGCTATGCTTATCTGCCTGGTGGGAGCCCAGTATTTCTGGAGCTGTGAGTTGTACTTTTTGTCCATAGTAAAAACTCCTACAGGCTTTCACTATGTAGCTCAAGCTGGACTGGAACTCACTTGGTAGCCTAGGCTGGCCCCAAAACCTCCTGATCCTGTCACTTCTGTCTCTTAGGTACTAAAATGTAGGCATGGGCCACACACTTGGCTGTGAGCCCTCTTCCACACACACCATCTGTAGGGCTCACAGAAAGGGCTCACAGCAGCTGAGGGTTGGTCCTAGACTACACACAAGTGAAGGCAAGTACTGGACATGAGTCTATCCGTGTCTGGTGTCAACATTAGTAAAATGTCGGTCTCCATCAGGGTTATTTTTTTGCCCCACCCCACCTCAGCCCACGATCTCACACTCGCTGACTACGTGTCTTTTGTGGAGCTTGGGCCTCAGTAGGCAGTGGAGGTGCCTGGGCACGTGTTTGGCTAGGAGGCACAATGACTTCATGGTGTCTCCACAGACAGCAGCAGCCCAAACAGTGTGAGTCATGCGGTTAGAGAGCGTGAGATCTCAGCACACCTGACAGGTCACAAGGGCATCCGCCAACCCGGATGTTAGAACTACAGGCTGGGAGGGGACCAGTCTGCCCACTCTCCTCCTGTACCCACCCAGGGGCTTCTCTCAAGGGCTTGCAACTCTTAGCAACAGAACTGAATGAAATCCCACAAGGCCATTTCCCAGCTGTGTGATCTATAACTTCACTGAATAAGGTTGTCCATGCCAGGCTTAGGAAAGAGAGGGTAAGTTGGAACCAGAATTCACCTCTACACAGCCTCGTGTTCTGCTCTTTGCATCCTGCTGGGAAGAATGGCTTCCTACCTAGCGTTCGCTGTGTGTTCTCTATCCATGAGCACAAAACCCCTGATGTCTTATGTGCTTTGGGCACTCTTCCCTAGGATTAGGAGTCAACTGACCAGGAAGGATCAGCCATCACCCACTTCTCACAGCTCCCCAGATGGTGCAAAGGGACCAGCGGGGTCATAAAACTGAAGATCCAACATTCCGTTTTATATCCAAGGAGACTGAGGCCTAGAGATGCTCATAGCCTTCTCCATACTCAAGGGCCACAGCATATGCAGTTGCAGAGGGAATCTACACTCTCCCCTCCCTGTAGACTGTAGGATGATACGTAAGTCGTGGTGGTGGGTAAGAGTCATAAAACTGGGGCTGGAGAGCTGGCTTACAGCTTAAGAGCCCTGACTGCTCTTCCAAAGGTCCTGAGTTCAATTCCCAGCAACCACATGGTGGCTCACAACCATCTATAGTGAGATTTGTTTCCCTCTTCTGGTGTGCAGGTGTACATGCAGGCAGAAGACTGTGTACATAATCAATAAATCAATCTTTAAATCCCACATTGCCACAGGTAGGCTGCATGCCATGGGGCAAGTCACTTCACTCCTCTGACCCTCGGGGTTTCTTCTGTTAAATAGGGGGGAGGGGTGTCCCAGGAAGCCTGGAGCAATAGTCCTTGTATCAAGGAATTTGATTGACAGTTGTGGAGCACTGTGGGCTGGGCCTGTAAATGGGCTGCAGAATTGAGGTCAGGCTGAGGAGACCACCAGAGCAAGCCAACTGGGCAGGGTGGGGCGGGGCTGGGTGGGATGGGGCTGGGCAGGGTGGGGCTGAGTAGCCACATGGAGCTGTGGGTGAGCTGAAATGGGGAAGGGCCCTACCTGCCTCCTGTTAGATCTAAGTGGTCAGGAAAGGTTTATGATCTGGACCCAAGTAGCTACCTGCTGAGAGAAGGGCACTGGGGTGGGGGGGGGACAGCTTCGGCAAAGGCTCTGAGTCTAGACACAAACTTGAAGAGCGCCTGGCCAGGCCCCTACTGCTTCTGCAGTGTGAGCTGCAGGCTTAAGATAGCACAGAGGAACGGCTGTATCCAGGGGCCTCTTTCCTTGGACCTGAGGTACAAGGGACGAACCCTGACTGACTACTTCGTACTTTTCCATTTTTAAACTCAACCTAATCTTCCAAAGACCTCTTCAGAGTACAGGTGCCACTCTCAACTTTAAGAGACCAAGTCCAAAAAGAGTAAAGCTGGGTTAGCTTGGCAATGCCAAAAAGGAATCAAGGAGTCTGACGTAACTGGGTATAGTGGTGCGCACCTCTAATCCTAGCACCCAGGAGGCTGAGGCAGGAGGATCGAGAATATTCTAGGCTACAAAGTGAGACCCTGTCGAAAAGAAAAGAAGAAGAAAAAAAAACTGGCGGGAGGGGGGCCTGGAGCCCAACAGCTTAGGACAAGGCCTCAGTAGACAGAGATGAAGGAAAAAAATGGAGACAGAGGCAGCAAGAGTCAGAGGCCTAGGTATAGAAAGCTCAAAGACAAACAAGCCAAACCTGTCTGCCTCAAGTTCTAGGAACCCTGACAAAGCCAACAGCCTTGCTTGGAAGCCTTGAGTCCTGGGCTTGGAACTGGCAGGGTGGCCCTGACCTTTCCTATGCCTTGGTCTCAACAGTCAGAGCAATCTGGTTCTGGCTCAAGGACACCTGGCTCAGGGTCTTTCTCCAACCCTCACCTCAGCCCAAAGGCTGCAGCCAGCCATAACTGCAGTAGCTGATGACCACCCCATGGAGCCCCCACCTGGCCTCAGGACTGCTACTCTTTGCTTTGCCTCTGAGACTAGTCTTCCAACAAAGCTCTAACCACAGCAGTCCCTGATGGCCCAGGGTGAACTTCTCCATCCCTCCCTGCAGCTCAACTGCTGCCCACTTTGCCCCAGCTTCAAGGACCTGGCACTTCTTCCCACGACTGGGGCTTTGGACAGGTGAGACCCACTACCTATTGGACTCTGTGAGGCTCTCTTGACGTAGCCAACTCTGTCTTTCTCACTCTTTTTCAGCTCCCCCACTGCTCCCCTCCCACTGCCCCATAAATATCTTCACTGTTACCCAAGTGGGCCTTGAACTCGCTATGTAGTGACATAGTAGAGCGTTTGCTTAGTTTATACAGAGCCCTAGGAATTCAGCACCAAGTGAACAAACTCAGTGTGCTGGCACACGTTTGTGATTCTAGCATTCAGGAGGTAGAGGGAGGAGGATCAGAAGTTCAAGGTCAACCTGGAATCATGACCCCCATCACACACACACACACACACACACACACACACACACACACACACATAAAAATGATGGCACACACTGTTAGTCACAACGTTCTGGAGGCAGAGGCAGAGGCAGACAGAAATTTTGAGTTCCAGGCCAGCCTGGTCTACATAGTGAGTTCCAGGTTAGCCAGGGCTACACAGTAATACCTTACCCCACAAGCCCCCAGTGAAACTGAGCACAGGTGTAGCAGTGTTCCTCTGCGTCTCAGCACTTGGGAGGTGTGAGCAGGAAGATTGCACTGAGTTCAAGGCTAGCCTGGTATACATCATGAGCTCTGTGCCAGCCTGGGCTACACAGTAAGTGCCTGTCTCAAACCTCCCCCTCCAAAATACTAAAATTAAAACAATTAAAAATTAAAAGGGGAGCCGGGCATGGTGGCACACACCTTTAATCCCAGTACTTGGGAGGCAGAGGCAGGTGGATCACTGTGAGTTCGAGGCCAGCCTGGTCTACAAAGCAAGTCCAGGACAGCCAAGACTACACAGAGAAACACTGTCTTGAAAAAAAAAAAAAGAAAGAAAATCCATTTATCAGATTTAAATAATAGACAAGCTGTTTTGTGCCAGCTCACCCACGTGTGACCTTGGACATGTGCTTTTTCCTTCCCAGCCTCTATTTCCTCATCTGTGAAATGGGGATGCCATCTCCACTGAGCTACTGTGGGTGTAAACGGAATCACATGGAAGAGTGCCTGGCCCAATGCCTGGTGCACAGAACAGAGGCCATGCATTTCAGCAGGTAGCATGATGGAATCCCTTTGTTTACTTAAAGGAAAACAATTTTTTTGTGTGTGAGACAAGGTCTCTCTATTACACAGCCCCTGATCTCTAGGAACTTGCTACGTAGACAAGGAGGGCCTCTGCCTCCCGGGTGCTGGGGATTGAAGGAGTGTGCCACTACATTGGGCTCCAATTTTTTTTTTTTCCCTTTTCAAGACAGAATTTCTCTGGGTAGCCCTGGCTATCCTGGAACTTGCACTGTAAACCAGGCTGGCCTCAAACTCAGAGATCCGCCTCCACCTGCCTCTGCCTCCCCAGTGCTGGAATTAAAGGCATGCATCACCACTGCCCGGCTGGCTCCAACAATTTTAAATTATGATTTTTTACTCCATGCATGGGAGTTCATGTCTGTGTGCCATGTGTATGCCTGGGGCCTGAAGAAGTCAGAAGGAGGCTTTGGAAGAGGGTGATTTTGTTTAAAAAATAAAAAATCAGTCGAGCATGGTGGCACAAGCCTTTAATCCCAGCACTCAGGAGGCAGAGGCAGGTGGATCAATGTGAGTTCGAGGCCAGCCTGGTCTACAAAGTGAGTCCAGGACAGCCAAAGCTACACAGAGAAAACAAAAAAACAAACAAACAAACAAACAAAAATCTGTTGAAGGTGAGCCACATTGAGGCTGGTCTTATTCCTTATTGTACTAGAGTTATTACTTCCTCTGCTGAAGAATTAAGTTTTTGAAAAAAAGTATTTATTGTATGTGTGTACATGACCTGTGTGGGAGGGGGCATGCACATGCCATCGTGAGTGTGTAGAGGTCAGAGGACAAGGGTGGACGGCGGATGCCAATCCTCTCGCTCTAGCTGTGGGCTCTGGGGCTGGAGCTCAAGCAGTCAGGTTCTTCTGGCAAGAGCCTTTACCTTAACACAAAGCCACCTGAGAAACAATATTTTTATTTATTGTTCTTATTTCGTATCTATTCAGTTCCTTGTGTCTATGAGATCAAATCTCAACCATCACTCCAATAAGTTTTCAACATTCTCTCCCTGCTTTGCTTTGCTTTTTTTTTTTTTTTTTTTTTTGTTTTGTTTTGTTTTGTTTTGTTTTTTCGAGGACAGGGTTTCTCTGTGTAGCCTTGGCCATCCTGGACTCACTTTGTAGACCAGGCTGGCTTCAAACTCACAGCGATCCGCCTGCCTCTGCCTCCTGAGTGCTGGGATTAAAGGCTTGCGCCACCACACCCGGCTCTTTCTTTCTTTCTTTCTTATGGTTTTTCAAGACAGAGTCTCTCTGTGTTATTCTTGGCTGTCCTGGACTTGCTTTGTAGACCAGGCTGGCCTTGAACTCACAGTGATCCACCTGCCTCTGCCTCCTGAGTACTGGGATTAAAAATGTGTGCCACTCTGTTTCTATAGTCCAGGCTGGCCTCAAAATTGTGATACCCAGCCCTGCCCCCGCCCACCTCAACCTCCATGCCTGGGCAGGCCCCCTGATATTTCCTGTCTCCTTCCTTCTTCCCTTCTGCCTGCACTCTCTCAACACCTCACACAGCAGTCCATTCCCCCTCTCCCCCCTTGCTCCCCCCCTTACCCCCCCCCCCAACGCCCTGAGTCCATGTCCTGGACCCTTTGCCCCTCTGGTCAGGGTGCAGCCTCCACCCTTTCTCTGCAGCTCATCTCTCTCCCTTCCCTCTGCTCTACACGCTCTACATGGGGTAAAGCCCAGGGCAGCTGCCCAGTTTCCTTCCTCGAGAGGAAGGGAGGGAGCCGGCTATTACGGTCTTCCTCTCACAGGCCTGGTGAACTCTGATATCCCACTGCAGCCTGCTGGGGCCCCCCCCAGAGAGGTCCTCAGGTGTTCTGGCTACAGAAGGTCCTGCTGAGGAATGCAATGTGGACACCTTTCTGCTGTTGTCTATCTGCCCCTTCTCGGTGGGATCTTTTTTTTTTTTTTTCTGAGACAGGGTTTCTCTGTGTAGCCTTGGCTGTCCTGGACTTGCTTTGTAGACCAGGCTGGCCTCGAACTCACAGTGATCCACCTGCCTCTGCCTCCTGAGTGCTGGGATTAAAGGCGTGCGCCACTATGCCCGGCTTCTCGGTGGGATCTTACATAGTCCAGGCTGTCCTTGAATTTGGAACAGGACATGGCCCTCAACTCCTTTTTTTTTTTCCCCCTGGATTTACTTTAATTTTTACTTTATTTTTTGTTTTGTTTATTTGTTTTGTTTTATTTTGTTTTGAAAACAGGGTTTCCTCTGTGTAGCCTTGGCTGTCCTGGAACTCACTTTGTAGACCAGGCTAGCCTCGAACTTACAGAGATCAGTCTGCCTCTGCCTCCTCAGTGCTGGGATTAAAGGTGTGGGCCACCACCGCTCGGCTTAATTTTATTATTTTATGTTTACTGGTGTTTTTTGCCTAGATGGAGTGTCTGTATACCATGAGCAGGCCTAGTTCCGGGGAAGGCCAGAAGAGGGCGCCAGAACCTCCTGAACTGGAGTTAGAGCCGGTTGTGCTGGGAATTGAACTTTGGTCCTTTACAGGAGCAGCCGGTGTTCTTACCCACTGAGCCATCTCTTCAGCCCCAAGCTTGACCTTCTGCTCCTCTCGCCTCCATTTCCCAAGTGCTGGACTCCAGGCATGAGCTGGTGTGGAGCCACACTGGACGCTCTTTTATTCTTTCACCAGCAACATGGAAACAGGTTGACTCTTGGCTGCTCCACTTTAGAACTGTCACAACTGTCAAGCCAACGCCACAAAGCACCAGCCACCAGGTATGTGTCTGGCATTCCTGGATTCTCAAAAAGCCTTCTGGAGGAGGTGACTGTAGATCCCTGGGTAGGGGCTAGAGGTGCCAACGGCTCTTCAAATTGACATCCCCTCCTCCTTGAGCTCCATATGGCCTGGAGTGGCCTCTCCTAGAGCAGCACAGACAGGCCGTGGTCATGGCATCAGGATGCCTCACTCTACTCCTGGTTTTAGTGCTGGACCAATCAGTAGCTTTGTCAGGCTGCAGGTCCTGCCCCATCCATGTGGCCCTGAAGAAGTGAGGAGACATATAGTCTCTCCTTTGCTTTCTTATGTACCTATGTGTTTTCTGTGTATGTGTACATGTGTGTGCCTGTGTGTGTACACATGTGTACGCTGTGCGCTTGTGTGTGCATGTATGTGTACTTGTATGTACATGTGTGTATGTACTATGTGTACATACGTGGGTGTGCACATTGTATCCTAGTGCACATGGAGAGGTTGGAGGATGATTTGTCGGAGTCAGTCTTCTCTTTTCACCACGTGAGTTCCCAGGAATAAACTCAAGTCATTAGGCTTGGTGACAAGCCCCGTTACCCACTGGGCCATCTTGTCACCATCCCCCCTACACAGAGCTAGGACCACACCTCGTTCTTGCTGACTCAGGTCTTGCTCCACTGATAGAACATTCCAGAATGTCTATGGTGTATGTGAACAAAATGTAGTCATGAGACTTGACCTTTGGGGGAAAAAAGTTTGGTTTTAAAATAGGGTATCGTGTAGCCCAGGCTGGCCTGGACTTAGCCTGAGCTGGCCTTACAGCTTAAGCTGCTGTACTTCACGCTCTACTTCCTATGTGGCGGGATTGCAGCCACCACACCCTTATGCCACTACACCCTTTATGTCATTTATTGTTGGGCTGTAAAGAAGAACAAAGGGCACACAGATGCTAGGGGACTGCTAAAGGACCTTTTACTAACTGAACACACTCACTGTGTCCCCCAAGCCCTGACATCACAAAGCCGACCAGAAGCTTCTGTGCCACTTGGCCATCATTCCCTCTTTAAGGCGGGCTTAAGTCTGACCCTGATACTACAGATTCATTTTGCTTCTTTCTGAATTCTGTTCTTTGGCAGTGTGTGTGTGTGTGTGTGTGTGTGTGTGTGTAGCGCAGTGTCTCACTTTGTGGCTCTGGATGCCCTAGAATTCACTATGGAGACCAAGCTGGCCTCGAGCTCACAGAGATCCTCTTGCCTCTGCTTTCCAAGTGCTGGGATTAAAGGTGTGCATCACCACAAATAGCCGCTGAACTTTTTCATAAGTAGAGCAAGTGGGCTTCCGGTTTTGTAGCAGTCTGCAAAGCACCTGTGGCGTACGTGAATTCCTAGAGCTTCCATAGCGGTAGACTGGAACAGGCAGGAATGGCAAACCCCATTTTACAGAGGAGAAACCAAGGCTTGGAGAGGAGCGAATCTTTACAGCCATACACTAGCAAGCGCAGAGCTGAGGTAACGGGATCTCCCCAGGTGGCACACTGAGACTCCTGTGAGGTCACTTGAGGAGGAGCCAAAAAGGCTGAAGCCGACCTGGGACCATAGCATAGTTTGGTAGAGTGCTCCCAGCATGCATGACGTCAACACCACACAAGCAGGCCATGGCGGTGGCCACCACGTGTACTCTCTGCACTTGGGGGTGGAGGGCGAGAGGGTCAGTTCCGGGACACCTTCCACACTACAGGCTTATACAAGGAGTGTAGCCGAGTTACAAGAGATCTGGAGAGAGAGAGAGAGAGAGAGAGAAAGAGAGAGAGAGAGAGAGAGAGAGAGAGAAGAAATAGGTGAGGGGTGACCCACAGAAGGAGGGCTCTGACACCTCAGGCCTGGCCGTCTTTGAGGCCCACCCACGTGGGGCCTACCACAGCTTGCATTCTTGCCCATGCATCCTACCTGCTGCTGTCCACATCCTAACTCTGTGACCTCCTCGCCACGCATGTACTCCCCACAGTGGGAAATTCAGAGTGCTGCCAAGTGGAGGGGGCTGTGGAGCACTGCACCACTCTGTGGGTCCCGTCACCCACCCCTCCAAGCTCCCACGAACACACAGCAGAGGAACAGACAGCCCCCTTCGCATCCAAAGCCTGTGCCTGACTTTTCTTTCCCTGGTGTGTCAAGGGGCCCTTGGGGTTGTTCCGGAAGCGGGTTTCAGGCAGCTTTTTCTACTCATCATCCCTTTAGTATTTGGTTCTTTCTCTTCCCAAATCCATGACCATCTCCAGCCATCCAGCCCTCTCCTCCTCCTCCTCCTTCCCTCTTTGTGGATGGTAGGCAAGATGTCCCACCCAGGTCTTCCCTTCCTACTTCACCAATGCTTAGCCATTTTTCAGAACCCCATCTCAGTTCTCCCCAGGACAGCTTTGTCTCTCAACACAGCCTTTTTTGCATTAGTTTCTTTTCTTGGCACCATACAAATGTAGATGACAAAAGTCAAGTAAGTATGGGATGGTGGGTACAATTGTAACCCCCCAAACACTCCGGAAGCAGAGGTAGAGGCTGGATTAGGATATCTGAGCTAGCCTGGGCTAGGTACTTAGACCCATCTCTGGTTTGTTTTGTTGCTCATTTTTTTTCCTTGTTTGGGGTTTTTGTTGGGGGGGGCATTGATTTCTAATTTTGTTTGTTTATTTGTTTTTGAGACAGGGTTTCTCTGTGTAGTCCTGGCTGTCTTAGAACTTGCTCTGTAGACCAGGCTAGCCTCAAACTCAGAGATGCACCTGCTTTTGCTTCCTGAGTGATGGGATTAAAGGCAAGCACCACCACCAAGGCCTGGCAGTTAGTTTGATTTTTAGTTATGTTTATATGTTTGTCTGTGGGGGGTATTATGCGCATATGAGCACAGGTGTCTGAAGTTGCCGGAATACAGCGTTGGATTCCTTGTTGTGAACCACAGGATACTGGTGCTGGGAACCCCCACTCCTGCCTGAGCAAGAGCTGTACATGGTCTTAACCACTGGGCCATCTCTCCAGCTCTGAGAGCTGTCTTTAAAAAAAAAAAAAAAAGCCCCACAGCAAAGTCACACAAACAAAACGCTCATGTTTACCACACAGGATGCACTAACCTCTGTCTCACAAACTGAGCCATCTACAAAGTTGTGGTAAATCTCTGCCCGGTTTCTCAACCGTGTGTTCCCGCCTACGCGTGCACCAAGCGGGATTGACTCTTTCACAGCAGGCACAAAGCCTCTTTCTACCACACCTACATGCATGCATGCTCAACAGGTCACAAATGCGCAGCTCACACAGCACAGTTTCCTGTTCTTTCCTTCTCTGCACCTGCGCAGCAGGCATGAGGAGAAAGTTCCTCTACTGGAGGTGTAAGTGCCCACGCTTACAAGGGCCTTCATTCCTCTTCTCGTACATCGTTCTGTTGCCCCTCTCACAAGCGCAAGCGTGCGCATATGTACACACACACAAACACACACACACAGAGTAACAATCCCCAAATATAGTCCGCTGTCTTTCCATATAAACACACAGGCATGCGGGAATCCATCCCTTCCCCCTTTTCTGTCCCCTCCTCTCTGCCCTCCTTCCTTGTTGCACACAAACACACCCCGCAGCTGCAGTGCTCAGGGTCATACTACAGTGCTGGCGTCAAGCAGAAGACAAAGGTCACCGAGACACCCGGAGCCCCAACTGGGCACAAGTGGGCCTGTCGCCGCTTCCATATGTCCCTAGAGCGGGTCTCGGCGAGGTCTGGTTAGGTGCGTTAAGCTGGAGGCTTGGGCACGCACCCCTGGACCCACAGCCATCCCGGGCAGCTAGTGTATCTAGCGCTCCAGCACGCCACGGGTTAAAGAGCCCGCGGAGGCGGGGGAGTCCGACCTACAAGTCTGATTGGCTGTGGCTTCCTGGGCCCGCAGCCCCCGCGCTTCGGTATTGGTTGGCGGCGGGCCCCGCCCTCTGGCCTGGGCCCCTGAGCCGCGCGCGCCGCCCCGGCCCCAAGCCGCGCAGTCCGAGCGGAGGGCACGGTACAGCGCAGCCGGAGCCGGTGCTGGAGCCTGAGCCGGATCCTTAGCGGTGGTGCAGCCGGAGCCGGGCCTTTCTGAGCCCGCGAGCGATGGTGAGTACGTCCGCAGCCCGCAGCGGCTGCATGCATCCCCGACGGTCCCGGCAGCGGCGCGGCGATGGCATCCTGGCTGGTTCGCGCTTGGCTGGGCGTCCCCTGCAGCTGCGGCCCACGTCCCGCGCTGTTCGCAGGCTTGGAGCCCGTGGCCGTCCGGGCCGCGAGGACCTTGGTTCTCGGCTGCTGGTCCTGGCCTGGCGTGGTTGACTCGGGGTGGCGCGTTAGGTTTGGGGGAACAGTTGATAAGATAGGTTTGGGGTGTGTGCACGTCCCTGAGCTTGGCTTGGCTTGGCGTGGAGACCTTGGGGGAGGCTAGGCCGGGCCGATTCAGATACGTCAGGGTACAGCTGGACTTGAGCTCACACCCCTCATAGTTCAAGTGGGTTTGGGGTTCGAGAACGCTCTGGACATCGTGAGAGACTGGGGTCACTTTTCTACTGTGGCTGATCCTGCTGTGGCGTATGGAAGGGAAGGGGTAGCTCAGAGCGGAGGGGACAGTCTGAGATTCTGCGAGTTATCTGGCGTTCCCAGCACCTCCCAGTAATCAATCCTCAGAGGAGGGCCGAAGTGCTGACTCCTATGGGCAAAAGCTCCAAGGTAAAGGAGGGGTCCTTGAGGAAGGGGGATTTCTTTGGGGACTCAAGCCTCAGGAGAGACATCTAATCCAGACAGTGTTGCTTTTGAGAGCTTTGGGGCGGGGAAGTTGGCTTTGGCCGAGAGCCAAGGCCTCATTTTGCCCCTCCATCACACGCCAGGGCCACTTGCTTCTCTCTCTGATTGCCTCCCATAGAGCTGGGCTCTTTGCCCTGTGCGCTGGCATGCAAGACACGCTCTGTGGTCTGAGGAGATCTGCCTGGGCTCTCTGCTGTTGGTCCCAGAGACTTGCCTACCTCTGTGATGTCACTTTCAAGCCTGAAGGGGGGTTCACTGAGGAATGGAGAGGGTGCCATGGAGAGAGTTGAAGGCTCAAGTGAGGGCTGCAGGATCACCCCCTGCCTGATCAACCCGTTTCTCTCTTACCCACTGGCATCCTTCCCATGAGACATTATTTGCCCCTCTAGAGACTGATGACTCAGTTCTACCCCCAAGGTGCCCAGAGAGATCATCTTGCACCCGACTTAGCTCCCCCATTAAGAATCTCCCAGGAATGTGTTGCTTGAATAGTTTCGTGGCTGGGGGTTGCGTCACCTGTGGACCAGCGCTTGTTTTAAGGCCTGAGGATGTGAGAGAGCAATAAAAAAAAGGGAGAGACTTCGAGGTCATACATCCTTTCTCTGTATCCACCCTGACCTGAGCTGCTCACAAAGAGGATGTTTTCCCTCCTCAAAGAGCACCAGAAGGTCTGGTGTGGTGGTGCATGCCTCTGACCCCAGTATTTGGTTAGCCGGGGTGGGGTGGGGGTGAGGGGGGGTCTGTTTGTGCTGTGGCAGGCAGATCATGGGTTCGAGGGCAGCCTGACTTCAAACAGAGCAACTAATTAACATAACAGCCCACCCTGCCCTGGGAACATTTGATTTTAGTTGTATGAGTGTGTGGCTTGCATGTGTGTAAGTGTGCCACACGTGCGCCTGGTACCTGCGGGTGCCAGAAGAGAGTGTTGGCTCTCCTGGAACTGGAGTGACACCATAGTTACGGGGCACCGCGTAGGTGCTTGGTTACCCACATGATGGCTCCTCTGCAAGAGCAACAACTGCTCTTAAGTGGCTGAGCCATCTCTTGACTTGAAAAGCTTCCAAGCCCAGCTGAAAGACCTTAGATTTTGGCCTAGGACAGATGTGGGTTCTAATCCCACCACGTTGCATCGTAACCCCATTGTGCCCGCTCCCCATAAAGAGATGGTAGTGTCCCTGTCTCCGAGGATGGTGTGGAGATGGCGATGAGATAAACCCAGGTGCGAGTGTTTGGTGTGGAGACTTTTCCTCTCTTGTATAACCTCAGGAAGTCCTGCTAACCATCCAGCCTATTTGCTGGTCTGAAGGAGGCATTCTCGTTTGTCAGTTTTGGGAGAAGACGACAGTGACTCAGACAAAATGTTTCATTTCTTGTTTAACCGAGACCCACAGGGTGCTTGCTCTGGGTCAAACCTTGTACAAAGCAGGAAAAAGTGACACAAACCATGTGTGTGGATGGAGCTCTCACCTGTCCCTGAATGCCCTAGAGTCAGGTGTCCTGTCCTTGGGGGGGGGGGTTGGAGCAGGGGAGGTGGCTGTGTCATGTCAGGCAGGTGTTCCCTTCTAGCTGGTGAGGTGGGAAGAGTCATTAAGCCAGATGTAATCTGAATAGGAAAACTTGTCCCAGTCAGGGGAACTTGGGTGACACTGGACCAGAGGTGTAGGGACAGAATAGGGCTGGTTTACCACAAGTATGTGGGAGCAGGTAAGAGGGGACAAGGCAGGCATGGGAAATAGCAGGGAAAGAAAGCAGAGGCCTTGAGTGCCCCCAGAGGGAGGGGGTGCGGGAGCTCAGTGTAGTCCGCCGCTGACGCACACTGTTGATGCACCGTGAGTGGGTGAGGTGAAGGCTGACGTCAGGCCTCCTTGGGTTCCCCCTAACGCTGGTTCCCGTGCCATCCTTCCCACGAGGGGCTGGAATTCAAGGCTGTTTCCACTCTGAGTCTTAAATCCAGCTTCCCACCCCACCAGCAGAGAGCCCAGGTTTTCCTCTGTCCCCTCCCCCCCCCCCAAAGTTCCTAATGGGATTCCTTTGCCCTGTACAGGCTGTTTCCTGTTGTTGGCGCTGGACCTCCATGGTACTCCCAGCTCTCCACCCAGGTCTCTAACCTCTTGGCAGAAAATCAGCAATATTCTTAATGGCCTCCTGTTGAAACCCCCCCCCCCCCCCCAGCCTCTGCCCTCAGAGCAAGCTGTGGGATGAGGGCTCCCAAGAGGCTTTTTGCATCATCTGCCTCCAGGTGTCCTCAAAACACCCAGCTGCAGGCACTGAGGTGGGAAGGAAGTGGTCCAGGGGCCCAGAGCTAGGCGGTATGTAGCATCAGCCTGCCAGATGCTAGGATGAACGGCTAGCCAGGCGGAGGGGCTGAAGGCAAGGAGACGCCCCAAACTCCCTGAACACTGTTCTGGTGGTATCTTTATGAACCGGTCCATCACGTTCCACACTGGGGAGGGTGGCTGAGTTTCGGCCTCTGCTAAGTGGAGCGATATCATCACTGGACAGAGGTTGGATTGAAGATGAGACCCACATTTTGAATCCTGATGTCCTGTCAGTTGGGCTGTGTGACCTCACGTCAGGCATCCTCGCTCCCTGTGCTCCCTTCCTACCCTGAGGCACAGACGCGCTCTGCTATTGAGGATACCGACATGGAAACACGCAGATGTCATTAAAAACACAAGCGACAGTGATATCGTTTGAAGAGAGGAGGGGTTCCAAGAGTACCATAGCTGCCACCTTGCCCTGAGCAGCAGGCCTGGCCTGGAAACTGGGTTACACTGGATTATTCATGTTTCTACGCTTGGTCTTGGCCGGGTAGCCAAGCAGCGATGGTTACTCATGTTTCTTTGCATTGCCCCAGTTTTTGCTAAAGAAGGAAGAGATGATCCCAGTTTCTAAGAACTGCGGAGACTTCCGCCTTGCCAGGAGTGGAGGCCCTGGAGAATAGGAGGTGCCTGTTTATCTGCTGAGGGGAACCATCAATAGATTACTTAGTTTGTGCCTGTGTCTGCTCTGTCCCGCCCACTTCCAGCGTGCACCTGGCCATCGTCATCAGTGCACTCAGCCACCGGTTCAGCCCGGGCTGGCACGAGACTCGGCGGGGCTGCTGTGGTCAGTGTGGCTGAGACTGACATGTCTCTGCCACAGTCGATGGGCAGAAAATGGCAAACGCAGTTCCTGTTGCTATGGAGACATGGGGGGGTGGGGTGGGGTGGGGATGGGCAACCTGGCTGCAGCCTGAGGAATGAAATCAGTGGAGCTGGGCTCCAAAGTCTGTTATTCCCACCTTGAAGAGACAAGAGGCAAGAGGATTGCCAGAAGTACATAGCGGAGACTCAGAACTCAGTCTTGACGCCACCACAAAAGTATGAGTGGGACCAGGAGGAGCTTCAGGGAGTGGGAGCTGTGTGTGCAAGATGAGGTAGCTGGCCTCCGGACACTGGCTCATGTGGGGTACGGAGGAAGATGTCTGTCAGCTGGCCAGAGCAGGTGCTCTCAGGGAGGACCGTGAGGGAGATTTAGGTGATGTTTCTAAGGGTCGTGGGGAGCCACTCTGAGTGACAGGCTTTCATCTTCTCTTGAAGCCTGGAGATGCATTTTAGGTCTGGCGTGGTGAAAGGAGAAGTTCAGAGTTCACTTCGGGAACTGAGGACTTGACTAGGTAGCGCAAGGCTTTGGCCTCTAGCTGCCACCCCATTTAGCCTTCCTAAGGAACAGGCAGAGGTATTGGGGGCTACTGGGACAGGGTGCTGGGCATGAAAGGCTAGGGGTCCAGTTCTTTTGACAGGAACCCCTTTGTTCCCTATTCTTGGGTCTCACTGCCTATGAGTGGTTGAGCTAGGACAGGAACTCCCTGGCTTCAGAGACAGTCACTTCCGGTCTGGCATTGCCTAGGCCCCTGACTGGAGGCGCCCTTGGATTTCTGATCACACACTCCAGTGTATAGGTGGCACAGTCCCTAGCCCAGAAGAGCCCACCTCCTGGTCTGCTCTTTTGCCTTCTTGGCTAGGGTGCAAGGACCAGGGCGTGGGCGGCAGCCAGGAGGACTCCGGTTACAGTGTAAACACATCGTGTCAATATTTACTTCTGCCTGGAGCCAGAGCCTCCTCCTCCCACGTGCTGCCCCTGCAGGTGCTCTAGACAGGCCTGATGAGAAAAGCCAAGATCAAGTGCAGAGACTTCCCAATAAGACACTCTCCCATCCCAGGCCTCAGTTTCCCCATTTGCAAAATGCCATGGCTGGAACAGTCGATAGGCATTTTCAGGCAGTTCCTGTAATGCAAGCATACTGAGCCCAGCCTTGACCATGTGTGGGCCTGGTTTGCACCTCGCCTTACCATTTGCCTGGTGGGACGGTGGGCATATTTCATATGACCCTTGAGCCTCCGGCCTTGTGCCCTTTGTAGGAGGCCCCTATTTCGGATGGTCAGCTAGAAGAACATGCTCAGCAGAGCTGGCACAGGAAAAGACGGAGAAATGGCCGTGGCAGCCCTTGTTATTCCAACGAAGTGTTTTATGATTCTCTGAATCCAGACACTGGCTTGCGTCACTTGGAAACTGCAGCCAAGGGTGGGGAATCTAACCTCAAGGCCTCCTATTGCTCTGGGGCCAGCACTGGGCTTAGAGAGCCCAGGGCTTGAGTAGGAACCGCCTCCCCAAGTCAGATACTGGAGCTTCTGCTGAATGGGCTGAGGTCCAGGACTGAAATGACCTCCGCAAAGTGTGGCTGGGAGAGGGGTGCTGAGGGTGGAGGCAGTTCATGTGGAGGGAGGGAGGCTTCATTTCCTAAGCAGTTAATTTGTAGAATTGAATCCACTGGGCACATGAGGGGACTGCAGGGGGGCACTGGCAGGCCTGAAGGCGAACAACTTGTGAGGGCATGGTAGGGCAAAGCAGGGTTCTAGGGACCAGAATCTCAGGCATGGTTCTTGGACACCAAGCCCAGGACCTGATCTGATTATTTCTCCTCCTCCTCCTCCTCCTCCTCCTCCTCCTCTTCTTCTTCTTCTTCTTTTTCTTTTCAAGACAGGGTTTCTCTATATAGCCCTGGCTGTCCTGGAACTCACTCTGTAGACCAGGCTGGCCTCAAACTCAAATATCTGCTTGCCTCTGCCTCCCTAGTGCTGGGATTAAAGGTGTGCACCACCATTGCCTGGCCTGGTTTCATCAGTTTTTTTTGTTTTTTTTAATTGCTTAAATAGGGCTGGAGGGATGAGTCAGCCATTAAAAGCTAGGCTCACAACCAAAAAATTGCTTAAATAGTTCATTGAGATATGGTCTCATGTAGCCCAGGCTGGCCTAGATCATTCTGTATAGCCTGGTCACTCTTATGTAGTTGGAGTGAGCCTTGGATCTCTACTTCTGCTTCTACCCCATGAGTGCTGTGATTACAGATGCTGTCACACCAGGTTTATGCAGTGATGGGTATCGAACTCAGGACCTCATGCATGCTAGACAAGCACTCTACCCATTGGGCTATGTCTCCAACTCTTTTTGCTTTGTCACTTTTTGCTCTATGCTTTCTTCTCTCTGAGCTTTGTTTCTTCTCTGATGTGGAACTGTTGGAACTTTTTTTGTACAGTAGTTGTGCAAGAGTGAGAACAGATCCTGGTTCAGGAGCCCAGCACAGTGTTAGGGAGTCCAAGGGTTCCTCAGAACCCAGATGTGATGAGAAGACTCCCCAGGGCACATGCATCCTCCCCAGCCTGGTTTTGCCAGTGTGCTCCTTGCACAACATCTGGACCCAGATAAGTACCACTTTCACAGCTCCCATGGGCCCATCAATTCCTGCCCACCCCCCCACCCCACCCCCATCCACAGGCAGGCTGCCCAAGATGTGCTTTCTGTCCCTTTTGAACTTCATCAGTGTCAACTCTTACAACACAAGCTCCCAAGGGCCTGGCCCTCATCAGCTTTGGCCAATTCGGAATGCTTCTGAGGGGCTTCTCTCCTGGTCCCTGTTCTGGAATCTTCTATTCATTAAAGCTGCCTTGTGTTGTGTTGGGTAGATAAACTTGTAAATACCCGTGACTGACATCTGGGTTGCTCTCAATTTGGGGCCAATGTGACATTCTTGTTCCTGTCTGTACATGTCTGGCTTACGTAGCTGCCACACCATCCTGTGATGTAGTGTTCCATTTCAGAGCATAGCACTTCCCTCCCTGTCACCAGCCTAGTGCTTATAACATGCTTCTAGGGCCTGCTTGTCTCAGACCCTGGCTCCTCCTTGCTAGCCCTGTCCCTGCCCCCGGAGCCTGGCAAACTCAGTGTTGCATTCTACCAGATTTAGATTCCTCTGTACTTGGCATTCCTCGGGTTAGGAAAGGGGTTCTGGCCCGGGAGGGGACTTCTTGCCCTCTGGCATGTCCTGCCACTCATTGGCTATATGGCTTAGGCTCATATCTTGCCCTTCCCCACCCTGAGTTTGTTTCCACCCTCTACAAAGCATCACGTGGATTGAAGGTCTCCATCACTGGCTTCTGGTCCTCCCTCATTTGAGGACCACTTGCTCCAATCAATAGGGCCTTCCTACCTCCAGGGTTGGGCCAAGATAACCTCAGCCCCAGCCACTCTGAACCTCTGCAGAAGGCCCTGGGAGAGAAGATGGAACCCTCCGCTCTCAGTCTCCTTCCTGGTAGCCTCCTTCCGAGACTGCCTCACCCTAGCAGATTTAGAAGAGACAGCCTTGGCATCAGGCCAAACTGAGTGTGTGCTCGACCACTCCCCGGCTCTGCCCTTAGGCAGTTTACTCCATCTCCACCTAACAGGGTTGAAAGAACCAAGTGAGGTTCCAGCTCATCCAAATCCCAACCTGCAAGGATCCCAGGTCCGGTGGGGGGGAAAAAAATCTGACACCTTGTGTAAAACCCACCTGCCAGAGACGTCACTTCAGAGAGAGGGAAGAAAGCAAAGTGGGGGGTGGCACTGGAGAGGGGCTGCGATGCGGAGGCTCTAGTTGGTAGCCAGAACAGGAAGGTTGGGGGGAGGGCAGGAGGGTAAAGATGTGGAGGAGGGATTTGGGGGGGGGGGGCCAGGAAGAACAGAAGGTGCAAAGATTCTGTGATGGGGCCAAAGGGCTGGGCATGTTAAGGTGGAAGATGGCTGATGTGGCTGAGCAGTGACATGGAGGGACAGCAATAGGAAAAGGATGGGTGGGAAGTGGGTTAGTCACGGGAGCCTTATCCAGAGGGGAAGTGAAGAACTGGCATTTCATCCTAAGAGTGACGTCAGGTCCCTGGAAGGTTTGTTTGTCTTAGAAAGGCCTTGGCTATTATGTGGGAGATAGATTGAAGAGGGCAGGAAGGAGGCAGAGAAGCCCTGTCCAGTAAGAGATGTGCCCTGGCCTAAGGGTGTGGCTGTGCTTGGCCTCTCCAGAGGCCGGGTTTTAGCTGCTTTAGGATGGAGGAGGCTAGAGGGTGGTCATGCAAGATGCTTCTAGACCACCATTCCTGGTAGGAAGGCTTGGTGTGTCGTCACCAGCTCGAGATAGACTATCTTAAATTGACCCTTGAACTCAGCCACGTCATTCTCCCAAAGTGACCCAGTTATCACCACCCTGCTCCCAGGAACCCAGAGTGCCTAAGCTACTTCGCTTGATGATACACACCCTGCCGACTGAGACATGAGGACAGGGGTCATGGCTACAAGGGACACCAGCTTTGTGCCCTTGGCTACAATCCTACTCCGGGCAGTCCTGTGGCTTTGTGGTTCCTGGGGTGGCACCACTTCTTCCTCTAAGTGGTCAGTGTTTTCCTGGCTTCCAGGAACAGTGGGCGGGGTGGGAGAGATATAGAGAGCAAGAGAGTTCACAGAAGTCTCTGGAAATGGGATGTAGGTGTCCTGTAGACTTGCTTCCTCTTGGGGAGACAAAGAGTAGAAAGAGGGGTGGGGAGCTAGCTCAGTAGATAAGGGTGCGTGCTGCTTGAGTATGAGGACCTGAATGCAAATTCAACATGATGTAAAAAAGATGGGCGTGGCCCCACGCTCATAACCCCAGTGCTGTGAGAGTCAGAAGTAAGAGGGTCACAGGACCTTGCTGGCTGCCAGCCTGGCTCCAGGATACAGGGAGGGATCCTGCCTCCAGGGAATACATTGGAGCATGAGAGAGCAGGATACCTGAGGTCCTCCTCTGGCCTCCACACATACATGGGGGCATGTACTGGCACACACATACATGGGGGCATGTACTGGCATACACATACATGCACATGCACCCACCCTCATGTGCATCGTCAATATCACACTCTCAGACACCAAAAATTTAAAAGCAGAAAAGAGCTCAGAAGGGGCAAGAGTCTGCCCCAGGCCGCACAGCAAGTTCAGTACAGCGACTTAGAGCCGGATCCACGGTCCTGATCCTGTGCCGTGCCCTTTCTGTTCAGAATGTGGCTTCTGGAGGCAACAGGCAAGGGTTCACCTCTGTCACTGAGTCCCATCGGGGTTCCCTTGGTAAATGAGCATCTCTGAGCACTGGTTTTCTCTGACATCGGATGGTTGCTAACACCTTCCTCTGTGAAGCATGGCTGAGGACAAATGCCAAGTTCTCAGGCCTGTAGGTTGTGCACAAAGCAAGTCTGCTGGGATGGTTCTGACGTGTGTGTGTGTGTGTGTGTGTGTGTGTGTGTGTGTGTGTGTGTACACTCGCACACTCTTGTGGATAGACTGAGGCCAGAGGACAACAGCCTTGAGTATTGTTCCTCAAGCAATGACTCCCCTACCCTCCTTTTCGTTTGTTTTTTTTGAGCCTGGAATTTGCCAAGTCAGCTAGGCTGTCTGGTCATCCAGTCTGAGGGATCTGCCTGTCTCTGCCTTCCCAGTTTTGGGATTACATGTGTGTTCCACTATGTCAAGTTTTTCTTTCTTTAGTTAAAGATCTATCATCTATCTGTCTGTCTGTCTGTCTGTCTATCTGACTGTCTGTCTATCTGTCTATCTATCTTGTGTGTGCCTACATGAGTTTATGTACACCATGTGCGTGTAGGTGTCCACAGAGGCCAGAAGAGGACATTTAGTCCCCTTGAACTGGAGTTACAAGTGGATGTGAAGCCCCCTGATGTGGGTGCCGGAAACCAAACCCCGGTCCTCTGTAAGAGCAGTAAGCCAGGGCTCTAGCAACCCTTCCTCTGTGGGTTCTAATCTAGAACTCAGATCTTCTTGCTCGCAAGGGAAACTCTGCCCAGGCCCCTGCCTTAAGTCTTTTGAAGAGCTGCAAGCGGCTGCAGTTGTCTTCCGTGCAGCTTTCCAGTCCCGAGGGACACAGGTAGATGGGACGTGAGAAGATTCTTTTGTTTTTCTGAGGCAGGGTTTCTCTGTGTAGCCTTGGTTGGTCTGGACTCTGTAGACCAGGCTGGCCTCGAACTCACAGAGATATGCCTACCTCTCTGCCTCCTGAGTGCTGGGATTAAAGGCGTGCGCCACCACGCCCGGCTAAGATTCACTTACCATCGTTCCTATTTTATAGTTGAGGAGACTGAGGCACAGAGAGTTACTGATCCCTCTTAGCCAGTAGCCAAACTAGATTAAAAGTAGTTTATCTATTTTTATTTTATATGTATGAATGTTTTGCATGTATGTATGTATGTATGCATGCATGCATACAAGTATATGCATGTATGTGTACCAAATATATGCAGTGTCCAAGGAGGCCAGAATAGGGTGTTGGATCTCCCGGAACTGGAGTTGCAGACAGTTAGTTGAGCTGCCACGTGGGTTCTGGGAGCTGAACCTGGGTTCTCTGCAAGAGGGGCCATTGTATTAGCCACTGAGCAATCTTTCTGGTTCCAAGAACTGGATTTGAACTTGGGTGTTTTGGCTACAGAATCCAGGTGCTTTGTCTTGACTGTGGAGATCAGCAGACAGTGTTCTCTCCTTTCAGCATGTGGACGCAGGGTTGTTTGACTTGGTAGCACTTTCACGGGCTCAGCCACCTCATGGTCTCCGGATCGGAAGTTCTTAAGCACTGTGTTAATCATTGCTGCCCTTTAGTTTACTTTCCTCCCCGCGGTCATTCTGTCGAGGCAGCTGTGTGGACTCTGGGCTTCACCTGCCGTGGGAAGAAAGTTTGCAGTAAGTCTTCTGAAGTCATTCTTCAGCACAACTCTGGGATGAGCAGATTCAGGCGCTCAGGAAAAAAAAAAAAAAAAAAAGAACCCGAAAGTTGGAACCCTGGCCAATCCAGGGCGAGGATCGGGGATTAGGATAGACACCTTTAGAAGGGGGAGGAAGGGGACTTGGAAGGCAAAAAATGGTGGAACTCTAACAGGACTCACATCTGGTGGGTGAGAGCCAGGCAGTTTCCCACTCAGGCAGAGCCAGAAGTGGCAGAGCCAGGACTGAACCCGGACAGCCTGGCTCCAGAGTGTGCGCTCTCACGTATGTGAGGTGTCAGCTCTGCTGCCTTCTCATCTGCTCCGGGAGCTGGGACTTACGTCCTGGTCTCTCCACAGAGCCTACGACAACCCACCAGTTGTTTTCTCTTTCATCCTCTGCCTCTGTCCTTCATAACATCTGTCCCTCCACCAGGGAGTCTCTGCCTTTGTAGATGCCTAGGACTTGGGGTGTCCTCAGGACACCCTCATTCCATTCCTTAGAGTGCCTGTGGCTACAGAGGAGGAGCACAGGGAGACCAGCAGCGAAACATTTCCAATCTGCTTCGCAGGGACCTTCTGCGAAGGTCCACACCCGGCACCTTCTCTGTTCATAGCAACAACCCTGAGGCCATTAGCTGCTGTTAGACACAGCTGCTCATTGGATGAGTCCAGTATCCAACATCACAGGCTAAGCAGGTGTAAGGATTGGAGCCCGGACAGGTCCAACTCTGAGGCTTGTGCCACGCTTTTAAGCTGCTAGGAACAACCTAGGATATGACGAGCCCTACCCCTTTCTAGTGACAGTGTTGTCAGCCTGTGCCTGGTCTCCCTGGCGTCCTAGGGCCATGGAAGCAGACCATGGTGCACGGCCTTCCAGGTTCTCAGGTGTGTGGGAGGACCACCAAGAGGGATACTGGCTACCAGGGCATCTTTACTTTCTTTCCAGAGAGCCTGACTCATTAGGTCTTGCGTGGGGTTCAGAAACCTGCATTTCCAACTGTCTCCCTGAGTCTCACCTTGAGCGCGCGTGCGTGCGTGCGTGCGTGTGTGTGTGTGTGTGTGTGTGTGTCAGAGCTCACTTGGGAAATTACAGCTGGTTACACGCCGTCAGTGTGTGTGTGTGTGTGTGTGTGTGTGTGTGTGTGTGTGTGTGTGTCAGAGCTCACTTGGGAAATTACAGCTGGTTACACGCCGTCAGAATATCACTCAACTGGGGAAATCAATGAAGGAAGTCCTGAGGGAGATTTCTAAAGTCATTGAACACCTTGGGGAGGAATGGTGCCTCCAAGAGTTTGGGGGGGAAAAAAAAAGAGTTTGGGCAAGGTGCCCAAAGCCAGCTTAAAGTGGCTGTGGTACTTCATACTGCCTGTCAGCTTGACAAAATATAGACTTACCTAGCAGGCGAAGCTCTGGGCACGTCCGTTAGAGAGTTTCTACTCCAGGTTACCTGAGGTGAGAAGATGTAGCCTGAATGTGGACAGCACATTCCGTGGTCTGCAGTCCCAGACTGAATTCAAAAGAGAACGCGAGGTGAAGAACAGTCTTCCAATTGCCCCTGACTTCTGTCTTCCCTGGTGTATGTATGTGTGTGTGTGTGTGTGTGTGTGTGTGTGTGTGTGTGTGTCTGTGGTTTGTATCTGCTGCCTGACATGAGTCCTGGGACAGAACTCAGATCTTTTGCAGGAGCAGCGCATACACTTAACCACTGAGCCATCTCATCCCTGTCTTAAACTATAAACCTCCCTTAAGTTGCAGTTGATGACAGCATCAAAAAATGGACCTAATAGCCGGGCGTGGTGGCGCACGCCTTTAATCCCAGCACTTGGGAGGCAGAGGCACGTGGATCGCTGTGAGTTCGAGGCCAGCCTGGTCTACAAAGTGAGTCCAGGACAGTCAAGGCTACACAGAGAGACCTTGTCTCGAAAAACCAAAAAAAAAAAAAAAAAAAAAAAAAAAGGACCTAATTCAGTGGCTGAGCTGAGATCAGAACCTGTGTCCCTGAGCTGCCAAGGCTACATTCTTTTCAGCACCGTGTTGCCTCCACTCTGTTAACCACTGTGGGGGGGGGAGTGGGGGGGGTAGGGGGGTGGGGGGGTGGGTGCAGGGGTTGTGGTGGTGGAAGGAGGTAGGGGGTCGAGGCACTTGCCACCAAACCTGACAGTGTGAGTTCTATCCCCAGGAGACACCTGGTGGAAGGAGAGAACTGACCATGTGACCTGCAGGTGTGTTCTGACCTTCACACACGCACACAAACACACGCAAACACATACAAACAAACGGTGACCATTTATTGAGTGCCGACGATGTGCCAGACATAGGCAGTCTAATTAAAAGCCCTGTGTCTGAGGAGCTATCCTGTCCCCCAAGGCAGAAAGGTTGTTCCCAGAGGGGAGAAACCTGCTTGGAGAACTTGGAAGGGTGAGTTAAGTGTTTATAAGAGTTGCTCAAGGGACTATTTGCATATGACCTATATAGCATTGTCCCGTGGAGCTGGAATAAACACCAAGGGTAAGAGTGGCCTAAGGTGAGGCCAGGAGGTGGCCATGGGTTGCCCCTCCCCTCCCCCACCTAGCCACACAAGCCAGGAGAGAGCTTTGACCTTAATATTCCTTCATTTCTTCTATACCAGTCTTACTTAAGCCCAGAAAGGAAGAGGCAAAATTGGTAGCTGGCAGCGTGGAGACGTCCCTTGAATTGGAAGGGTTTCCGTCTGTGTGGTGACAAGATTCCTCTTGCCTTCTGTCAGGCCCATTCCAGCCCTTGGGTGGAGATGGGTTTGGGGGAGGGTCATGCCTGGGGTTGGCCAGGTGATGGAGGCAGAGGCAACAGATATGGAGGAGATGGCGTTGACAGCGCGTTGTGATTGATGGAGACAGGGTAAGATCCAGCTCACTGCTTTGACAGATGACAGTTTGGAGCCTAGACAGATGACAGTTTGGAGTGGCTGGTGCCGCAGCAGAGCCCAGATGCTGGCTGGAAGCTTCTCCCGACCTTAGGCCTTCCAGCCAAACCCTGGCTGGGATGGATCCACGTTGCTGGCAGCTGCTTTTCTGGAGTTCTCTTCTAGGCTTCTGGTGGCTGCCAGGGGGTGGGAGGTGGTGGGGGGAATGTGGGGGATGGGGGGGGTGACCTGCATCCCTGCAGCGCCTGGGACTTCAAGACAGGGAATGCCTTGATGCAAAGGTTCTGTCTTTGAAGCGGCCAGTGGGGGAGGGGCAGCACTCTGACCTCCAGATTCTTTCCCGTGACCTCTCTGACCCTGGAGAGACCCAGGCCCTTGGGACTGGGGAGGTCTGCACGAAGTGGGCGTGGCTACTAGATCCAGGGTGCACAAGTAGCCCTTCCCTGGGGGCTGGGAAGGGGTCCCAGGGGTGTGCCACGATGTCTCTGCCACAGAAGGGAGCTCATGGGTCTCCCCAGAAGCCGAGGCAGTCACCCGTCTGGCAGTCACCTCTGTGTTTCCTGTCTTCTCCAGTTGGTCCTCTTTGGCTTGTGTTATCTCTGAGGGTTCAGTTACCAGATGTGCAGCTGGGACCAGGTCTCTACCGCCTTCCTTTGGGCCATTGACTCCTTCCTGGGAGCCAAACAGTTGGGAATCCTCTCTATCTACTCCCTTTGGGGTTCCCCCTCCTTTCTCGCGAGGTCTTGAGGTGGCTGTCCTTTAACCACTGGAACTGTCCCATCCCTGGACCTGGCGCCCATGCTCTGGGAACCAGCTTCACTGTTTGCTTAAACACCTGGAGCCCCTTACTTCCCTTCCTTAAGTTTCACAGGGTCCTGTATCTGCCTAATGCTTAGCAGGGGCTCAGAAGCACAACCCCCCCTCCCTCTTCTGCCCCACCCTTCACCCCCAAGGCTCCCCAGCCCCTCCCACGTGAGTATTTCTGCACTCGCTGGGCACGGAAGGCTACAGGCCCAGTGCCCTCTAGTTCAGGTCCCTATATCCTGTGAGCCAGCAGGGAGGCAAGTTTAAATGGGCCAGGATGAGGCTCCATTATGGGAATCACTGCATCAGGCCAAAGGTCCAGGACCATTAATGCCGCACGTTCTTAGTGCCTCCCCGCCTTGCTCCTCCCGGTCTGCTCCAGAGAGCATGAGATGGATGGACCCTGGATTTATTAGGCATTAACTCTTAGCTAAGCTGCAAACGTATTGTTTCATATAGTTAACCCAAAAGACATGGGTCCCACTGCACCCCCCCACCCCAAAATAAAGGAGGTTCTTGTTATAATTCTTGGCATGGTCCCACAGCCCTGGCCTCAAGCAGTCCCTCCTCAGCCTCCTGAGTAACTGGGACCACCTGGCTTTTGTTCATATTTACACGAGGAAACTGAGGCCAACATCTCAGAGCCAAGAGGTGTCAGGCTTCTCATTGAGCCTGTGCTTTGTCAGTCCTGGGGAGCATCCATTTTCCAAGCCATGATGGTTCACTTCGGCTCAGAAAGGCCACTGCTGAGAGGGGTAATGGGAGGAGGAGAGGGTGCCTGGGAGCTACCAGAGACGTGTACGTGTGAGTGTGTGTGTGTTCTGTCCGAGGACACTCATGTCCTTCCACGTGACTGAAGGGGACAGGGACTTCCCAGAGGACACAGTCTATGACCTAGCTCCATACTGGGTATTTAGGAAGGGGAAAGGGGAGGGAGGGAGCCCCTGGCAGGGCTGTGCCATGTGCAAGTGGGCAATCCTGGGGCTAACTCATGTTCACATGGTCCCTAGGGAGATATTGCTAAGGCTTCAGTATTAGCTAATGACATGGGACAAACTTACAAAATTGGCCTTGTTCACCCAACCTGGTTTCCACACTACTGCTCTACTGCTTTTTGGTGTATTTTTTTTTTTAACAATTAAAAAAAAAAAAGATTTATTTATTTGTTTGGGTTTTCAAGACAGGGTTTCACTGTGTAGCCCCGGCTGTCCTGGAACTGACTATAAACCAGGCTGGCCTCGAACTCAAAGACATCTGCTTGCCTCTGCCTCCCGAGTGCTGGGACTAAAAGTATGTACTGCCACAGTCATCGCTAGCCAGCTTAAAAGATTTATTTATTTTATTATATTGTGTGTGACCATTTTGCCTGCATGCATGTTTGTGCATCCCATGTATATGTGTACTTGCTGCCCACTGAGGTCAGAAAAGGACATTAGATCCCCTGGGACTGGAGTTACAGATGGCTGTGAGCAGATATGTAGGTGCTGGGAATTGAACCTGTGTCCTCTGTAAGATCAACCAGTGCAAATAATCACTGGGCCAATTCTCCAGCTCCCTGTCTACTGCTTTAAAAAAAAAATGCTTTTAAAGCCTGGTGTGGTGGCACACACCTTTAGTCCCAGCACTCGGGAGCAGAGGCTGGAGGATCACTGTAAGTTCGAGACCAGCCCGGTCTATAAAGTGAGTCCAGGACAGCCAAGTCTACACAGAGAAACCCGGTCTCGAAGAACAAAAAAACAAAAAACAAAAAAAAACAAAGCTTTTAAAATTACTTTATGTATGATTTGCGTGTGATGGAAAAGGGGCACGTGTGGAGGTCAGAGGACCACTCTGGGCTCAGTTCACTTCTCACATCTTTACCTGGAATCCAGGCACTGAACTCAGATCATTAGTTCACATAGCAAGCGCCTTTACCCGCTGAGCCACCAGCTGCCTGCAATGTACATTTTTAGAAAGCAGATTCCTAAACACAGCACATCTTGCACAGCACATCTCCTGAGATCTTGGGCCCTCCACTAAGGAGCTTGCAAACCAAGGAAGGCTCTTCCCTCATGGGAGCTTGGTGAGTGAGAGTCGCGCTGTTTCGGGCTGCCTGTGAGTAAGCCACAGAAATCACTCAGGAAAGTCCTGAGGAATTTTTTTTTCTTTTCTTCAGTCAGTTTTAATTGAGCAGCGTGGGAAACACCCAGTGACACATGCGAGGTTGGGCAGGGAGAGGCAAGGCAGCGCCCCCTCTCTCTGTTTGTCTGCACCTTCCTTCTGTCTTCCTGGGGACCAGGGCCATCTCAGCCCAAGCGGGTTGGAGGATGGACTTAGTGACCCGAGGTTCCCCAGCTGTCTCAGCCCTCCCGAGGAAAATGACTCATCTTTCTAATGAGGAGAGCCTCCCTCTGTGTGGGAAGAGGAAAGGGAAAGGGTAGAGGAGGGACGGTCCCCTCTGGTTCCCTTCAAACCTGATTCTCAGTTCTGAGGAACCCTTCAGCCACCCACGGAGGGACACTAGGGCCACTGTTGCCAGAACTGATAAAGGCTGTCAGCTCTGAGAGCATCTGGTTACCTCTGTAGGACTGGGCTGGGCTGAGTAGATGGAGGGTTCATCTTGGTACCCTATGGACCAATTCTCGTCGACTGGCTGACTGGCATCCATCGTCTCCCCCTTCTCTGCCTACCTATCATCCTTAGAATGGCAGCATATAGATCCATTGGCCATGTCCTCTTAAGCCTGAGCGAGCTAAGAAGGAACATAGTGCACATAGAATACCCCTGAACATGCCCTCCCCAGACCCCTCCTTCTCAGTCCTCCTGGTCCTTCCACACGTCCCCCCACCACCACTACCGGCTGACCATCGTGGGACTGTAGAAATCTGGCTTTGGTAAGGGAGAGGAGTAAGACGGTGGCAGAGCAGGCAAGAATGGCTGTG
Source organism: Acomys minous (assembly GCF_964271855.1). NCBI lineage: Eukaryota > Metazoa > Chordata > Mammalia > Rodentia > Muridae > Acomys > Acomys minous. The sequence goes on from NC_140487.1 coordinate 113,527,956, forward strand.
CCAGCTTCCCTGGTGACAGACTCAGAGCCTGGGTACAGTCCATCATTGCCTGTCCACTGTCCCAGGCACTTCCGAGGTAACTTGAAAGAAGCCATTTTTATTGGAGACTTGCTTTTCTCATCCGTAGAAGATGAGACCCGAGCACCAGTCACAGCTGTGAAAACATCTGCACAGCAGCTATTTCCTTTGAGCCTATGCTCAGAGGTCACCTCAGAGAGGCTTTCTCTGGGCATGGATTCAAACTTGGCCCTCATCTCCCAGTTTGTGTCCCCTTCTTGGTGTGTGTGTGTGTGTGTGTGTGTGTGTGTGTGTGTGTGTCTGTCTGTCTGTGTGTTTGTAAGCATGTGTATGTTTGTGTGCGTGTGTCTGCATGTGTGTGTTTGTGGGCATGTATGTGTCTTTGTATGTATGTGTTTGTGTGTGTGTGTCTCCGTATGTGTGTGTTTGTGAGTGTGTGTGTGTCTCTGTATGTGTGTGAATGTCTGTGTCTGTGTATTTGTGAGTGTGTGTGTGTGTGTGTGTGTGTGTGTGTGTGTGACTGAGAATTGAACCCAGGCCTTTGCTGTGTCAGAACTCTAACAATGGGTCTAACCTCAGCCCTTTTTTACTTTGTATTACGAGCCAGGGTCTAACTAAGTTGCCTGGGCTGGCCTTGAACTCACTGTAATTCAAGCAGTCCTCACACTTGCCGTGCTCCTGCCTCATCTCTGAGGAGCTGAGATTAGAGGACCGTGCCACTGGGGTCCTGTCTGGCTCCCTCCCCTGTTTGGTTGTTCTTGGCATTTGCCACAGCTGACTGCTGTTTTTTTATCTTACTCTTCTGCCCCCTCCCCCTATTCCAGATGTTCATGAAGGCAAGGGCTGTTTTCTTTGTCCTCTTCTAAGCCCACTCAGAACAGTGCTGGCACATAGTAGGCATGCAGGTATTTGCAAAAGCAATAATTGGGGGACCAACAAGATGCCGGCAAGCCTGGCAACCCAAGTTCTATTCCCGGAAGTTGCTGTGAAAGAAGAGAACTGACTCTTGCAAGCTGTTCTCCAACCTCCACATACACTCCACAATAAATAAGTGTAAAAGAATGAAGTAATTAGTGGAGGCAGGGGTGGAAGAAATGCCTAAGAACACTTTTTTTTTCTTTGGTGTTTTTTGAGACTGGGTCTCTCTGAATAGTGTTGGCTGTCCTGGACTCATTTGTAGACCAGGCTGTCCTCCAAGTCTCAGAGATCTGCCTGCCTCGGCTTCCCCAAGTGCTGGGATTACAGGCATCTGCCACCATGCCAGGCCACTTGTTGCTCTTGCAAAGGACTGGAGTTCGATTCCCAGAACCCACATGGTGGCTCACAACCACCTGTGACTCTCTCCCCGGGGATCTGATGCCCTCTTGCCTTTGAGGGCACCCTCACATACATCTGTGTAAATAAAAAGAAAAGGTCAATTTTGGGGAGTTGAAGAGAAACCTCAGTGGTTTAGTGCACTTTTTCTTGCAGAAGACCTGGGTTCGATTCCTAGTGCCCACATGGTGGCTCACAACCATCTGTAACTCCAGTTTCAGGGGGTTCAATGCCCTCTTCCGGCCTCTGTGCATACCAAGCATGTACATACATGGTACATATAACAACGTGAAGGCAAAATACTCATAAAATTAATATAACATATATAACATATACATACACAATATACATATACATATATATGTCATATGTGTATATGCATATATTAAGAAATCTTGGGGTTGGGGATTTAGCTCCATGGTAGAGCAATTGCCTAGCAAGCACAAGGCCCTGGGTTAGGTCCTTAGCTCTAGAGAAAGAAAGAAAGAAAGAAAGAAAGAAAGAAAGAAAGAAAGAAAGAAAAAGAGAGAAAGAAAGCAAACAAGCAAGCCGGGTGTGGTGGTGCACGCCTTTAATCCCAGCACTTGGGAGGCAGAGGCAGGCGGATCGCTGTGAGTTCGAGGCCAGCCTGGTCTACAAAGTGAGTCCAGGACAGCCAAGGCTACGCAGAGAGACCCTGTTTCAAAAAAAAAAAAACAAAAAAAAAAAAAAGAAAGAAAGAAAGAAACAAATCTTTGGGCTGGGTGTGATGGCGCACACCTTTCTTTAATCCCAGCACTTGGTTGGCAAAGGCAGGCAGATCTCTGTGAGTTCGAGGCCAATATGGCCTACGTAGAGAGTTCCAGGACAGCCAAGGCTACACAGAGACACCCTCTCCCCAGTCTCAAAAGTTAAAAATAATAATGAAAAAGAAATCTTTAAAGAAAAGGAACAAGCGGGGAAAATGAGTGTGTGTGGAGCGAGTGGGAGGATGGATGGCTTGAGCAGCCAGCAGTGGCCGGCCTGGGTAAGGGCCAAGTACACATTGGTCCCTCTCCTGCCTGCTCAGCATCAGCTGGTCCCCTGGAGGTTCATGCTTGGCTTTTTACATTTGTGCTTTCACAGTAGGGCACGAGATTGCCCTTGGGCACAGAGCGAGCACTTTTATGGTAAAATCAAAAGGCACGGTCGGGAGTGGAATGCGAGCAGGCACGCTTTTTACAGAAAGGAGACTCCGCCAGGGCTCTGGCCGTGTCTCCCAGCCCACCAGGCACAAGTATACTTCAGTTCCCAGGGCACCTTGGGAAAGCACAGGAAGCCTTGCTTTGGGAAATGAGCTCAACTCCTGAGTCCCAAACCCCAGCCAGGGCTTTTCAGGAGACCTGTGTTTCCACTGGACCCCTCTGTGCTGCCCTCAGGCCCTTCTCCCTTTCTCTCTGCAGTTAGTCCCTGAGATCAGGAAACCTGTGCTGTGTCTTTAAGAAATGAACAATTTGGGGGCTGGAGAGATGGCTCAGTGGTTAAGAGCACTGCCTGCTCTTCCAGAGGTTCAATTCCCACCAACCAGATGGTGGCTCACAACCATCTCTAATGTGATCTGATGCCCTCTTCTGCAGATAAAGCACTCATATACAATAAATAAAATAAATCTTTAAAAAAAAAAAAAAAGAAATGAACATTTGATTTGGAAAGCTACAGACATGCATACTCATCTGGTTTCTTCTCTCCCAGTCCCCCTGATGAGGTTCCCCTCTTTCCCAAGATGGCAGTAGGGAGACTTAGACACTCTGTTTCCATAATTGTGCTCGATACTGAATGCACTTACTTGTACAGGCTTTGACATACATGTCCTTTCCTCCCCCCCCCCCCCCCCCATTCTGGAATCCTGTCTGGATATCATGTGACACTTAGTTGACACTCTCCTTAGCCTCCCCTGGCTGGGACAGTCTCTCAAGCCTGTTGTGTTTTCTACAACCTTGACAGTTTGAGTACTGTTCAGGTGTTTGGGGGCGGGGGGCGGGGGAGATATCCCAAGGCTCATCTGTGATATCTTCCTGGCGAAGACACCTCTGCCCATTGTCGCTGCCCACACCCTGGCCCTGGCCATACTGCTTTCCTCTGTGTAGCCTTGACCATCATCCGCGTGAGCTGAGATGTTGACAGATGTTCCTTTTTCCCCATCTGTGACCCATTTCTGTCTGTCCTCCCCTTCTTTGCACCTGTTTTGTACTCATCTCCCTCCCTTGGTCAGGCCACACACCTCCTGCTGCTTAAAACCCTCCGTGCTACCTCTTTCCCAGCTAGCCTTTTCCTGTGTGCCCTTCTTAACCAGCCAAACAGGAAGTCCTGTAACACAGCTTCCGCTTCCTCCCTCCTCCACACCTTCGCCTAGGTCATGCCCTTCTCACTTCCTGCCCTGAAACCCTGAATTCTGTGAATGTGGGGATCCTACATAGCTTGCTTTCTCCTGTCCCTGCAGGACTCTGGATGGGGCCTGGATCATGGTAGGTGCTGACCCAGATCCCGTTAATTTAGCACGAAGGCAAGTGAGCATTGGCGGAAAGTTAGGGCAAGCACTAGGTTGCAGCAGTGACAAATGCCTCTCGTCATAGGAGACATGCCTCAGCCTGGGAGCTTAGAGAGGGCTTCCTGCGGAGGAGACCCTATGATCTGAGGAGAGGGACACGGGAAGACCCTTGCAAAGGCCCCGTGGTTTGTGGGAATGTGAAAGGCAAACAAAACAAAAACAACAACAAAACCCAAACAAACGAAAAACCTGTCACTAGGACACAGGGTCACAAGGGTGGGGGCAGCTTGTGCAGTGAGCCTGAGCAGGGTGACAGGGCGCGAGCCTGACATTCTTGCAGGCTATAGGCATGGTTGCGAGCTTCACCTTTATTCCCAGAGCAGTAGGAGGGCCGGGCCGCTGGACAGGGCTTAAAGGAGGATGTGGCTCAGTTGGGTAGAGTGCTTGCTGAGCATGCATAGAGGCCTAGGTCCCATCCCCAACATAAAATAAAACCGGATATGATTGTGCACATCTGTAATGCCAGTACTTGGGAGGTGAAGGCAGGATCAAGAGTCCAAGGCCAACCTAGGTACATAAGACTCTGCCCAAAAAAGGTAAAAAAAAAAAAAAATAATAAATAATAATAATAATAAAATAGAGGTGCACAGGTTGGAGAAGGGAAGGAGAGGGAAGAGAGAGTATGAATCATGATCCTTTTCCATCACATGGCCTTGGACACCATCTGTAAAATGTGGCTGCATCCCCCCCGCTTTGAGGGGTCACTGGGGGGGGGAGGGGACGTGAAGCAAGAGGGGCTGCACGTGTGAATGCCTGATACATTCCTCTCTCATCTCTCCTATGGCCCCAAGCTGCTAAGGCTCATTAACAAACCACTATTCCAGGCTAGCCCAGCCTTCTCTCTCTTCTCAGGAGCCTGACCTTTGGCCCTGCTGGCCACCACTGACCTCTGCCCTAGGAGGGAAGGGATTGCTCTCTGATTGCCCTGCCCCATCTAATCTGTCCCTCCCCCCACCCCCACCCCCGGTCCTCTAATCAGGGATGAGCTAATATCCCCATGGCCTGCCCTTCCCAGTCCCACCTGGACCAGCGGGGCTGCAGAAAGAAGAGCAGTCTCTGGGCCTGCTCACTCTCACCTGACTTCCAAGCTCGAGCCTTGCTCTGGGTGAAGCTGTGGTTCCCCTCTCCCTAAGCACCTGTGTCCATAACCCATAGCTGTGACCTTGTCTAAGCCAGCAGCTGTCATAGAAGGCATAAACCAGTCTTGCCTTTCTGCAGATGAGGAGTGACTCCAGGGAGGTGTCCTTCTGCTGGGCTTGGAGATGGAGGGCACAGAGGGGGCTCCCCTGAACTTACCAACTATTTCCTTGCCTTTGTGGTCTTAAGCGTGTTTTTTTTTGCCAAGGATAACTACTACAGATCTCCCACTTCTGCTTTTTAAGTGCGGGGATTGTTGGCGTGTGCCACCATACCTGGCTTCATCGCTGTGCCTTTCTGTCCTACTCACCTGGGTAGCTCTTTAGTTCAAGTCCCAACAGCTGGGGCCCAAACCCACACCACCTTCTTCTATTTATTTCACTGGTCCTGGAGCACCTGGAGCCTGCTATCTCTGTCACGTGTTCTAGGGCTTTGGGGTGGGCCACATGGGAAGGGTCCTGGCACAGCCCGAGTTCGTGCTCTTGCCTGCTACATGGCTTGGCAGAGTGAGAGAGCTTGACTGGTCATTTACCTTAGGAGCATCTTTTGGTGTTTCCATGGCAACCGTGCAGCCAGGATGGATGCTTCAGCTTCAGCTTGCAAAGGATCATCAAATCCTTCTTACTGGGGGTCGATGGCAGGAAAAAGATGTGTGTGTATGTATTGGGGGCAGGGGGTCGCTGAGCATCCACACTGTTAGCTTGGAGCATACCCTGGACTTTGGGGGGCAGGCAGCACACCTCCACTGTACACCTCACGGAAAGCTACCCTGAGACTCCCGCCGAGCCTCTGTTTCCTCCCTTGTAGGATGGGGCAACAGGGCAGCATCTAGAATTACTTAGGAGGCAGGCGTACCTGCGAGAGTTTCTTCACTGCATTATGTGAGATAGGAAGCCTCACCCTGAATGTGGGTGACATTGTCCCCTGGGCTGGGGTCCCAAGCTGAATAAAAAAGAGAAAGCAAGCTGAGCCCCGGCATTTGTCTCTCCCTGCTTCCTGACTGTGGATGCAATGTGACTGGTCACCCACACTCCTATCACCCCGCTTTTCCCACCAAGATGGATCGCACCCTCAAACTGTAAGCCAGAATAAGCCCCTCCTTTGGTTTCCTTCGTCAAGCCTTTCGTCACAATATTGTGGAAAGTAATTAATATAGAGAGCCAACCTTGACCTCAGATCTTGTCCCAGCTGCCTTAGTAGTCATAGGAGCCACAGTCAGGGCTCTTCAGAGAGAGGAGGAAGATGGCCAGTGTCATTGGGGCCTTGTAATCAATATGGTCTTACGGAATATTGCTGGAGCTCGGCGGTCGTGGCGCACGCCTTTAATCCCAGCACTCGGGAGGCAGAGGCAGGCGGATCACTGAGTTCGAGGCCAGCCTGGTCTACAAAGTGAGTCCAGGACAGCCAAGGCTACACAGAGAGACCCTGTCTCAAAACAACAACAACAACAACAAAAAACTACAACAACAATAACAAAAAGAATACTGCTGGAGCCGGGCGTGGTGGCACAGCACGCCTTTAATCCCAGCACTCGGGAGACAGAGGCAGGTGGATTGGACAACCGAGGCTACACAGAGAAACCTTGTCTCGAAAAACCAACAAAACAAAACAAAAAGAATACGGCTGGCCCCTTCTGGGTTTCAGTTTCTCTTCTCTAAAATGAAATTCTGCAATAGGACTGCTGGGAAATGGAGCCTATACCTGACCCAACATGCAGTCTCCAGCCCTCAGGAAAGTCACTCAGGGAAAGTACTTCCTGGGGCCAGGCCTTGGCTCCCAGCAGATTCGGGATCTGTCTGAGGAATCTGCTGCCCAATGGGGAGCCCCCTCGTATGTGCCGTATAGATTCTTCTGGAGCCCACAGTGTGTACCCTGCCCCCTATCTGGCCTTATCACTTACATGACGGTGTCTGTGTCCTTGTCCTGTGTCTCCTAGGAGACATCTAAGCAGCCTATTGGCTAAGCTGGGTCTGAGTCTCCAGCCTGTCCCTGGGCAAGTGACTGTTTCCTGGCCCCTCATCTTCTGTAAAAGTGGCTAATAACACTTGTGGCCTTGGTGGGGGAGGGGGCGGTCATGAGAGTTATGGGGTTGCATCAGTGAAGTGCAACAGTGAAGATGGGGAAATCCCTCTTCCTGTTTCTAAATCAAGAACCCAGCAGCGGCAGGCCTCAGGCAGTGGCCAGGGATGGCCTGGCAGCTGAGCCTGGGGCTTCAGGAAGCTCCCATCGCCCAGATGGCTTAGAACAGCGGTTCTCAACCTTCCTAACTCTACAGCTGTTTAATACAGCTCCTTATGTCATGGTGACCCCAACTGTAAAAATGGTTTTTTGTTGTTGTTGTTGTTGCTGCTTCATAACTGTAATTTCGCTACTGTTATTAATCATAATGTAAATTTCTGTGTTTTCTGGTGGTCTTAGGTGACCCCTGTGAAAGGATCGTTCAACCCCCCCCCCGCCCCCCCCAAAAGAGTCATGGCCCACAGGTTGAGAACCGCTGGCCTAGAGGAAGCAGGGCCCCTATGGAGCTTCCCGGAATGAAGAGAGAGAAGGAGAAGCAATCGCTATAGAGTCATGATGCGGTGGGGCTGTGTGACCTGCAGATGAGTGACTTGGCCTCTCTGAGACATGCTTGCCTTCTGTGAAAATGGGCCAGTGATGCAGCTCATGAAGTCGCTGCACTTAGTTGGCGAGCTATTGAAAGCGAAGTGCGTGGCAGAGTCTGGCTGCACGTTTTTTATTTGCACTTAGGATGTGTGTTCTCAGTCTCTGGGTGACTTTTTGGCCCATACTCTCCCCAGGAAACAATAATACATTTTGTTCAGTCTTATCTCTCTGGCTCCTTCCTTGAGCCGGGCACTGTTTGGAGTTCTTTCGCCACATTACGTCATTTCATGGTCACCATGCTCTGAGACTAGCTCTGCTGTCCCCCGTCCCCCGTCCCCCCACCCCCCTTTATAAATGTGGAGGCAGAACCTCCCGGCACTTGGCTTGGCAGAGATCAGTTCTTCTTGCTTCATCCTTATTTGAGGTGATCATGAACCTGGGTCAGGACGTCTTGCAGGTGCCGTTAGGACACAGCAAACGTCCATAGGCAGGGAGTCTGACGGGGCAAGGCATGCCACAAGATGAAGCTGACCTGGAGTGTGTTCGTGGGAAGCTCATTGTAGGCGCCATGGGACCGCATGTGTTTATACAGCCTGTCCTGGACAGGCAGGGGGCCCTGACCATCTAGTGTAAACATCCGGACACTTGTCAGCTCAGGGGAGGACAGAGGCAAACCAGGGACCAGCCTTCAGTGCCTTTCTGCACCTCGCTTGGTGCTGGGGTGCCCTGGTGGATGGATGAGGAGGCGCCACGGAGCTGACATTTACTGCACACTCAGCATGTGCCAGGCCGTTTGCAGACAGCGTCTTAGTACATTGTGTGGTCTGGTTTATTATTTTACTCAGCTGATGTAGAAACTGAATTGTAGGAATTGTACAAACCTAATTCCATTGAAAACCACAGAGTTTGGCTTTCCGGGAGGATTGCCTTAGTCTATTTTTTTTTTGTTGCTATAACAAAAATAATCAAGACCAGGTCATGAATAAAGAGTTGAGGTTTATTTGTCCTGGAGGCTGCAAAGAGCACAGTGCTTGTATCTGAGAGGACCTTCCTGCCACCACATTCCAAGAAGGTGAGAGCATGGCATCTTGGGTCTCACTCTGCAGCCCAGGCTACCCTGGAACTTGCTAAGTAGACCAGGCTGGCCTTGAACTCAGAGTTCCACCTGCCTCTGCTTTCTGTGTTCTGGGATTCAAGGTGTGCCCCACCACACCTGGCCCTCTTTCCTCTTCTAATGAAGCCACAGGTGCCACCATGAAGTCCTCACCCTCATGACCACATCCAGTCCTATCGACCTCCCCAAGACCACACATCTTTTTTGCTAATGTGAGTTTGGGGTATAAGTTACTAACAGACACTTTGGGGGGGTTTGTTTTGTTTTTTAAAGATTTATTTATTTATTTATTTATTTATTATATATAGTGCTCTGCCTGCATGTACACCTTTGGGTTAGAAGAAGGCATCAGATCACTTTATAGATGGTTGTGAGCCACCAGGTGGTTGCTGGGAATTGAACTCGGGACCTTTGGAAGAACAGCCAGTGCTCTTAACCTCTGAGCCATCTCTCCAGCTCCTTGTTTTGATTTTTGAGTCAGAGTTTCTCTGTATAGCCTTGGCTTTCCTGGAACTTGCTCTGTTGACCATAGAGATCTGCCTGCCTCTGCCTCCCAAGTGCTGGGATTAAATGTGTGAGCCACCACTGCCCGGCTTTGGGCGAGGGGACATTTAAACCACAGCTGAGGATGAATAAATGGAGTGCAGCTTGGCCAGTCTCCCTGAACCTGCCTCAGTGGTGCTGTTTCCCAGGCAAACTTAGTTCTACCTCAGAGACACCTCCATCTGCCGCCTCTGATTCTTGCTATAGACCCTCCCCCAAGTCTACTGCTTTCACACAAAAATGTGAAACTTGTTTGGGTCATTTACTTAAGTATTGGGGCTAGAGCACAGGGTTTGTATCTGACAGGCAAGTAAATGTTGTGCCATAGAACTTCTCCATCACAGGGCAAGGGACAGACCCAGCCAGGGTGCCTGTCAGATTCAGCTGATTTCTCTGAAGCTTGATGTCACCTCTGGGAAATCAAGATCTCACCAACTCTGGCAGCCTAGGCCTGTGGGCTAGGTCTCAGATAGGCTCAGTAACTTGGAAGTCCTCAGAAATGGGGTTTTAGTTGTAATCCTAACCCCTGGGTCTGAAGTGGCACGGCAGTGAGTTTGAGGCTGTGTTGGGCTATGAAGAAAAAACAAAAAGAAAGGAAAGAAAAGGATCGAATGGCCTTTCGATGCCACACCTCCCCCATTGTGGGGTGGGGAACACTGATGCCCAGGGAGGGGAAAGTCTTCTCCAGAGACTCATAGAGAGTAGTCTGGGTAAAGTTGGGGTTCAGATTCCCAAGGAGGAACCAAAGGCCAGATCTCCCTGTGTTGATGACACGGGTCAGGAAAGGACAAGATGGAGCTGAGACTCCCCCGATGCCGTGGAGTCTCAGGCACTCGGGTAAGGCCCACACGTGTGCCACAGCCCAGCTTTTCTCGTGGCTCAGGCACTGAATACTCCATGCCTTCTGCTCCCTGCTTCCCAGCCCCGAGGCCTAACCTGCTCCCCCACTTTTCCCCTGAGTACAGTCACCTTTCAGTCCCACAGAGAGACCGCAGAGCTGGGGGTCACATTTGACCCAGCGGTACACATGAATGGAACCTGGACCTGGATGGCATTTGAACTTGTCCTCTGGTGCCTTCAAGGAAACACCTCAAACTGAGAGAGGTGACGTGGGTGCCGGTTTGGTTGGAGAATATTCGGGTCCCATCTGAGTCTGTCTCTGAGCCAGAGGATGGGCAGTTCTACTGCAAGATTGACTAGCCCTGCTGTAGTCAGGGACTTGCAAATCTCACCCATAGGGCTAATTTGGGTCCAGGCTAGCTGCAACTCCAGAACAGGACACAGTTTCAGGAGGCAGAGGGAAGCCAGAGGGAATAAGCCTTTTGAGGGGAAGGGACTGTGTGACTGGGGACCCTCCTCCCCAGGCAAAGAACAGAAGTTTGAGGTGTCATAGAGGGACTGGACGAGTCCAGCCAGAACCGGACCTGGTGGCACACGCCTTTAATCCCAGCACTTGGGAGGCAGAGACAGGCGGATCGCTGTGAGTTCGAGGCCAGCCTGATGTACAAAGTGAAACCCTGTCTCGAAAAACAAAACAAAAACCAAAAACAAATCGAGTCCAGCCAGAGCAGGCCGGTGATGAGGAAGCCAAGACTGCCTAATACCCTGAGGCCTGGCGTGTCTGTAGGCAGGGACAAGTGGGCCCTTCATCTGAGGTCTGTGGGACCATCTCTCACCCTCTGTGCATTTCGGGAGACTTCCACATCTGTCTCTCTCCAAAGTCTGTGCCTTTTTGTGGTGATCCATCAACAGACCTCAATGAAAACACAGGGTGGCAGAAAAGCCATCCAGCCTGTGAGATAGAACTTTCTGGAATGTACAGTGGGATGCACTCCGACCCTGAGTGGCTGTGCTCTGATGACACACAGCATGAGTCACAGACCACAGGCTGTTTACTTCCACGCCGGTTTGTCCCTAACTGTTGGCTCTGAGCTGTGTCCACTTGGTGTCCTGGGGTTCATCAGCCTCTGGCAGGGCTTCCTTTGTTGCTGCTACCAATGCTCTGATGCCTCCATGTCATTGGCTCCTGGGGATCACAGTTGACTCCAAGGGGCTGTATGTTGCTGGGTGTATGTTAGAGGGAAGGGAACCGGGGAAGGCTCCAGATCTGCCAGCGATGAACAGCATCCAGAGCCTGTTCATCACCCAGAGCGATGTCTGGTCCGTGCAAGCGTCTGGTCATTGATTGAGTTGTACCAGATGCTGGGGAATGTTTTCAGGGTCTTGCCTAATGCTTTGAAAGCAGGGTCTTCCCTACCTCAGAGAACGCTTTTTTTGTTTTGTTTATTTGTTTGGTTTTTTTGAGACAGGGTTTCTCTGTGTATGTAGCCTTGGCTGTCCTGGATCGCACTGTAGACCAGGCTGTCCTGGAACTCACAGGGATCCACCTACCTCTGCCTCCCGAGTGCTGGGATTAAAGGCCTGCATCACCACCGCCTGGCTCCCTCAGAGAATACTTAATCATGTGTCTTTACCCCACCCCACCCCCACCCCCAACCCAGGCCAGCTCCTTCTCTCCTGAAGCTGTTGTGTAGACATGTGGGAACACAGGGGAATGAGGCAGGCTATAGATGCCTAGGGGCCCAGATGCTGGGCTCTTTGAGGTGTCTTGGAAGCTGTTAGATTGAGTGGAGCCAGTGGTCTGGTCACCTTTGGCCTAGGAGACCACCAGGGTTTGGGAGTTGAGTAGAGTCTTGTCTGGGGCTGACCCATGAGGAGCTACAGAGCTTGGAATCCGGCCAGCAACCGATGACATCAAATGAGGAGAGAGTCCTCGCTTGCAGCCATGAGCGGCCCTGTTTGCTAGCTGTGTGCTTTCATTTCTAGTGAGGTGAGTCTATGGACTGAGTGGCTGGTGGATGTAGAATTAGCAGCTCTAATGTTGACTCTCAGCCTGACGCCTAGATAGTAGTAATTACAGAGCAGGTGGTACAGGTCAGGTGTCACCTGCCAGGTGGACCTGATGACATTGGAGTCACAGCATCACAGGAAAGCCATCGGCCAGCCTCGTCAGGATGTTCCGAGAGGGGAAATAGGAGGCAGAGGAGGGTGGGGGAGAGGAGGCAGAGGAGGGTGGGGGAGAGGAGGCAGAGGAGGGTGGGGGAGAGGAGGCAGAGGAGGGTGGGGGAGAGGAGGCAGAGGAGGGTGGGGGAGAGGAGGCAGAGGAGGGTGGGGTCTCGGGGCCAACACCAGAAGTGAGCCCTGATTTTCCAGCTAGATTGGGTCAGGAGAGGAGGCTATCCATTTTTGGCAGGCATCAGGTTCCAGGCTTCCTGAGTCCTCTCTGCTCTGTCCGTCAGGCTGATTGCTCCCTTGGAAAAGAAGAAAGCTTGTTCCTAATTGTCCTTTATACAGTTGCAAATTGTCTCTAGAGCTGGGCTGAGCAGAGCCAAGCTCTAGAGGGGAGGGGAATCCCAGGCTGGGTGGCTACAGAGCCAGCCTTTCGGGGACCCGAGAGGGGGTTTGGGAATGTCGTCTGCATGAGTCTCCCAGGCAGAGGTGCTCTTCCCAGCCCAGAACACTCCATAGTACCTAACTGTTGCTGAGGCCTGAGATCTCATCCTCACCAGCTGTGTGACCTTGAGCTGGTTATTGGCCCTCTCTGTGCCTGTTTCACGTCTCTCCATGAGTCTGCTTAGGATGGCTACATTATAACCTGCACAGCTCAGAAGTGAGTCATCCTGGGGGTGGGGGTAGTTAGAGGCTTTTGTTGCTGTTGCAGATGCCTTTGCTATTCACCAGCAACAACCGTGGGCTCTGCAGTCCTCAGGTTGAACCCCGGAGTGCATTCCAGCTGTCTGGGCTGTGTCTCTGTGGCAGGGACATTCCTGTGTGGTCACGGCAGCACCCAGCATCACAGCAGGTGTCTTGTCCCAGGAGTGCCTCCCAAGAGAGCACTTGATTCTGATGTGTCTTTTCCTGGGTCCTGGCATTCATGTCTGAGGGGGCCCAGTGAGGTCAGATTTCCTGTGCTCATTCTCCACATACCCAGAACAGTGAGGCCACTTGTCCAGGGCTACACAGCAGCCAATTACAGGGACCCACCCATAGTACAGTTTATATAGTCTCCAATGTTGGCTCTTCCTCTTCCAAGACTAGGGGGAACATTTGGTTCTCAAGGAATCTAAGCCTGGTGCCCATTCCCAGTCTCCTCTCCTTGATTCTAGTACTCCCCCAAACTCCCTCAAGTCTACTCCACTTGGGGGACCACTCTGAGCCAGCACAGCCCTCCCCTCCCTGCTGAGAGTAGGAACCAGCCTGTCCAAGGCCTCTCCTTTTGGACCCAAATGATCACATGTGGTGGTGGTGGTGGGTGGAGTGTCAGGGACCTATCTGGTGGGAAGCTGAGCCTGGGTGGGCTTCCTGAGGCAGACATTCCTGGTCACCAAGGCAACCGCAGCTCAGGAGAGTGTTTGACTGAGGATCCACTCTGATTGGCTGGGGCTGACAGTGTGGCGTCTCAAGAGGCCTGGGTGTTGTGTGGGGTGGGGAGCCGGTCCTTCTCGCTGACAGGGAAGTTCTGCATCATGGGTGGGATGGTGGGGATAAAGAGGCAAGGTAAGACACAGGCATCTGGAGCCACACAGACTCGTCCCTGAGTCTTCCTGGCTGTGCAGCCAGCACAGGTCTCTGCCCTTATGGGTTTCTGCAATGTTGGGGGGGGGAGGGGGTACAGACTGTGTACATGGATCAGATGGACAGCATCAGTAGCCAACCACGCGCGCTGCCCGTTTGCACCGTTCTGTTCCCATTCGCAGCTGCGACTGTGGGGTTCTTTTCTCTGGCTAATAAGGGCACTCACAGGCTGCAGGTGTAGCTCACTCAGTAGAGAGCTTGCCTTGCGTGGGCAGAGCCCTGGCCTCCATCTTCCAGCACCACATAAAATGGGTCTGGTGAGACACAGGCTGGTAATCATAGCACCTGGGAGGTGGAGGAACGCTGACCAGAAGTTCACAATCACCCTGAGCTACCCAGGCTCAAAAAAAAAAAAAAAAAAAAAAAAAGCCCAAGCTACTGGCCTATGCGTCTTATACCCACACTTGGGAGGCTAAGATAAAAGGATGGACGTGGGTTCGAGTCCCACCTGGACTTCATTGAAACTGCCCATCTCCAAACAAGCAATAAACACAACGAAAATCTAACAAGATATCTCAGTGAGTAAAAGCACTTGCCAAAGCTCGTGACCTCCCCAGAATTGCTCACTTGGTAGGAGGAAAGTGACTCCCGATTCTCTCCCTTCCTCTACCTCTGTCTTTCTCTTTCACGAGCACACACTCCCACACTAAGTAAGTATAAAATTAAAATCAGTATATATATAAATAAACATCTAAAAAAGTAGAAACTCAGGCCTAAGAAGGTCACGTCACTTGCCCAGGTCATACATGCAGCAGGTGACAGAGTCAGGATATAAATGCAGGCTGTTGGGGGCTGGAGAGATGGCTCAGAGGTTAAGAGCACTGACTGCTCTTCAAGAGGTCCTGAGTTCAATTCCCAGCAACCACATGGTGGCTCACAATAACCTATAATGTGATCTGATGCCCTCTTCTAGCCAGCATGTGTACATGAAGGCAGAGCACTGTATACATAATAATAAATAAAGAAATCTTTTTAAAAAATAGAATAAATGCAGGCTGTCAGCAGCCCATATGCTTTACATACTTGCCTGCTATGCTGTCCTGTTTTTTGGTGTCATACATGCCATCTGTCTATCTCATACATGTATGATATATGTCTGTGAGGAACCATGAGGTCAAGTGGGGTGTCTTCTCACCCCAGAAGCCCATGGTGTGCCTGGTGTGCAGCGCAGGACAGATGCGTTTATCAGTGGGGGCTGTGGACGTCCTGCATGTGAGATACGAGGAAGCCGGTGGTGTGACGACCCAGCGATGGCCCAGAGTGTGGGAGCCCAACTCTTTTTTTTTTTCTTTTCTTTTAGGGAAGGAGGGAGGAAAGGAGGGAGAGAGAGCGAGAAAAAAGAGAGGGGGAGGGAGGGGAGGGAGAGAGAGAGAGAGAGAGAGAGGGAGGGAGGGAGGGAGGGAGGGAGGGAAGGGGAGAGAGAGCTGGGAGCCCAACTCTCAAAATGGATCCCTCATTCCTGGCTGCCCAGGCTTTCAGCGTATCATTGGAAGAAGCCTGCTTTGAGCATAGATCCTGTCCTCTCCGTGGGGCGCAGCGGGCCCATCTCCTGTTTCCACATAACCATCTCCTTGTCATGTGGGGTTTCTGGGATGCACTTGATGCACATGGAGAGAAGAGGTGACAGGGCTTGGAAGAGCCCAGGCTAAGATTTTCTGCTGAACTTGGCCAGGCTGCTGGGTTGGTCGGGGCGGCTGAGGTGACCAGAGCCTGACCCCTTTAGACTCCATGATCTGGTAGCAGGTGGGTCCCGGAGTCATCTCTGGCAGCACCATGGTGTCTGACGATGGATGGCTGTACAGGCAAGAAAATGAACACAGAGGACTCTCCCGATGGTAGTTTAGCCGGCATGGGCCCAGGCTGGTTCTGTCACACTGTGGTACCCCTGTCCATCTTGTGTGCCAACAGCAGCTCCCTTCCTTCGGGAACCATCCTCTCACCATGGCAGTAGTTAGGCTGTCAATCACAGTATTGGATCCCACCCCCACTGTCGCAGGGCATGGCATATGAACCAGACCTGGCCAAACTGACATCTCCCCCTGGGACTTTGTCATTCAGTCCAGGCAGGGACATGGGTTTTTAGGCTGGCACCAGTGAGCACGGCTGGCTCCCTTACTGGGAAGGGTGTCTGATCTCAGGAGGTGGGAGTGAGTGAGGCTGCCACACGGGGGACTTGACACCGTGTCAGCATAGGGGAAGCGTTCCCAACAGCGTCATCTAAAGGTCTGGATCAACTCCTTCCCGATGCCTGATCCTCCATCCCTTTCAGGCAGCACCAGCAAGAACCTTACTTCCTGCCTTACAAAAATCCAGCTAGAGTTGAGATTATGTCATTTTCAAACCCGAGGGCCCCAGGTAAGGAGGCTCCCTAAAGATCCTGTGTGGGGAGGGCTCTCGGAATATGCACCGGCGGCAAAGACAGCTGGTGGAAGGGTCCGTGAGAGCTGTCCGCAGATGACGATGATGTCTGTACAACGGAGCTTGAGCATGTGACACACTCATTCACTTACCCCGTCCATTCAGGCTGTATCAGGCTGCGTTCCAAACACTGTGTAAGGGGCCGATTGTCTTCCCGACAAGCCAGGAAGGCGGATACTGTTGTTTTCGCGCTTTACAGGTCTGTGCTCACTCAGGGCCACACAGCGAACCTTGAGCTCCACACAGTTTGGCTCCCCTGAGTTTCTGTTCTTAACCAAGAGTCAGGTGTGAGTAGACCCGATCCAGCCCAGAGTTCTGTCCGTGCCTCCTGGTCCAATGGGGATGAGGTTGCAGTAGCCACAGCTGGGATGTGGCCCTGGAACTCTGGAGGCCCGGTGTGGCCTGGGTGATGGGGTAGGAAGACAGAGGGCCCTATGGATTCTCTCTCTGAGGACAGGACGGTGGGGTGCTTTTCCTAGTCATTTCCTAACCCGGGGCGGATGGACCTGGACCTGGTGCCAGACTCCTGCCAGGCGTCCTGCCATTCTGCAAGCTGTGATGTGATAATCTCCACTGGTGAGTGATGGGCTTTGGCTAGGCCCCGCTGAGCCCTCAGCGGGAGGCTGGTGACTTTAAGAAGCCCTGGCTGGTAGCCCAGTACTGAGGAGTTTTTAGTGGCTACAGCCAGGAAAGCCCTCAGCGGGCAGGAGGAGTGTGAGTGTGTGTGTGTGTGTGTGTGTGTGTGTGTGCGCGCGCGCGCGCGCGCGCGCGCTCTCGTGCTCTGAATGCTGCAGTGTTGCAAATGGGAGAACGGAGGAGCCCTGGGGACCTTGTGCAGCAGCCAGGCTTCAGCTTGCCCTCCATGCCCAGGCACCTCCCTCATGGTTTTCTCTTCACATTCAAAGGCTAAAGCTCTGTTTACAGGGAAAGGTGGAGGCTCAGCCAGAGAGAGAGAGAGAGAGAGAGAGAGAGAGAGAGAGAGAGAGAGAGAAAGAGAGAGAGAGAGAGAGATGGTCCTGAGGGTTCCGGAAGACGTGTCAGAGTGGGGGGGGGGCCCTCAGGTTTCCCAGGCCAATCTCAAAACACCCTTCCTCTTGTTATCCCCAGTTCTAGAGAAGGGATTTTTTTTTCCTGGTGACAATGACAGGTGCCTTTGTGTCTGCAGGGAGGACATAACAGTCCAGGAATCCCTACTTAAGTGGCTTGTAAGGTTGGGGCTAGGACCGAGGCTTCCGTTGTCCCCCACTGGCTGGAGCTAGGAGAGCAGGCCAGCCAGTCTGGGGGGCTTCAAGTAATAGGAGCTGCTTTGCTCTGGAGTGGAATAAACTCAGTACAGGCCCAGCCCTGGACATTAGGGCTTTGCTAACAGAGGGGCCACAGAGAGGTGACAGGAACAGCTTAAGTGAAGATCTGGACCTGGGGGAGGAGGTCCCTAAGGGGAGGGTGTACCAGTCCTACATGGGAAGAGACAGGGCTTGATCATTGCTCCTTGCCAAGAGCAAGCCACACAGCTTTCTACAAAGTAGCCTGTTCTAGACTCCCTGAGGACACAAGTGGGACCCATTGGGGGCTTAAGAAAACAGTGAGTGGGCCTAGAGAGATGGCTCAGCAGTTAAGAGCACTGGCTGATCCTCTGGAGGACCCAGGTTCAATTCCTAGCCCCCCGCATGGCAGCTCACAGCTGTCTGTAACTCCAGTTCCAGGGGATCCATTGCACCAGCAGCAGGCATCTGTATAGTGCACAGTCTATGCATGCAGGCAACATAACCACATACATAAAATAAAGCAAATCATCAAAAAAGAAAAAAAAAAAAAAGCAAAGGAAAGCAATGAGCATGCAAAAAGGGATGCTGGAGGCAGGATTCCACCTCTAGCTGACTGGGCCTCTCCTTTGCCCAGCCACCTCCATGCTAGAGGCTTGCCTGTCTCCTCCCATTTCCTGTCTTGAGCCCAGTGCTCACAGCCGCTGTCTGTGTGGGCACAAGCGGTTCACTCTCTTGGCTGTCAGGCCCGAGCTCCCCACTTCCTGCATTCGGTTACTTTGCTGAGGTATGGAGAATCCATAACCTCAAACTTGGGGGGCAGGTAACCCCCAGAGGATGGCCTCTGTGGTTCATCGTAAGGTCTCCCCGATGTCCTTGTGGGGCTGGACAATGACTTGCATCAGTGACTGTGCCAATGATGTTTAAAGTTGCTTTTCCAAAGCTCTCAAAGCCAACTACTGGGCTTGCACCTTACTGGAGGGGTCCTTTCTCCCTGAGAACCCCTTTGAGGAAGGAACTGCAGCCTTCCTGTGTACAAGAAGAGACTGAAGTTCTGAGAAGTGGCAGGATACGGATTAGTTTAGGAACTCAAACTGGAGTCAGCTCACCTGGGTTTAGATCCCAAATCCCACCCAGAGGGATGACCCAGCAGCCCTCTGTGCCTCAGTTTCCTCACCTACCAAAGAGAACAGGTAACAGTACCCATCACTACTTTTGTGAGGATTAAATAAGAGAAGCATTTAAAGCAGCTAGCATAAAAATAAAATAAAATAAAGTAGCTAGCATGTAGTAGTGTTTGGCTGGGATACAGCAAGCACTGAATGAATATCCGTTTGATGAGATGATTTCAGCCAAGTTGTTTATTTCTCTCCCACACCACAATTTTCATTACTGAGAGTGAGGACTCTGTCTTGTTTGATGATATATTCCCAGTCGGACATTCATTTCCTGGGATGCAGGTGTAAGGTACATGAATGAATGAATGAATGAATGAATGAATGAATGAATGAATGAATGAGCAAGCAGATGAATACCAGCATCTTGGGGCTTCGAAGATGTTATGAGGAGGTTTGAGTGGAGTTGGGAGGACAGATCTGTCTGACTATAAGCTGTGAGCCCTGCCAACTCTATTCCCAGCAGCCCATATGATGAGCCTGTTTCTATCTGTCCCGAAGGCGGTCCAAACCCCTCCAGGCAGAGGAACTTCTCTAAAGATGGACGCAGCTCCTTGTTGCCCCAATGTGACCACAGCAGTGTCTGTTGCTGTTCGGGCTGTTCCCAGATCCTATTCCAACCACCCGGCATGGGGGCCAAGTGGGAGTTTTCCCCTGTGCTCAGCAGCTTTCTCCCAGGCCCGCAGCATCGAAGCCAGCCTCTTCTATCTTTTCCACCCACTCATTTTTCCAAACCCTCACAAATAGAAATGTCCCCACTGGCCCTCACGCTGCTCCTAGGCCCCCCTGCTCTAGAACTTCGGGGTGGACTGCTGACACAGCGGTCCCTCCTACAAGCCCTTCTAGGCCCCTAGTGCTCTGTGCGCCCTAGAAACATGAGTGGATGTGCCCAGCCTTAAGAGGGAGGAGGAGGTATAATGTTACCCCCAGACTGAGGTCATTGAGGCCTGAGGGACATAGTCTGCTGAACGCCCCCCCCCCCCAGTGGTGAGGGCCAGAAGTGGCTTTACCCCCAGGTCTAATGAGGCAGCTCACAACTAACTGCCTGTAACTCCAGAGGATCTAATTCCTTCTGACTTCCATGCCATGCCCATGATTGTGAGCAGACACACAGGTGTACACATATATAAAAGTAAAATATACCTTTAAAAAAAAAAAACAAAAAAAGGCCAGGTGTGGTGGTGCACACCTTTAATCCCGGCACTGGGGAGGCAGAGACAGGCGGATCGCTATGAGTTTGAGGCCAGCCTAGTCTACAGAGCGAATTCCAGGACATCTACGGCTAAACATGAGAAAACGCTGTCTTGAAAAACCAAAAAAAAAAAAAAAAAAAAGGGAAAGGAAAAAATTTTAGACTGGGTCTCATAGCCCAGGCTGGCCTTGAACTCACCACGTTGTTGAGGATGATTCTCCTTCCTCTACTTTCTGAGTGCACTCTTCATCCCCCCAGGTTATGTGGTGCTGGGGGTTGGTATGTATGGCTTCCTGGAGCACAGACAAACCACGTGACCAGCTTGCCTAGGTTGCATCCGCAGCCCCAGTTTAGTGCACTTAAGTTGCCACCTGCGGCTAGTGGCCTCTGTTCCGAACACCGTGGGTCTGAACGGTTCTTTTGAATAGCAGCCATGCATGTCTTTAAACGCTCGCCCAAAGGAGTCAGGCCCACTTTCCACCTTGAGTCCCTGCCATACTTCTGTTTCTGTGTCATTTCTGTGGAGGTGTCACTTGGGTAGACTAGAGCACACAGGTGACAGCTGGATGTGCTTTGAGAAACACATATGCCAAAAGAACCACAGTGAACCCAAGACGGGGACACTTCTAAAATGTCCCCATTTCCCAGTCTTACCCCATTCCAGGAATTCCACCTTCTGAGGCCACCACTTTGCAGACATCTGTCAACCAACCACTGAGTAGCTGGCCTGGCTTAAAGCTTCCCGTGAATCTTTTCCCCCCACATTTGACTGAGGAGGCTCCTAGCAGGAGGCATCTTTTCTCTTTGTTGCTGGTCTTGGCGCCAGCATGGCGAAAAGGAACCACCAAGCCTGGGCCTCAGAGAGGACGTCGCCAGGAGGAGTGAGGCTGGGCTGTGATGCTCTGGGGACCTGTGGCCTGTCACTGGTAGGGCATCTACCCTCCGGCAAAGTGAGAACGTGGACCTAGCAGCATTCATGCGTTTTTGGTTTTTGTTTGCTTGTTTTTACAAAGGAAGGGAAATTAAAACATATTGATTTTCATGTAAACTCCCTACTATGCTGGTATTTTTAAAACTTTGACACATCTGAGGGCCAGATTTGACCAGCTGGCAGTGGGAGTGTGAGCCTGTAAGGCGGCAGTGACAGGAACAGCTGATATTTGCTCTAGCCCTTCCTTTGTCTCAGGTTCTTATCCTGTGAACTCCCTTAATCCTTGTAATGATTTTTTTAATAAATCCATCTCAGAGTTGAGCAAGCTGAGCCACGGCCAGGGATTGAGTTCCTGGCCCTAGGCTGTAGACTGAGCCCCAGGATGAACAGTGATTTAAACCCAGCTGGTTCTAGGGACTTGGTTCCTAACCTTATTACCCATACTCCTCCAGGGTTCAAGGAAAAATGAGGGTTCTTTGCATGGTGATGCCACCTGAGGGGCAGCTTCACCAGCCTGTGAGGTGCTAGTTCTCTGGTCAGGCCTGATCCCCTTGCCCACTGAGACTGCCCTGGCATGGACCAGTTTCATGTGTGGGTGCTTTGTTAGCAGGCAGGTGATGGGGACCCCAACTTGAATAGTGCTGGAATGTCAGTGAGGTAAAGCGAGAAGGGTGGGAGCCTGGTAGATGAGCAGTTGTGGGAGGTATGAAGTGGGGCCCAGGAAGGCGAGGGTGGAATCAGACAGGGCGAGGATGTGCTGCTGCCTCAGGGGTGCTAAGGGCTGGGCACCCTGATGTGTCCAGACAAGCCTGCTCCCTGGAGAGGCAGAGGATAAGAATCATTGGCAGGGCAACCTTCTGTGTCCCGGGAGCAAGGCCAGGGCGTGCTCAGCTGGACTCCCATCCCGACTCTCACTCCAGTGGTCTTTGTTTTTTTTTTTTTTTTTTTTCGAGACAGGGTTTCTCTGTGTAGCCCTGGCTGTCCTGGAACTCCCCTGTAGACCAGGCTGGCCTCGAACTCACAGCGATCCACCTGCCTCTGCCTCCTGAGTGCTGGGATTAAAGGCGTGCGCCACCACTGCCCAGCTTTTTACATTTTCTTAGAGATAGAGCCTTAGGTATTCTCCCGACCTCTAGCTTAATTATGGAGCCAGGGATGGCCTTGAACTTCTGAACTTCTTGTCTCCTCCTGGGTGCAGGAATCCTGGGTGTATACCGCCACACCCCGTGCTGAACCAGAGCTTCATGGGTCTTAAATACATCAACTCAGCTGCACCTTAGCCACTGCAGCACCTCTGTTTGTGTTGTTAAAGGGCAAGTTGATGTCAGATCTGTCGTGTCACCCTCCTGTCCCCCTGCCCTCACCCTAGTCATCCTGCGGCCCATGGAAAGAAGAACCGTCTCTGAACCCTGGCTGTCACTCACAGGCTGTGTGACCTTGGACAAGGGTATGGGCCTCTCTGAGCTTATTTCTCAGCCTTGAGAAGAACTCATCACGCCCACCTTAGACCTCAGTGGGGCTGGCCAGCATCGTCCACATGAGTTGGGGTTCACAAATCAGGGGTGTGCCGAAGCTTCCTGGCCCATCTGTTTCCTCCTCTATCTAGCCGTGGCCTGCCCACCAGGGTAGCACAAATAGTAATTACCACGACTTCCACAAGCTGTTTCCTGGGTGAACCTAATTATCGAGCAGGTCAGTCACGTTATAAATATCATTAAACCAGGCAGATTGGCTTTGTCCTAAGTTTTACGTGATTAGATCAGCAAATTGTTCCGGCGCCGTTGGCTTCCTCCTCAGCTGTGGACTTACCCAGCCTGATTGTCCCTCACAAGGGTGCCTGGAGCACCAAGGTGCAGGTTGTCTGTTGGTGGCTCCAGACTCCTCGGGGCCAGCTTGTTTGTCAGCCTCGTACACAGTGCTCGGAGAAGATCTGAGAGGTGATGCCAGAGATGGACAGAACCAAACAGGTGCGAGGGGAGAAGGCAGGAGGTGGGGGCTGCTCTTTGTCTGCCGTGGGTTGGAACCCCCAGCGATGGAACCCAGAGTCTGGTTCTCCAGATGTGTGGCTGCTGGGTGTGTGTGAACACCCCTCTGCGGTCCTTTTAATTATACCTGTGGGTCCTCCTCTTTCCCTCCTGAAGACCTGGCTCTTTCACAGCCCGCCACATGCAAGGGGGCCAGTGACTGAGTGCCACTTCCCTGCCTAGGCACCAGTCCACCACACATAAAGACCCGTGTGCTGGGGACTCCTCCCATCCCCGTGAGCTAGGGAAACCCCGAAGTACAGGAAGGAACTGAGATGCCAGGCTGCGTTTACAATGAGACGCTGAGGGCCAGTTGGAGAGGAGAGGGGGGAAGGGTCCTGGTGAAGTCCTGGAAGGCTGCCTGGAGGAAGATATCTGAGCTGAGGAGTTAGCTGGTAAAGAAATCTGAGGGTCGTGGGCATGCAAAGGCTCCAGAGCAGGAACCTGTGCATTAGGGAACCTGACTATCTGTTTTGCAATGGTTCTAGTGTGCATGGGGGAGGGGCTGTGAGAGATCGCAAGGGTCTGATCCTGGGGTGGAGAAAAGGTCGAGGGGCCAGCTGGCAGTTTTCATTCTATAGCCCTAGAAGTCTGTCTGTTACAGGACCTTGTGATATATATATAACAAAATATATATGACATATAAAAAAATATAAAATTTATTTATTTTGAGTTTTTTGATTTTGGTTTTTGTTGTTGTTGTTGTTGTTGTTGTTGTTTGTTTTTTGAGATAGGGTTTCTTTCTGTAGCCTTGGCTGTTCTGGGCTCGTTTTGTAGACCAGGCTGGCCTCGAACTCACAGCAATCCGCCTGCCTCTGCCTCCCGAGTGCTGGGATTAAAGGTGTGCGCTACCACGCCCGGCTACTTAATTTGTATTTTTCTACTCAGAGGTCAGTGGGAGACAAGCCACAGGGAGATCTAGGAAGTAGGAGGCTAATAAAGGAAGGCTTCCTGAGGGAACTGAGCCGCTGGGGCCATGACTGGAGGTCAGAGGTGACTGATGGGGGCTACGTGGTAGGAGGAAGGAAGGGGAAATGCATTGGGTCACCCATGCGTTAGGAAAGAAGGGGAGGTGGCCAGCCAGGCATGGGCACCAAAGCAGCTGGCAGCAGCGGTCCTCAGGGCCTTCTGGGTTTAGGTACACAAGTCAAGATGGGCCAAGCGGGTATGTGTAATGTTTCCACCATCCTGTACACGGATCACTGTGACCCACTCCCAGGCATGGCTGCCATGTGTCTCAAAGGAACCAGTCAAAAACCTGACTTCTTCTGCATATTCTAACCTCGGTGGTCCCCTAAACCTCAGCTTTAGACCTCCCCCAACTTCCACTTTATGTCCAGTATCCCACCCCCCCCCACCCCCGTTCCCTGCTTAAGCCTGTGCCATGAAAGCCTTTGGTGGCCCAAAGCTGAGTCTCTTTCCCCACCTACCCAGTGCTAGCCCTGTATTCCCACAGCTCAGATGGAGTGGCCTGTGGCCTCCAAAGAGCCTAGCATAAGAGCTGGGCCCTGGGGAGGAGCCACAGGAAAAAAAAGGAACGAGGGAAGAGGCATCAAGAAGAGGAGGAAACCCTGAGGTCAACTCTTAGTTGTGCTAACCAGCTGGCCTCAATCTCCAAACCTGTGAAATGGGTGTCCCAGGGCTGGTCCCACAAGGTGACTGCAGACATGAATAAGATAAAGTCATAAGAGAACCTTGGGGAAAAAAAAAAGGACCTTGGATCTGGATGCTATCTGAGTCAGCAATTTGGGGATGGATGATGACGATGATGGTGGTGATGATGATGATGATGATGTGCTGAGCTTGGGCTCAAACCCAAGGCCTTGGGAATGCAAAGCACATACTGTACCACTGAGCTATATTGCTAGCCTTGGCCAGTTACATTTATTTACTGTTTTGTTTAAGACAGTATGTGTCTGTACACATGTGTGTGTGTGTGTGCGTGCGCGCACACCTAGGCACTTATCTCTAATAACTCATTTGTGTGTCACAACACTCCTGTGAGGGGGGCGCCCTGTTAGTTACCCACTTTTCCAAATGATACAACTGAAGCATAGAGATGGGAGCCTCTTGACCAAGGTCACACAGCTGGGAAGTGGCAGAATGGGGCAGCCGCCTGTGGTTTGAAGCGAGAGCTTTGGCAGACTCCCAACTCCATGCCTGTGGAGTGAGTGTGTACCGGGTGCCACGTAGCAATCCCACAGATCCCAGCCTGTCGCTGGCAGAAACAAACGATGGGCACTTGGCCACAAGGGTGGCCCCCAAAGCAATGGAGACTTAGAAACAGAATGTGAAAACAGCTCAGGGTGTGGCCTCCCGGCCCAGGCGCAAAACTCCGCTTTCTTTGTCGCCTCTGACACACTCCAAGATTCCCTGCAGATCCCCTGCCTTGGGCAAACCAACCACATGAGCCATGTGAGTGACTAAAGCTTTTAGGGCCCATGGGATTCCTGGGTACCACCAAGCCATGGGCCTTTGTCATCAGAAACTCCTAAGCAGCTTTGTGTCTTGCTAATGCTCATCCCAGACCCATGATGGCCACCGCAAAGTGGGTTTTCAGATCTGGCACCATTCTCATCTGGTTCTCATCGCTTTCCCTGGACAGCTGGGCACCAGAGATCTGGGACCCACATTCCACAGGGAGCAGCAATTCCCACTTTACCGTTCTTGATCTCAGCCAAGCCCCCCTTTGTGAACTTAAACCCAGATGCAGCCCAGATTTCTCAGCGGGGTGGTGGCGGGGCCGGGGGGGGGGCGGGGGGGGGGAGGCTCCCCACAAAGCAGCAGTTCTGCTTTTCGGAAGCTTAAGGGCAGGGTGTGGCACCCATATAACCACAAAGGAGGCCATTAAAACAAGCCCTGGCCATTCCGCCCTGGCACACGGCTAGTCTTCCTGGGGCATTCAGACTTCATGAGGTCCCCACCTGAAGTAGTCCTGCCTTCCACAAAGACCATAGGCCCTGGTATCTAGGACCCAGGCTTGTGACCTGACTCTGGTCCTCACTTTACTTGTGTAGCCTGGCTTCCAATGATGCCAATATGGGTTGGGCTTGCAGCTAGGTAGAAAAGCTTATATCTCAGCTACCTCAGGGTCCAGCCAGGGCACTGGAGGGGTGAATCCTCCCTACCCCTCAGTCATCATCTATTTGATAAGGGGACATAAGGATGTTGCCTGAGAGGGGTGACGTGCTCTGAGACAAGAGAGACAGTCTTAAGTGACACCCAGTAGGTGTGCGGTCCGGTCACCACCTCCCGTTCCTCTGTCTGTGGAAGACACACCTGCTGGGCTGGCCCAGGTGCCTGTGGGGACTCCTTCATCTGTGGAGAGTACCTGACAGGTCCAGAGAGAGGACAGCCATTGCTGGAGTGTCACCCACTCAGCCATAAAGTTCTCCCCCTGAGCAGAGGTGGGTGAGAAGCTCAGCACATCCGAGGTAGGTGCAGTTTCACTTCAGGCCCCAGTTAGTATTGCAGGAATGGGGCAGGGCTTTTGTGGGCTGGGGAAGGAAAAAAAAAAAACAACTTTTTGCAATGTTTTATTTCTCTTGAGAGGCACCTGGGCTGCCTACGTCATCTAGCCACTTAACAGTTGCGGTGGGATGGATGGGATGTGGTTGTCCACCCACCCATTTGCGCCTCTGCTCAAACATCTAGAGGCTCTATCTAGCCCCAGACTTGGCCCCTGAGGGAAGACACCAGCTGTCTTCAGCCCACTTCTATCTGAAGAGATGCCTGCTCTAGGGAGGTGGTATGGGGAGGGGCCTGGAGGGGCTTATCATGGGGAGGGGGTGGGGTGGAGAATGCTGTCAGCAGTCAGGAGGTTTCCCAGAAAGGGGAGTTCTCTGAAATGAACTGGAAGTAGGCGGAGCCATTGTTGAACCTGCCCGCAAGCTACCGCCCATTGCTTTAGTTTCATTCTGCATGAGAGGGGCCAAGGAATCCCACTAAAGGGAAAGGATACCGGGCTGAGGGGGGGTGAGTGGGCAGATAGGGAACAGGAACCCTTACTTCTCTGGCCCTCCTAGGTCCCAGGGGAGGTGTTCGTTAGGGGAACCAAAACTCTTTTTCCTCTGGTGATTGGCACCTGTCAGTGCAGCCAGATGTCTTGTTTTAGAAAACCCTTAGATGTTTCCTCCGGGAATGAGGTGAAAGCAACTCCACCCAGGGAGAGAGAGAGGGGGGCAGAAGTTTCCCCCAACCCTCGAGGTGGGGTTGGAGAAATGGTTCAGTTCCCAGCACCCACTGAGGATCCAATGTTCTCTTCTGGCCTCCATGGGCACCAGTTATACATATGGTATACATGCATACATGTAAGCAAAACACTATATACATGAAATAAGAATTTTAAAAATATTTATTTATTATTATGTATACAGTGTTCTGGCTATACATATACCTGCGGGCCAGAAGAGGGCATCAGACCACATTACAGATGGTTGTGAGCCACTATGTGGTTGCTGGGAATTGAACTCAGGACCTCTGGAGGAGCCTTAGTGCCCTTAACCTCTGAGCCATCTCTCCAGCCCAAAATAAAAACTTTTAAAAATCTTCTTCCCCCAAGACAAAGTGTAGCTCTAGCTGGCCTCGAACTCACTTTGTAGACCAGGCTGGCCTCGAACTCAGATATCTGCCTGCCTCTGCTTCCTGAGTGTTGGGATGAAAGACGTGCTTCACTATTCCCAGCAACAAATCTTTTTTTTTTTTTTTAAGATTTATTTATTTATCATATATACAGTATTCTGCCTGAATTGTGCCTGTAGGCCAGAAGAGGGCACCAGATCTCAGTATAGATGGCTGTGAGCCACCATGTGGTTGCTGGGATTTGAACTCAGGACCTCTGGAAGAGCAGACAGTGCTCTTAACCTCTGAGCCATCCCTCCAACAAATCTTTTTTAATGTTGCCTACAAGTACATATGTTAAGTGTACATGTGTGCAGTGCCCGTTGAAGCCAAAAGAGGACATCTGATCCTCTGGAACTGGGGTTACAGATGTTTGTGATTGCCATGTGGGTCCTGGGAACCAAACCTGGATCTTCGGCAAGAGCAGCAAGTGCTCTTAACCACGAGTCCCTCTCTGCGGCGAGCCCCCCCCCCCAATAAATAAATCTTTAAAAAGAGATACCTCTCCCGCACACACACACACTGCTTCCCACCCCCTCCCCTAGGACCTGTGTCCGTTGGATGTGTTTCTATGTTCCTGTAGACATTTTATTAGGAGCTGCAGCTTTCATGAGAATTTGAAGGCACTTTAACCCCTCGCCACTAAAGAACTGCTGTTGAACACCTACTCCATGCTTGGTGCCGTGGAATGTTCATAATTCTGGGCTGTGGGGGGAAGAGTGCCAAACAATAAACACCTAAAAACAGCAGCAACATTATTAACTGGGTGCCGGTGGGTGTATGTGGAGACACACCTGCCACCCCAGTCATTGGGAGATGGAGGTGGGAGGGTTGTGAGTTCAAGGCTCACCTGGGCTACATAATAAGACTCTATCTCCCAAAACAAAACAAACCCAATGGACACAGTAAGTACTATAAGTAAGTAAGAGGACAGCTGTAAGAGATTTCAGGGAGCTTCTTGAGGGGGGATGATTTGAACGTTTAAGCAGGTGGCATTTAATCTGAGAGTCTGGAGCTGCCTGTGGGAGGAGCAAAGATTAGAAAAGAACGTTCCAGTTGGAGGGAGCAGTGCCTGCAAAGGACTTGGCTGAGAGCAAGCAACTTAGGTATCTGCAGATCTGATCAAAAAGCCAGGGGAGAGATCTGGGGCCTTGGTGGTTGGCAGTTGAAGGAGAGGGTCTGTGTCAGGCAGCCCTGAGCCTGGCAAAAGGCCAGAGAACACAGAAGACTCCGAAGCAAGTGTAGTGTGATGAGATTTTCATTTATAATGGCTGGCTAACTCAGGCCGTCGAGTGGGCCGTCAGAGGGAGCGTCCTGGAGATGAATGCAAGTGGTCAGATTTGACAGCAAGCACTTTTACCAGTTGACTCATCTTGCTGGCCCATAAAGCCTGGAAACTCCTAGGGGCCACCTTCCTTACTGGCTCCGCCCCCTACCTTGGACAGACACCTCACTCCTCCAGTCTTGTCCACTTGCGTCATCTGCCCAACAGTGAGAGCCAAGTTGGGACTGAACAGAAATGGAGGGATGGCTCAGTGGTTAAGAACATTGGCTGCTCTTTTGGATAATCTAGGTTCAGTTCCCAGCATCCACATGGTGGCTCACAACCATCCATAACGCCAGTTCCAGGAGATCCAATCCCCCACTGTGTCTGCCACTGGCATCAGGCATGTGTGTGGTCAGAGAGACAGACGGTCGGATGGACAGACAGGAAAAACACTTATACCCATTTTTTAAGGCCTAAAAAAAGAGAATAGAAATCACTCTTTGGATAGCTGAAAGTGTTTGAGTGACTTATTAGAAGTGGGGTACCTTTTGAGAAACTAGGTTGGACCTTTGGGGTCCTGAGGTGGGAAAGAGGGTGTCTCCTTCTCCATCCCTGTCAGAGACCACCTGTCCAGCCTGGGTCACAGGAGAGGTCCCTATCGAGGGAGGAGACACTTTAAGAAAGGTCTTGTTCTCCTGAGATGGGACTTCACCTACCTGGGTTCTTGAAAAGTATTTTTAGAATTTTAATTAACATTCAACTTTGGATCTACTCCAAAGCGGTGAGGTTTTACTTAGTTTTGCTATATTGGGGATAAAACTGAGGGAGTGAGCTACCACTGAGCCACATGTCCAGCCCAGCCCAGCCCTGGCTAAAACAACGATTACCCCGCCCCCCCCCCCTTTTTTTAAATTAGGGTTTTGATATATAGACCAGCCTGGCCTTGAACTCAGAGATCTGCATACCTCTGCCTCCCAGGTGCTGGGATTAAAGGCACCACCATGCTCCTCCTCTTTTTTGTGAGAACTCTTACTTTGTTGTTGTTGTTGTTGTTGTTTGGTGTGTGCATGTCTGTGAGTGTATGTGCTGTGACACACGTGTAAAGGACAAAGAACAGCTTGTGGGCCTTGGTTCTCTCTTTGCATCATGTGGATCCTGGAGATGATTCTCAAATGGTTGGGCTTGACTACCAGCACCTTTACTGGCTAAGGATTCTAAACTTGTATGGGAGGGCCACTTCCTTTGAGGGTGGGTGGCAGACGTCAGATTCACTCAGCAGTTTCCATCGTGTCAGGGGACTTCTTAGAATTGTGTGAACTTCATTCAGCACCCTGGCTTTAAAACTCCCGAATTAGAGGGAAAAGGAAGCGAGATGTGAGGGGATTCCTGGCTCCACCTTTTCCCGCTAGCCTTCTAGCTCGATGGAAGACCCCCGTGTCTTATCTAAGGGCTGATGGGGAAGGAATCTGTCTTTATTGGGCTAGGCTTTGCTGACCTTGACTCTTGGTCTCCGCTCTTCATAATGAATGAAGTTTCTCTGAGGCTCTATCCTGCCAGCTAGTCTGGAGCAGGGCACGAGAAGAAAGAGATCTCCACACCCCACCCCAACTCTCGCGGAAGGCCCAAGAGGGGCATGTGCCCAGCAGGCCACGCCCACCTCCCAGCGGGACCCCGCCCCCGGCAGCCTGCTAGTGGAAACACCAGGGGACCCGACCCAGACTAGGAGTCGCGTCGTGGGGTACAGCATGCGGAACAACGTGTGGTTGTCAGCCGTGTTGTCCGCTCTGGGGGTGAGGCAGGCGCGGCGCGCGGGGGAGGGCCGTCCATTCGTGGGCTGATCTCGGGTGGCCGGGGCGGGGCGGCGCGCCAGGGCCGGCTTCCCCATTTGGACTATGGAGACGCTGAGGGAGTCTGTACTGCACTTGGCATTGCAGATGTCAACCTACAAGCGGGCCACGCTGGACGAAGAGGATCTGGTGGACTCACTCTCCGAGGGCGACGTGTACCCCAATGGCCTACAGGTAAGAACCCTGACCTTTGCTGCTCGGGCATGCGCAGTCTGGCCTTATCCTCCTACCCACCCGCCTCCAGTCTGGAGGGAAAAGAGGTGGATTGTGTACCCAGCAGCTCTAGGCCCCCCAGAGGACCCTTTCCTGTGCAGCTGTGCTCCGAGGACCCATTCCTGTGCTCTGAAGCTGGCCTCCATCCCACCTGCAGTCCCATCCATCCCTCAGATACAGAGTTGAAGTACAGAACTTTTCACAGAAGAGCCTGGGGTGGTAGTGGGGGTTACACAGACCTGGACCCAGCACCAATAGTCTAAAGCTGTCCCAGCTTTGGCATGGCGGCCCCGCCTCCTTGGAGCCCTGTCTGTGAAGGACTACCCCTTCGTATCTCTCTTCTCTCTAACTACCTCCATTAACAGGGCTTGGGGGTGGCCTTCTGTCCTCTCTCCTTCTGTCCTCTCTCCCTGCGCTTTGCCGGCCTACACTGGGTTCCTTCCTTATAGGGCCTGCCCCTGTAGGAATCCCACAGAGACTTGACATCCCTGGCTTGCCGGTGCCTTGCAGGGGGCCTGCTGCCCAGGCTTTCTCCTCTCCTTTGCCTGGGGCAGAGCTTTCAGAACACAGGCAGAAAATTTGGGAAGGTTGCTGAGAATTTGGGGACATTTTCTGTAGGTGCCCTGCAAGTCTTCCTTGGAGCCTCCATGACTTCCCCCCAGACAGTGCTAATTAAAGGCGTGTACCACACCACCACCAGGTTTATTGTTGTTGGTTTTTAAAAATTTATTTAATTTCATTTATGTGCACAGGTGTGAGGGTGTTGAATCCCCTGGAACCGGAATTCCAGACAGTTGTGAGCTGTCATGTGGGTGCTGGGACTTGAACCTCGGGTCCTCTGGAAGAACAGCCAGTGCTCTTAACTGCTGAGCCATCTCTCCAGCTCTGTTGTTGGTTTTTTGAGACACAGGCTCTCATGTAGCTTAGACAGGCTGTGAGCTTACTGGGTAGTCAAGAACGGCCTTGAAGTTGAGCTTCTTCCGCTTCTGCCTTCCACACACCGGGATGTCAGGCTTCCACACCCAGGTGTGTGCAGTGCCGGGGACCAAACCCAGGGCCCCGTGTTTGCTGAGCTACGTGCCCTCTCCCTGCCCCCCACTAATACACAGTTGTCCGTGGTGTGTCAGGAGCACAGAGCTTTCTTTACAAGACGCACCATTGTTGTTTGCCCACCTCTTAGAGCCTCTGCGAAGATTCAGATAGGCAATAATGATTTAAAAAAAACAAAAGTTGCGTCTGGTGCTCTGAAAATGGACTTAGGTGTCACAGAAGCTCACTGCACCTGATACCTCAGGGGTGCCCCAGAAAATAACAGCATTTTCCTTCCAAAGCTCTGCTTCATAAATGCCGGTTGCCTGGTACCTTGTCTCTCTCACTTATGTACATGTACAGAGAGAGAGGGGCGGGGGGAACAGACAGACCAGACAGAGACACACACACACACATACTCAGATACAGACAGATACAGACAGACAGACAGACAGACAGACAGACAGACACACACACACACACACACACACACACACACACACACACACTGATTGCAGTAGCTTAAAGGAAGATGGCTGAGGTTATACCTGAGCTAACATGGGAAGCCTAGCCACAGCTGTCTACTAAAAACCTTTGAAACACATCCAGTTACTTCTGGGGGAGCCGGGGGGAGGGGGGGTTGGCAGGGGCGGGAAGGTTGGAGATTAGGCAAAAGGAAAGCTGAGGTACAAAAATCTCCCACCTACACCTTCCCACTCCCTGCACAGGGCTGTCTTTGGAGAGTGATTTGAAGGACAGACCCACTTAGGACTTTCAGACAACTTCTTCCTTGTCGGGAGGAACCTTCAGCTCCATCCCCCAGTTATAGCGTAGGACTCTTGGCCAGTGGGTTCTAGACTCTGAAGTAGCCCCTCACACCTGGTAAGGTTACCCACCTTCCCTCCCGTCCCCCACCCCCTGTGCTGGAGAACTGGCTATTCCTCCTGGGAAGAAAAAAAACGTCTCCTAAGACTGTGATTTCTCTTAAAGGTCTGTCCTTCTGGAGTCCCACAGGAGGGACTGTTAAGCTGTCACCATCCTCTTTAAGATTAGGCGTGGAAGGGCAGGTGCCAGGTGGGACTTTGACAGAGTTGCAAAGACAGCATAGTACTGCTCAGGGCTGACCTCAGTGTCCTCAGCCGGAAGTCTACCTCATGGAAAAGTTACTGGAAGGAACTTCCCCAAAATGACACCCCCCACGGAGACAGGCTCTCCCCCCCCCCCCCCCCCCCCCCCGGCCGCGAGACTGAGCTGTCACGGTCTGCCTGCTCTGAAAAGCTGAGTTTGAGGCAGAGAGCCGGCATGATGCTGGGCCTCTGGGCTCCCCGAGAGAGCTTTGGCAGACAACTCCTGTTTGCTGCTCCATGAAGCCAGGTTGCTGGGGCCCCTTAGACTCTGAAAGCTTGTTTAGCCTGGTTCCCACCCCTGGCTCTTCTCCTGGGCCCTGGGGCAAGCACTCTTCTTCACCCGCAGAACTTGTTCTTGCTATAAGCCTAGGTGAGCCAGGCGTTCACTTCTGTAACCGAATATTTATCCCCACTTATAATGGGCTTTGTTTCCCCGTGCACTGCAAACCCTGGGAACAGCAGGGCTGGACACCTCTTCTTTCTCCCTCCCAGTCTGCTGCTGTCTCTAGCGCCACCCCTCTTCTTGGGCCTCCCCCCTCCCCCTTCTCTATTTGGAGGGCATCCCTGTCTCCTGCTCTCTGTTTCTACCTCACAGTGTTGAATAGGGCGCCGAGCCTGCCAGCGGGCTGAGAGTCCACAGCGACTTTAATTCCATCTTTGGGGTATCATCTCAGTGCCTTGGCCAAAAGCCACTTCCCAGTCACCTCTCAAGATGGACTGGGCTCCTTGACACTAATCCTTCTGCCTTCCAAGTGGCCACAGCCTGGGTCCCTATAATCGGCATGACCTCCTTTCTGAAAGAAAGCATGAGATCACATATTTCCTTGTGGTCACCTCATCTCATGGGGTCCTCTCCAGGGCATAGGTATTGGGGGCGGGGCGGGGCTCAGGGAAAAAAGGTAGAGTGGTACCCTGATATCACCCAGACCCATCCACCACACTGGAATTTGCCCAGCCTCTCCTGCTCCTAGCCCAGAGCTTCCAGGTAATGCTTGCCCCCAGGAGCTGCTCCGAATTCCCTCTGCCCTGAGGCAAAGCCTGTCCAGAACCTCAGAAGTGCCTGGCCCAGCAAATGAAAGTCAAGCAACGAAACACGACAAAAGTCAACGGTCCTATTTTCAAAGCCCGTTTGCAGTTCTTACTCGGAACTGAGAATGTTTTAATTCAATTCTGACTTGATTCTAATTTAATTCGCAGTGGATGCCATCTGTTTGGATTCAACACTTAGCTTGACATAGAACAATGATGTCCTATCCTGCTTGTTTTTTTCCGGGGGGTGGGGGGGGGCGGCGGTGGGGGGGGCGATGGGGCCCCTGGACAGGAGCTGTGCCATCTGGAGAGATGGCTTGTTTCTCTGTGCCCTCCACTTCTGCCCCAGAAGCCCCCATGAGCTGCACATCCTCCGGAGCGCACGCTAGTACCTGGTCTTGGGAACTCTCCCACTAATCAGCAAAACAGAACAAATGGGTGCCGGGCACAAAAAAAAGTCAGCTCTCAAACATTTCTAAGCTGTCCATTTGTTTCCTCTCCTCCTTCCGTGTTCTTTTCCTCAGCCATCCCGTCTATCCTCCCCCCTCGCCTCCAGGATGTCTTTTCACCTTTCATCTCCTTGTCCCCCCCCACCCCACCCCACAGCACTTTAGTGTCCTGAGGAGGTGGCGTTGTCCTGCTTTCTCCAACCCCCCCCCACAAGCTGAACAGCCTGTCCCAACAGCTCCCCAGCATTGCCATCAAGCAGAGGAGGCCTCTGGAACCAAGGCCCTCCTGCCTCTGTGCTCTGTTACCTGAGCCACAGCCGTGGGGCAGGAAAGACCACGAGGTGGAAGAGGAAGGCTGGGACAAGTCTTAGAGCAGGACAGCCACGTGAAGGGACGCTGATGTCAGTGTCCCCAGCAAAGCTGCACCTGGCACAAGGTCTTGGGGGTGGGGGAGGGGAGTCTCTCTGAGCACCAGAACCTGAGGTACACTTAAGTGAGATAACTGACGTTCAAAGGGTGCTGTGTCTACAGGAGCGTGTGTCCCAGGTTGTCTCTAAACAGGCGAAAGTACCCTGGGCAGAGACCTCTAGCTCTTCCTGTTTTAAGAAAGCTGACAAGCCGGGCGTGGTGGCTCATGCCTTTAATCCCAGCACTCAGGAGGCAGAGTCAGGCGAATCTCTGTGAGTTCGAGGACAGCCTGGTCTACAAAGCAAGTCCAGGACAGCCAAAGCTACAAAGAGAGACCCTGTCTCGAAAAGAAGAAGGAGAAGAAGGAGAAAAAGAAAGAAAGAAAGCTGACAGGATCTCCTCAGATAGCCCTCTGTCTCCCTGCAACCTGGCCACCACCATGGGGTGTACACCTCCTGGGCAGTCACAGAAGTCTCCGATTGTCAGCATCCTTTTCTCAGTTTTAGATCCTAGTTTTTCTTCTGTAAGAAGTCCTCAAGTTCCTCTTTCTCTTTTAGCACCCAGGGGGTACCCCAGGCTGGCCAAGATACCCTTCCCTAAGGTGACCCGTCTCAACTCTCAGGTGCCAGTTGTGGGATGCCTTCTGACCTGCTCTGGGGGCACCCCTGCACAGCTCTGTGGGAACTCAGTAAGACGGTGGCATATCCCTGGGTCCCCTAGTGTGCTGGGGACCCCTTAAGGACTGCTGTTGTCCCTCTCCTTGCCACCTCCTCCTCATCCACCCCCAAAGGGCAGGTGCAGTGACGTCTCTTCCAGTCCTTTGGAGGGACTTCCTGTTCTTTCTCAGAGCTATGCCTTGCACCCCGTGACCCTTTCCTCTTTTATTTGTCCATACCCAACCCAGACATCACCTGCTCCAGGAAGCCTTCCCTGTCCGCCCATCTCTTCCTTATCTGCCTCCTCTCCTGACAGAAAGCAGTCAAAAGCAAAGGAATCCATTTCTGCCCAGCCGTTTGTACAGGGTGACGTCACTGAGCGGCCCCACTTTCTGGAGACAACTTCCTGTCCTGTGCCCCTCCTGGCTTTTGCAGAGAACCTCTTAGAACAGAAGGGACCCTCCACCGCCTCTACCCCCACGCTGGCTTTGGGTGTGAAGAGCTTGGGCTGAGGGTCCCCAGTGCAGGCATATCCCCTCCGGCCCCCTGCCCCCAAGGAGCTGCCACACCCTCTGCTTCCCCTCATTGTGCCTCCTTTCCTGTTTAGCCAGACTGTGGAGGAGGCCCTGGCACATTTTTTCTCCCTGAATGGAGCTATTTCTCCTCTTGTCTTCCCCGACCATCCCCTAAGACCCATGTCTCTTGGCCTCTGGAGGGCTCTGGATAATCTGCTGCAAATCTCAGGCCTGTCTATTCAGTTATGAGATGAGTGATCGGGGACCTGGGTTTCCTCGTTTGTAAAAAGAGAAGTGTCCGACAAGGCAACCCTAACAAGATTGGAAAGCCTTAACGGGCTGCGTGTGTCCCCACTTGTAGAGAGCAGGATCTGTGGTTGTGTCATGCCGTGCTTGTTTCTGGCTCTGTAGATGTGGGGGGCTCTTAGGAAGGCCCAGCTGGCCGCCCTGTGAATGCCTTCAAGTCCAAACATCCTGTTCTTTTTTGAGCTCCTAACTGGAGAATTGAGAAAGCTGTAGATCCCTCCCTCCCCCCCCCCCCCCCCATCTACCGGTATCGGGTGTCAGAGCAAACACAAGCCTGCCTGAGCTGAGCTGCTAGCTCTGGGGTCCGACAGCAAATCGAAGCTACTGGCCAGGGCAGTGGTTCCTTTCCTGGATTAGGGCAGAATCTGTGGGAACCGGACCACCCCCTGAGACAGCCGGATGCCTCCCCAGGGTGTGGGTCTGCAGCAGACCCCCTTTCTTTTGGGGAAGGGGGGCCCTGGGCTCATGGTCTCGCCCCCCCTCTTGCCTCCTCCCCTGCAGGTGAACTTCCGAAGCCCCCGGAGTGGCCAGAGGTGCTGGGCAGCTCGGACCTCGGTGGAGAAGAGACTGGTGGTGCTGGTGGCGCTTCTGGCAGCAGGCCTGGTAGCCTGCCTGGCAGCCCTGGGCATCCAGTACCAGACAAGTAGGTGCATCTGTGATTTGTAATTAGCTTAACCATCATTCCTCTATGCAAGAGACAGGGGTCCTTGTTTAAGCCTCCAAAGCCAAGGAGAGAGATGCCTAGGGGCTTAGGGTCCAGACAGATGGGAGGCTTTCAAGACTTGCCTGGATTACTTAGTGGGTTCAAAGCCTTCCTCAAGGCAACAACAAAAAGGATGTGAGTTCACAGCCTGGGCTAGCAGCTTCATGGTTGGACAAGCCACTTAATTTTTACAACCTACATTTCTTTTTTTCTGCTTTAAATATAAGGAAAAGTGCCTTGTTGAGGGATGACTCTAATGACCTTTGTCTGGTACCCCTCAAGGATTTCTTCGGTTAGCTTTGGCTCTGTTACTCTGATGGTGTGGCTACTGGCCTTCCTTAGTCTCACGAGTATAGAAGTAGTGGCCTAGTTTACCGGGCACATTCCGTGGACCTCTCCTCACACTTACTCTTCCTCCCAGAGCCACGTGAGGTCTGGTGGAGGCACTGAGACCAACTCACCCCAGGCTGCAGGCCAGGGGGGTTCAGTCTGGAAGTTGCATTTGCTCACAGGTTTCCCAGGGGAATCCAGAGCGAAGGCCCCAGCTTTCTTTGTAATCAAAGTGCCCTCCAGAGCTTGGAAGCACCCCGGAAAGACTGTAGTACCTCATGCCCCAGAGACTTTGTGTGTCTCTGTGCGTGCATGACTCTCCTCCCTGTTGGGTGGTCATATGATGGTGGCTCCTTCTGACCTGTTGGGAT
This sequence comes from Acomys minous, assembly GCF_964271855.1. NCBI lineage: Eukaryota > Metazoa > Chordata > Mammalia > Rodentia > Muridae > Acomys > Acomys minous. The sequence goes on from NC_140487.1 coordinate 113,565,759, forward strand.
AGGTCCCTCAGTCCCTGCTGTCATGTGTCTCTCTGGCCCTGTTGTCACGATTGGTCCTTCTAGTCCTGCTGTTAGGAAGGGTCTTCTGGCCCCTCTGTCTCTGTTGGCAGAATGGATTTCTCTGACCCCACTGACATGCTGGGATCATGGGGAGAGTGGTGCCAAGCTGAAATCCAGTCCAGGGTCTCCTATTCTCCCCCCCCCCCCACCAACTGTCTACTTTCTTGTCAGTCAGAGAGAACAAAGGAGGGTTTCGGGGTCCCACCCACCTACTGACTATCATCTACCCCATCGTGATGGCTATATTGAGTCTTCTCCACTATGAGGATGCTTGAAGGCAGCCATCTTGGAATGGGATGGGGGCATTTTGGTTTCCTGAATAGAGGTCTGGGGCTTCATTCATATGTCTCTTCTATGTGGGATATAGTCATTCATTCATTCATTCCACAAGCATCATGAGTGCTTACTCTGACTGGCCTAGGTATCCACAAAGTGCTTAAGAAATGTTTGATTATTTAACTGGCTAACCCATGGTGTATAGAGATGTCTGCTGAGTCCATGCTTTACTGATTAAGTACTTATTTCTGGGCCTTTAGCCCTGTGTCCGGCATAGTGTTTGCATGCCATGGGTGTGTAGAAGCTGAATAAATGAATGGCCAGATGACCAAAGGAGAATAAAGGAGAGTGGAACTGGAAACAGCCTTTCTCTTCCAAGCGTGTGTGAGTGTGTGTGTGTGTGTGTGTGTGTATGTGTATTTGTGTATGTACCTGTGTCTGTGTTTGTGCATGTCTGTGTGTGTGTGAATGTGTGTGTGCGTGCATGTGACTGTGGAGGTATATATATGAGTGTGTGCACACATCTGCTCCATCAATAGAGCACAAATGGAACATTCTCTTTCTAACAGTTACCACTGTCCTAAGTCAGCTTCAGTTCAGAGCATCCTGCCAGGCAGTGTGGGCCCATCATGGTCTTCCCAGCTCTTGGTCCAGAGATGGAGAGCAAGCTACTCTGGGGCTCCCCTTAGGAACCCCAACATGTTTCTCCAGCAATCAAAGAGTGCTCCCAAAGGACAGCTTCTTAGTAAAAAGCATCACGGGGCTGACAAGATGGCTCAGTGGGCAAAGGCTCTTGCTGCCATGCCTGACAAGCTGAGTTTGGTCCCCAGATCTCAGACATTGTTGCTACCAGGTGGGACTCATAGGGGCAGATTCCAGTGTCTGCATCTGTCCCATGCCTCTCCCTGTCTCCTAGTCTGGACCTGAGAGAAGAATGGCCCTCTCGCGTGGGTGGAGCTGAGCTAAGGACCAGGTTACCATTGAGAAAAGCAGCAGCCACCTTGGCAGAACCTAGCATTGGCTGCATCTGAGCAAATACCAGGCCAGACAAAGCAACTCCTCAGACAATTCTGGAAGACCTACCTCTAAGCAGTGTCTGGGCCCTTGAGGACATTCTGACCTACCTCCTGGCTATGGCCTCCTTGCCAGAGACTTGCAGCCGCTTTCCAAAGAGCAGCAAGAGTCAACACAAAGTTCTTCCAGGAAGATTTATTTTTTTTAAATATACTTTATTAATTTATTCATATTACATCTAAATTCTTATCCCATCCCTTGTATCCTCCCATTCCTCCCTCCCTCCCATTTTCCCCATCTCTTTATTTTATTTATCACCATGAGTATTTTGCCTGCATGTTTGTGCACTTCATGCATGCTTGGTACCTGCAGAGGTCAGAAGAAGGTACTAGAACTTAGAATGTAGAGTTGTAGATGATTGGGAGCTGCCATGTGGTTCCTGGGAATTGAACCCAGGTCTTTTGGGAGAGCAGCTGGTGCTCTTAACCACTGAGCCATCTCTCTAGCTGGAAGTTTGTTTGCTGAGTGTGTGTGTGTGTGTGTGTTGTGTGTGTGTGTGTGTGTGTGTGTGTATGTGTGTGTAGAGGCTCATGTGCATGTGAATTGGTCAGAGGACAAACCTGGATGCCAACCTTAGGAATGCCATTCACCTCTATTATGATAATGTCTCTCACTAGCCTAGAGCTCACGTGTTATGCTCAACCAGCTCTCCAGCAAGCCCAGGGATCCTCCTGTCTTGACCTCCCCAGCATTTGGAGTACAAGTGTGTGCCTTCACTTCTGGCACTTGTACTGGGGTTATAGATGATTTTTTTTTTAAACGAACCTATTTTTTTATCCCTGTTCTGCAAAGTATTTTCTGGCCTCCTGGGGGCCAGGTACATGACTGAGTGGGTAAAGGCACTTGCTGTAAAGGCTGATGGCCTGAGTTCTAGCCCAGAGCCTACATGGTAGAAAGAGGAGAACACTGACTCCTGTAAATTGTCCTCTGATTTCCACACATGCCATGGCACACAAAGTCGAACAATACACTCACACATACACACACACATATACACAAACATACATGTATACTTACACACATGCATGTTTTTAAAGAATTAAAACATCTTCGATGGCAGTGAGGGCAGGTACTCTTGGATGAGTAAATTAGATCTGAGCTGGTTCCTGCCTTCTTGTTTTTTTTTGGGTTTTGGTTTGGTTTGGTTTGGTTTGGTTTGGTTTGGTTTTTCAAGACCTAGTTTCTCTGTATAGCCTTGGCTGTCCTAGACTTGCTTTGTAGACCAAGCTGGCCTTGAACTCACAGTGATCTACCTGCCTCTGCCTCCTAAGTGCTGGGATTAAAGGCGTGCGCCACCATGCCTGGCTGTTCCTGCCTTCTTAACTGAACATCTGTGTCCCAGAGCAGTGGAATGTTTGTCCCCTCTGCAGCCAGTGACCAGGTCTTAAAACACTTTGATTCAATAGATCGTTAATTCATTCCACAGACATCATGGACCAGCAATGGATGCCGGGGAAACAAGTTCACACGCTAGTAGGGAGGTGACATAGCACAGTCCACGATAGGACAGCAGATGCCCCAGGCAGGAAGGAGCACAATGCGAGAGGGTCTGGGAAAGTTCCCAGGGAACAGTGTTCCATAGATGAGAGGGTCAAAAACTAATCAGTTGGTCAGATGAGGACCCCGCAAGCCATTCACTAGTCACTCAGATAGACACTAAGTTCCTGATGGGTCACGGATACTTGGTTAGATTGGGTTTTTTGCTTTTTGAGACAGGGCCTCTCTGTGTAGCCTTGGCTGTCCTGGACTCCTTTTGTAGACCAAGCTGACCTCAAACTCACATAGATCCACCTGCCTCTGCCTCCCAAGTGCTGGGATTAAAGGTGTGTGCCACCACTCATATTGTTTTCAAACCCAAGTCTCCTTACTGTGTGTCTTGTGGACATTTCCAGCCAAGATTTTTGTCAGACTTGACTTCCTGCCATTTACTGAGTAAAAACAATAGCTATTATTTTTCCTCTCCAAATATGAACTTATATATCATAATAGTGAATAGCCTTCCTCAAACACACAGGCCTTCCCTTTCCCCTCATAAAGTTCTAGCCTTCGCGGTGGCCGGGAACTGGGCTGTGTGGCTCTGAGTAAGGCCGTCTGATCTAGTGTTACTGTAAGTGGTACCATCCCCCTTGCCATATAAAGGCTCTCTGTGGGCTGTGACTCAGTGGGAGAGCCCTTGCCTGGCATGTGCAAAGCCCTGGCTCCATTCCCAGCCCTTGAAGAAGATTCTTCTCAGGCCAAATACCAATAGCACAATAATTTTGTTTCGTTGTTTTGGTTTGTTCTGAGATACGGTCTCCTGCATCTCGGACTGGTTTCCAGTAACTCCTTGGAGCTGATCATGACTTTGAACTTCTGATCTTCCTTTTCCTGTGACTCCCAAATGTTAGGATTACAACCTGTGCCACTCTGCTCTGTTTTATGTGGCACTGGGTATTGAACCTGAGGCTCTAGCAACTGAGCTACATTCTCTGCCCTAATTGTGTGTGGGTGTGTGCGTGTGGGTATGCAGGTATGTGTGCATGTATATGTGTATGTATGTATGTGTAGGCTTGAACATGTGTATGCATACATGTGTGTGTATATATGGTATATGAACACACAGAGAGAATCTGTAAGACATTCAGTGTTAATTTTATTAAAAAGATAAATGTGTAGACAAGAAAATGAAACAGAAGTCTTCATGGTGGCAGCATTGCTGAGAGAAACATCGGCTTAGTTCTGAGCTCTTTGTTTTTTTGTTGTTGTTGGTGGTGGTGGGTTTTTGTTTGTTTGTTTGTTTTTTTCTTCTGAAACAGGGTTTCTCTGTGTAGCCTTAGCTGTCCTAGACTTACTTTGTAGACCATGCTGGCCTCGAACTCACAGCAATCCGCCTGCCTCTGCCTCCCAAGTGCTAGGATTAAAGGCGTGTGTCACCACCACCCCGGCAGTTCTGAGCTCTTTGAAACCACTGAAGGGCGTTTACACAGCTAACAAAAGTTTTATTCCATGTGACAAGAGACTCTGAATCTACTGAGCTTTTAGATCTCACGAGGGATCTAGTAGCCAGCCAGCTAGGCCAGGGCCAGGGAGGGCTTGTGGCCCCTGGGCTCCAGGCCATCTGCACTGCTCATCTCTCATTGGTCTCTTGTCCTTGACTCTCAGGAACGCCCCCGGTATGTCTAACCGAGGCTTGCGTCTCAGTGACCAGCTCCATCCTAAACTCCATGGACCCCACGGTAGACCCTTGCCAGGACTTCTTCAGCTATGCCTGTGGGGGCTGGATCAAAGCCAACCCCGTGCCTGACGGCCACTCACGCTGGGGGACCTTCAGCAACCTCTGGGAACACAACCAAGCCATCATCAAGCATCTGCTGGGTAAGTCCTAGGGGACCAGCAAACAGGTTAAGGAGGGTAATGTCCCGCACTGTGTGACCCCAAGTGAGCTGGTTAACTCTGAGCCTTGCAACCTGAGATCCACAGTTTGTGGCACTAGGGAGCATGTGTGAGAAAGTCGTCACTGGCAGTGTACACTGAGCTCCAAGCCGTGGCTTTCAAGGCACAGCTCGGGCTCCTGCCTGGCACTGACTGAGTGAAAGGGGTTGAGACGGGACCCAGATCAGAGGGGTATGCTTTCATCAGTGGTGGTGTCATGGAGGATGGGAGGTGGGGAGGGGGAGGTAGGGTGTATAGCTCAGTCGATAGAGTGCTTGCCTGGCATGCATCAGGCCACGGGTTCAGTCCCCAGCTGTTGTGATATTAGCACAAGCCTGTAACCCCAGCACTGAGAGGAAGAAGCAGGAGGATCAAAGTTCAGTTTAAAGTCAACCTAGACTTCATGAGATCCTGTCCCAAAACAAAACAAAACACACACACACACAGGAAAGAAAGTGAGGTGACATGAGCCGGGCGGTGGTGGCGCACGCCTTTAATCCCAGCACTCGGGAGACAGAGGCAGGTGGATCTCTGTGAGTTCGAGGCCGGCCTGGTCTACAAAGCGAGTCCAGGGCAGCCAAGGCTACACAGAGAAACCCTGTCTCGAAAAACAAACAAACAAGCAAAACAACAACAAACAACAGAAAGTGAGGCAACAACTTGTCAGAGAGCCTGTCACTCAGTAGGTAGAGTCACCTTGGCTGCTGCTGAAGGATGCCTGACCCAACAAAGTCCTGTGGAATGTGGCCTCCATGTTGAGACTCCAAGTCCGCCCTGCTTACTGCTGTACTCTGGTTCCCACCTAGGACCCTGCCCACCCAGTGCCTCCTCTCCCAGACAAGTCCCGGCGTGCGCTGGCCCACATGTCCTGATCTGGAGAATCTTTTTCCAGCTCCCTTCCTGCTGCCCTCTGCCCTCTGCCCTCTCCTGGGGCTCCCAAAGCATGAGGAGGACCAGATAATGAAAAATCTATTCATTCATCTGTCAGGGAACAGGGGCAGCACTTAGACTCATGAATACTTAATTGTGTCTTGGCAGACGGTTGGATTTTTGAGACAAGGTCTCCCTGTGTAGTCCAGGCTGGCCTTGGATTTGAAGCAGTCCTCCTGCCTCCATTCCCAAGTGCTGAGACGACAGGTGGGGGCCACCACACACCCAGCTTGTCAAGCTTTTTAAAGCTCTTCGGCATACTGAGGAGTAGGTGACACAGAAGTAGCTGCTTCAAAGAGGACAAATCCTCTCTAAGCGACGGAAGTCATCTCAGGAGATGGAAATGATGCCGCTTTATCAGCATTTTTAGGCAGCGTTGTCCTTCAGGTACAAGTGGGTTAAGGACACCCCAGCCTCGGACCATGGCTGTTGCTAGGTTACCTGCCACCCTTTCCCCTACAGTCCCCAGCAGCTCCTTGACAGCACCCCTCATCTCATCTGAAGCAGGTTGTGTCTTCTTGCCTCAGTTTCCCCACTAACTTGTCAGGGTTCATGAGGAGTGACCTTCAGTCCCGGGCTATGACTTTCTATTCACCCTGTCCCTTGGGGTCAAGTTGGTGGTAGAGGGATCTGCCCTGTGCAGTAACAACCTATGAAGACCAGACATGGGGAACAGCAGGGCCTGGTGGCATCTGGGTCACACTGCCCCCTGCCCCCATCTTGACTGTTTGTCTAGGGACCTATTCTGCATCACAGTCCCCAGTCTGTAAAACGGTCTCAGTGCCATGTGATAGAGAAGGTTGCTGTGAGTGTAGACTTGTACACGGAGGCTCAGGGGCTGAACATGGGGCCTGTCCCCTAAAACGTCCCCAGAGAAGCACAGCTGCTGCCCTTCTGGTGGCTGTATGTGACTTCCGAGCAGACTCCTCCCTCACAAGCTGCATGAGGGTGGAGGGGGCCTCCCAGGTCCTTGGTTCCGCCCCCTTTATAACATGGAATCTCATGGATCACCGGGAAGGATGCAGCGAGGGATCAGGGGAAGGTAAAGTCACAGACTGATTTAAGACTCAGCACGGCATGGACCAGTTATCAGGGAGAGAGGTACTGGGTTTGTCTGCGATGTGCTGTACTCTATTATTTGTTTTTCATGATGCACCCTCGGAGGTACAGGCCTGTTACCCGTGATACTCTGAGGCAAAAATGGATTCCCTAAGAGATGGTGGAGCTATGTTGTCTCAAAGCCTGTGCTTTCTCATTCCCAGCTCTCTTTAAACCACATCCACTATGGAGAGATGCCCCGTAAGTTTTGCTTGGAACTAAGGCCTGTGGCTTACTTTCTCAACGGCTGCTTGGCTAAGCCCTGCAGGCCAGGCAAGCCCTAAGCCCCACACAGCTGAAGTCACCTCTGTGTTATACTGTTCAGGAACACACACGCACACACGATGCATGTCCTAGGGACACCGTCCCAGCCTCCCTCCTGGGAACTAATCTAGATATGGCTCTTCAGCGGTATCTTAATTGCCTGGGAACCCCACGAAGGAGCAGAAAGCAGGTGAGGGAGTGACAAAAAGAATGCTGAGGGCTTAAGGCCTACCTAGCCAGTTTCAGCATCCCTAAGACAAAGGGTTAGCCAGCGGGCCTCAGAAGGAGCCAGGTAGGCATTAAGAGCTGGAAGGCACTGGAACATGGAGGTTCTCAGGACTTCCAGGGTAGCCTGGAGTGGGCTGTCAGTGATAGGGAGATAAAGAGGGGCATTTGGAGTGTTAGTGAGGATCCTGCCGCTGGCCCAGCAGCACAGCTGTTTACAAACAAGCCATACCCTTCCCTCCCTCCCTGTCTCTGTCCTCCCTCTTTTCCTCCCTCCCCACCTCCCTCCCTTTCTCCCTTCCTTCCTCAAGGTCTCTAGCCCAATGCTGATCCCCTATGAAACCAAAGATGACTTTTCAAATTCTCACCCACCTGTCTTCACTTCCAAAGTGCTGGGCTTACTATGTCCGGCCTGTACAGTGCTGAGGGTGGAAACCCTAGACAGGCATTACCAGTATCCGTGCTATGTCCCCAGCCCAAGCCACGCATTCCTTTGATGGCTGAATTCACCGTGGGCCTCCCAGAGGGTGGGCTGACCTGGGGCCAGGTGCCACCGTGGCTTGTCCTTGAAGCTTGGTAGCTAGAAGGGGCTGACCTCAGTTGTAGGGAACATAGACTCTGCCACTCCCTTAGGCTGACCGCAGGGTCTCCCGTAGGATTGGGGAGAAAGGAATGTGGCTTCACACCATCAGGAGGTAGCCAGCTCCCCATCACCCCTTAGACTTGGCTTGCCTTTGGCTTTCTGGCTGTACTTAGCTCGAATTATTTTACCATCTAGACAGCCTGCAGCACAAAGCCTTCCAGACCCATATCTCCCTCCCCGTCTTATATGTCATGTTGGTGTGTATGCTTGCCTTTGTACATTCCTGTGGAGACCAGCGGTCAACCCTGAGTGTCTTTCTCGGTTGCTCCTCTACCTTACGTTTTTGAATCAGGGTCTCTCGCTGAACCTAGACCTCACTGTTAGCGCTAGACTGGCTGGCCAGTGAGGCCTGGAATTGACCAATCTCCAGGCCCCTGCATTGGGGTTACAGATACATGCTGCGACACCCACCTTCTACCTGGTGCTGGCTTTCCAAACTTAGATCCTCACTGATTGAAACGCTGGAATGAGCTAATTGCAAGGAGAAGTTATAGTGTAAACATAAAGGTTTATTGGGAGCAATAAACCTAGTGCTGGAATGGAAGGTGTGTGCCACCCACTTCCTTCCGGATTTTAAGCCTTTCTCCCTCTTACGTCTTCTACCAAAGGGCCTCCTGGGCCTGAGCCACACTGACGGGTACGTCCCTTTCAGACTTACATAGCATCTTATGAGAACATAAAGCCGAACATGGTGGTGCATTCCTGTAATTGCAGCGTTCCAGAGGCACAGGTGGGAAGATCAGGGGTATTAAGTATGTCGTGTTGGTGTGTATGCTTGCCCTTGTACATTCCTGTGGAGACCAGCGGTCAACCCTGAGTGTCTTTCTCGGGGGTATTGCTATGTATTAAGTTTATGGTCAGCCTAGGCTATATGAGAGAGCCTGTCTCAAAAGCAAAAAATGGGCCGGGCATGGTGGCACACACCTTTAATCCCAGCACTCGGGAGGCAGAGGCAGGTGGATCGCTATGAGTTTGAAGCCAGCCTGGTCTACAAAGCGAGTCCAGGACAGCCAAGGCTACACAGAGAAAGCCTATCTCGAAACAAACAAACAAACAAACAAACAAACAAAAAAAGGCAAAAAAAGGATAAGTACTTAAGTTTTGTGATGACTGAAGCAGCACAGATTCCATAAAGAACAGTCAGCTGTCGGGGCTGGGGAAGAGTGCTTGCCTGGCCTTGGCACGCACAAGCCCCGGGGCTACTCCAGTACCAGAGCTGGGGGGTGGGAGTGGAACAGGGGATGGTGTATGGGGCTGGGGTGATGGCGGGGAGGAGATAGCTGCCTCCCTCTGTTTCTTGTATCCCTGATGCCAGTCCTCTCTGAGAACATAGAACATTCCAGTCTCGTGAAATGAATTAATGTTGGTGACTGGTGTCATGAATTTTATCATCCCGTGTCATCTCATTTCCATTTTGATTATGTTTCCCCAGTATTTATTGTCTGGGTTTCCTCTTGCCCTCTTGTGTGGTGCCTTTACACTTCCTCCTGGTGCAGTGTCTGCAGCAGCTGGCCCACTTTCACTGTAGCATGTTTTTGGTAGATTGGATGATTCAGGCAGGGAGATGGGTCTGGGACTTCTTAGGGGGTGGGTGTGGATAGAGTGTCTTCTGGCCTGGTTTTTCTGCACACTGGCTGGCAGGAAGGAGCAAGAAAACAGAGACTAAAGCACCAGTCCTGGCCTCAGCCACTTACTTATATGACCTTGGACTGCTTCGCCCCATCACTTACCTATAAGTCGGGTGCCATCCAAGTAAGAGCCACTGCGGGCAGTGTTACGACAAGTTACACCCATGACCACACCCACATGCAGAGAGCCATTCTGCTTTCTCAGAGCCTTAAGAATGCCTGGGTTCAGGGCTGGAGAGATGGCTCAGAGGTTAAGAGCACTGGGTGTTCTTCCAAAGGTCCTGAGTTCAATTCCTAGCAACCACACGGTAGCTCACAACCATCTACAATGAGATCTGGTGCCCTCTTCTGGCCTGCTGGTGTACACGCCGACAGAGCACTGTATAAATAATACATAAATTAATTTTACAAAAAAAAAAAAAAAAAAGAATGCCCGGGTTCAAATTCCAGCATGCGCGTCAGGGGATTTGCCTTTGTCAGCAGGCTCCTTCCCCCTCCTGGCCTCCTTTTCCTTCTCTTTGGCCGGTAACACCAGATGCCTGTTTCTGTGTCCTGTGATGGTGAGCTACAGGCCTGGCCCTGGCCTGCACTTCGCTCGGCACCAGGAAGTGGCAGTGCTGTTGTCCCAGAGAGCTGGGCGCCTCTTTTATCAGCCCTTCTTCTCCCTCTCGCATGGCGCTCTCGAGGCGTGGAGCTGGCTGAACTGAGTCTGTGGTTTATCTAAAACAAACACTGGCCTTGCCTGATGGAGACTCCTGGCCCCGCATGCTTCTGCCCAGACAATGCCCGTGGCAGCCAGGGAGAGCGAGGAATTCCCAGGCACCCTGCTCCTGCAGCTCATCTCAGCCTCTGCTTGCCTGGCTGCCTGGGCGTTTGCTTCCTAACACCAGGAGCGATGTGAGAAAGGGATCCAAGAAAAACTCCCAGAGGAAAAGAGAGCACCGATTAAACGGTGTGCTGTCTTTCCTCTCTGGGACTTTGGGGGAAGTGACTGCAGAAGTTTCTGGAACGCGGGGTCCCTGGAAGGAAGTAATGAGGCAACTGGAAACTCTGTTGTCTGCTCCCATGCTGCCAAATGATTTCTATGCCACTGGAGCCCTGGAGGTCCCAGAAAGTTCTCCTGGCTTTCCCAGCCCAGTCAGTAGCAGCAGCTGCTGAGGAAGGCGAGCCTAGTGCTTAGCTCGCTTTCCTTCACGTTCCGAGTGCTCTTCACCCCTTCTCTGCCACCCTCTCGCCCAAGACCTGTCTTGTTCACCTGATCGATCGCTGTACCTCCCATGCAGCTGTCTTGTGTGTTCTCCCACAGGTGTGAGCATGTGTGTGCATGTGCGTTTGGAGGCCAGAGAGCAAGGTCAGGTGTTTTCCTCCAGTGCTCTCTGCCTAATTTTTTGTTTGTTTGTTTGTTTGTTTGTTTGTTTGAGACAGGGTCTCTCGAAGAACCTAGAGTTCATTGATTCTGCTAGGTGGGCTGGCTAGTAAAGGCGAGAGTTCCTCCTGCCCCCATGCCCTGACCCCTGCCTTCCGGCGTCATGGTTACAAGCTTGTACAGCTGTACCCAAGTCTTACAGGGGCGCTGGGGATCTGAACTCAGGTCCTCACGCTTGCATAGCAGGCACTGTACCGACTGATCCAATTCCCTAGCTGCGTACGGCTAACTCAGTTCAGTTCAGGTCCCTCGAGCTGGAGCTTGCGAGGTAGTAGCTGCTCCTGATTGAGGCGGGAGGAGGAGGGCGGTGTGCCTCAGGCTCCCCTGGAGTTTCTGCCCCGACCAGGTCAACACTGGCACACAGGTGAGATACTCCTGGCAGAGATATGAGTGCCATCCTCATACTGCACCCACATATTCTGCCTCCCTTCCTCTCCTTACAGGGTTTGGGGAGACGCCATAGAGTCCATACAGGATGTACCCAGACACCAAGGTCTCAGCGCAAGGGAGATTTATTACCCCAGAGGGGCAAGCAGGGGGCTGGCTGCCTCTGGATCAGACAAAGGCAGGCAGCAAGCAGCAGCGGGTGTCTTGTTTGTTTGTTTGTTTGTTTGTTTGTTTTTGCGGGAGTGAGGTTTTTGATGAGAGAAGGGAAGTCCGAGCTAGCGTGCATTGGTGAGTCCTGATTGGACAGGTTAGCCAGGGTAGCCAGATGATGAATTTTCATTGTTTAGTCTCAGGAAGGAGTCAGTGGCCAAATAAGGGGATAGACTTAGGGGGCTAGCTTTAGGAATGTCGTCTAACAGTTTAGCGAGGGAGAAGGAGGAGGGGGCAAGACCTGCTGGCATCGTGTCTGCCATGTTCGGGCCTGTGTTTGCCATGCTCAGGCCTGCTAGCCACCTTCACTTATCACCCCCTACCCCCCCAGATAGGATGTTCTGCCTTATTCTACATGAACCCTGGGCTCTGCTGTTGTAGCACATGTGGCTGAGGGCCTACTGTGTGCCTGGTTGTCCTGGGGACACAAAGATGTCCCTCAGCCTGAAGCTAGAGCAGGGTTTTCTTTCTCTTGCCATCCTCCTGGGCTACCTGCAGTTTCTCTTTTCATTCTTCCGTTCTATCCCCGTGTGTGCTTTGATGCTCTTGCCACTGCTGGGTGGCTGTCTCCCTACTGCCCACGCATCCCTTATACTCAGATGCCAACCCTGGGAGCTGAAGGCTTCACATGAGCATGGCCATAGACACTAAATGTGTTCAGGGAGGCCTCTCTCTCTCTCTCTCTCCAGATGCCAGGGAAAGGGAGTCCGTGGCCTCCAGCTGGATCTCAGAACGCACTGTGACCACCACAGCCAGGCTGTCCCTGGGGAGCCTGTCTTTAGGTCTCTTATCTCAGTGGCCTTGGGGCCCTGGGGAAAGCAAATGCCAGGCTCATTCCCAAGCGCAGAGTTCCAACCCTCGCCTCTTAGGGTCATGGCCAGAGCCAGGTGTGGATGGGGAGAGAACGCTTCTGGGGCTTGGCCAGCACCTGTCCGTTGGTTCTGCTTTCCCTTCTAAAAGCTGAGCTGTTGGGAAGTGTTGCCATGGAGATGAGGGCCTGAGTGAGGGACACACCCCCTTCCCATCCCTGCATTGCACATCAAACTCTTCTGTTTCCACCCTACCTCTAAAAGCAGCAGCAGCCTATCACTCCCTTGGGACTTGGGGGGCTCCTGTGTGTTTCCCAAGGGCCTCCAGATGTGTGTGGGTACGTGTGTGTGCACACGTGTGTGTGCAAGTACGTGTGTGTGCAGAGAGAGGGAGAGTGCGTGTGTGTGTGTGTGTGTGTTTGTGTGTGTGTGTGTGTCTGTGTGTGTGTGTGCATGCTCACACTTGCTCAGACACTGGAGTTCTGGCGTACAGTAGGCCCCTTGATGGCCTGAGCAGCACAGAGTGGTGTGACAACCCTGGCAGCAGCAGGGACCCTCCAGGCCACACATGGGCAGGCATGTGACCTTCAGCAGGGGGCATGTAGCATAGGTGCTGAGGAGGAGGAGAGGGAGTCTCCTGGGTGCCTGGGAAGCTCTGAGCACCCCACCCCCACCCCAGGAAAAGATACTGCCCTAGTAGCCGAGGCCACCAGGGTGGGAAGTGGGAAACAGCCCTTTGAGCTGTCTGTAAGTCTAGCCCTCTTGGGAGGAAGCAAGAAGTCAGTTCCTAATGAATGAGGCCTTTCAAGTCATGTCCAATTCCTGCCTTTCTCTCAGGCAAGGTCATCTGGGATCTGAAAACCGTGGCAGGGTTCCCACCTTCCAGGCAGGGGACTCGGGGGCCACGTGCTGCCTGGTAGGGAAGCCAGCTGTCCTGCTGGGTGGGCTTATTGATTATTGATCTGGTGAATCACCATGACTGGGTTTATTTGCTTTGCGTTTTCATGTCACTGTCTGTCACTGGAGGCACTCAGGGCAGGAACCTGGAGGCAGGAGCTGATGCAGAGGCCACAGAGGGGTACTGCTCACTGCCTTTCTCACCATTGCTTGCTTTCTTGTAGGACCCAGGGCCAGCAGCCCAGGGATGGCACCATGGCACCGCCCATGGTGGGCCAGGCGCTCCTCTAGCAATCACTAATTAAGCAAATGCTTTACACAGGCTTGCCTGTAGCCTGATCTTACCGAGGCATTTTTTTTTCAGTTGAGGTTCCCTCCTCTCAGATGACTTTAGCTTGTGTCAAGTTGACACAAAACTACCCGGCAAAGCACAAGCTGTGATTTTAGAAACATATCTGTAAGGCCATCTTGCAGAGAAGAAAAAAACCAAGACACGCTTTTTATAACAGTCAACTAAAATTGGGGGGGGGGCACCTCTAATCTTGTCAGCTCTGCCCAGAGGAGAGGCCCTCACATATGACAAGGGAAAGGCTTCTCCGCTGTGGACGGGGATTACCATGTTGTTTTTATACAGCTGGGAGTTCTGGGGATCCTGGAAGGTCTCGCCCAGTTGGGACACAACTCTGTTCTTTCTTGACATTCTAGAAAATTCCACGGCCAGTGTGAGCGAGGCAGAGAGGAAGGCCCAGGTGTACTACCGTGCGTGTATGAACGAGACGAGGATCGAGGAACTTCGGGCCAAGCCCCTGATGGAGCTGATTGAGAAGGTGGGTGCTCAGGTTGGACATCCATGGACGGCTTCCCTCTGCTCAGCCTCCCGCCACCCACCTCTGGCCTCCGCCTCAGCTCTCAGTTGCCTCACACCTCCAGCCACCACACCCAGCCAGAATGCCGAGCCCATCTGTCTGCTGAGGGTGTTAGGGTTGCCTGAGCATGTGTGTGCATGGCTCCGCGTGGGTGGTTCTGTCTGTGTGGATGGTCTAGGGTGTGCATCTGCAGCTGCTGGGGAGATGCGTGTGTTAGGTCTAGGTGGGGGCAGGGACCATATTGACTGTCCCTTCTCTGCTGCTGTTTTGGTCCTGCGTGTGCTGGACCAGAAGCAGCCTAGACTCTTGGGTCAGAAATAGCTCTCTGCAGGAGGAGGAACTTGCTGATTACTAATAAGTTGTTCATCTATTTCTTCTTTGCTCTGTGTGTGCGTGTGTGTGTGTGCGTGTGTGTGTGTGTGTGTGTGTGTGTGTGTGTGTGTGTGTGTGTTTGGGGGGGGGGTTCACATAGCTCAGGCTGACCTCAAACTACCTATCTAGCCAAGGATGCTCTTGAACTTCTGGTCCTGTTGCCTTGACCTGCTGAATGCTGAAACTACAGGCATGTGCCACTATGCCCGCTTCATGCAGTGCAGGAGACTGAACCCAGGACATTGTGCAATCTGTCAACCGGAGCTGCATCACTAGTCTCACGCCCCCAAGCCAGTCCATCCTGAGCACATTTGCAGTCTTGGGGTGACCTCCAAGGAGGGCTGCCCAAGGCTAGCCAGGCTTTCTGGTGCAGACAGAGGTGGCTGGGAATGTTTTCTGGCTATTCTTGCTCCCTCACAGATTTTGCCTCTCAGCTCACCTTGGGGGAGGTCTTGTAGCATGGTTGGTGACCCTGGGGCAGTATCCGTCCCTCCTTCTTCTCTTGCTTAGGTCCCATGTGCCAAGCTAGGAAAAACCAAGGGCAGAGTGTCTGTACACATGTGTATTTGGGCATATGGTGGCCAGAAGAGGACAGCAGGTGTTCTGCTCTGTCACTTGCTTCCTTATTTCCATGAGATAGGGTGTCCACACTGATTGGGGAGTAAGGTTGAAAGTCAACAAGCCCCCGTCACCCCCCACACACACACACACATACACACATACACAGTCCTCCCATTTGCTACAGCACTGGCCTCATAAGCATGCATGAGGCTGCGCCCAGCTTTTATTGTGGGTGTGCTGGGAAATTAAACTTCGGCTTCCATGTTTCCAGGGCAAATGCTTATTACCTGTTTGCAAGACAAGATGCCCATGGCTTCTCAGCCTTTTTCAAAATATGGAGCCTTTCCCCCATAGACACCTTTGGAATCACATTTTAGTAACACACAGGTGACTCAGGAAGCTGTGTCTATGGCAGAGTCTCAGCCCATCTCCATCCCAGCCACGTGGGAGTAGCAGCCTTATATGCTCTTAGCACACTTAAGGACACGTGGCTAGATGTGGTGGCACACACCTTTAATCCTAGCACTCGGGAGGCAGAAGCAGGTGACTCTCTGTGAGATCGAGGCCGGCCTGGTTACAGAGTGAGTTCCAGGACAGCCAGGGCTACACAAAGAAACCCTGTCCTGGGGGAAAAGAGGTCAGAGGACTGAGGGCTCTAGGGGCATAGAGCATGCGGCTCAGTGATTTGCACAGGGCCCTCACATCATCTCACCACAGGGTCACACCCGTGCACACACACGCGCACACACCACCACCGCTGCTGCCTGCTCTCCCCCCACAGCTCGGAGGCTGGAATATCACAGGACCGTGGGCCAAGGACAACTTCCAGGACACGCTGCAGGTGGTCACGGCGCAGTACCGCACCTCACCCTTCTTCTCCGTCTACGTCAGTGCCGACTCCAAGAACTCCAACAGCAACGTGATCCAGGTGGGCTGCGGTGATGTGCACTCCCGGACGTGGCTGGGGACACCACCTGCTCCCCTGCCTCAGCCCCTGGCCTTTGTGGCTCTGCTTGGAATGGGTTGGAGTGCATCATCTCTCCCTACTTTCCCTTCACCCAGCCATACCACCCACTTGCTGTGTGACCTTAGGCAAGTGGCTCAGCCTCTCTGAACTGTTAATTTCCTAGTCGGCCACATGCACTGTAAGTCCTACCTGCGCTGAGGGATGTCAGGATGGGACCAGAAGGCTTCTGTGGTTCTGGAATGTTCTTCTCCTCCCTGCCCCAGCCTCAGAAGGCTCTTTCCCACCATTGTCTCCACAAGTTCCTGTTTTAGTTCTTCAGGGTGGCTGCCATTCCCCTTAGAGTCTAAAGGAAGAACCAGAGGATCAGAAAGGTTTAGTAACTTCACCGTGCTCACACAGCTTGGGGTAGCTTGAACCATGTGGACAGTGTTGGGTGAAATCATGTTTTACCTAGGTCAGGGGTTGTCTAAAGAGGTTTTCTCGGCCCTTCAGAAGAACTCAAGTCCCTGCAGATAGGTACCTGTCCCATCTTTGGTCCCTGGGTGGATGTGGTGGTGGTGGTGGTGGTAGCTGCCAGCTCCTCCTCCTGTTCCTGCTGGTACCTGCCCCAGGGCAGGTGGTAGCCAAGCAGAGGACCTCCCTCTCACCCCAAGTCCCTCTGCAGGTGGACCAGTCCGGCCTCGGCTTGCCCTCTCGAGACTATTACCTGAACAAGACAGAAAATGAGAAGGTGAGCTCGCCCGGCCTGCCCCACTGTACATGGCATTGCCTAGCACACCTGGGCAGCCGCACAAACTGGGCTTTTATGGAGAGCTGGGTCTCCTGAAGGTTGACAGGCAGCCATGGTGGGGAGGGGTGCCCCCAAACCTTCTGAATCGCGGTTAAGTGTTGCGGACATGAGGGGCATCGTTTATCCCTTCTCTAAAGAAGACAGTGGTGGTGGCCACCACTGTTTGCAGGTCCTTAGCCTTCTGTGGCCTTCTGTCAAGCTGATAGGACTGTCACCTTGCCCTGTAAGACTCAGAGACACGCCGGGCACACGCCTTTAATCCCAGCACTTGGGAGGCAGAAGCAGGCAAATCAGATCACTGTGAATTTGAGGCCAGCCTGGTCTACAAAGCAAGTCAAAGACAGCTAAGGCTAACACAGAGAGACCCTGTCTCAAAAAGAAAAAACAAGACTCAGAGACACTCTGTGACTGACTGTTCACAGCCATTAAGTATGAGGCCAGTGCTGCCACACCTGGAGCCAGCTCCTCCAGAAACTTCTATGCCTGCAATGCCCTTGGGGAAACCTGGCCTGAGGTTCACACAAGTGTCCTTTCCTTAGTCCACCTGTGCCTGCTCGGCGCTCGAGGCTGGGGAGATGGTCCCCAAGGACCTCCGTGGAAAAGAGGCAAAGCTCGCTTGACTGATACCCAGCTGGAGGCTCAGCCTCACACTGTTAGCGGAGGGACAGCTGAAGCACATTAGCATAGGGGCTTAACTCGGGTGGGGACACACAGTGGCAGGTGGCTTGGAGCAGGCACGATGACAGAATGAAAACTGTGCCAGTGAAATGGCTTAGCAGGCAAAGAGGTTTGCCATACAAACTGGGCCACATGACTTTGATCTCCAGAACCCGCATAAAGTGGAAAGGAGAGCTGAGTCCAAAAAGCTGTCCTCTGACCTCTCCATATACAGCATGGCGCATGCACTCTCCAGTATACACACACACACACACACACACACACACACACACACACACACACACACACACACCATGCACGCACAGCAGGGTGCCCCACCCCGGGGCCTGTAGAAGCACTTCAGTTCAGTCTGAGGACCATGGGGAGCCAGCAGGCAGGCAGCATCAAACTCAAAGCTACGATTCAAAAGCTAGGCTTGGTGGTACATGCCTGTAACCCCAGCATTTGGGAGACTGAGACAGGAGGATTGCCATGAGTTCCAGGCCAGCCTAGGCTACATACTAAAACCTTTTAAGGAAGGAGAGGCAGGTGGATCTCTGTGAGTGCAAGGTCAGCCAGGGCTACACAGTGATAGCCTTTCTCAGTTCAATTAAATGTGGGTTTTCTGGGTGAGTCAGGCCTCTCCTTGGCTGTGCGTGCTGCCTGCAACCCCGTCCTGCCTTCCTCTAGCACAGAGGACAGCAGGTGGCTGCCACCAACAGTGCTCGGTCCCACAGGTACTGACTGGATACCTGAGCTACATGGTCCAGCTGGGGAAGCTGCTAGGCGGTGGGGACGAGGACTCCATCCGGTCCCAGATGCAGATGATCCTGGACTTCGAGACAGCGCTGGCCAACATCACCATCCCCCAGGAGAAGCGCCGGGATGAGGAGCTCATCTACCACAAAGTCACGGCCGCCGAGCTGCAGGTAAGCGAGAGGCTCCCCACGCGTCAGGGGCTGGCCTTCAGTGGACCCGAGCTTCAGACCCACCTTACAGCATCCTCGAAGTGGCCTGGTGAAGGAGGGTGTTGATCTACCTGGTCACAGGTGGAAAGACTGATGCTCAGGGAGGGACCCAGGATGCTGAATCGAGGCTGCTGAGATGTTTGCCTGGAGGCTGTGCTGGTGACCACAGCTCCCACGGATGGGATGGTCTCCTTCTCTCATCTACTGTTTGCCCTGTCCAGGTGATGGAGCACTGCAGCTCTCTGGGCTATGATGTTTCCCTTTTCTTTTCTTTTTCGTGAAAAACTCCTACATAGTCCTTCCTGCCTCTATCTCTAAATGATGAGATTACAGGTGTGTCACTTTCTGTGGGTTTTTTGTTTGTTTTGTTGTGTGGGTTGATTTGTGTGTGTGTGTGTGTGTGTGTGTGTGTGTGTGTGTGTGTGTGTGTTTTGTCTTGTTTTGTTTTGAGACAGGGTTTCTCTGCGTTGTCCTGGCTGTCCTGAAACTCTATATCTATAGACCAGGGTGGCCTCAAATTCAGAGATCCATGTGCCTCTACTTCTAGTCTCTGGGATTAAATGCATGTGCCCCCACCACCTGGCTCACTTTATTTTTAATGGGGTGCTTGGGATGAACCCAGGGTTTTCTGCTTGCTAGGCGAGTATTCAGCCAACTGAGCTACAGCCCTAGCCTTTCTCTGCAGGGCAACCAAGTGACATGGGTAGGGCCTAAGAGCTCCTAAGTGGCAGAGGAGCTGGCTGAGACTCAGGCTTGGCTCCCTGAAGCCTGTGACACACTCTTGGGTTGTAACTGCCCCCCCTGGACCTGTACTTTCTCTTGATTGGTGTGACCGGAGATAGAGCTTTTCCAGTGCTTCTGTCACTCTTGTCACTCCTGTTGTAGGCTGCCCCCTGGTGGCTGCTTGGGCTTCAGGGCTCCTCAGTTGATGGGCTGCTGGTTCCTTGTTTTTGTTTGTTTGTCTTAATTTTATTTTATTTTATTTTTGGTTTTTTGAGACAGGGTTTCTCTGTGTAGTCTTGGCTGTCCTGGACTCACTTTATAGAGCAGGCTGGCATCGAACTCACAGTGATCTGCCTACCTCTGTCTCCCAAGTGCTGGGATTAAAGGCATGCTTCCTTTTGGTCAGAATTGCTGTCCAACCTTGTCTTAGGCCCCCAAGGGGAGAGGGACCTCTCTCAGGTGACATTGTTGACTGAGCCTTGTGCTTGCCCCAGGAAGGACTGTCTCTGTCAAAGTTTCACCATCATGTTTTCATGGTCATCCCATCTGGGCAGCCAGCTTTTATCTGTCCGTCCCTTCTTCAGAAGGTATGCTACATTTTACATCTTCCTTCCTTCCTTTCTTTTTGGTTTTTGTTTGTTTTTGGTTTTTTTTAAGATTTATATATTTATTATACAATGTGATGCCTGCACATATACTAGAGAGGATATCACATCTCATAGATGGTTGTGAGTCACCATGCGGTTGCTGGGAATCGAACCCAGGACCTTTGGAAGAGCAGTCGGTACTCCTAACCTCTGAGCCATCTCTCCAGCCCCTGGTTTTTGGATTTTTGAGACAGGGTTTCCTGGAACTCATTCTGTAGACCAGGCTGGCCTTGAACTCACAGAGATCTGACTGCCTCTGCTTCAGCCGTGCCTGGTTCATGTTCCTTCCTTGAGGTGCACATGGGCTTGCTGTCCTGTGCTTCCCAGCTAGTAGCCCAGGAGGAACCAGTGCTTGTCTATCTGCGAAAGGCTTTGGGGAGGAGAAGCTGGGGCCTAGGCCTGGGCAGGAAAGGCTAGGGACTCAAGTCTAATGGTTGCCACACTAAAGCCAGGCCCTAAGAGTCCCAGGAGGAGCCACAGCCCTCAAGCCTTCCGCAGCTGCCAGCTGCCTGCAGGTTCCCAGGAGATATGGTGCCTGGCCGGTTGTTATAGAGACGGGTAGTCTGCGTCGGGCACCATCTGGCACTGTTTTCCACTCTGAGGCTAAAAGGTTGAGGGAGATGTTGTTTGCATGGCACGATTTGGTTTGTTCCAGCCTTGCAGGTCTTACCATGGTGGCCTCGCAGTAGCCTGATGCTGAAATTGATGCCCAGAATGGTATAGGGCACAGTGCTCACCAGAGTCTGGACCCCACCTGTACTTTTGAGTTATTCTTCCGCAGAATAAGGGGAAAGAGAGATGATTGGTTCTGCATTCGCTGCTCCTCCATGCTCCGGTGGGAGGGGTCCCTTCAGAGTCAGCAGCCTACGAGTGCCGGCCAGCGCTTGGCCTCAGAACGTGCCACCACCTGACCCATCTTAAGCCATGTGTGAACCTGAGGCAGGTCACATGACTCCACCCCCTGAGCCTCAGTCTCCTTCCTAGTAAAGAAGCACATGACCCCGCTCTGGGCCGGAACTCAGAGGTGAATGGGGGCTATGGCCCCTGCCTGCCTAAGGGACAGCGGTTGTCCCCTTTAACTCTCGGGGTCTTTGGAGAACAGCTGCTAGGAAATGTTAGCCAGCCGAATGGGCAGATGTGCAGGTACAAGAAAACATGTCTCACCTTAGGGATGCCCTGGACCCCATGAGGCTGGACTAAAGCCTCTCTACCCACCTGCCCGTGGGATATGGTGATGCAGAGAGAAGTGAGCATGTGCAATACAGATGCTTGCTCTTTGTGACTAGCAGTGTCACCTGGGGTGTGTGTGTGTGTGTGTGTGTGTGTGTGTCCCACATACATGCACTAAAATAATGACAATTAATTTAGCGCAGAGCATCTTCTCTGATATCTGAAGGCTTAACTTTTCTTTCCAAACTCTGGGCGAATAAAGGCACAGCCAGCTCCATCATGTGGTTCTCGGCTAGCCCTGCTGCTGTACTGCATGGCTGCAGGCTAGCCCGGAGTAGAGGCTGAATTCGGGGCCATGAGTCAGATGCCCAGCGTTGTTTCTCCAGTCTCTTCTCCCTTCCTTCATAGGAGCTTCTGTGTCAAAGGTTGCCGAGGCGTGAGCTCCGTCCTCTCCCTGTTTCCCCTTTGGGCATGGAGTCTTAGCGCATCTTCTCTTTGTTCTGTTTTATTTCCAGTGCTGGGAGCTGAAGCCAGAGCTCTGCACATCTAGGCGACTGCTTTCTGCCACTGAGCTATACCCCAGTCTTAGTCTATCTGCACATGAGCGCAGTACCCGGCAGAATCCAGAAGAGGGTGCTGTTGCCCACTGAGACCCCTCTCCAGACCCATCTATATAGCTAGCACAGGCTGGCCTCAAACTACATAGCAGGGCTTGCTATGGAGACCAGGCTGACCTTAAACTCACAGACATCCACTTACTTGTTTCTGCCTCCCAAGTGCTGGGCTTACAGTCATGCCCACCCATGGCTAGCTATACAATGTCTTTTCACCAAATTTATCTTTTCTTCTCCCTAACTCCTATCAGATCCCACCCCTCACCCATACCAACTTCATGTCTTCGTCGCTGCCGACATCATCGTCGTCTTCATCTTTTTCTTCTTCCTCCTCCTCCTCCTCCCATCACGTCCAGTTTGTGCTGCCCGTGTACTCATAGGTATGGACCATCCACTGCAACATGGCCGACCTATGACAAATCCTTCCAAGAAAACTGACTCCCTCTTCCAGAAGCCTTAACTATCTGTAACTCCCGAGCTAGGGGTAGGGCTTGGGTGCCCCTCTCCCTCCATTGTTGGAATGCTGATGCCTTAATCGTATACTGGCAGCCATGGCTTCAGTGAGTTTGTGAGTTCCCTGTCCTGTCGTGTCCCAGAGGACACTGGTTTTGCCCCTGCACAACTTCAAGCCATAAATGAGATAGATGTCCATATCACACCTTCAGCCTTGGTAATTTTGAGACAGGGTCTTACATAGCACAGACTGGCCTCAGACCCACGATCCTCCTGGCCTGACCTCCCCAGTGCTAGGATTGGAGATGGGCACCACTCTGCGGCTCTCTCTCTCACTTCCCAAGCCTCTTTGAGTTGGTTGGTACCCAGCAGGGCCCCTTGGCTTCCAGTGTGGAAAATAGAGCTCATCGGTGTCCTCAGGGGGACTGAGTCACAGCAGAATGTCCCAGTTGACTAAAAGAACCGTCTCCGTGGAAACGTGTTAAGTTAGGAATCTCTGAGGCAATCGAGGCTGGAAATTTGAAAATCCTAGTGTCCACACACAGCTCCTCAGCTCACCCCCACGGCACGTCCCAGCGGGAACATCTGCTCACCCTATAGGAACAGCTTGTGTAGAGTCCGTGGTGACTTTCATCACTGACGTCTCTGTCGGAGAGCGTTCCGGTGACACGTGGTTCTCACCAATTATGTGAGCAGTGACATTTGTAAACGTATCCGTTTCCCCGGGTCCTTGCCAGAGGATCCTGCCATCAGGTGGCTCCGACTGATCCCTGTTAAGATCTGACAAGTGCACCAAGCCACCCAAAGGCAGAGGATCTGTCAGGAGGAGGGCGGGGAGGACAAGGCAGGAGACAAGGATGCTTGGTATATGGCAGGCCATTTCCAGAGGATGGAGCAGGCAGCTCTGTTAGAGAAAGGCTGTGAAGTGGCTCTGAATCTATGCTCTGGTTCCTGCTGGGGACTCCCATCAGGTCTGCTCACTCGCAGTTCACATCTCTCTTGCTCTGGGCAGCAGGGATGTACTGTGGCACACTGGCTGCCTGCCCACTGCGCTGTTCAGTTTCCAGCCCAGTACAGTCAGCCTTGGGAACACTCAACCATCAATGGCACAAATCAACCCCTTGCTGCGAAATGGCTCGTAGTGTTAAGCGGTTCCCACTGGTGCCTTTGGGAGCTGGACACACCCTCAATTTCATCTCTGCCTTCTCAGCTCTCTCCTGCAGTGGCTGAGATGCTCTTTGAAGCCCAGAAACAGCGTCCTAGGGCTGTAGCCCATGTGCTTAGTGTGTGGGAGGCTCATTTCAACCACCAACACTGCCAACAAGCAAATAACCTAGAGGTGACGGAACACTGCTGTGTAGGTCTGTACAGGCTTCAGCTGACTTGTGACCTTAGGAAAGCTACCCTTCCCCTTGTACAGAGTCACCTAATAAGTGGAGGGTCTTAGGGCTGACCCCCATTCTCCCTGAGGACAGGCTGTGTGCTGCTTGAATTTTCCCAAAGAGGAGGGGCTTTATAGCTAGCATGCGTGCCTTCTTTCTTTCTTTCTTTCTTTCTTTCTTTCTTTCTTTCTTTCTTTCTTTCGTTTTTTCAAGACAGGGTTTCTCTGTGTAGCCTTGGCTGTCCTGGACTCGTTCTGTATACCAGGCTGGCCTCGAACTCACAGAGATCCACCTGCCTTCCTTCCCAAGTGCTGGGATTAAAAGCATGTGCCATCACTGCCCAGCCTCACTTCCTTTCTTTGCTTGACATTTTCTACTTCTTTAAGGGGAATGAGAACAGAATTTGACATTCCTCAGGGCCACTCTGAGACAGAACTCAAATAATGATTGGAATAGCCTGCCATCGATGGCTCAGTAGCTAAGAGCCAGGTACCCATGATGCATTGCTGTAGACGGGCATCTTTGCTGAAACACAGTCTCTGTAGCCCTGAAAGACCTCAAGTTCTGAAAAGTAGCATACTAAAAATAACAGGACATGTGGATGCCACGGGGCTGGGGCTGCCCATTCCAAAATTGTGCAACCCAGCTTGGGGACACTGTGCTAAGTCAGGACAGGAAGCTACAAAAGGGCAAGCTTTGGGGGTTGGGGGTGAGGAGGGCAGCTCAGTGAGAGAGCATTGGTCTTCTGTGTTGCAAAGCCACGGGTCCAATCCCAAGCATCATAAGAAAAAAAAAAATAGAGGAGCAAAGACTGTCGTTTTTGTGTCTTCGCTTATCTGAGGTCCTTGGGGCAGTAGATTTATAGGGGCAGAAGATGGAGTGAGTGTTTCCCACCTGCTGGGGACTTGGGAAATAGGGAGTCTAGACTTCTTTTAGCCTGGCAAGGCGCTGGGAAACAGGCTGGATGGGTGATGACAGCAAGACAGTGACCGGCTAATGGCACACAGCCGGAGTCAGGCATGCTCAAGGTGAGCCTGGCATGATGGTGCAGTCACATCAGAGGCAGGAGGGGAGGATCACTGCGAGTTCAAGGCCGACCTGGTCTGCATATACTTCGTTGGGGGGAAAAAAAATGAAGATGACGATACAGGGCTGATGGGATGGACTCAGCAGTAATGGCGCCTGCACCAAGCTAAGGGCCTGAGCTAGATCCCCGGGTCCCACACAGCTGAAGGAGAGAACCAACTGCTTTAAGTTGTTCTCTGAACTCCCTGTGCATACTGTAGCGTGCACACACACACAAATAAATAATGTAAATTTAAAAATGGGGATAGCCGCCGGATGTGGTAGCACCTGCTTTAATCCTAGCATTCTTGGTTTGTCTGTCTTTCTTTCTTTCTTTCTTTCTTTCTTTCTTTCTTTCTGGTTTTTGGAGACAGGGTTTCTCTGTGTAGCTTTCGCTGTCCTAGACTCACTTTGTAGACCAGGCTGGCCTCGAACTCACAGAGATCCACCTGCCTCTGCCTCCCTGAGTGTTGGGATTAAAGGTGGGCGCCACCACAGCCTGCAGGTGCTTGTTACTTTCTGAAGAGGAAGTACAGTGAAATTGGGGGAGATGCAGAGGTGGCCATCACCCTCCAAGCCCTTGTGCATGTACATGCATTGGAAAAGAGTCATATGTAATGTTCCATATGGCCCTAGCTGGTCTTCATGAGAGCCCCAGGTGAAGGCTGGCCTCCAACTCAGATCTGCCTGCCTGTCTCCCGAGTGCTGGGATTATAGGTATGTGTGACCATGCCTGGCTAGTTATCCCTGTTTTTATTTCTTATTTTTATTTACCTCTTTTAAGACAGGCTCTCACCATGTAGCCCAGGCTGG
The DNA here is from genome assembly GCF_964271855.1 of Acomys minous. Taxonomy (NCBI): domain Eukaryota; kingdom Metazoa; phylum Chordata; class Mammalia; order Rodentia; family Muridae; genus Acomys; species Acomys minous. The sequence continues at coordinate 113,591,145 of NC_140487.1, forward strand.
CCTGAAACTTGATATGTAGCCCATGCTGGCCCAAAACTCATAGAGATCTGCCTGCGTCTGACTCCTCAGTGTGTCAGCTTTCAAGTGAGGTCTTTTTAACTTTTGTTCATGCGCATGTGCGTATGAATGCAATCAGTCACCTCACCAGCCCTCCCTCAGATGAGGTCTTGTCACCTCGTCCCTTAGACTGCTATACACGGAAACTCTGGCCAGCCAGCTCCGGCTCTGCCCTGCACTCTGGCACATAATGTCATATATGCTGCTAATCAGAAGGCCATGATGCCTTCTTCTGAGGAATGTCCGGGAAATCTGGGCTTGAGGGGTAAGTGGCCTGGTCACCCTCACACTGCCCTCTTTCCTTGCAGACCTTGGCACCTGCCATCAACTGGTTACCCTTCCTCAACACCATTTTCTACCCGGTGGAGATCAATGAGACTGAGCCCATTGTGGTCTACGACAAGGAATACCTAGGACAGGTGTCCACCCTCATCAACAACACTGACAAATGGTAAAGGCGACAGGCAGGTGCTAAGGGGACAAGATGGTCTGGGGCAGCTCCCTGGCTGGCAGCCCTGCCCTCAGGCAGGGTGGGGACAGGTAATGTTTGGACTGGGGTTGGGGGCAGGGCCCTGGGGGGGGCTTCTGTGCGAGGGTCCTGGTTCGAATCCCTGGTCCTCCTCCCATGGCTCTGTAGCCTCAGGACAAGGGTCTCATCCTTCCCCGAGAGCTAAGAGAAGGCAACGCTGACAAGTACTGAGGCCTAGTAAGTGCCAGGTACTAGTTTCGCTTAATACCCAGTGACACTTTATAGATTTTAAAGGCAGAAGTGTTAGAAGGTATAGGGACAAAGAGGAGCTCCTAGGATGTGTGTTATATGTGTTTGCATGTGCACATGAGAGAGGTTTCCTGTCATCGGGACTGATGCTGTTCCCCTGGCCTTTGTCATCTTCCCTCACGACATCTCAGCTCTCTGCAGACTTTGTAGTATTCCATCCGGTACACATGTTCGTCTGTTTACCTTTCCCTTGCCGGATGTTCAGGTTAAAATGGACGTCCTTGTGCTAAGGTGACTTCTGTACAGGCATGGCAGCAGCCACAGATAGGTTTCCTGTGCCCTGGAGATGGGACAGAAGGAGTTGCCAACCACAGAACCTTGAACCTAGGTGACCATAGGCCCGCCTCCTTCTAGCTGGCATTTAATGAGTACCAACGGCATACCTGTGATTACATTAGACACCAAGGGCTTTCTGTGGTGGAAGAGCTGGCCTTTCCTTTGAAGAGCTTAAGTTCCCTGTGCTTAGAGATGGTAGGCAGCTGCATTGGCAGGCTAGAGGAGAGCTTAGGTCAGAAACTGAGTTAGAGCTCTACCCCGGGGGTCTCTGAGCTCTCCCTGGCTCCTGTCACCACAGCCTCCTCAACAACTACATGATGTGGAACCTGGTACGGAAAACAAGCTCCTTTCTGGATCAGCGCTTTCAGGATGCCGATGAGAAGTTCATGGAGGTCATGTACGGGACGAAGAAGGTGAGCATGCTACTGTGTGCACCCGTGCACGGGCAGGGGACCAGGGAGACTGTGAGAGAGAAGCTTGATACAGGAGAGTAGCATGGAAAGAGAGTAGCTTGGTACAGGAGAATCCACTGACGTTCATAGGCTAGTTAACCTGATGGAACAACAGAGACCCTGCCTTAAGGCAGAAGGTGCAGACCAGTTCTTGGCCTCTGACCTTCACACACTTGCCCATGCTTACATGTGAATACACACAAAATTTTTCTTTTAAAAAAACTTTTTAAATGACGTAGCATGTTTAAGTAACCAGTTCCATGACTTTTGACAAATGAAATCACAGAGGTATTCACTACCCCAGGCCAGATGGAAACCACTCCCAGGACTACTGACCTCATCCTGAGCAGGAAGTGCCTGGGTGGGGCTCTCACGTGCACACTGTGCCAGCTTCTTGTTCTCAGATTAACCGTGTAGGCGTCCTCTTTACGTCTGGGTTCCTGATGGTCTATTCCTTGCTGTGCCAACTGGCGCATCCCATATGAAATCCCTGTGTTTTGACTGGGCAGTGATGGCGCACACGTTTAATCCCAGTACTCAAGAGGCAGAGGCAGGCGGATCTTTGTAAATTTGAGGCCAGCCTGGTCTACAGAGTGAGTTCTAGGACAGCCAGGGCTGCATGATGAAATACTGTCTTGAAAAACCAAAGAAGGAGAAAAAGAAGAGGAGGAGGAAGAGGAGAAGGAGAAGAAGAAGAGGAGGAGGAGGAAGAAAAAGAGGAAGAAGGCGCTGTATTTTGATTATCCACACATTGCTCTATGAAACCCTGCATTTTGATACCCATCTGTGATAGCCCGCTGTGTTTTGAGCAGTTTGGGGCTGATTAAAAAACAAACAAACAAACAAACAGGCTTCCTTGAGTGTGAGTGGCTGTTACTGCCAGCTCTCTAGGGTGAAGAGGACCCCCACAGCAGCAGTCGTTTACCTGAGCTCCCATGTGACTGTTGTCAACACTGTCCTCAGGGACTGCTGGGCAGGGCCAAGTGAGAGCGGGACTTCCCAGGGCTACAGCCCTACACGGCTACAGCCTGCATTTATGCTGCTCAGGCATCTGTGGACTTGAGGACTTGTGAGAACAAAGAGAGCCTTCTGCCCTGCCTGGAGCTGTGCTCTTTCTAGGAGGCTGCACTGAGGGTGGGGTCCTGGCTCTCTGGGAAGGTTTTCCCTGCATCCTCTGGGAGGCTGGAGGAGGTGGGGCTAAGGTGGGAGGGGCCAGGGAGTGACTGGTTTCCCATTCTAACCACACCCCTCACCTGCTCTCACTCTCCAAGACCCTGGAGGAAATTTTATCTTAGTTTTGTTTTTAGGGTTTTTTTGTTTTGTTTTTGTTTTTGTTTTGGGAGACAGGGTTTCTGTGTCCTGGACTCGCTCTGTAGGCCAGGCTGGCCTTGAGCTCACAGTGTACACAAAAAAGGCTGACCTTTGAACTCCTGGTCCTTCTGCCTTTACTTCTCCAATTCTGGGATTACAGGTGTGCGTGCACCTTCATGCCCAATTGAGTGTGTCTGTGTGTCTTTCTGTGTTTGTGCAGGGTCTAGCCTGGAACACACTATGCGGACCAGGCTGACCTTGAACACAGGGAGATCTGTCTGCCTCCATCTCCTGAGTGCTTAGGATTAAAGGTGTGCCGCACCATACTCACTGAACGCTCCAGGTCCCCAGGCCTTTTGGGACCAGGCTAAAGAGAGAAAGAGAGCCTGACTCTGTAGCCCAGGCTAGTCTCAGACCTCAGGTCATCAATTCAGGGCCATCACGCCTGTCTTCCCCACCCCACCCCCTTCAGTACTGGTGATAGAACTCCAACCTCATAGAAGGCAGGCAAGCACTCTGTCACTGAGCTGTTTCCCCAGCCCTGAGTCCCCTAGAGTAGCCCCCACTGGGTCAGAAAAGGGTATCTCCTGAAGCTCCAGAAGACAGCACAGGCCCCTGGTGGCCCCATTCCCAGGCAAAAAGGGGCCGTGGCCGCTGACAGCCATGTATATGTTTTCCAGACCTGTCTTCCCCGCTGGAAGTTTTGCGTGAGTGACACGGAAAACAACCTGGGCTTCGCGCTGGGCCCCATGTTTGTGAAAGCAACCTTTGCTGAAGACAGCAAGAATATAGTAAGTGCCTCCTGCGTTAGGGGCGCTAGGGATGGAACCCCGGGCCCCACACATGCTAGGCAGGTGCTCTACAGCTGAGCTGCATCCCCGGCTCTTGTTGCTGCTTTGGTTGCTAGTGGTGCTGGCTGCCCAGAAATTATGTCAGCCGGCGGTTAACAAACAGGCTCCAGTGGGAGTCAAGGCCTCTCCGCCTTCAGTCTCACCACCCCTGTTGCTATATAATGCCACCAGCCTGTTTTCTAGACTCTCCCACCTGTCTTTGGCCTTCAGGTCTGTCCATGACATAGTTACCTCCCAGAGCTGCTGTCCATCTCTGGAGTGATGGTGACCGTTTTGAAACTGTCCCTCAGAAGCAGAGTCTCTAGATTTCAAGGCTCATTCCATTATTTTTTTTTTTTTAATTGTCGCTCTGGTCAGTTTGGGAAAGGCTACAGATTCTAGCTTTCTCGGAAGGAATCAAGAGCACTGGTCCATGTTAAAGACTCTGAAAGATCCTTCAACAGAGTCTTCTTCAGCTTCCCCAAAGCTGCCTCATCTTACTTGACCCTGAGTTCTGTTAATGAGAGGCCAGCCTTGTCTTGCAGGATTCTGTCAGGGGAGGGTGGGGTAAGATACATGGCTCCTCTCTAACCCGGGTCTAGCCTTCTGCACGGGCCCTCTGGTGATGCCGGAGCCCAGCTCTTATTTCCTGCTGTGGCATCTATCTGTTCCCCCCCAAGGCCAGTGAGATAATCTTAGAAATCAAGAAGGCGTTCGAGGAGAGCCTGAGCACCCTGAAGTGGATGGATGAAGATACCCGGAGATCGGCCAAGGAGAAGGTGAGGCTACTTGGGAGGACAGAGGGCACTAGCGGAGGGAAGGGGTGGGGGACGTTCTGTCCAGTAAAGATGTGCACGGATGACGTTGCGCTCTGTGACTCTAGCGGGACTCAGAACATCCTGAGGCCCCAGTGATGTGGTGTCAGGAGACATCCCAGAGCAGAAAGGGGGGAAGGACATACCCTAGAGAGACTAGACCAACCCTTTCGTAAGAGCCGGCTCCTGTGATGAGTAACCCTTCGTCCTAGCTCGTTCCTGCAACTGTGACCTCTCTCCTCTCACCACTGTTCTGCATGGGGTTCACTTACAGTATTTAAATTTTGGGGTACACATCCAAACCGTGATGGCTTTCTTGGGGGAAAATGACACCTCATCAGAATTTACCAGACTCATTCCAGGAAAAGATGTAGGAGCCTTAAGGAGGCGGGAGGCTGCCCTAGGCTCCCCTTGGCACAGACCCTGAGCCTGAATCCCGCAGAGCTGGGGCCAGGCTTGGCCAGCATCATTTGACATGGTCTTATTCTATCCCTCCTGTCCAGGCGGATGCCATCTACAACATGATAGGGTACCCCAACTTCATCATGGACCCCAAGGAGCTGGACAAAGTGTTCAATGATGTAAGTGGCCTCCACCTGCCCCTCACTCTCCTCGATGCCCGCGTGAGAAGTTGCCAGGGTGGGTCTGATTTAGATGTTGGAGGTAGCATAGTTATGAGCCTGTACCAAAGTGATGTGGCATGGGGTTTGGGGATACGGGCTCGAGGAAGGCTTTTCATGTCCTGGGTCAGTGGGGAGGGGGTCCATGTCTCCCTAGAGCCATCATCAACCATTGCTCAGTGGTTACTATTGGAACAGGAGCAGTGCACCCCACTAGGAGTGGCCAGCTGCCGGGATTGAGTGGGAAATAATAAATGAATAGAGCAGGGTGCCTAAGCGGTAGTGCTTAGAGTGTACGAGGCCAGAGGTTCCATCCCCAACACCACAGGACAGGCAAAAGAAGGGAGGAATAGCCAGATGTGGTAATGCGTGGCTAATCTTGGCATTCCAAAAGCTGGGGCAGGAGGGGCAGGGGTTCAAGGCTATCTTTGGCTACCTAGCAAGTTCAGGATGAGCCTGGACTACGTAGACCCTGCCTCAAAGGTAGACCCTGCCTCAAACAGCAAACAAACAAATCAAAAGATTGATGGAGGCATTAGAGAGCTGGCTCAGTGGTTACGCCAGCCAGCCATGCACATAACTGCTCTTGCGGAGGCCCTGCACTGGGTTGGGTCCTCAGCACCCACACTGGGCAGTTTATAACCTCCTGCAACTCCATCTTGAGGAGACATGACTCCTTCTTCTGGCCTCCCATGGTCACCCACACACACACACGTGTATACTGGCACACACATGCATGTACACACAGATACACATACTTTTTTTTTTTTTGTGGCTTTTTGAGACAGAGTTTCCCTGGTCTTGGCCATCCTAGACTCACTTTGTAGACCAGGCTGGCCTCGAACTCACAGCAATCCGGCTGCCCCTGCCTCCTGAGTGCTGGGATTAAAGGCGTGCACCACCACACCTGGCCCCCCCCCTTTTTTTTTTTTTAATGATTACTTTGGCTGGGTGGAGGTGGTGCACATCTCTAATCCCAGCACTCAGGAAGCGGAGGTGATGGGGATTTCTGTAAGTTTAAGCCCAGCCTGGTCTACAGAGTGAGTTCCAGGACAGCGAAGCAGCCAAGGGTACACAAAGAAACCCTGTCTCAAAAAACAAAAAAGTATTACTTTGAAGAAATGAAGGAAGCAGATCTTCAAAGGCACAGTCAGTGACCCTGAAGTGTCCCCAGGGACCAAACTGAGCCCCTCGCTCCCCGCTGCTGCTCCCAGACATCCTCCTGCCCCTGCATTCCTCTCTTCCTTCCTCAGACAGTGCCTGGATCCTTGGCTTTGACCTTGAAATGAAAGAGGAGGCATACATCCCAAACAGCTAGGCATCAAGGCCTAGTTGGCAAGCCCTTGCTGCTTGGAATTGTCAGCAAATCGACTGGCCCACATGATTAGGTCTTCAGCATTCTCCTAATTGATAATTGTCATTTGGGACACTTTTGACATTACAGTAGCCTCACCTCATGGTTATATTTACAACCCGAATCTATTAAAGTTACTGCTGAGGCTGTCAGACTCTGTCTGTAGCTCTGATTCCTTGAGAATCATTTCAAATGTTCCCGAGGACTCCTGGAGGCTGCCAGGTGCTGCCTCCAGACCTGACTCTGCGCCCCTCCCCCCCCCGGGGACCAGTGTCTGACAGATGTTTCTGTTGCCAGAAAGATCTAGAATGCATCTGAGCAAGAGCTCTGCATTTGTCAGGGAGAGAGAAGCCAGGCTGGGTGTTGAGGGGTGTTTGAGGGTGCAGCTGGGTGTTGAGGGGTGTTTGAGGGTGCAGCTGGGTGTTGAGGGGTGTTTGAGGGTGCAGCTGGGTGTTGAGGGGTGTTTGAGGGTGCTGCTGGGTGTTGAGGGGTGTTTGAGGGTGCAGCTGGGTGTTGAGGGGTGTTTGAGGGTGCAGCTGGGTGTTGAGGGGTGTTTGAGGGTGCTGCTGGGTGTTGAGGGGTGTTTGAGGGTGCAGCTGGGTGTTGAGGGGTGTTTGAGGGTGCTGCTGGGTGTTGAGGGGTGTTTGAGGGTGCTGCTGGGTGTTGAGGGGTGTTTGAGGGTGCAGCTGGATGCTAAAGGGTCTATGAGGATACATACCCCGACACTTCTGAGAGAGAGTGCAGCTCCAACCATTCGATCTGTGCTACGCATAGGGAGCTATTTCATTCAATTAATTTTTATTTTATTTGCTGACTCAGGGACAGGGTCTTATGTGACAGTCCATGGTAGCTTTGAACTCTGTGGCCAAGGTTGACCTCGGACTTGTGATTTTCCTGCTGGTAATCTCAATTTCCCCTCAAGTGCTGGGATTACAGGCATGCACCACTATGCCTAGTGCTGGGAACTGAACCCAGGGCTTTGTTCATTCGAAGCAAAAAGTACTAGGCGCTACCCCAGGGCATCTCACAGCACGCATGACCCTCAGGGGCACGCCTTCATGATGATTTTAAAGTGTCTTTGAAGTGGAGAGTCAAGGCAAAGGGAAAACCTGAGCCATTCCAGTCTCTGGCCTGCAGGCTAATTTGGTTAGCCTTGTGGGGGCCTCAGTTCTCTCGGTTCTAGAAGGTTCCCAGCCTGACCACGCTCTGATTTTTTGACTCTTTTCTATTTCCCCAGTACACAGCAGTTCCTGACCTCTACTTTGAGAACGCCATGCGCTTTTTCAACTTTTCATGGAGGGTCACAGCCGACCAACTCAGGAAAGCCCCAAACAGAGATCAGTAAGTCCCCCAAAGTCGGGAGACCCAGAATGACCTGCAGTGGGTGGAACGTGGCTTCATCGCTTGCTTGCCATGAGTCAGATACAGCTGTCATGAGCACTCTCTGAGGAACGGAGCTGGTCCTCTCACTTGTCAGATGTAGAGGCCGAAGACCAAAGTGGGTCGTGGTGTGGGGCTGTGGAGTCAGCATCTCCTCATGCCTGGCCTGCTGACAGAGTAGGTGGTCCTCCTGTCCCAGCACTGCTGACTCAGTAGCCTTCAGAGCTCGCTTCTCATTCTTGGCCATGGGAAGGAAGAAGCTCACTCTTGAGTCATTGCGACAGCAAAAGGTTAGAACTCCTGGGGAGGGATGGGCCCCACGTGGTCCTCTATTCCTCATGACCGAAAGTGGTGGCTTCTCCACAAGGGCTGGAAGAAGGTTCCAGATGTGCCCCAACAGCTGTCACTACTGAGCCACACTACCACAGCAGCAGCAGCATCTAGGGAACTCTTTCTTTTTTTTTATTTTATTTTTTTTATTTTCTATTTATTTATTTATTTATTTTTTAATTTTTTAAATTTTTTACTTTTTAATTTATTTATTTATTAATTACACAGTGTTTTGCCTGCACGCCAGAAGAGGGCACCGGATCTCATTGTAGATGGTTGTGAGCCACCATGTGGTTGCCGGGAATTGAACTCAGGACCTTTGGAAGAGCAGGCAGTGCTCTTAACCGCTGAGCCATTTCTCCAGCCCGGGAACTCTTTCATAGGCACCACATTTTGGGTCAGAGTATGGCTCAGTGGTAGAATACTTGCCTGGCACATGCAAGGATCTGGGTTCGATCCCCAGCCCTGCAAACTGACCGAGAGCTTCTTAAATCAGAATAGCCTGGAGCAAGATGCAGGGTCTATCTTTTATTGTTTTTGAGATGGGGATCTTAGGATGTCATCCAGGATGGCCTTGAACTCCTGAGCTCCAGTCCTCCAGCCTCAGTGTCCCGCACCCAACAGCAGGCACGTGCTGCTGCACACAGCTTTGGGTATTTTAGTGTTTTATCTAATAATAATAATAATAAAGTGCTTGCTAAAGAAGTGTGAGGGCGCTGTTCATCTGTCACCTTGTGCAGGCGAAGGAAACGTAAAGATTCCTGGGGCTTGTCCCACCTGCCAGGCAATAGTCAAATTGGCAAGCTCTGGAGAGGAGGAGAGACCTTGTCTAAAAAAATTAATGTGAAGCCGGGCGTGGTGGCGCACGCCTTTAATCCCAGCACTCGGGAGGCAGAGGCAGGTGGATCGCTGTGAGTTCAAGGCCAGCCTGGTCTACAAAGTGAGTCCAGGATGGCCAAGGCTACACAGAGAAACCCTGTCTCGAAAAAAAAAAAAAATTAATGTGACAATAATAGAGACACTCAACAGTGACCTCTGGCCTCCACACACCGATGCATACATGTGCATATATCACACACAAATAAATGAATAATACCCGTGAGCCAGGCGCAGTGGCACACGCCTTTAATTCCACCACCCGGGAGGTAGAGGCAGGTGGATTGCTATGAGTTCAAGGCCAGCCTGGTCTACAAAGTGAGTCCAGTACAGCCACGGCTACTCAGAAACCCTGTCTCGAAAAAACAAAACAAAACAAAAAAAAACCATACACCATACACAAAAACAGGTAGGTAGATAGGTAGGTAGGTAGATGGATGGATGGATGGATGGATGGATGGATAGATGGATGGAAAGATAGATACTCTTTTTTTTTTTTTTTTTTTTTTTTGGTTTTTCGAGACAGGGTCTCTCTGTGTTAGCCTTGGCTGTCCTGGACTCACTTTGTAGACCAGGCTGGCCTTGAACTCACAGCGATCTGCCCACCTCTGCCTCCCAAGTGCTGGGATTAAAGGCGTGCGCCACCACGCCCGGCTAGATAGGGACTCTTAAGCTAAGCATGTATATTATACTCAGGGTAGAGCACTTACTTGTCTGGTGTGTGTGACGCTCTGCATTCTATCCCCAGGTCACAAAACAAAAACAACACAAACCAAAATAAAGCAAACAATAAAAATCCCTTTAGAAAAGTCAGACACTGGGGCTGGAGAGATGGCTCAGCAGTTAAGAGCACTTCCTGCTCTTCCAGAGGTCCTGAGTTCGATACCCAGCAACCACTTGGTGCCTCACAAATATCTATAAGTGAATCTAATCCCCTCTTCTGTGTCATGCATGTGTACATGCATGTAGAGCACTAATATTTATAAATAAGTAGATCTTTTTTAAAAAGAAAGAAAGAAAGAAAGAGAAAGAGCAGCTGTAGCACTGGAAAGATGGCAGAGAAAGGGGAAAGAAAAAAGATCCCTTTGGTTCCAGAAAATCTCCTGAGGAAGCGGAAGGCTTATGAGGCCCTGAAAGCCACCAGGCAAAACAGGCGCTTTGGGCAAAGAGAGAGAGAGGAAAGGGAAAGAATTCAGGTCTAAGCGAGTGGAATCATTTGTACATGATTCCTGGCGGTGGCGGCGGCGTGACAAGATGCATGCCCAGCGAGTAGGCGTGAAGCCTGGAGCTTTGGAAGTGCCTGCTGAGCCATTCCTTGGCCTTCGTTATAGGCCTGGAAGAGATTGAAGGAGTTGAGTTTGTTAGTACAGAGGAACCCTGCGAAACTTCGCCTGAAGAAATTGTTCAGCGCCACCCCTCAGACTGTAGGGTGTGGAGCCTTACGTGACCTGGGGATTTCCAAGTGTGAAGTCTGTCCGGCAGCTCATCTTGAAACGTGGACAAGCGAAGATGAAGGATTAGACTGTCCCTCTGACCGACAACACAGTGAGTGAGGAGCCCCTGGGGGACATTTGCTGTCCTTTGCCTGGAAGACCTCATCCATGAAATTCCCTTCCCAGGGAAGCACTTGCAGCAGGTCTCTTCGTTCCTGTGCCCTTTCGACCTCTCGGTGGCCCGTCATGCTACCAGGAAAGGAGTGGGATTCCTCAAGGAGATGGGCTTCCTCCCCCCCACCCCCCACCCCCCCACCCCCGCTACCGGGGTGAACGCATCAATCAGGGCATCCATCAGCTGAACTAGACCAGGACCAGGATCCCCAAAAGCACGTGCACTGCAAGTGTTTCTGTTGTTGAAAACTATCACGTGTCTTCGGAGAAGATTATTTTTCTGCCTTCAAAAACTGAAGAAAGGGGCCAGGAGAAAGACAATAGGATACGAGCATCGCAGGCACCTCAACGCAGCCCAGGTCCATGGGAAAGGACTCTTGTTCTCCACATTGGCTGCCCTTGTCTCAACCCAAGCCATGGAGGGAAGAATTGCCTGCTTCGTCAAAAAGGAAGGAAGGAAGGAAGGAAGGAAGGAAGGAAGGAAGAAAGAAAGAAAGAAAAGTCTGATTCCTCTAAGCTCAGTACTGCTCCTCAGATTAATTTTCTCAATCCTAAAAACATTTTACAAGAGTTCTTAACCTAGGTAATGGCAACTCCCCTTTGCCTCTGGCGCCCTCTTGTGGACAAGAGGTTCAGACACCTGTTTCCTCTAAGCATCTCATCCTCAAGGTACTTGCTAAAGCACAAGGAGATGGGCGTTTAAGCTTCAAAGTATAGCACAGGCATGGCTACCAATTCATCTGAATTTCTCAGTTTAACTTAGTCTTTCAGCTAAATTTTGTACATTTTTTCCACTGTCTTTACGTGGCTTAATGACACCCAGCAAAATACCTCTGTGGTACTCACTGGGAGAAAATAGAAGGATTAGGCTAGTGTGAAGGTATTGTTTTTCTTTTTCTGTTCTCCGTTGGCTCTCCCTCTGCACCAAAAAAAAAAAAAAAAAAAAAAACCAGTGAAACACCAGCTATTTGATTTACTTTACATGGTTGGTTACAACCTTTTTGGCCTTAGGACCCTTCCATATGCTTAAAAAAATAACACCTGCTGTCCTCAGATCTGCGGGTGTAGCTGAGGTCACGGAGTGCCTGCCTCGAGTGCTTGGGCCTTGGCACCTCATAAAACCCAGTGTGATGTGCACCCCTTAAGTTCTAGAACTTATAAGAGGGAGGAAGGGAGAACAAAAGATAGAGGTTACCACCCCCCACCCCCGTGACATAGTGAATTCTAGTCCTGAAGACATGAAACGTAGTCTTAAAAACAAAAACAACCAGATTATCAAAAAAGCTCTTAAAACATTCATTCTATTGACTTTACCCGAAACTTATAAAATTAGTGTCCTCTCAAAAATATATTTATGTGCTGCGCATGGTGGCACATGCCTTTAATCCAGACACTAAGGCAGATCTCTATGAGTTCAAGGCCAGCCTATTCTACAGAGCGAATTCCAGGACAACCGCTGCTATACAGAGAAACCCTGTCTCGAAAAACCAAAAAAAAAAGCATATCCTCTGGTCTCCATGGATACCTGCACATACCCACATGCAGACAAATATATGCACAAACAAATAAAAAGTATTTCTAGATGTTTTTTATTACATATATGAGTGTTGCCTGCTTGTCTGTGTCCATGTGCATGCATGGTACGCACAGAGCTCAGAAGCAGAGGTCAGATTCTCTGGGACTACAGTCACAGATGGCTGAGAGCCACCGTATGGTGATGAGAGCCAAACCCAGGTCCTCTAGAAGAGCAGCTAAGTGCGGCTGCTGGCGGTGGCGGCGCACACCTTTAGTCCCAGCACTCAGAAGGCAGAAGCAGGTGGATCTCTGCGAATTTAAGGCCATCCTGGTCTACAGAGCAAGTTCCAAGATAGCCAGAGCTCCACAAAAAAAGACCCTGTATCAAAAAAAAACAAAAACAAAGAACCGACAAGCAAAAAAAATGGCTTTTGCCGGGCTTAGTGGCACACACCTTTAATCCCAGCACTCGGGAGGCAGAGGCAGGCAGATCGCTGTGAGTTTGAGGCCAGCCTGGTCTACAAAGTGAGTCTAGGACAGTCAAGGATACACAGAGAAACCCAGTCTTGGGGGGGGGGGAGGAAAAAAAAGTGCTCTTAACTGCTGAACCATCTCTCTAGCTCCTAAAATATTTTGAGTCTTTTATAGGTAGATAGGTAGTATTGTACTTTGTTAAAAAAAAAAAATTTTTTTTTTTCAGGACACATTCTGGGGGTGGAATCAGGGCCTTTCTCTACCACTGAGCTATATCCCAGGATCCATCACTTTCTTTATTTCTGGCTTAACAGAAAGCAGCTGGACTCTCATGTCGGCCTCACATTCATCTGCTCTAACATGCTATTTTGAAGTATATGTAGAAAAGCCAGCGTCACACAGACAAATGGTTAGGGAGGAGAGAGGTTTGGGCTTTTTGGGTTTTGGGGGGTTTTTTGTTTTTGTTTTTGTTTGTTTGTTTTTGTTTTTGTTTTTATTCTTTGGTTAGGCTTTGTTGTATTTTTAAAATTTTTTGTATTTTTCTTTTATTTTGAGGACAGGGTCTCTATCCCTGGCTGTCCTGGAATTCTCTATGTAGACCAGGCTAGCTTCAAACTCAGAGAAATCCTGACTCTCCCTCCCAAGTGCTGTAATTAAGAGAGTGTTCCACCATCTCCAGCAGGAAGGGGGAAGACCTTAATACTTGTACATATTCCTATTTCATTTATTTTTTAAAAAGTGTCTGGGTGATAGTGGTGCATCCCTTTAATCCCAGCATCCGGGAGGCAGAGCTCCTGGTCAGCTTGATCTATAGAGTGAGTTCCAGGACAGCCAGGGCCACACAGAGAAATCCTGTTTAAAAAAGAAAGAAAAAGAAAAAGATTTTACTCTGCGCGCGCACGCACACATACAATTATTTTATATATATACTTATTACATATACTTGTGTGTGTACGTATGTATATATGTATATGTGTGTATATGTATGTGTGTATATATATATTACACAAGTACTTGTGGTGACCAGAAGAGGGCGTCAGATCCCCTAGAACTGGATTTTTTTGTTGTTGTTGTTTTTGTTTGGTTTTGGTTTTTTGAAACAGGGTTTTCCTGTGTGCCCTTGGCTAGCCTTGAACTCACAGAGCTCTGCCTGCCTCTGTCTCCTGAGTGCTGGGATTATAGGCATATGTCACCTACACCTGGCTAGATTTTGTTTGTTTGTTTGTTGTTTCTTTGTTTGTTTTGGGGTTTTTTCGGTTGTGGTGTTTTTCTTTTTTTTTTAAGGTTTATTTATTTATTATGTATACAGTGCACATCAGATCACATTATAGATGGTTGTGAGCCACCATGTGGTTTCTGGGAATTGAACTCATGACCTCTGGAAGAGTAGTCAGTGCTCTTAACCGCTGAGCCATCTCTCCAGCCTCCTGTGTTGTTTTTCAAGATAGGGTTTCTCTGTGTAGCCTTGGCTGTCCTGGAACTTGCTCTGTAGACCAGGCTGGCCTTGAACTCACAGAGATCCACCTGCCTCTGCCTCTTGAGTGCTGGGATTAAAGGCGTGCGCCACCATGGCCTGGCCCTGGAACTGGATTTACAGGTGGTTGTGAGCTGCCCTGTGGCAGCTGTGGACTGACCCCAGGTCCTCTGGAAGAGCAGCCAGCGCTCTTAATTACTGAGCTATCTTAGCCCACCCAGATAATCTATTTTGAAACCCCACATTTTTGTCATGCGTAACAGATGACATCAGTTGTTTCCCCAGAGATCATAAACTGGCTCCGCACATTCACTAGAAAATGTTCAGAATCTGCGTCCAAAAAGCCTATGGTTTGCCTGGCACTCTGAAAGTGGAAATGGCGCAAGGACGCCCATGTGCTTTGTGGGCGTTCCCCACTGGGGCACATAGAACAAGAGGCTTGTACTAGGGGAGTGGGGGTGGGGGGTGGGGCTTAATGGTTCAACAGCTGTACTGCCTCTCAAGGACATTCAGAGAGTGAGGGTGGCTTGTTGGTGTGGGTTTGGGGTGGTTTCTTTTTGAATGTGGGGTTTGTTTGCACATGTGTGCTTGTTTGCATGAGTGTGGGCGCAGGTGTGAGTGCCGTGCTCATCTGCGTTCATAGAGGGCAGATGTGAGTGTCTTCCTCCATCAGTCTCTGCTTTCTATATTGAGGCATCTCCTTCTTGAAGCCCCGAGTCACTAGTCTAGCTCACAAGCTTATGTCAAGGTTCCCATCTCTGCCTCCCAGGGGCTGGGATTACAGGCTGGCCACAGTGCTCACCTGCATTTACATGGGTGCTGGGTACCAGAGCTCCAGTCCTGACACTGCATAGCAACACACACCACTGAGCCATCTTCCTAGTTCCCCCACCCACCCACGCACCCTCCCTGCCTTTTTTTTTTTTTCTTTTTGGTTTTTTGTTTTGATTGTATGTTACCCAGGTTGGCCTTGAACTCACTATGTGACCCAGGATGACTTTGAAATCCTGATGGGATTTCGGGCACCATTCACAGCTACGTCGACCTGGTTTTTGGTAGAGTGCTTGTGTAAAATGACTGTTAATATTTAATACTGATTCATACAATTATTAAGGGGGCAGTTATTCCTTAAACCACCATTTTATAGATAAAAGATACAGAAACTTGTTAGATTGTAATAAGCCTTAAAACACTAGGGCTGGGCAGATATGAGCCCTCTAAGCTATCTAGTCTGCTTCCCACCAGAATCTGCATAAAATACCTGCACTTGTTCCACTTGGGCTGCTTCTGCCCCCTCAGGCCAGTCCTTAGAGCAAGCTGCTCTTGGCTGAGTGCTCCTGATGATGCTAAGCCCTGGCGACCCGCCCCTTTCTTCCTCCTTCCTCTCTTTTCTTTGTGGTTCTTCTGTGACACTCCCGCCCCCAAGCCTGAGAACCTTTGCTCCACCTACCTCTCTTCTGCCCAGCTCAGGCTGGAGGCAACTTTATTAGCCAATCAGGGGTAATTTAAGAGGCAAGGGTCACACAACATCATTTTGGATACATGAAATTTCGATGGTAGGACAGTAAGGATCTTGGGGGGCAAGCAATTTAACTTTTTTTTTTTTTTTTTTTTTTGGTTCTTCAAGATAGAGTGTCTCGCCGGGCGTGGTGGCGCACGCCTTTAATCCCAGCACTTGGGAGGCAGAGGCAGGCGGATCGATGTGAGTTCGAGGCCAGCCTGGTCTACAAAGTGAGTCCAGGACAGCCAAGGCTACACAGAGAGACTCTGTCTCGAAAAACCAAAAAAAAAAAAAAAAAAAAAAAAAAAGATAGAGTGTCTCTGTGTAACCTTGGCTGTCCTGGACTCACTTTATAGACCAGGCTGGCCTCGAACTCACAGGGATCCACCTGCCTCTGCCTCCCGAGTGCTGGGATTAAAGGCATGCACCACCACGCCTGGCTAGCAATTTAACATTTTTATACATCAATCCCAACATGCCTGTGAGCGGGGAGGCCTTTGGTGTCCCTTTAAAGCACTTTGAGAACTGCTGATAGAGGTTGACATTGAACTCTCTCGGTTCTTTTTTCTTTTTTCTTTTCTTTTTTTTTTTTTTTTTTTTTGAGACAGGGTTTCTCTCTGTAGCCTTACCTGTCCTGGACTCACTACATAGACCAGGCTGGCCTCGAACTCACAGCGATCCGCCCGCCTCTGTCTCCCGAGTGCTGGGATTAAAGGCGTGCGCCACCACCACCTGGCAGACTCCACAGTTTTAAGGCCCCCCTTCTACCAGCTTTGCCGGGGTCCTCACGTGTGCTTGTGGCTTGCAGGTGGAGTATGACCCCACCCATGGTGAATGCTTACTACTCACCCACCAAGAACGAGATTGTGTTTCCCGCTGGAATCCTGCAGGCGCCGTTTTATACCCGCTCTTCTCCCAAGTAGGTCATAACCTGATGCTCTTTCCCAGCCTTTCCCTGACCTCAGCAACCCCCAGTCCAGTCTGGCCCAGAGCCCATAGCTGACCACTTAGCCAGCCAGCCTCCATGAGCCACTGGTTCCTGGGGAGCCCAGAAAGCCTGGAATTGGGAGACAAGTTGCCGGGGAAACAGCTTCTGTGGCCATGTGGCCCTCCTGGCCACTCTTGGCTCTGGATGCCCCTACATGGTGGGGCTGGGAGGAACATGTCACAGAGTCGGGATCCCTCTGGACACAGAGCTGGAGAGAAGGTCTTCTGCCTTGTGTGTCATGCAGGCCGGCCTTGAAAGCCAGAGCCCTGGATTTGAGTCCCAGGCTCCATATTAACTATGTGACACTTGGGCAGAGGCTGACCTGGCCCTAGCCCCAGTCCATTCTTGGGTGTTAAGACCCAGCTCTGCTGAGTGACTTACACAAGTACATGGCCCCCAGAGGACAAGTTGACAGTGGCTAACCATGCCCCCCCTTCCTGTAGTCTCCAGAGGCCAGATTCCCAGATGCCCCTGTTATATTTCTGGCCCAAGGGGTCACATAGCTGGCTTCACCCTCACCTGTGTGTTCCTCCTCCAGCGCCTTGAACTTTGGTGGCATTGGTGTCGTCGTGGGCCACGAGTTGACTCATGCCTTCGATGATCAAGGTACAGGTTATGTGGGGGCCCCCATACAGGCAGAACCGGCCCGCTTCCTGCCCTCCCCATCTGTTTGTTTCCTGGTCCCTTCACTCCTAAGGAGATTCGTACAGAGGCATCAGTGTTCAAAGGTTGCCTCTGCTGCCTTCTGACGGGATGACTTTCAGCCAGTCCCGTTACACGTCCACACTTCTCTTTATCCGTGACTGTGAGGAGGCCGTGTAGTGGTGGGAAGGTCTGTGGTTACCATGAAGTCCCTGCTCATGGAAAGCGCTTTTGTTTGCTTAGGTTGGCAATAGTATTCATCAGGGAGCATACAGTTCTCTACCATTCTAGAAACTTCTCTGGCCTGACCATAGTCAGAGAAATGGCAGTCAAGCCCACATCATTAGTTAACAGCCAGAATCCCACCTCCTGCCTCCTGCCTTGGGGACCCCGTAGCCCAGAGGGAAAGGCTGCGCCTACCTGTGGTCCTGGCACTGCCTGCCCTGGCTAGAATTCTATTCCTTGTGGTCAGGGGCCCTTAGCCAGTTTTTGTTGTTTGTTTGTTTGTTTGTTTGTTTTGGTTTTTCCAAGACAAGGTTTCTCTGTGTAGCCTTGGCTGTCCTGGACTAACTTTGTACACCAGGCTGGCCTCGAACTTACAGCAATCTGCCTGTCTCTGCCTCCCGAGTGCTGGTATTAAAGGCGTGCGCCACCACCGCCCGGCTCTTAGCCAGTATTAAAAGCAAGCTCTGAGCCGGGCATGGTGTCGCATGCCTATAATCTCAGCACTCAGGGAGCCAAGGGCAGGTGGATCCCTGTGAGTTCAAGAAACTGAGTCTAGAAACTGAGTCCAGGAGAGCCAAAGCTACCCAGAGAAACCCTGTCCTCAAAAAGCAAAAACAGCAGCACTCAGGAGGCAGAGGCAGGCAGATCGCTGTGAGTTTGAAGCCAGCCTGATCTACAAAGTGAGTCTAGGACAGCCAAGGCTACACAGAGAGACCCTGTCTTGAAAAACCAAAACAGAAACAAACAAACAAAAAAACAAACAAACAAAAAACCAGGCCAGGCATTGTGGCACATTCCTTTAATCCCAGCACTTGGGGCTGTAGAGACAGGTGGATTGCTGTGAGTTTGAGGCCAGCCTGGCCTACAAAGCAAGTCCAGAATAGCCAAGGCTACACAGAGAAACCCTGTCTTGAAAAAACCAAAAGAAAAAGAAAAGAAAAAACAAAAACAAACCAAAAAAAAAAATCAGCTCCAATCCTCTGTGCCCTTGAACATCAGTGGCCTGGACTGCTTTCCTGCGTGATCTCTGGTATGATTGGCCAAGCCTCCATCACATAGATTGGCCACGCCCACCCTTATGGCCTGGAGGGTCGCACTGTGTGACCACTGCCCTCCCTCCGCAGGCCGGGAGTATGACAAGGATGGGAACCTCCGGCCCTGGTGGAAGAACTCGTCGGTGGAGGCGTTCAAGCAGCAGACGGAGTGCATGGTGCAGCAGTACAGCAACTACAGTGTGAACGGGGAGCCTGTGAACGGTCGCCACACCCTTGGGGAGAATATCGCCGACAACGGGGGACTCAAAGCAGCCTACCGGGTATGTCCGCCCCCTGTGGGCCCTGTCCCGGGACTGGGACCGAGTCTGTTCAAGCGTCTCACTGGATAGAGGACCATTACAGCAGCTCCATGCACTTTGGTTTGCTGGTCGGATAAATGGGGCGGAGTGCTGACTGAGAAAGCGGGGAGCTTTGGGGCTCAGCCCACAGAAGGCTTCTTGCTAGAACAGAACCCTGTCTTCCTGACTTTCCAGAGGTAGGGGTCTGGGTGGGAAAGGGACTGTACTGATTGCTTTTCTCACTATGACAAAACAGCTGACAACTTAAAGAACAAAGGATTTAATCTGGGGTGCAGTCGGGGGGGTACAGTTGGCAGGCACAGTAGGAAGGCACAGTGGCAGGAGTAGGGGAGCTGACAGGTTACATTGCCTCTGTAGCCAGGATTTAGAAAGCAGCTAGGAGTGGCCTGGGCTTTAAAGTCTGGGGCCCCCATCCCCAGTGATCGACTTCCTTCAGTGAGATGCCCCTTCCTAAAGATTTCACAGTAAGCACCACCGTTTAATAACCAAGCGTTCAAACATAGGAGCCCACGGGGGACGTTTCACATTCAGATCACAATAGGGACACTGAGAGAGTTCTAGGTTCGAGTCCCAGGGCTGGCATAATTCACCAGAGTTGCATGGCTGAGAACTCCTAACACCTGAGGAGTGGGCCATTGCGAAAGTAAAACCAGGTCACTTGGACCCACTCCTGATCTAGAGAGACACTTAGAGATGTCCGTCGAGTTAAGGTAGAAGAAAACAACTGGCCGAGAAAAGGTGGGTATTGGCAGAGGGCAGTACAGGGCTTCTTCCTAGCTGTCACTGTAAGAATAGGCATGCGGAAAAGCACTGTTTCCTGGGGCTGTGATGCGAGCAGGCTTAGGGTCCCCCAGCAAGTTCAAGACTTGGTGTTAGCCTCGCATCTCTGTTTTGCAGGCGTAGGAACTGAGTTCAGAAGTATTCTGTAGTTGGCCTAACCTCTGTCTGTCAGGAGGCTTGTTTGGTGAGCCTTCTGCCCACCTGTGCTGTGCTTAAGGATGCTGCAGAGTGAAACTGGCAGGTGGGAGCTACTCCTGCCTAGCCTGTGACATGACAGTGGCAGAGGGTAGGCGAGAGCCTGGTGACGGACGGAAGAGCCTGTCTGCTATTGGTTGGGTAGAGAGCATTAAATGGGGCCATTGATGGGTTGTGGGGGCCACAGGTCCAAGGCTGGCCTTCTGGAGGAAATGACATTGGAATTATGGCCTGCCAGGGGTGTCCAACCTTCTGACATTGCAACATGACATTATTGCCAGTAAACTGCATAATTGGGTTGCAAAAAAAAAAAAACTTGTTGACGGTGAAGCTTGGTTGGTAGGCGCTTACCTGGCATCGTGAATCTCAGGGTTTAATAACCAGCTATCCATAAAAACCAGGCATGGTGGTACATGCCTGTAATCCCAGTCCTAAAGGTAGAGGCAAGCCAGCCGTGGTGGCGCACGCCTTTAACCCCAGCACTCAGGAGGCAGAGGCAGGCAGATCATTGTAAGTTCAAGGCCAGCCTGGTCTACAAAGTAAGTCCAGGACAGTCAAGGCTACACAGAGAAACCCTGTCTTGAAAAACCAGAAAGAGAAAAAAGAAAAAAAGAAAAAGAAAGAAAAAAAAAAGACAGAGGCAACAAGATCAGAAGTTCAAAGTCATCTCAGCTGCCTAGCAAGTCCAAGGACAGCCTGGGCTGAATAAGACCCCCATCTCAAAAGAAAAAAGAAAGAAAGAAATCACAGAGGGCTCCTGTTTTAAGTAAGTTTATGATTTTTGTCTTGGGCTGCATCCATAGCTGTCCTTGGCATGGTAGAGCCTACAGCCCCACGTTATAGGTTGGACATAACTGTATTGTAAAAAGAGACAGAGAAAGGCCAGGGATGTCATCTCAGTAGAAAGAAAAACAAGTGCAGAAGCCACAAGGTGGACACCAGCCTGGCACATTCAGGGACAAGAAGCAGTGGGGGACAGCGTGGAATGAGTGTGCTGAGCAGGCGCATGCATGCGATCAGCACAGTGCAAGCCCCATACCTGAGGAGGGAGCTTCAGTTCTACCTTGGAGACCCTTGCAGGGTTCTTAGAGAGGAAAATGGGCTGGAGAGAAAATGGCTCAGCGGTTAAAGGCACTGGCTGCTCTTCCACTCAGGAAGGCTCAGTGAAGCCTCTGCTTGGAGAAGGCTGTCTGTTTTGGATCAGCCTGAGTCAGGGTGACCAGCCTGGAGCAGCTGCTAGAGGGAGTGTGGGGCGGGGTGGGGCAGGGCCAGATCTGGGAGGTTTGACTTGCTTGAAAGACTCAAAACATCGGGGCCCCCGGTTAAGAGCACTGATTGCTCTTCCAGAGGTCCTGAGTTCAATTTCCGACAACCACATGGTGGCTCACAACCATCTATATGTGATCTGATGCATACTGTATACATAATAAATAAATCTTTAAAAAAAAAAAAAGAGTCAAAACATCTCAGCACTCTGGAGGCAGAGGCAGGCGGATTGCTGTGAGTTCGAGGTCAGCCTGGTCTACAAAGTGAGTCCAGGACAGTCAAGGCTACACAGAGAAACTTTGTCTCAAAAAGCCAAAAAGATAAAAAAAAAAAGAGTCAAAACAGCTCTAGTCTTTGGCCTTGAGTCGCTGGGGAGGGGGTGCTGTTGAACATGACAGGAAAACTCGATGTACACCATATGTGTGCTTGGGGAGGCGGCAGTGGAGAGAGCGATCACCCCGTTTGTACTCTGTGGGATGGAGATGCATCTTGGGTCCCTGACTGGGGCCACCGAATACGCCCATCTGGAAAGGCTGGAGTGGAAAGCAAGCGTACATTTGACCGCTGGCATGACTGTGTTTTAGGCCATAGGGTTGAATTCTGCCCCTTTTGGGTGAGATCATAGAGGGGAGCTGGTGCCCAAACATCTCCCCCAGGAGGTGCAGCTTCCCCCCCCCCGCCGAACCTCCCCCCATCCTCACCTGGGTCACCTCTAAACTCTGGTTTTCGCTTCTCCCAGGCGTACCAGAACTGGGTAAAGAAGAACGGAGCCGAGCAGACACTGCCCACCCTGGGGCTTACGAGCAACCAGCTCTTCTTCCTCGGATTTGCACAGGTGAGCCCACTGGGAGGAAAGGCAGGTGTGTTCCGTTGTGGGGATGTCCAAGAGCCTTGGAGCCAAAAGGCAGGTTCCCCTCAGATGGCACATTCCCAAATCAGAGAACTGTCTTTGGAAAATTCCACTACACAGTGATTCTCAACCTGTGGGTCTCAACCCCTTTGAGGTTGTGGGGTGGCACGCTGTCAAGCAGCGCTTTCACAGGGCCACCTAAGACCATCAGAAAACGGAGACAGGTCAGGCAGTGGTGGCGCACGCCTTTAATCCCAGCACTGGAGAGGCAGAGGCAGGTGGATCCCTGAGTTTGAGGCCAGCCTGGTCTACAGATTGAGTTCCAGGACAGCCAGGGCTACACAGAGAAATCCTGCCTCGGAAAACAAACAAACAAACAAACAACAAAAACAGAAAACACAGAGACTTCCATTATAATTCAGCGCAGTAGGGAAATTACAATTGTAGTTTAGCAACGAAAATGTGGTATTAAAGGGCCGCAGCATGAGGAAGGTTGAGAACCGCTGCCCTGTGCTGAGGTGAGACGTAATGGAGGAGGCTGGAGAGAAGCCGCTCAGTGGTTAAGAGCCCTGGCTGCTCTTGCGGAGAACCTGGTTCGGTTCCCAGCACTATCACGGTGCCTCACAACCATCAGTAACTCTAGTCTCAGGTGGCGGGACATCCTTTTCTAGCCTCCAAGGACACTGCGAACAGGAGGTGCCCAACTGTCGAATGCCCACCTCTCTGCACAAAGGTCACAGTTTCCTTCTCAGCACTGCTTAGCCATGAAGGGCATGCCAGCACATGGCTAGAACCTCAGCACTCGGGTGAGGAGGCAGAGGACCAGAAGTTCAATCTACATAGCAATCATTATCGTTATTATTATTTATTTATTATTTATACATATTCTGCTTGTGTGTGTGCCTGCCCGCCAGAAGAAGGCACCAGATCTCATTGTAGATGGCTGTGAGCCACCATGTGGTTGCTGGGAATTGAATTCAGGGCCTTTGGAAGAACAGACAGTGCTCTTAACCTCTGAGCCATCTCTCCCAGCCCTTTTTTAATGGTTTTTCAAGACAGAGTTTCTCTGTGTATCCTTGGCTGTCCTCTGACTCACAGTGATCTACCTGCCTCTGCCTCCTGAGTGCTGGGATTAAAGGCATGCGCCACCACCGCCCAGCTGATACGTAGCAAATTTGAGGCTAGCCTGGGCTATCTAAGAACCTGTCTCAAAAAAAAAGGCTTGTGCCCTGAGGATTAGAGAGCACGGTGATCCAAGATTCCTCCTGCTAGGTCTAAGATTCTAGAAGTTTCTTTGTCTTTTGTTTTGTTTTGTTTTGTTTTCCTTGAGACAAGGCCTCAGGCTGGAGAGATGACTCAGCTGTTAAAGGCCAGGTTCATAACCAAAAATATGAGGCAAGGTCTCACTGTGTAGCCCAGGCTGGCTTCAAGTTCATAGAGATCTGCCTGCATTCTGCCTCCCTAGGGCTGGGATTAAATGTGTGTGCGTGCCCTCATGCCCGAGTTCTAGATGTTTCTTAAGTTTAAGATAGACTGGGTTGTCCCTGAGTCTGTGTCCAGCCACAAGTCTTCTGTTGGTGCCCAGAATTACCAAGCAGCTAAACAGGGTGTCCTCCCCAGCAAAGGAGAGTTCTGGATCAAATCCAAGTTGTCCCTAATGTTTGGCAGACTCCTGTGTGCAGGTGAAGCCAGGTGCGGAAGGGTCAGAGACTTTGCTCTGGCTGGAGGGCCGCAGGGCAGGAACACCTGCTGCAGAGGGTGCCCACCGTGGGCATATCTGTCCCCTGGCCTCCTTACTCCACCTGCAGGTCCTCCTGGCTCCCTGGGATCTCAGGCTCATTCTGCTCCTGTCATGGTGGGGCCATTCTAGAAGCTTCAGGCCCCTCACAGTGATCATCGCCCCCCCCCCAACCCCAACTTTCTTTCATTTACACAAGGTCTGGTGCTCCGTCCGAACACCTGAGAGCTCCCATGAAGGCCTCATCACCGACCCGCACAGCCCCTCCCGCTTCCGGGTCATCGGCTCCCTCTCCAACTCCAAGGAGTTCTCAGAACACTTCCACTGCCCGCCCGGCTCCCCCATGAACCCTCATCACAAGTGCGAAGTCTGGTGAGGGCTAAAGCGCAGAGATCACACAGACGGAAGGAGGGAAGGGGCCTGCGACCCAGCTCCCTCCAGCCTCCGGGACACCGCCCAGCCTCTCCGCCGCCTAGGGCCCCTTCCCTACCCTGGAGGGTATGTAGCCGTCCTGTCCAAGCCTGCGATGGAGGCTCATCACTCGAGCCCAAGGTTTGACCCTCTCCGAAGCCCTGGCACCCCAGACACCCAGGTGTGATGCTAGCAGGCATTTGGGCGTCCAGCTGGTGGCTTGCCAGCCCTGCGTCCCACGCTGACGGTGGCAATGGGACACAGATCCTTGCCTACATCCAGTGCCAGAGAATACCACAATACCACTGTGTCAAATGCTTTAAAGATATATTTTTTGGGGAGACTTATTTTTTAAGCATTATGGAATACACTGGAAATCTTCAGGGAAAAATGCATTTAAAACACTTTTTTTTTTAAAGAAAAGATTAGTATATTTATTATGTTTTCTTTTTCTAAGTAACCTGTGGACAAAGGAAGCCCCAATGATCTACCCCAGAGGACCCCAGGCTGCTGAACGGGATCCCCCATATTTAGCACTAATTTTAGCCCATTGTTGGTGTGATGGCTTGTGCAGTCGCCCATGCGACAGGGGACATAGGGGCCAGACAGAGCAAGGCGCCAGCTGAAGGGCCTAGTGTGGGCACAACCTTCTCAGCTTACCTGTCCTGTCCCTGGAGTCCAACCACGGGAACCCCAACAAGTTGATACCTATGGCAGCATGAAGCCATAATAGAGGGCCCTCCAGATAACTTGGGGGTGCCTGAACAATCCAGTCTAGACCATAGGAGCCCCTTGGGGCTGAGATAACTGCCCCCCATCAGATGCATACTGTTGTCCAAAGATGTCTTTTTGTTTTTGTTTTTGTTTTTGGTCCCACCTCTCCTGGCCTTGGAACCTGCTGCCTCTCTGTAGTAATCCCCGACATCCTGAAGTGGTCAGCCTCACTGACCCTCTGCATCAAGGGAAAATAAAAAAGAGAAAGCAGTCCGGTTCTCCCTCCAAGCTCTGTAGCCCGTAGTTGCCCTGGCCTGGTTCCCAGGAACCCCTTTCTCTAGTGCCTTACCTGAGGATGCGGCCCTTAGTCTTTCTCAGTGGAGCCCCCAAGTGTCCTGACTAGAAACCAACACCACAGCCCCACCCCCCAGGGCCACCTTCCCAACTTGCCTACAGGGCAAGCATTCCAGACGTCCAATGGCAGTGCGCTGCTGACTCGCTCAGGCTTTCAGCCACCCGAGGCACTCACATGGAATCAACCAGTCCTTGTAGGTGGAGAGATTTTACTCTCTCTCTTCCCCCTCTCCCTTCCCCCCTCTCCCCTTCTCTCTCTCTCTCGGAGGTGGGGTGCTGTGAACCAAAGAAAGCTGAGAAGAATGGAAGGTTCTCAACCCCACTGGGCTACAGGGAATGTTGTCCGCCCACGGCATCACCCAACAGTAGATGTATAGGTTCCTTTGGGTGGTACCCTACGGCGGTTCTCATGACTGCTGTAGGGAGGCAAGCCCTTGTGGCCTGTGAGCGAGGAGCCCCGTAGTACCCACCACAGCCCCTGGCAGGCGGCAACCCCTACGTTGCACGCACACCAGAAGCCAGAGCCCTTCTTGGCCAAAAAGCACAGATAGTGTAGCCTCGGTCCTGCCAGCACAGGGCTAGCCTTAGCACCGGGGCAGAGAGCAGCAAGCAGGCCCCAGACAAGGTCCCTGGTCCTTGTAAGCACGTCCGAAGTCTCACAGCTCTTCAGGAAAAGGAAGCACAGGAAGCAGTGACAGATGTGTGGGAAAGCAGCAATCCACCCCCGCCCCGCCCCCCACTCCTCTGGAGATTTGAGCACAGCAGAAGTGAGAAGGGCAGATGCCCCTCAGAAAGACCCCCCTCCTCTCGAGCTCGGAGCTTCCCTGCGGGTACAAGGACATGGGGTTCGGAGCTGGGGAATCTATTTTTTGTATTACTATGTTTTGTGCTACTGTAGTTTAAGTGTGGCACTATTGTAATTAAAATAAAGTACTTGTACCAAGGGCCAGGTGTCTTGAGTGTCCGTCCATCTTGGGTGATGCGTGTCTGGTGGGACCACAAAGCTGCCCAGCCTTTCAGAAGTCTTAAGACCAGGCTGGAGAGATGGCTCAGAGGTTAAGTGCACTGACTGCTCTTCTAGAGATCCTGAGTTCAGTTCCTGGCAACCACATGGTGGCTCACAACCATCTATAATGGGATCTGGTGCCCTCTTCTGGCTTGCAGGTGGACATGCAGGCAGAGCACTATATATAAATAAATAAATTTTTTTTTTTTTTAAGTCTAAGACTCTGATGAATACCAGGTCACTGCTGTGATGTTATATGTAATAATTAGATATAAGGGAATAAGGTATAATAAGGTGCCAGGCAGCAGAAAATATGTTGTAGAGGAGTTTATTAAATGAGCATGGGGGGGAGAGGAAAAAGGGAAGGGGTACCCCAGAGAGAGACAGACAGGAAGAGTAAGAAGAAGAGAGAGAGGAAGGGGGGGGAGAAGAAAGAGAGAGAGAGAGAGAGAGAGAGAGAGCGCGCACACATACACACACACACACACACACACACACACACACACACGCACGCGTGCGCAGGCGCGCGCAGCTGCGCCTGTTTGTCTTTTTATATGGCCCTGGGCATTGCCACGCCCCCGTGGCAGGTAAACAATGACATCATAGGCGGACTGAAGCAGAATCCTAATACCTGCTGCCTGTGCCCACCTGACCACTCCTCCTGGGAGGTACTTGCCTGAGTATCCCCTGCCGGTGAGAACTATGCCCTCCCCACACGCGTGCACTTGCACACACATGCAGCCACGCACACAAACACAACGTGCACACTGTAAGAATCATGCTTCCATTGTCTTAGAGCGAATAGACTTTCCAGTCTCAGATGTTTGGGTACAGTAGGGAGTTTTGAAGCGGGTCAAGAAAGAGCCAACAGTTTTCTATACATTCTCTGTCTACAGTGTTCTTCCATGGCTGCTGTGCCTCACAAACTCCTACCCATCCTTCAAGGCCCCACGCACCATCAACCTCTCTAGGAAGCCCTTCCTCGCCTCCTGGTCCACCCAGGCTTCTCTTTCTGACTACGGTATGCTCGTTTGCTGGACCGTTGTAACAGCACAAACCAGCTGCCTAACACAAAAGAACATTTCTTACAGTTCTCCAGGCTCAAAGGCCAAGATCAAGATGTTGGTAGGGTTGGTTTTTTTCTTGGGCTGCCAAGGTACAGTGTCTGAAGTCTCTCTCCTGGCTCCCCGTGGCATCCTACCTGCGCACACATAGGATGGTACTGGTTGCTACGCACCCCTTTCCCAAGAACACATAACTCAAGCCACAGTGGCACACACCTTTAATCCCAGCACTCGGGAGGCAGAAGCAGGCGGATCGCTGTGAGTTCAAGGCCAGCCTGGTCTACAAAACGGACAGCCAAGGCTACACAAAGAGACCCTGTCTCAAACCAAAACCAAAAACAACCCAAGTAACATATAACATGTCCGGTCAGTTTCCCACTGTACCCCCAGGCCCTGGCCTGCAGGTGTCAGTACTCCTTTTTTAATTTTAATTTTTATTTTTTTTGACAGGGTTTCTCTGTGTAGCCTTGGCTGTCCGTTTTTTAGACCAGGCTGGCCTCGAACTCACAGAGATCTTCCTGCCTCTGCCTCCCAAGTGCTGGCATTAAAGGCGTGCGCCACCACTTCTCTTCCCTAAACACTACATCCTTGCCACAATCACAATGCCCCTGCCTCCTGCCTGGCTGTTCAGGGCTTTCCCTTCCAGCTGAGGCCTGCGGAGACAACCAGGAAAACTGGAAAATGTAAGTTATTTGACGTCATCAACTCTGTGAGCTAAGGAGTCTGCAGAGCCTCCTTTCCATTCTGTGCAAAAGAGGCGGCAGAGAAGCCCTTGTGTTTGGGTTTGATTTTTGCTTGTTTTTTGGAGAAGCCTTTCAATTCCCATAGACTCCGGTTCACTAAGTTCACTAATGGGCCTAAGGACAAATGTCTTTCCATGACAACTGTGCCAATTCTCTGAAGATGAGAGAGTGTGTGCAGAGGCACACCCTGCCCCCCCACCCCCGTGCAGAGGCACACCCTGCCCCCCCCCCCCACAGAAAGGCCCATACCATCCATGCTTCCAGTGCTCGCGGAAGCTCATCTGTAATTCCAGTATACTCACAGCCCGGACCCCAACAGAACTGCCTGTGGGCGGTCGTGGATATGGGCGGTCGTGGCTGTGGGTGGGCATGGCTGGGGTGGGCGTGGCTGGGGTGGGCGTGGCTGTGGGTGATGTGGATGTGGGTGGGCGTGGATGTGGGCGGGCGTGGGTGTGGGCGGGCGTGGACGTGGGCGGACGTGGACGTGGGCGGGTGTGGATGTGGGCGGGTGTGGATGTGGGTGGGTGTGGTGCTGACCATTATAGCAGCTAAGATACATTGCATTCTTATAAATATTTATTTATTTGGTTTTGGGTTTTTTTTTTTCCTTTTCTTTTCTGAGATAGGATTTCTCTGTGTAGCCCTGGCTGTTCTACACTCACTTTGTAGACCAGGCTGGCCTCGCACTCACAGAGATCCACCTACCTCTGCCTCCTGAAAACTGGGATTACAGACGTGTGCCTCCCATCCAGCTGATACTTTGTTACCTTTTTTTTTTCTCAGAGACAAAGTTTCTTTGTGTAGCCTTGGCTGTCCTGGACTCTCTTTGTAGACAGACCAGGCTGGCCTTGAACTCGATACATTATTACTTTAAACAGAATTTTGTTAAGGCGATTGATGTGAATGAAAAAAAGCACAACAGTAGCCAAGACTATTTTGGTTTTTGT
This sequence comes from Acomys minous, assembly GCF_964271855.1. Lineage (NCBI taxonomy): Eukaryota > Metazoa > Chordata > Mammalia > Rodentia > Muridae > Acomys > Acomys minous. The sequence continues at coordinate 113,620,072 of NC_140487.1, forward strand.
TTTGTTTTGTCCTTTTTATTTTTTTAAAGATTTATTTATTTGTTATGTATACAATGTTCTGCCTGCATGTTTGCCTGCACACCACAAGAGGGCACCAGATCTCAATCTCATTATAGATAGTTGTGAACCACTGTGTGGTTACTAGGAACTGAACTCAGGACCTTTGGAAGAGCAGCCAGTGCTCTTAACCTCTGAGCCATCTCTCCAGCCCTCTGTTCTATTTTTTGTTTGTTTGTTTAGTGTTTTTTTTTTTTAAGACAGAATTTCATGTAGCCCAGGCTGGCCTTGAACTTGTGGTATACCTGAGGATGACCTTAAACTTCTAATCCTCCTGCATCCACCTCCCAAGTGCTGGAATTACATGGGTACACCAGCACCCTGAGTTTATTCTGTGCTGAGAATGGGACTCGGGACCTCATGCTGAAACGTGTCTCTGACCCTCCCAGGTGAGCATGTCGTGTGATGACCTAGAAAGAGAGGTAAGTATGTAACATATGAGACAGTGGTACCAAGTAAGCAAGGATGTGCAATTTGATCAAGCACTGCATCCCCTATCTGGGAGAGCAGGTACATATGGTGCACACATACACACAGGCACTCACACTCACAAATTAAAATAAGTCTTAAAAACAAACGAAAAAGGGCTGGAGAGATGGCTCAATGGCTAAGAAGAGTGCTGTCTGCTCTTCTAGAGGTCCTGAGTTCAATTCCCAGCAACCACATGGTGGCTCACAAGCATCTGTAATATGATCTGATGCCCTCTTCTGGCATGTAGGTGTACATGCAGGCAGAGCACTGTATACATAATAATAATAAAGAAATAAAATCTTTTTCAGGAGGGCGGTTTCAAGACAAGGTTTCTCTGTGTAGCCTTAGCTGTCCTGGACTTGCATTGTAGACCTTGATTGTGGCCTCAAACTCAAAGGAATCCACCTGCCTTTGCCTTCAGAGTGCTGGGATTAAAGGCTAAATAAAATATTTTTTAAAACGAACAAACAAAAGAAAGGCCAAGTGTGGTGGAGTAGGCTTTTAAGGAGGCCTTAGGGGTTTTGTTTTGAGGCAGGCTCTCATACAGCTGTGGCTGTTTTGGATCTAGTTACGTAGACCAGGCTGGCCTCGAGCCCCAGAGCTCTATCTGCCTCTGCCTCCTGAGCACTGAGACTAAAGGTGTGCAACCACACCTGATTTAGCTTTCTTTTTTTTCCCCCAGAGCTGAGGTTGGAACCCAGGGCCTTGCGCTTGTAGGCAAGCACTCTACCACTGAGCTAACCCCATGCTTTGAAAGGTTTTTCAAAGCTGTTCCCTGGAGATGTGTGAAGACCGGAGCGGGAGGGAACTGGAGTGGAAGTGGAGGAGAGAGCAGTCTGGACGCATCTTAAGTGGAGTGTATGCCACACACCCAGGGTAGCAAGGAGCCTGTGCCTGGGCTCTATCCACTATTTCTATTTCTTTTCCTCTCGTGGCAGTGTTAAGGTATGACCACAAGGTGGCGCCAAAACACAAAAGACTAGGCCTGGGTCCACAGGCCAAAGAACCTGCGCTCCTCAGGTGCGTTAAGAGAGAGCTGCTGGGGTTGACAGGCCCCACCCTCACTCGTTACGCATTAGAACGGATGATTAAGGAACCTGGACTAGGCTGCTGATCCTGTGAGTTCTAGTCCATCCCATAACTTGGGCACCTTACTTTTCACCTCTGAACCCCAGCACTGACAAGAATAGAGGCCCAGGCCCCATATCACCCTCATTTTAGAGAGAGGCTGGCCAATAAAGAACTCAGTGTTTCAGACTCCAATACCTGTAACTCGTAATTATTAACCTTAACCTGGTTGACATTAGAGTCACCTGGGAAGGGGGGGGGGCCCTGAACTGAGGAACTGCCTCCATCAGATTGGCCTGTGACCTTGTGGGTGAAGGGGCGTGGGGGGTATGGGGCAACAGGGGGTGTAGAGAGGGAGGGGCCAATTGATGCTGGAGAGCCAGCTCACTGTTTGTGGTACCACCGCCCGGGGCAGGTGGAACCGGGGCTGTATGAGGAAGGAAGGGAGCAAGCCAGGTGTCTAAGTCACTGTTCCATTGCTGTGAAGAGACACCATGACCAAGACAACTCTTATGAAAGTATTAATTTAAATGGAAATTAAACTGCTTACAGTTTCAGAGCGTGAGTCCATGACCGACCGTCAAGGCAGGGAGCAGGAGAGCAACCATAGTGCCAGAGCGGTAGCTGAGACCTTAATGCCCTGAGCTGCAGGTAGGTGGGGCTAGAGAGCCGGCCTGGCATGGGCTGGATGATGAGGATGAGGATGAGGATGAGGATGATGATGATGGTGGTGGTGATGATGATGTTTTTTCGAGACAGGGTTTCTCTTGTGTAGCCTTGGATGTCCTGGACTCACTTTGTAGACCAGGCTGGCCTCAAACTCACAGAGGTCCACCTGCCTCTGCCTCCCAAGTGCTGGGATTAAAGGTGTGCGCCACCATGCCCAGCCCTATGGTCATTGTTTTATTGCAGCCACAGAAAGTGATTGAGGACACCAGGGGTTGTCCATCCCTGGTCAGTAGAAACTCTAGCATGTCTGTCACATGGCTGCAATTTTATTTTATTTTATTTATTATTATTTTTGTTTGTTTGTTTCCAGACAGGGTTTCTCTGTGTAGCCTTGGCTGTCCTGGACTCGCTTTGTAGACCAGGCTGGCCTCGAACTCATAGCGATCTACCTGCCTCTGCCTCTCAAGTGCTAGGATTAAAAGTGTGCACCACCACAGCCCGGCATGGCTGCAATTTTTATTATGTATACAGTATGCATCAGATCACATTATAGATGGTTGTGAGCCACCTTGTGGTTGCTGGGAATTGAACTCAGGACCCTCTGGAAGAGCAGTCAGTACTCTTAACCTCTGAGCGATCTCTCCAGCCCCGGCTGCAATTTTTAAAAAGATATTTTCTGACTACTTGGGACAGACAAAAAGCAGTGTTGTGAATCACACATTTCATCCCAGCACTTGGGAGGCAGAACAGCAGATCTCTGTGAGTTCAAGGCCAGCCTGGTCTACAAAGTTAATCTAGGACAGCCAAGGCTACAAAGAGAAACCCTGTCTCGAAAACAAAACAAAACAAAACAAAAATGAAAGAAAGAAAGAAAGAAAAGAAAAGAAAAAAGAAAACAAAACAAATCAGTGTGGTGGCTCACACCTGTGATCTCTGTTAGGCATTCGAGGCCAGCCTGGGCTACATTCTAATTCCAAAACACCCAGAGCTCTAGTGTGATACCTGGCCGCAAGCCAACCTACCACATTGCTCAAACTTTTAATTGCTAGAGAAATCTAACTCTCATCCTGTACTCAGTGAAGCTCTGGGACTGGGAATCTGGACCCCGCAAGTAGGCCAGCATGGCTTCACACTCACTGACCTCCTCAAGCTGAGGAAGACCCAAAACTCCCATCCTCCTGTCTCCACTTAACACCATACCCGGTTCCTCTTCTTCCCGCTCCCACCCCCAGAGACAGGCCTTCTCTTTGTAGCCCTGGCTGTCAGGGAACTCGCTCTGTAGACCAAGCTGGCCTCAAATCTGCCTGCCTCGGCCTCCTGAGTCTAGGGTTAAAGGTGCATGCCACTACCATGTGGCTTTTTCTTTTTCATACATATATATTCTGTATGTGTCCCCTGTGTACCGTAAGTGGAGGTCAGTGTGGGCGTCGGTTGTCTCCTTCACCATATGGATTCTGGAGGTTGAACTCAGTTTGTCATGCTTGGTGGTTGTGGTTGTTTGTCTGTTGGTTGTATGTGTTAAAGATGGATTTATGTATTTAATGTGTATATGTGTGTGCCTGAGTATACATATGTGCACCTTGTGCACACAGGAGACAGAGGGCAACAGAAGAGGGATTGGAGTTACACACGCTTGTGTAACTGTCTTGGACTCCCTTTGTAGACCAGGCTGGCCTCGAACCTACAGAGCCCTGCCTACCTCTGTTTCTCAGAATTCTGGGATTATAGGCCTGCCCCCACTGCACCGGCTCCTAGCCCCTATTTTAAAAATAGAATCTTCAGCACTCGGGAGGCAGAGCCAGGCAGATTGCTGTGAGTTCGAGGCCAGCCTGGTCTACAAAGCGAGTCTAGGACAGCCAAGGCTACACAGAGAAACCCTGTCTCAAAAAAACAAAACAAAACAAAAAATAGAATCTCTTATTTGTTGATAGTTTCACATACATAAACAACGTGTCTCTAGCATATCCACCCACTCCAGCCTTTCATGTCCTGCCCTCTTCTTTTGTGTGCTTTGGTGGGGGCCAGTTTTGTCTGTTCGTTTCTTTTTGTTTGTAACCATTCCAATTACTGCTGTCTGCCTGAATGCGAGTATGCTAGCTTGACCCTGAGTAGGTAACCACAGCCAAGGAGTGCAATGGACGTGTCCTGTCCAGAATGGTTTATTTCATTAAATTAACAAACTAATTGAGGGAGGATCTTACAGCTGGGTGGTAGTGGTGCGTGACTTTAACCCCAACACTTGGGAGGTAGAGGCAGTTGGAAGTCAGCCTGGTCTACAGAGTGACGACTTCCAGGATAGCAGAGAAACCCTGTCTCTGAAAAAAACAAAAGCAAAACCAAAAGAGAGAGAGGAGCTTATTATGTGCCCCAAGTTGAACTTGAACTCCCTTTTCAATGGCCTTGAACTTACAAGCCTCCTGCCTCAGGTCTCCTACCCAAGTAATGTGGGCATTACACATGTTTCCAAACCTAGCAATTCCATCTCGCTCATGTGCCTCAGTTTCTCCATCAGAAAAAAAGCAGGTTAGATGTGACTGGACACTGAGCAGAAACTTCCTAGCCCTGCTGTACCAAACTGCTTCTCTGACCCCTCCCTCTCTCTCTCTTTCTTTCTTTCTTTCTTTCTTGGTTTTGGTATTGTTTTTCTTTTTTCTTTTTTCGAGACAAGGTTTCTCTGTATACCCTTGATTGTCCTGGACTCCTTATGTAGACCAGGCTGGCCTGGAACTCCCAGAGATCCACCTGTCTCTGCCTCCCAAGTGCTGGGATTAAAGGCGTGTGCCACCATGCCTGGCTGTTTTGCTTTTTTCAAGGCAAGGTTTCTCTGTATAACTGCCCCGGCTGTCCTGGAACTTGCTTTGTAGACCAAGCTAGCCTCAAAATCACTGAGATCCACCTGCCTCTGCCTCCCCACCACACCAGACTTTCTTTTCTTTTTTACCCATCATTTATTTATTCTTTCAACAATGATGTATCACTTCATTTCCAGGTGCAGGGAACAAACCCAACGCACACCAAAACAGGAGTTGGTTGGGGTGGCGTTTGGTTGGAGGCCTGTTTATTCAAAAGCCGTCTTTGTCCCTCCCTTCAGCCATCAATCCTTGATGGCTAATCCATGTTTGGAATAGGGGGAAAATGTGCCAAGAGTTTATTTCTGTGCATCTCTGGGAGCACACACAGGAGCACACACACTCACATTTATATATAACATTGCAGCCTTGTTGTCATGGGAACCAGCTTTTGGTATCTTTGGGCATATGAGTGGGGGAGCTTTGATGGAGCACCCCCTGCATGCACTTTTGTGTGTCTTGAGATCCCGCCAGGAGAGTTGCCCCTGAGAGATTTTGAGGGACCTTTTGATCATGGCTGTGTATTTTTCTCACTGACCTTGTCAGACGTGAGTGAATGGGGCTGAAAGACTAAGTGTTGAGCTCAGCGGCTGGCCGACATGATCCTCTGCGGATGTCGCTTGCTGACCCAGCAGCACGATGCTTGGGCTTTCCCTCCTATGAAATGCTAAGGGCTGGAGGGAGATGTGACTGAAAAGACACAAGACAGCCAAGGGTTGTATTCTCAGAAAGATTAGCCGCCTTGGCCGCTTTGAAGGTGCATGGTGCCAGCTTGGGGAAGGGGCCGAATGCCAGCCAGAGGGTGAGAAGGGCAATTGCTGTTCTCTGAGCCCTGGCAGTAGGCCTGAGCGAAGCCTGTTGTACATTCAGTCCCCAAGTGAGCTCTGGGAGATGGATGTTGTCGGTCTCAGTGGGAACCTGGGATTGGGGAGTAGAGGAACCAGCTAGGTAGGAAGGGGATGAAGCTGAGACTTGAACCCAGGTCCAGAGCCCTGACCTTACACATCATGGTTGTCTATTTACTGTTGTTGTAACTGAATGCCACAGGCCGAGCAATATTTATTGGTTGTTTTTTTTTAAGATTTATTTTTAAGATTATTTATTTATTATGTATACAGTGCACATTAGATCACATTATAGATGGTTGTGAGCCACCATGTGGTTGCTGGGAATTGAACTCAGGACCTCTAGAAGAGCAGCCAGTGCTCTTAACCACTGAGCCATCTCTCCAGCCCCAAGTTGTTTTTCTTTTTTTTCTTTTTCTTTTTCTTTTCTTTTCTTTTCTTTCTTTCTTTTTTTTTTTTGTGTGTGTGTGTAAGACAGGGTTCCTCTGTCTCTCCAGTGCTGGGAGTAAAGGCATGCGCCACCATGCCCGGCAGTGACTATTTCATTTTTAAGCATGTGTATGTATGTCAGTTCAAATGTGCGTGACTGTCTGCAGAAGGCCAGAAGAGAGCATTGGAGTCCCTGGGGCTGAAGGGGATTATGAGTCACCTGACATGGACACTGGGACTTGAAGATCGTCTCAAGAGCAGGGCATGCGCTTAACCACAGGACCATCTACCCAGCCCTCCCTCCTCATAATTATTTGTTATTCATACAGTAGTCTGCCTGCATTGTGCCTGTAGGCCAGAAGAGGGCACCACATCTCATTATAGATGGCTATGAGCCACCATGTGGTTGCTGGCAATTGAACTCAGGACCTCTGGAAGAACAGCCTGTGCTCTTAACCTCTGAGCCATCTCTCCAGCCCCCTCCTCCCTTCCTCTTAAAAAAAACAAACCACTAAGGGCCAGGCATAGTGGTGCATGCCTATAATCCCAGCACTTGGGAGGCAGAGGCAGGTGGATCTCTGGGTGTTCAAGGCCAGCCTGATCTGTAAAGTGAGTCTAGGACAGCCAGGGCTACAAGGAGAAACCCTGTCTCAAAAAACCAACAACAACAAAAAAAATCAATTTAACTTAATTTAAATTTTGTATTTTAAGTTTATTAATTTATTCAGATTACAACTCAATTATTATCCCATCACTTGTATGCTCCCATTCCTACCCCCTCCCACTTTCACCCTATTCCTCTCCCCTAGGTCTATGATGGAGGGGGACCTCCTCCCCCATTATATGGTCATAGACTTTCAAGTCTCATCTTGGTAGCCTGCTTATTCTTTCTTTGAGTGCCCACCAGGCCTCCCCACCAAGGGGAGGTGGTCAAATATGGAGCACCAGAGTTCATGTCAAAGTCAGTCCCCACTCTCTACATAACTGTGGAGAATGTCCTGTCCATTGGATAGACCAGAGCAGGATTTGATGTTTACTATTGTATTGTCCTTGGTTAGTGCAATAGTTTGAGTTAGACCCCCTAGGGCCCAATCCACAATGTTCTTCTTGTAGGTTTCTAGGACCCTCTGAGTCGTTCTATTTTGCCATCTCCTATATTTCTCTTACCTAGAGTCTCAGTAGGATGTCCTCACATCTATTCCAATTTTTAAATTAAATTTAAAAAATTTTTAAGGGGCTGGAGAGATGGTTCAGTGGTTAAGAACAGTGACTGCTCTTCCAAAGGACCCAGGTTCAATTCCCAGCACCCACATGGTAGCTCACAACTGTCTTTAACTCCAAGATCTGACATCCTCACACAGACATACATGAAGTCAAAACACCAATGCACATAAAATAAAATAAATAAATAAATAAATAAAAAATTTTTTAAAAAGAAAGAAACAAAGAAAGAACTCAGTCAGTGAAATGCTTGTTTTGAAAGCATGAGGACCTGAGTTCGAGCCCCGGCACCCATGTAAACAAGCCAGATGCATGGCATATGTTTGTAATCCAAGTGCTGAGGAGGTAGAGACTTGAGGACCCTTGGTGGTTCCTAGCTCACCAACCTCGCCTATCAGTGACCTCAGGTCACAGGGAGAACCCTGTTTCATGAAGCAAGGTGGGAGTCTGCTGAAAACACCCAAGATTGACCTCTAGCCCCACGGACATGCTTACACATATGCAGCCATTTGTATATGCATGCGCACATGAGCATACATACGTACCATGAACATTATTATGTCACTAGCACCATCATTGGCTTCCACTCTTTCATGACCTCATTGGATCCTCAGTCTACCCTTCAAATTACCATCAGTGTGATTTCTGGGGGTTCGGTTTCCAGTACATGAACTTCAGGGGTACACACTGGAGCCATGCTATATACTACATACTTTTGGTTCATTTACTGCATTCTGTTGTTTGTTTGTTTGTTTGGTTGGTTTGTTTTTCAATGTTTGTTTGTTTTTTAAAGACAAGCTTTCTCCATGTAGCCCTGCCTGTCCTGGAACTCTCTCTCTCTCTGTAGACCAAGCTGGCTTTGAACTCCTAGAGATCCACCTGCCTCTGCCTCCCAAGTGCTGGGACTATAGGCGTGCGCCACCATGCCAGTCCCATTTACTCCATTCTGGGCTCAATTCTAGGCCAGCTGGAGAGAATCAGCAAGGAATGGAAACCTAAACACTCTCCTGAGAACCCCAAGTCCTGGTGACAGTGACATGCCCTGTCATGGGCAGCCAGCAGGATGCCCAGCCTCCCTGTCTCTCATAGAGTCTTCTGCTGTGTGAGTGTGAGCTGGCTCCCATTGCTTTTGTGAGGACTTACTCTCTCCTGATTTTGCAGCGAGGGGGTGGGGTAGGGGCTGGGGGGGGGGGCGGCTTGTGCTTGCTAAGCATTTGCTCTATGCATGAGCCACAGTCATCCCCATCAGCCTCATCATCAAGTCAAGAGCTTAATGACTCTGTTGGGGATGACAGGCAGGCAGGCCAGCCACCCTGAGATCTGAACCGAAGCCACTTGCCTTCCGGACCTGTACTTCTTCACCATAGTGTCCTTCTGGCCCAGGACGTAGGGTGCCACCCACCGATCTTCAGCCCATCTATGTGGGATGGCTGGACCAGAGATGAGGCAACAATGAAATGAGGAGGAAGGAGATCTGCTTTTTTTTTTTTTTAAACATTTACTTATTTATTATGTATACAGATCTCATTATAGATGGTTGTAAGCCAATATGCGGTTGCTGGGAATTGAACTCATGACCTTTGGAAGAGCAGTCAGTACCCTTAAGCTCTGAGCCGTCTCTCCAGCCCCATGAGATCCGCTTTTCTTTTGAGATTCTATTTCTCTGTGTGGCTCTGGCTGTCTGGAATGCATGACGTACACCAAGCTCGTCCTGAACTCCCAGAGATCTTCTGTCTGCCTCTGTCTCCTGAGGGCTGGGACTAAAGGCGTGTGATGCCACCCCTCATTTATTGACAAGGTCCTATGTGTCTCTGGATCTTTCTAGGTCTTTCTTCCCATGGCTTTGCTGGAACGCCAGAACTACCACAGGACTCTTCTGATAGAGGAGAGAACTCAAGGCCCAGAGAAACAGTTTAACTAAGGTCTCAGAACTGGGCTCAGTGCCACGATCCACTGTTTTCCAAAACCCACTTCCTATGCCGCAGAAGTAGGTCAGGCCTCAGCCCTAATCCCGTAGTCATTGGCCAGGGTGCCAAGAACGGGGCGGGGCCTGAGTTTCCTCAGCAAAGGACCCTAGACACACCAGGAAGGCAGAGGACTCCCACCTCCCCACGCAGAGGATGTCCCCTAAGCTGGCCAGAGCACCTCCAGTATCTGGAGGCCCTCTCCAAGTCCCAGGTGGTCAGGTTCTGGACATTTGGTGACAAAAGTGAAGGTCATAGCCCCTGTCCCCAGGAGAAGGACTAGGAAGTCGGCCTTATTGTGGCCTGAAATGGAAGAGGGTTCTCTTTATGTTCAAAGGAGAAGTCGTGAAGGCAGGTGTGGCAGTGCATACCTGGAACTCTGGCACCTTTGAAATAGAGTCAGAAGCTGGGGCAGGGTGGATCTCTGTGAGCTCACGGTACCTTTAATCCCAGCACTCGGGAGGCAGAGGCAGAGAGCTGTGAGTTCGAGGCCAGCCTGGTCTACAAAGTGAGTCCAGCACGGAAATGAGGAGGAAGGAGATCTGCTTTTTTTTTTTTAAACATTTACTTTAATGTTTAAACCTCTCGAAAAACCAAAAGAAGAAAAAAAAAAGAAAGAAAGAAAGTTGGGAGAATCATGGATTCAAGGTCATCCTTGGCTACACAGCAAATTTAAAGCTAGCAGGAGCTATGTGGGACCCTGTCTTTTATTATTATTATTAATTAATAATAATTAATTATTATTATTTAATTTTTTATTATTTATTTTTAATAAATAAATTTATTTATTTATTAATAAATATTTATAAATAATATATTTATAAATATAAATATATTATAAATAATATATAAATAAATATTTATAAATAATAAATAAATAAATTTATTATTTATTATTAAATATAATTATTTAATTATATAATTAATAATAATAATAATAATTATTATTATTATTATTTTGGTTTTTCAAGACAGGGTTGGCTTCGAGCATCATCCTATGGGACAAATTTGCCTCAGTTTCTCTTTTCCTTTCTTAGCTGGGTGCAATTATTTCTTCCCTTCTGCTTCTCCTGTGCAAGGATGCTATTTTCTTGTTATTCTATTACATTCTATTTTTTTCCCCGGTTTTTCGAGACAGGGTTTCTCTGTGTAGCCTTGACCGTCCTGGACTCACTTTGTAGATCAGGCTGTCCTGGAACTCACAGAGATCCACCTGCCTCTGCCTCCTGAGTGCTGGGATTTCAGGCATGCTATTGTGCCTGGTCTGTTGCACTGTATTAATAAGGGGCTTAAGGCGCATGGCACATAATAGGCACTTAATAAATAATTCATGTATGTGTGTTTGTATACATATATGCCAATCTGACCATATATGTGTGTGTGTGTATACATGTATGCTAGTCTTGACCATATATGTATATGTGTGTGTGTGTAGCCTTAACCTCCCTATGTCGATGAGAATCAACTTAAACTTTGGTCCTGACTCTTCCGCCCAAGAGCAGGGATTACAGGCATACGTATCCCACTATGCCCAGTCTGTGCAGTACTGTGGACATTAGGCAAGCATGCTACCAACGAGCTACATCTCCAGCCCATGAGTTGCTTTTTTGTTTGTTGTAAGACAGAATCTCACAAGCCGGCCATGGTGGTGCACACCTTTAATCTCAGCACTCAGTAGGCAGAGGCAGGAGGATCTCTGTGAGTTCGAGGCCAGCCTGGTCAGCAAAGAGTCCAGGACAGCCAAGGCTACACAGAGAAACCCTGTCTCAAAAAAAAAAAATGTTTTGGGCCGGGCGTGGTGGCGCACGCCTTTAATCCCAGCACTTGGTAGGCAGAGGCAGACGGATCGCTGTGAGTTCGAGGCCAGCCTGGTCTACAAAGTGAGTCCAGGATGGCCAAGGCTCCACAGAGAAACCCTGTCTTGAAAAACCAAAAAAAAAAAAAATGTTTTGGTTCATTTTTTAAAAAAGATTTATTAGCCGGGTGTGGTGGCGCACGCCTTTAATCCCAGCACTCGGGAGGCAGAGGCAGGTGGATCGCTGTGAGTTCGAGGCCAGCCTGGTCTACAAAGTGAGTCCAGGATGGCCAAGGCTACACAGAGAAACCCTGTCTCGAAAAACCAAAAAAAAAAAAAAAAAGATTTATTAAGTATACAGTGTTTTGCCTGCATGTATTTCTGCATGAGGGCACCAGATCTCATCATAGATGGTTGTGAACCACCATGTGGTTGCTGGGTATCGAACTCAGGACCTTTGGAAGATCAAGCAGTGCTCTTAACCTCTGAGCCATCTCTCCAGCCCCCTTTTTTGTTTTTGTTTTTTTTTTTAAAGATTTATTTATTTATTTTATGTATATGAATGCTCTATTTGTCTGTACACTTGCACACCAAAGAGGACACCAGATCTCATTATGATGGTTGTGATCCACCATGTGATTGCTGGGAATTGAACTCAGGACCTCTGGAAGAGTAGACAGTGCTCTTAACCTCTGAGCCATCTCTCCAGCCCCCCCTTTTTTGGGTTTTCAAGACAGACTTTCTCTGTGTAGCCTTGGCTGTCCTGGTCTCACTTTGTAGAGCAGGCTGGCCTTGAATTCTGGTCTGCTTCTGCCTCCCAAGTGTTGGGATTAAAGGCGTGTGCCTCAGAGCTGGGTTTTAAGGGATAAATAGGAGCTTGTAGGTACTTCAGGAACAGGAGATAGTGCAGGTGGGAAGAGAGAATGGATGGAAACAGAGGTAGGCGGGTCTCTGTGAGTTCGAGGCCAGTCTGGTCTATGGAGCAAGTTCCAGGACAGCAGGGCTACACGGAGAAACCCTGTCTCAACTCCCCGCCCCCGAAAAGTATGTGTTCAGAGTGTGGGTGGGGAAGCCTAAGACTGCAGGAGCCAGGATGCCAAGAGCCAGATTGTGACAGGGCCACGAGCCTTTAGCAGAGGAACTTCCACTCTCTTCAGTATCGCTTAGATCACATACACACTGAGCACCAGGCACTTTCTTCAACTTCACCATTCCAGTGGGAGCAGCATGCAATGAAAGGTGGGTGGGTGGGTGGATTGCTGAATTTAAGAAACCAAAAGACAGCTGGGAGGTAGTGGCACACGCCTTTAATCCCAGCACTTGGGAGGCAGAGGTAGGCAGATCGCTGTGAGTTCGAGGCCAGCCTGGTCTACAAAGCGAGTCCAGGACAGCCAAGGCTAAACAGAGAGACCCTGTTTCGAAACAAACAAACAAACAAACAAGAAATTACTTGTAACTGTAACTTCTGTTTTTCACTCTCCTGCACAGCAATCTCCAGGCCTCTTTCCGGGTGTCAGGAAGTACCAGCACGCCAGGCAGCTCCCACGAAGATCAGATCACTGGAGCCTGCCTGGAGCCTGGCACCAGCTGTGGGCATCTGGAAATCCAGCCTCCTCCTCTTTTAGTCACTAGCTGCAGGCATCTCCGAATCCAGGGTCTTCTAAGGCACGCAGCCTGGCAGGATATTTAAGTGGCTTCAGGTTCTTTACGAGCTAGGGGAGGGTTGGACCACCCTGGGGTAAGGGTGTGGTTTGTAGATTCCAGATGGGGTGTGTTGGTCACTTAGAGAAGTCCCACAGCACAGTAGTGTGGAGACCTTTCACTGGGGTGGAGTGCAGGTAATGGAAGGGAGGCAGCCTGGCACCTGCAAGGCCACAGGTTGCTTTGTCCCTGGGTGCAGCCACTGCCACCCAAACAAGTTGAGTGATTTGCCAGACAGGGAGGAAAGAAGGTGGGCTCATCTGTCACTTTCTTTGTTTTTTGTTTTTTTGTGTTTTGTTTTTGTTTTTGTTTTTGTTTTTTACAAGACAGGGTTTCTTTGTGTAGCGTTGGCTGTCCTGGGCTCGCTTTGTAGACCAGGCTGGGCTTGAACTCACAGTGATCCATCTGCCTCTGCCTCCCAAGTACTGGGATTAAAGGTATGCGCCACCTGGCTCATCTGTCACTTTCAAGCGTGAACTCTGTAGCAGGATGCCATGTGGCACGGGGCCTGTAATCCCAGCATTCCATTCAGGAGGCAGAGGCTACCTGGCAGCTTCTACAGGGAACGAGGAAGGAGCTCAGATGCAAGATGGGGCAAATGGTGTCTGCAATGTTCCATCTTTCATCCATGCCAACTTTTGAAACAAGTTTGCCTCTCTCCCAGTCCACTCTAGTTCACGCTGGCCTCGAACTTGCAGCCCCTCCTGTCCCTCGATAGACCATCAAATGTCAATGTCTTTGTCCCCCATGTGGTGTGCATGTGTGTGTGCGCGCGTGCGCGTGTCTGCATGCATGCGAGCGTGTGTGTGTGTGGTGTAAGCCATAGAGCCACATCAGGTACCTTCCTCAATCATGATCTAATTTCCTGAGGCAGGCTGTCTCACTGGGCTGGCTTCTGTGCCCCAGGGATCACTGGTTTCCACTTGCAAGCACTACCCAGCTTCTACCTGGGCTCAGGGCTCCGGTCTCACATGTGCAGCAAGTGCTCCCTCCGCTGACCCACATCTCTAGCTCTCTGGTTTTGGGAACAGGGTCCTTTTCCCAGACTAGCCTCAGTTTGCTATATAGCTGAGGAGGACTTTGAACTCCCAAGTTTCTTTCTTTTCTTTTCTTTTCTTTTTTTTGGTTTTTCGAGACAGGGTTTCTCTGTGTAGCCCTGTCTGTCCTGGACTCGCTTTGTAGACCAGGCTGGCCTCAAACTCACAGTGATCCTCCTGCCTCTGCCTCCCAAGTGCTGGGATTAAAGGCATGCGCCACCACGCCAGGCTGGCTTTTCTTTTTTAAAAAATTATTTATGCCGGGCATGGTGGCGCATGCCTTTAATCCCAGCACTCGGGAGGCAGAGGCAGGCGGATCGCTGTGAGTTCGAGGCCAGCCTGGTCTGTAAAGTGAGTCCAGGACAGCTAAGGCTACACAGGGAAACCCTGTCTCGAAAAACCAAAAAATAAAAAATAAAAAATTATTATGTATACAGAGATCTGCCTGCATGTAACACCAGCAGTCCAGAAGAGGGCACCAGATTTCATTGTAGATGGTTGTGAGCCACCATGTGGTTGCTGGGAATCGAACTCAGGACTTTTAGAAGAGCAGGCAATGCTCTTCACCTCTGAGCCATCTCTCCAGCCCCCACTTCCCAAGCGCTGGAATGACAAGGGTTGGGCCCGATACCTAGCTTGTGTGTGTGTGTGTGTGTGTGTGTGTGTTTTATGAGGCAGGGTCTCGTGAGGCTGGCCTGCAATGCACTGAATAGCTAGCTGAGGAACACCCTGAGCTCTGTGGTCCTCCCACCTCTGCCTCCCAAGCGCTAATGGTTTTTCTTTCCTTTGGGCCCTCCCATCTCTACACTTGAATTGGGTTTTAGATCTTGGGCCGTCAAGGCTCACGCTGAGCATGCTTTTGGCAAGGGTTGGCGTATCAAAGAGATGAACATCATGACGTAACCACAGAACTTCTGTGGCTAATGGAGATGGCATTTCTTGGCATTAATCCTCCAGGAAAAAACAAACAAACAAAAGGATCACAAAGTTCCAGCTTGCCAGTATAGGTTTGGAAGGGCTTTGTTTTGTAAAGATTGTATCATCAGGACTCTATGAGCCAAGGCTCTCTGGCTTTAAATGAAGAATTCATGACAGGCAGTGGTGGCGCACGCCACAGAATGGGTTCCAGAATAGCCAGGTCTACACACAAACAAATGAACAAACAAGAAGTCACAAGGAGGGCTGGAGAGATGGCTCAGAGATTGAGAGCACTGGCTGCTCTTCCAAAGGTCCTGAGTTCGATTCCCAGCAACCACATGGTGGCTCACAACCATCTATAGTGAGATCTGATGCCCTCTTGCCTGCAGGTGTACATGCAGGCAGAATACTGTATACGTAATAAATAAATAAGTCTTAAAAAAAAAAAAAGAAGTCACAAGGGGCAGAGGCCTAGAGAGATGGCCCAGCAGTTAAAGGCACTTACTGCTCTTGCAGAGACTCCAGGGTCAGTTCCCAGTGCCTACATGGTGGCTCACAACCATATGTAACTAGTTCTAGAGGCTTCAACGCCTCTTCTGACCTCTGCAGGTTCTTGCTTGCTTGTGGTGCACATACATGCATCTGGCTCATATATTTACATAAAATAAATACTTTTAGCCTGGTGTGGTGGCGCACGCCTTTAATGCCAGCACTCGGGAGGCAGAGGCAGGCGGATCAATGTGAGTTCGAGGCCAGCCTGGTCTACAAAGGGAGTCCAGAACAGCCAAGACTACACAGAGAGACCCTGTCTCAACAACAACAACAACAACAACAACAACAACAACAAAACAAACAAACAAATAAATAAATAAATAAAAGAAAAAGAAAAAAGAAACTGAAAAATCCTCTGAACCCAGTGCCGGTTCACGGTCACTCAAACAGCAATGCCCCTGGGAACATCCGTATTCTGCTCAGCTCCCAGGGGATGCAGGCTTTTGCCACAGGTTGCAGTGGGCTCTGGGAATAGCAGGTGGCCGTCCAAAGTGACAACACTGCTTTGGGGCACGAGCTCTGCCCATTCTACAATATTCTGGCTCTGCTTTATCCTGTGTGGTGAGGCTGAGCTGGGCTTGTGTTGCTCAGGATTCCTGTGGGGTAACATAAAATCCTTGGGCAATTCACAATTATTAAGTCATTCAAATTTCATAGCCCATTTGAGTGCCAGCCACATCAGAGGGATTTTTAAAGGACAATGAAATGTCTCCACACAAATGAATCATAATGGGCAAAGTGTACCAAAAAATTATTGCATGCCAGGGGATTCTGGGTAAGTACTGTGTGTTTATTCCCCACACTCCAGGAGGTGGAGTCTTTTTCACAGAGGAGGAAAACCTAGGCTCAATGAGTCTGAGAGCTTTCTCTAGGGGCTGGAGTGATGGTTCAGGGGTTGGGAGTGTGTACAGCTCTTGCAGAAGATCTGAGTTCAGTTCTCTGCATGAGTCTCAGGTGGCCTCACAAAAGCTTGTTAACACCAGCACCAGGGGATGTGATACTGTCTTCTGATCTCCGTGGGCACCAGCACTCATGTGCACATGCATACCCTAACACTCACACACACACACACACACACACACACACACACACACACACACACACTTTAGTGAAAATAAGAGCCTTCATAAATACAGACTTTTTGTTGTTGTTGTTGTTGAGACAGGGTTTCTCTGTGTAGCCTTGGCTGTCCTGGACTCACTTTGTAGACCAGGCTGGCCTCGGACTCACAGCGATCCTCCTGCCTCTGCCTCCTTAGTGCTGGGATTAAAGGCATGCTCCACTGCTTCCTGGTTTCTGCGCACAAATTTTTAAAAATGAAAATAAGAGCTTCCATGAATACCATGAATTACTTTTACAACCCCAACTGTCTTCAAGATTTAACCTACATCCACAATCCTTCACAAACCAGGCTCATTTTTTTTCTCTATGTAATAGTCCTGGCTATCATGGAACTCTGTTTACCAGCCTGGCCTCAAACTCGCAGCAATCCGCCTGCCTCTGCCTCCTGAGTGTAAGTGCTGGGAATAAAGGTGTGTACTACTACCTCTGGTTTTGTTTTTGTTTTTCCTTCTTTTGAGACAGGGCTTTTTTCTCTCTATTTTAGCTCTGGCTGTCCTGGAACTCATTATGTAGACCAGGCTGACCTCAAACTTGTAGAGATCCACCTGTCTCTGTCTCCTGAGTGCTGGGATTAAAGGCGCGTGCCTCCACTCTGGGCTTCTAGCCTCCTCTTTTATTTATTTTTTGTTTGTTTGCTGTTTTTTTAGTTTTTCGAGATAAGGTTTCTCTGTGTAGCCTTGGCTGTCCTGGACTCACTTTGTAGACCAGGCTGGCCTTGAACTCACAATGATCCTGTTAGGATTCTGCTTCAGTCGGCCTACCTGTGATGTCATTGCTTACCTGCCACAAGGGTGTGGCACTTCCCAGGGCCATATAAAAAGACAAGCCATCCAAGTGGCCCCCCCCCTACTCTCTCTTTTCTTACTCTTCCTGTCTCTGTCTCTCTGGGGTGCCCCTCTCCCCACTTTCCTTCTCTTCCCGTGCTCATTTAATAAACCCCTCTATAGTATAATATCTGGCATCTGGTACCTTTATTACCTTATTATCTTATTGCCCGATATCTTACTGCCGTAATTATTAACCAAAAAGGATCCGCCAGCTTCTGCCTCCCGAGCGCAGGGATTAAAGGGGTGCACTATCACACCCGGCTCAGGTTCATCTTTTAACCTTAGTAGCCACGTTAGTCTCATGGCAACAAGGTTCTCATCCCACACTCTCAGGTGTGCTTCTGCCACCTTCATTCTGACGGTAGGGTCTGGGGAGTCATAGGCCTGGCTGTGAAATCAGATTTTTAAATGTTTTTATATGTATAGGTGTTTTACCTGGTATATATGTCTGTGCTTGTGTGTGCCTGGTACCCATGGAGGCCAGCGGAGGGCATCAGATCCCCTGGAATGGGGGTTACAAAAGGGTGTGAGCTGCTCTTTTGACTGGGAATTGAACCTGGGTCCTTCCTCTGGGACAGCAGCCAGTGTTTATAACCCATGAACCTTTCTTCTGCCCCTAAATCAGATTTTCTTGCCAGTATCTGTCTATGATGGGAGAGTTGCTGTGCTGAAGGCACGGTGCCTAACAGATCCTTCCACTTAGAAGCCACACAAATGACGTTTTCAGGTCCTTGAGACGTCATTTCTTTGCTGGTGAATGCAGTGTAATGTGCACTTTACAGTGTCCTCAAGGGAATGAGTTAACCTATGAAAAATGCCTACACATAGTAGGTGTTTAGCGTTAGCGGCTCTGTAGGCTGTGGGGGTGTTGAGAAGGGTCGGACTCCCTGTACGTGCAATACAACTGCTCTGCAAGCACGAGACCATGGTGGCAGGGGCAGCTCTGTAGGAAACCATGATCCAGGAATGGTTGCCCTAGCCCTGAGGCTCACGCTTTTGGATGAAAGGCGGGCCGGATCTCCATGACTTTGCTCTCTGAGCTTCCCAGGCTCGACAGCCTGAGGTCAGAATCTTATCTAGGCTTTAACATTATTTTGCCCAGGATCTGTCCAGCTTGAGAGCGATACCGCTCTCAAAAATGCTTAGCAAAGGCCAGGCACATCCTAATTGCACGATGCGAGTGGCTATTATTACGATTAAGAAAAGGAAGCTAGCTCAGAAAAGAATAACAATTAGGCAATTACCAATCTGTTATCAGCCTAGTGTAAGCGGGAGAGGTCAAATCGTTCTGCTGGGAACAGATTTTGACTGGGATAAAGAAGCCTTCAATCTCAGCACCTGAAATGTGAATCTGGGGAGGGGGGGGGCGGCTCAAGGACCTTTTGGGGAATTCTCCTGGAGTTAGTCAAGCCTTCTGAGGAGTGCAAAATCCACTCTTAGGTAACCTGGTATGACAAATTCATCTGTCGGAGTATGCCACAGTAGGAAGTAGATGCGCTGTCCTGGTCTGCAAACCTCGGAGGCTCAGCCAGTTAGAGGAGGTGGGGAGCATGCCATCCAGAAACTCTTTCATCCTAGAGGGAGCATCTGGGGCTCCCAGGGGTGGTCATGAATTATGTATTAACTACATGTAAAGCTTTAATTAAAAAAAAAAAAGGCCAGCAAAAACCAAAACAAAATCAACCCAAGGAGGGCATGGTGGTGAGCACCTGTCATCCCACCCACTACTTGGAAGGTTTTGGCAAGAGGATCAGGAGTTCGAGGTCATCCTCAGGCACATAGGCAGTTGAGGCTAGCCTGAGCTACTTAAGACCCTCACTCAAAAAACAAGCAAGCAAGCAACCAAACAAACCCAGAAATACCAACAAACACCCCTACACACACACACACACACACACACACACACACACACACATGCCAGACTTTTCCTGAGTGCATGCTGGGTACTGAACTTGAGTGGGTCTTCACGTTTGAAAGTTGAGCATCGGGCCAGCCATGGTGGCACACTCCATTAGTCCTAGCACTCGGGAGGTAGAGGCAGGCGGATTGCTGTGAGTTCGAGGCCAGCGTGGTCTCTAAAGTGAGTCCAGGCGAGTGAAGGCTACACAGAGTAGCCCTGGGATTGAAGGTGTGCGCCACCACTGCCTGGCTAGAGTCTTCATTTATAAGAATGGGTATTTACGTATTTTTTGGGACTACATGAGCTAATGAAGTACTCTGTGTATAGTTCAGAGATGCCTGTGGCTCCTTTTTAGTTCAAGTTACTGTGTGCTGGGGACAATGCTCCTATTAAGGGCAGGTGTTGTGTGCAAAGTGTGAATGGAGGTGGGAGGAGGTGACCTTATCAACAACTGTCTTCCAAGCCCACTGCGGGTTGTAGCCAAAGGCTCCTCCAGTCTCCAGGAAGACATGCACCCTAGGTCAAAGTGTCCTAGGTTAAAGTTTCCGGTTAAGGCAAGTCATTTTGCATCCTAGACGGTTCATCCTAGAGAAGGTGGAATTCAGATTCTGAATCCCAGCTGTTTGACCTTGGGGCAGTCACTTTCTTCTCCTGGTCTCCTCTGCAAATGGGGTTCCGTTTCACACTTTGGGCATCAGAGGACGACGTGTCGACATAATGCCCGTGACTCGCAACGTCAAGGGCGGGAGAGTGGCATCTGTTATGTTAACAGTGCCTGCGGCGGGCGGGTTCCTATCAGTCTGTTTTTGCTCTGGTTTAGCGGTTCCCTGTAACAACGACTCGGTTTCTCGCTCCGCTGCCTCTCGACTCTTGCTGGCAGGTCTCGGCAGACCGCAGCCTCGGGTGCCGTTACTATTGTTCTTCGAAGCTGGGCCGCAGGGGAGACCCGGCACCGAGCCGCGGAGAGCCTCAGCATCCCGGCATCAGCGACCTCTCCCGAGAAACAGAGTCAGTTCCAGCGGCGCTCACGAACACCGGCCGAAGACGCCCCCGAGCGCTCCCGAAGAACCCCGGCCGCTCGCAGTCTCCGGAAAGAGCCGAAGGAGCTTTCCTCCCTCGGCCTGCCGAGCCCTTCCGAAAAGGGCCGAAAAGCTCCGAGCGGCCGTCCTGCCGGACTGCTGGAGGCGGCCGCAGCGCCATGTTGGATGCTCTGCTCGTTGAGTGAAGAAAATCCGTCCGCATCGCCCGAGCCCCGCTACCGAGAAGGGCGCCGCTTCCCCCGGGGAGGGGGATAGAGACCCCCCGCCGCCGGCCCATGAGGATATTGCCGTGAAAGGTCCGGTCTCTCCGCCTCCTGCCCCCGCCGGGTCCGGCCCCCCCCTCCCCGGGGTCGCGTTGTCACGGAGACCGGCAGCCGGTGGTGCTGGCCCGCGGGGCGGCTGCTGCTGCCGGCGGCGGCGGCGGCGGCGGCGGCGGAGGGCGTGTGTGACCGGTCCCGGCCCCCTCCTCCTCCTCCTCCCAGCCTCCCCCCGGCCCCCCGCTCCCGCCGCCTCCCCGGGTCTGCCCCCATCCCGCCCCTCCGCTGCCCCCGGCCCCTGCACCCCGGCGCGCCCGGTCCCGCTCTGGGGGGGTTGGTGGCTTCGCTTTGCCATGAGTTTACCGCAGAAACCGGCTCTGAAATCAGGCTCAGCGGCTGCAGCAGGAACCGGACCCGGCACCGGAGCGGCGGCGGCGGCGGCGGCGGCGGCGGTACCGCCTCCTCACCCGGCGGCGGCGGCGGCGGCGGCAGCGGCAGCGGCGGCGGCAGCGGCGGCGGCGGCAGCGGCCCCTCCTCACCCGAACATCAGGGCCCTCCAGACCCCGGCGCCCCAACAGTATCCTTTTCGCCTTCCAGCGGTCCGGGGCGACCCTTGGTGGGAGCCTCCTTGCCTGCCGTCACAGCAAGGGAAGGGACGGGCTGCCGCTCCGCTCCGGGCTTGGCCCGAGCTTTTGGGGTGCACCGCTGACAGCATTGCTGGGGACCCCGGGACCCTCCGCGGTACCGTGGACACTAGCTCCCCTGGGCCATGCCTCTGCAGCTCTTGTGGATCTGGGGGAACCGTGCCCTTGCTGCCCCCTCCCCTTTATTGGGCTGAAATTGCTGGTGCCTGGGACGGGCCCTGCAGGCAAGGCTTTTCCGACTGTTGGGAGGCCCTGCCTTCAGCGGGGCTCGGTGGCCTCCCTAATTATTATTTAGAGTACATAGTGAACTTTATTGGCAAATTCCCTGTTCGAAACGAATCAGCTCGTTCCCGAGGTAAGTTGGGTCTTCGGTCTACCGTGCAAGTGTACTGAAAGCGCTCCCCCTGGCTAATGGTTTTATTTTATTTTTTAAATCAATTAGAGTTGTGGTTTGTGGTGGAACCGGCTAAGGAGGAAATGTTATATTGGACTCTTCCCTGTCTTTGACCTTTTTAAAGGAAGAGGAAGTTAACTCACATTACCCAGCACCCCCAGAAGTCTTCCAAGACTGGTGTTATGCAGTACATTTTTTCTTAAAGGGCTTTAGTAAGTTTACTCTTCGATAGGCCTGGTGTCTGGAGGGTACCAGCCCCCTCTCCCCAGTAGCCTTAGTTTCGAATGTGTCTTGTGATGTAGAAGTTGGTGACTAGGTGTTTTAGTCGCAATAAGACGTCGAATTTACATTCTCATGGAGGGTTTGCTAGGTATGCTTTTTTTTTATTTGTTTCTCTGTGTAGCCCTGGCTGTCCTGGACTCACTCTGTAGACCATGATGGCTTATAACTCATAGAGATCCACCTGCCTCTGCCGCCCCAGTGCTGGCATTTAAAGGTGTGCGCCACCATCGCTTGGCAAGCAAGGTGTTTGTTACCTATCTGAGACTAACATTTCCTCATTCGCCCATCCTCCCCACATCCCTTGTACTTGTGAAAAATCAGCTGATTGTTGGATGTCCACTGCACTCTGTGTGTGTTTCACTCTGTATTTGACTTTTGAGAGATAGTAGCCGTGTTCAGCGTGGGAGTGAGGGCCTCGGATCATTTCTGTCTAGTTTGATTCTTGTCTGTCTCGATTACTTTGAGAAGGGAAAAACACTTCCCTTCTTGGGTCACCTCAGGTCATTGTTTTCTGTCAAGTGTCCTTTCTGTGTTCTTTAAGTATTGTTAGTCCACATCTTTGAGTGTACTGTGTGTACTGATTTCATAATATTCTGACCCTGCACGATTCTGTTCAGATACTCGCCACTGCATGTTTAGTGTACATGGAAAACCCAGTCAGTTACTTCTGACCCACATGCACGGCTGGCTGCTGGCCTGCATCAGGGTAGAATTGGGTCGCTTCAGTCTACCTAGCTTCGCTTCATACTTAGTTGAGATTCCGTTCTAATTTTAGGCTTGTTTTTCTTGATGGTCTGTGCTTGTAGGTTTCTGTCTCTGGACCAAGAGAGTTATTCATTACCTGCCTCTTTAAGCTCCTAGGGAGTTAAACCCGAGGAAGCGCATGGTATGTGGCCTTGACTACAGCATAGCAGATTGTATGTGACAGTGCTTGGTGAAGTTGGTGGCTTCTTTGGATACAAAGTGGGGTGCCGAGTATCCCGAGTGTGCCTTTTCTCCTCACAGTCCAACGACTGGAAAAACTTAAGGCTGGTTACAACTTGGGAGCAGTGGCTGGTGCCTCCAGTTTTAACTCCTCTTTAAGCTAGGAGATGCGGCTGGTAAAGATGAGTACGTTTAAGGTGCTCTTTTCAGAGGAGGTCATTGTCAACCCTTCGTGGCCATGCTGGCTCCATCTATGCTGCTTTAGGGTTGTGTTTGCTCCATGCCATGGCACCTGACAGTTTACACTTTTGGTGTATTCCACAATTCCTGCTTTACACTTGGCAAGATTACATTGCTGAAATGTAAGTATTTGTCTATATAGTAAAGGGAGGCTACAGGCTTCCCAGAACACATCAGTGGTAAAATACTGTCACCTGGTAATGGAAGAGGTCAGAAATGGATTGAAGTACAGCAATTCTGCTTTTCAAGTCGGAGGGAACGTGGGAATTTGGGCTTGATGCAAGCGCCATTGTGCAGGAAGTTGGTGCCGTTGAAGCCCTGGGGCTGAGGTTGGCTCTGTCCATGGCTCCACTGCCTCAAAGCACGCGGGCACAATGCTGCAGATTAATTAGCTCAAGAAGTGTATTAGAAAACACATAGGAAGGGGTCGAGTGGCCAGGCGTCCTTCATTTGTAGCAAGTGTTCAAGTGTCATTCGAAATGAAGTGTTGCAAACAAGGAATTTGAATGTAAACGTGAAGCTGTTTCTAAGCAGGCATCAGTCAGTGTTGCACTGCAGGACCCTCGAGGCCAGTTGAAGAAGAAATGGCCATGTGGATGGCTCCTGGCAGGGCGAGGTCTGGGATAGCGGGCTTGAAGGAGAATCACCCTAACAGGAAAAGCACTAAAAGCAAAGAGAATATGCTGAGCGTGCCCTAGCAGAGACCAGCTGGAAGCTTACACCTGGGGAGAGCGCAGCTCGGGAATTTTTGTCGTGAGATGCTCAGCCTCCCCATTGAGGTTGAGAGGGCTCTGTTGAGAATCTTGATTTTCCTGGCTGACCAAAAAGCTGACATTTTGATCAAAAACTGTCCTGTTGAAGTTCTTCAGGGACTTAGAGGGTCCCCCATTAAAATCCCAGCTCTTTAGGTTGAGACTGCCTGCCCACCTTTCAGAAAATTCTGGATAAATGAACTTGAGTTAGGTGCCCTTTGAGCAGAAGGAGTTTTCTGTGTGTTAGGAGTACAGTATTCTCTCTCTCTCTCTCTCTCTCTCTCTCTCTCTCTCTCTCTGTTGGGGGCTTCAGGGTGTGATTTCTCTCAGGGCTGCTGACACTTCTGGGGAGTCATCTTACTGTTTTGGGGCAGCCAGTTAAGACAGTGGAAACAGAATTAGATGGAGACCTGTGTCAGCCAGAAGAGGACTTGTGTCTCTGGCTCCCTTGTCATAATGTCATAAGTGTTCTTTCTGTCTTTGCAATGTTCCTGTTGCTTTTTTTTTTTTTTTTTTTTTTTAATTTCTCTTTCATTGGCTTTAAGCTGGGGGTTGGGGATTTAGCTCAGTGGAAGAGCACTTACTAGAGGCACTGAGTTCGATCCTCAGCTCTGGTTTAAAAAAAAAAAAAAGACTTTAAGCTGGCCTTACTGGGTGAAGCTTGTAAATAAATAGTATCTCCTGCTCTAGAAGTCTACATGCAGGGTTCTGTTTAATCTTTTAATCTTTCCAAGACCTTTAATAAGGAAGGTGCTGTCTGTTACACAGATACAGGAACTGATGTGCAGGGACCTTAGTTACCTTTCCAAGGTCACGACCTGTGTTAGTGGAGGGTGGTGTGTGAGCACACTGGTGACCAAGGCTGAAGCCCACGCACGGTACCCCTCTCACTCTGCCGAGTGAGCAGCCTGCAGTGGGGCTGGGAGGAAAAGTCAGTGCTCTCGCTGCATTTGAGAGAAGCTATGTCGAGTGATCTAGAACACAGCCGTGGCGTCCAGGGGTCTAATTAGTTCACGGCCACACACTGCTAGACAAGTAGGCTGTCTCCCCATCATTGAGCCTAACAGCAGGAAGGCCCTCTGTTAGGTGGAGCTCATGTTTTTGCTTGTCCAGGTGTCAGCCAGGCCTCCAGCGGAACGCCATTACAGCTAGTGGCTGGGATTCTGAGGCTGCCGTGGTGGCCCGCATCGCTCCGTTCCTAAGCCATTCATTCATTCCATAGAGAAAGTGTCGGATCTTGAATGCTGGGAGGCAGAGGCAGGCAGATCTCCCAGTTGGAGACTAGCCAGGGCTACACAGCAAGACCCTGACTCAAACCAAACACATTTTGAGGGCAGATCTTCATAGATGGGAGAAAGGGAGAGGGAGACAGGTGCAACATGGGGATAAAGAAGGAGAGCCTCCCAGGTGCCTAGTTAGAGCACAGCCTCAGGCTGGTTGCCTGCTTACAGATTGGGTTTGCCAACCTAGACTTTTCAGCCACCTCAGGTTGCTTTTGTTTGCTTGTTTGTTTGTTTGTTTATTTTTTGAGACAGGGTTTCTCTTTGTAGCCTTGGTTGTCCTGGATTCACTTTGTAGACCAGGCGGGCTTTAAACTCACAGGGATCCACCTGCCTCTGCCTCCCCAGTGCTGGGAGTACAGGCATTCTTTTCTATATTGAAGTTTCTGATAACTCTTCAGAGTGGTTCTTTCTTTCTTTCTATTTTTTAAAGATTTATTTATTATGTATACAGTGCTCTGCCTTCATGTACACCTGCACACCGGAAGAGAACACCAGATTTCATTATAGATGGTTGTGAGCCACCATGTGGTTGCTGGGAACTGAACTCGCGACCCTTGGATGAGCAGACAGTGCTCTTAACCACTGAGCCATCGCTCCAGCCCTCTTTCTTTCTTATTTATTTTTTCTTTTCCTTTCTTTTTTTTTTCAGAGTGGTTCTTTAAAAAGATGAACAGTGGTATTGTACATGTGATGGAGAGAGTGATGGCATTTTGCCTGTCTCTCAGGGCTCCAGTGTAGCTTATGACTTCACTCATTTTCTTAGCATCTACTGTGTCCCAGCCTGGGGATAGGTATAGGGTTGAGATAACCTTCACCCTTAGAGAGCTTGGTCCCAACAGCCAAATAGGCAGGATACAGTTGTGGTAAGACTTAGTGACCCCTCTGCTATGAGTCTGATCTAGCGACAGAGGAGTTAGAGCTTCCTGGAGAGAGTTAGATCCGTGAGGAAGAATTAATCCTTGGTCTGGAGCTGCCCCACCAGCTGGCTTTGCTTGATGTCGGCCTCTCCCCAGTGGGCAGTTGGAGGAAGTACTGTGGGAAATGGAATTGTTACAGATCCAGAGTAGCACCTACGTGATGATAGAGCATGTATGTGCTTCACTGTCACCATTTTATCCTGTAAGACATTATCCTTCTGAGGCTGGAGCTGCGGCTCAGTGATGAGAGCCTGTGTATATTCCTAGCACCCAGCTGGGGCTCACAACTGTCTGTTACTTCAGTTCCAGGGGATCCAGTGATGTCTTATGATTCCACAGGCACTGTGGGCGTGTGTGTGTGTGTGTGTGCGCACGTGCACAGAGTGCACAGTACACATAAAATAATAAAAGAAATATAAAATAAATCCTTAAAGACCATTACCCTTCTGATATTAGACTTTGACTTTGAAATGTTCTGTTAACCTTAAAATACAAGATTAAGCTTGATAATATTCAGAAGTGGGTTTGTTTTTTTTTTTGGTTTTTCGAGACAGGGTTTCTCTGTGTAGCCTTGACTGTTCTGGACTCACTTTGTAGTCCAGGCTGGCCTCGAATTCACAGCGATCCACCTGCCTCTGCCTCCCGAGTGCTGGGATTAAAGGCGTGCACCATGTTGGGTTTGAATTTGGCAGGGTTGTGTTTGCTCCTATTCATCTAATTTTAAGACAGAGTCTTGTTGGGCTGGTTGGCCTTAAACTCTCTGTCACCGAAGTTGACCTTGAACTTCTCATTCGCCTGTCTGTCTGCACTACTTTTCCATTTTAAAGAAGTGTTATATTGAAACAGTTACGTTAAATACCTGAAGTGAAGGGCTTGTGACCTTGATTCCAAGGGCCTGGGATTTTGAGGATGTGCTTGGAGGTGTGTTTTGCTATTACAAGTATAGGGCAGGGCTCACATGGACCAGGTAATGGCATTTGTTTTTGTGTCTGGTGGACAGTGACATGCTTCTGTGGCTGCTTACTGGTCTCCCAAGAATGCTAACATGGAACCAAAGGAAGATAGCTTGCTCATATAAGAGACCTCCACTTGGGAGGCAGAGGCAGGTGGATCACTGTGAGTTTGAGGCCAGCCTGGTCTACAAAGTGAGTCCAGAACAGCCAAGACTACACAGAGAAACCCTGTCTTGAAAAAACAAAAACATAAACAACAAACAAAACAAAAGAAACCTCTAGGTTAGGGCTTCCTACTAGATTGAGCCAGAGACTGACATGCCTGTGACGTCATGCTCTATACTGAAGTTGGTTGTGGTATGGTTTGAGAGAATAAAATAAGGTGGCCTCAGTGACAAGGTTCCTCTGGGTGATGATAGAGTTAGCTTGCTATGAAGTGTGAGGGGAAAGTGAGTTCTGGAATAAACTTATGATGAGACCTGTTTTTCTTTGGGGATCATATTTTGATCTGATACAGTAAGAAAGGATTTCCTGATTATTAGCCAGGCAGATTACTTTAACAGTGCCGAAGCACAGCTGAGATTGCCACGGATGAAATGCCGCAGGGTCCCATGTGGCTTGTGAGTTCTCAGATGACTTCAGTTCTTTGGCTTGCTGCCAGTCAGGAGGAGCATTTCACTCTCCTGTAGCCTCAGCTGAAATCGGAGATAGTTCAGTCTATTTTAAGTGCATTTGAAACTTGTCAGTTTTTGTGACCTTTATTAACTAGTAGCTTCTTTGTGTGTTTGTGAGCCGGCTGTGTGCTTCCTGACTCTTAGGATGGTAGCGTTTGTTGTGCTACCGAGAAGGATGTGTCTCCTGTTCACCGTGGACTTGCTTAGTTTTAGGGCTAGTGTGTATGGCATCTCAACTTACTGTCAGCCTTCAGGGTTGTCCTGACATTGTCCTGACACATGATTAAGTTGAGAGTCT
This sequence comes from Acomys minous, assembly GCF_964271855.1. Taxonomy (NCBI): domain Eukaryota; kingdom Metazoa; phylum Chordata; class Mammalia; order Rodentia; family Muridae; genus Acomys; species Acomys minous. The sequence goes on from NC_140487.1 coordinate 113,648,155, forward strand.
TGTGTGATTCCTTGTGGGACGAATAGTTCTGGCCCCGTTTACAAACCTGAAGTGGCTGAGGTGGGTTTGAGGATTAGATAGTGGGGTTGAGGATTGGGGTGTTCTACAGAGGCCACAGGCTCACTGTGTAGACCAGGCTGGCCTTGAACTCACAGAGAGCTGCTGCCTCCGCCTCTGCCTCCCAAGTGCTGGGATGATGAAAGGCAGTGTCACTGTGTCCTGCTTCAGCAGAAAATTAAAAAAATTAGAGACGAGAGTAAAAATGAAATACATGGGTGTTTTCTCACTTGGCCTCAAAAGACCTCTGCCCTGTGTGATGTTAGACTTTGGCTTGGAAACACTTCCTGCCAATCTTAGAGTGCAAGATTGAGATTCCGAAGGGTTTTGCTTTTTGGGTTTCGACAGGGTCGGCTTCTGCTTAGCCTTTTGTGCTGGGATTCCCATGTGTGCCACCATCCCTGGCTAACAAGGGGCTTTCATAGAGGCTGGCCACTGAGCTGCCTTCCTGGGGTTTTATGTTTTGTTAATGTACTTGTTTTGGGGTTGTGTATCCTTTCAGTCAGTACACAAGCGAGCTTGGAATGGATTTGAATTTCAGTGGGCTCAAATTCTGTTACTTGTTTGGAAAATAAAGCCAGGTTATCTAAAGTTTTACATTTTTCTTCTTTCTTTGTACTATTCATTTTTGTTTTGTTTTGTTTCTTGAGACAAGAAACTGTTGTAGCCTTGCCTGTCCTGGAACACATTATATAGACCAGGCTGGCCTCAAACTCACAGAGCTCTCTGCCTGCCTCTGCTTCCCAAGTGCTAGGATTAAAGGTGTGCGCTACCATTCTCTGCTTCTTTCTTGGAATAGTTGAAATAGGATTTTGATATGTTTTCTAGGTTGGCTTCATACTCAGGGTGATCCTTCTGCCTCAGCCTCTATGACCAGCTTCTCCTTGATGTCATACTTGGTTTCAGGAAGTGCTACTGAGAAGGGGAGGGAAGACTTCGAAGGGCTCTAAGAGTCAGGGAAACGGGGCTGAGGTGGGGACAAAGAGAAGTTAGGAAGGGCGAGGCACTGCCTGTCTTTCTACGAGACCCTTGAAAATAGAGGAAACTTGAGGACTGGTCAGATTTGGGGGTGGGGCCACTTGCTGCCAAACCCCACCTGAATTTGGTCCCATGTAGTGAAGAACTGACTTCCATAAACTGTCTTTTTATTTTTTTTGTCTTGTGCATATGCATATACAGAAACACGCAGCAAGTAAGTACTTTTTTAAAAATAGAAAAGAACCGGGCCGGGCGGTGGTGTCGCACACCTTTAATCCCAGCACTTGGGAGGCAGAGGCAGGCGGATCGCTGTGAGTTCAAAGCCAGCCTGGTCTACAAAGTGAGTCTAGGACAGCCAAGGCTAAACAGAGAGACCCTGTCTTGAAAAACCAAAAAAAAAAAAAAGAAAAAAAAAAAAAGAAAAGAACCCTATGAGTATACAAAGGCGGAGGAAGTCCCCCTCAGGGGAAGGGAGTAGGGGGAAAATGGGAGGGAGGGAGGAATGGGTGGATACAAGGGATGGGATAACCATTGAGATGTAACAAGAATAAATTAATAAAAAAAAAAAAAGACCATAAAAAATTAGAAAAAAAACTTGTAAGCTCAGTGACACACTTCTCTAACAAGGCCACACTTCCTCCAGCAAGGCCAGACCTCTTAGTGCTTTCAGAGTGCCACTTCCTGGTGAGCAAGCATTCAATTTCATGAGCCTGTGACGGCCTCCTCCACACCCCCCAGGGTTTCTCTGTGTAGCTTATCATTTCTGGCTGTCCTAGGACTCAGTTTGTAGACCAGGTGGCCTGGATCTCAAGAGATCTGCCTGCCTCTGCCTCCCAGGTGCTGGGAGTAATACCACACCATACCAGGCGTCCGTTCTTTCTTCTGTGTGTGGTGTTCCCCCCTGCCCCCCTCCCCCTCCCAGGGTTTCTCTGTCTGCCCTGGCTGTTCTGGAACTAGCTCTGTAGACCAGGCTGGCCTGGAACTAAAAAAAGATTGATCTCAGGTGGCCATTTTTATTCAGACTACCACACAGTTGTTTTTTTAAAGATTTATTTATTTATTATTTTGTATACAGTGCTCTGCCTACATGTACACCTGCAGGCTAGAAGAGGGCATCAGATTATATTATAGGTGGTTATGAGCTACCATGTGGTTGCTGGGAATTGAACTCAGGACCCCTGGAAGAGCAGTCAGTGCTCTTAGTCTCTGAGCCATCTCTTCAGCCCCCTACCACACAGGTTTTAGAGTCGTCCCCCCTGCCCCCCCTCCCATACCCTAGGCTGGCCTGGAATGTGAGGTCTTCTCCTCAGCCTTCTCAGAGCTAGGATTACAGGTGTGGGCCACCCTCTACTTTTTTTTTTTAAGATTTATTTATTTATTTATTTATTTATTTGTTATTGTTTATACAGTGCTCTACCTGCATGTACACCTGCAGGCTAGAAGAGGGCATCAGATCACATTATAGATGGTTGTGAGCCACCATGTGGTGGCTGGGAATTGAACTCAGGACCTCTGGAAGAGCAGTCAGTGCTCTTAACCTCTGAGCCATCTCTCCAGCCCCCCTCCCTCTACTTTTAAAAGGTTTAATTTATACTTATGTATGTATATGTGTGAGGGTACCTGAGGAGGGTACCAGATCACCTGGAGCAGGTAGTTGTGAGCTGCCTGATTGCCAGGAACAGAACTTTGGTACCCTGGAAGATCAAGAAACAAGTGCTTTTCACTGCTGAGCCATCTCTCTGGCTTCCTTGAGGTTTTCGTTTTTTTCTACATTCTGAATTTAAGGCTTCTGTCAAAAACAAGTTTCAGAGGCTTGCTCCTGTTCAGTCTTCCCATATTTTGACTTTGTGCACTCAGGAAGCACAGTAGAGGCAGATGTGTTCAGGGCCAGCCTGGGCTACACAGTGTTTGAAATCTGGGCTGCCTAGTAGTTGCTCTTTCAGAAAGAAGAAAAGGAAGAGAGATATTTTAATAACTTTGCAAGTTTAATGAAACATGGGTTTTATTTTAGTCAAAGATTTTTCCACATGCAAACAAAACCTCTTCCATGACTTGACATCTACATATTGGAGCAGCAAGGTTATGCCTGCTTTTCACTAAGTCTCAACTGATACATGCAGAAGTGGGTCTTCATTAATCTGCAGAATTTTAATGTCATCAAGTACCTAATGATGAAAAATTTTGAATTCTTGAGGCTTAATCGAGGCAGATGATGCTCTCATTACTACATAGTTGAATAGAATTTGGAACCAGTTCAGCTTCCTGAGGTAACTGCTGTTTCTAAAGCTGACATGAGCACTTGACCCTTTGGCTGATTGTACTTGAAGCCGAGTGATGGTATGGACAGTGGTGATTGCGTCTTGACTTTCTTTTTAAAATGTATTTTATGTGCATTGGTGTTTGCCTGGATGTATATCTGTGTAAGGCTGTCAGTTACAGACAGTTGTGAGCTGCCATGTGGGGGCTAGGGATTGAACCTGGGTCGTCAGTGCTTTTAACTGCTGAGCCATCTCTCCAGCCTCCCATTCTTTCTTATATAAAAAAAAATTCCAGAGGGGTCTGGAGAGGTGGCTCAGTAGGTAAGAGAGGGTCTTTACCTTGGGTGCCTCACAACTGCCTGTAATGCCAGCTCCAGCAGACCCTACACCCTCTCCTGGCTTCCGAGCACCCATACACACATGCCTTATGCATACATATATCTAAGTACAGAAATGAAGATAGATATTTTTATGAAACCATAAAGATTCAGACATTTAAGTGCACCATAGTCCATCACTTAGAAAATTTTAAAACGTGTCTGAACAAATTTAACAACTAAAGTGTTTAATGTTTGAACTGTGTTTGAGAGATCTATGAGCTGGTTTTGTGTTTTACTTATTTTTATTTTATGTGTACGGGTGTTTTGCCTACATGCTTGTCTTAATGTGTTATGTTTGTGCCCAGTGTCCAAAGAGGATGTTGGACCCTTGGAGATAGGGTGGTTGTGAGCTGTCCTATACATTGGGTGTTAGGATTTTACCCAGGTCCTCGGCAAGAGCAGCAGTGCCCCTAACCACTTAGCCATCTCTCCAGGCCCTGAGCTGTCAGTTTTTAAGTTGGAAGAGAACTTCAGGGTTTTTGGATTCAGCTTTCCACCTTCTTCTTCCCCTTTGGTTCAGAGCCTTAGAGACTGAGGAAAGGTTTATTGCCTAAGCATCTCGTTTATGTAAATTCTAAGTGGCTTGAGAGCTTTTGTAACATTGACAACTTCCTAATTGGGTAGCCTCCCTTTTTTGTTCTGCACCTGATTTGGATAGCAAATTGTATGGTTACCCCACTTAGTATCTGTTTTAGAACTCAGACACTTGGAAGCCTTCATTCTATTTCTAGATGTTAAAATGCTTTGTGAGGTAACCCTTGCCCAATAAATTGTATTTAATCATTTATTTGATTTTTTTTTTTCAAGTTGTAAAGGTCTGTGGCATCAGCAGGTGAACTTAAGGAGGAGCAAATTCTTGTTGACTCCCACTTTTAAAAAGGACTGTTGAGGGCTGGAGAGGTGGCTCAGCAGTTAAGAGCACTGGCTGCTCTTCCAGAGGTCCTGAGTTCAATTCCTAGCCAACTACAGAGCGTCTCAACCATGTATAATGGTATCAGAGCCCTCTTATGCCCTGCAGGCATTCATGCAGACAGAGCCCCTATATACATAAAATAAACAAAAAGCTACTGAACTAATTCTGTTCATTTATTTTTATGATAATTACTTATGATGTGTGTGAGTGCTGGTATGTGTGTCCATTATCCATGTGGAGGCTGGAAGGTAGCCTCGGGGTCTTGACTTCCAACTTGTTTGAGACAGGACCTTTGTCTCAGGCAGGCCAGTCCATAAATTTCCTGGGATTCTTCTGTCTCCGCCCCTTTCCCCATACAAGCAGTGCGGCAGTTGTGTGGGTTCTGAGAACTTGAACGCACCTCCTCATACTGGCTTCACCTGGTGAGCCAGCTGTCTTGCCAGAGACTGATTTTTCACTTGGAGAAAAGTTGCTGAAGTACTAGGAGGCTCTCCTTGGCCTTAGGTTATGTCCTGTACCCACTTTGTTAATCTTAGTGTCTACATAACCATCATATGGTTATTAAGAGCAAGAAATTATGGGCTGGAGAGATGGCTCAGTGGTTAAGAGCACTGACTGCTTTTCCAGAGGTCCTGAGTTCAATTCCCAGCAACCACATGACGGTTCACAACCATCTATAAAGTGATCTGATGCCTTCTTTTAGCCTTCAGATGTACATGCAGGCAGAGCACTGTATACATAATAATAAACAAATCTTTAAAAAAAAAAAGGGAAGTTAACAGCAGGTGGTAGCACATGCCTTTAATCCCAGCACTCAGGAGGCAGAGGCAGGAGGATCTCTGTGAGTTTGAGGCCAGCCTGGTCTACAGAGTGAGTCCAGGACAGCCAGAGCTACACAGTTCTCTCACAGTGATCTACCTGCCTCTGCCTCCCGAGTGCTGGGATTAAAGGCGTGCGCTACCACACCCCACCTATGCCCAGCCTCTTCAAAACGAGCCTAGTTAGCTTCTCACATAGTCTAATTAGGTCTCAAGATTTAGTCCTGCTTAGGTCCTGGACTTGTGACCTTCCTGCCTCAGCCTCCTCAGGAGCTGGGATTCCGGGCCAGCACCACCAGCCTCGAGCTCCAGTTTCTCCAGTCCCCTCCCCTGTACTTAGGCTTAGCTTTCATAATGTCAGTACTGTTGACATTTTCGTATTTTTTCCCCCCTGAGACAGGGTTTCTCTGTGTAGCCCTGGCTGTCCTAGAACTTATTCCGTAGATTAGGCTGGCCTTGACATCAGACATCTGCTTGCCTTTGTCACCTGAGTGCTGGAATTAAAGGCGTGTGTCACCACCATTGGCCACGTTTTTTGTTGTGGTGGTGGTGGTGGTGGTGTTGCTGGGAATTGAGCTCTGGACATCACATGCCAGGCATCTGTACTTCCACTGCACTGTGCCTGTAGCCCTGACCTTGACTTGTAGGACTGTTACCGGTAAGTTACTTTATAGGATGCTTCTCAGTTTGTTGGTTAGTTTTTTTCTCTTGAGAGTAGTGAGGTGAGGCTCTCCTGCTCAGTGCATCTTCCTGCAGTGTGGTGGTGATTTCCTGATTAAGTGTATGTGTGAAGTTGCTTCTGCAGAGGCCTCCCTGCTAGTCCCTGTGCCCTGTGGAGATACCCCAAGATTGCATGTAGTGTTTTTCCTGTGACCCCATCCTTACACTTACATTGGTATTACTTGATTATGACTTTCTCTTGCCCCTTTTCCTTCTGTATTGTTGTTCAGTCTTAGAATTTAGGAAGCGTGCTTGTATTTAGCTATTTGTTTGTATTGTCCTGGCCTTGAATGTGTTTGCTTCTGAGGGAAAGCCTGCAATCACTGTTCTGTTGCCTAGATTGTCTCTGCTGTGGCTTGAGGTGGTCCTGCATGTCTGCACAGGTTCCTCTGACTGGTCAACCTTGAGAAAAAGCTTTACTTTCTGGCATTAAAGATGCCTCCCAGGGGCTGGAGAGATGGCTCAGAGCTTAATAGCACTGCCTGGTCTCCAAAGGTCCCAAGTTCAATTCCCAGCAACCACATGGTGGCTCACAACCATCTACTATGAGATCTGTTGTCCTCTTCTGGTGTGCAGATGTACATGCAGGCAGAACACTGTATATAATAAATAATAAATCTTTGGGGAAAAAAAGCCTCCCAGATTAAAGATGTCCCTTACCAAGCTGGGTGTGGTTGCGCACTCCTTTAATCCCAGTACTCCGGAGACAGGCAGTGGATCTCTGGGGTTCAAGGCCAGCCTGATCTACAAATCGAGTCCAGGACAGCCAGGGTGACACAGAGAAACCCAGTCTTGGAAAACAAAACAAAAAACGATGTGCTTTACCACATTCTGCTTCTACTTGAATATTCTCTCTCTTTCTCCCTTCCCCTCTCCTTCCCTCCTCAAGATAGGTGGTGGAATTAAAGGCTTATGCCACCACCACCTACCTTCTGCCTGAATTCTTGTCTTTTTTTTGTTTTTTCAAGACAGGATAGCCCTGGCTATTCTGGTACTTACTCTGTAGATCAGTCTGGCCTTAAACTCACAGAGCTCTTTGTGTCTCTGCCTTCCAAATGCTGGGATTAAAGGTGTGCATCACCACCGCCTGCCTTCTACTTGAATTTTTTTTTTTCGAGACAGGGTTTCTCTGTGTAGTCTTGGCTATTCTAGACTCACTTTGTAAATGAGGCTGGCCTTGAACTCACAGTGATCCACCTGCCTCTGCCTCCTGAGTGCTGGGCTTAAAGGTGTGCGCCACCACTGCCAGGCTTTATCAGAATTTTGAGAGTATAAGGTAGCTTGTTTGTTCTTCAAGACATCATCCTTGGGCAGCAAAAGCATGGTGGTGTTATCAGTTGTTTGGCTGAAACACATAATTTATTGTATAGCTAATTTGCTGTTAATACTTTTGGGGGGAAATCGTTGTTTTTCTTTTTTGCATTTGTGTGTGTGTTTGCGTCCGTGCACTCACCTGTGTGGACTTTTAGATACCATCGTGCACGTGTGAGATTGAGTACAATCTGCAAGAGTTGGTTCTCTTCTCCCACCATGTGGGCTCCAGGATGCAACTCAGGCTTTGGGGCAAGAACTTTCATCTGCTGAGCCATCTTACCAGTCCTCGTTTATTTATTTAGCCTTTTGGCATCAGGGTGTTACTATACAGCTTTGGCTTGCCTGGAGCTCACTATGTAGACGAGGATGCCCTAGAACTCACAGACATCTGCCTGCCTCTGCCTCCTGAGTGCTGGGGTGCCGACATGGTGCTGGGGACTGAGCTCTGGTCCTCTGGATGACCAGCAAGTGCTCATGTTCTTGTTAGAGTTGTTTACAGGAGTGTTAGTTAGGGCTTGGTTCTAGGGCACCTACACCTCACTGTATGTGTGTGCATGCATGTAGAGATCAGAGGCATGTGTCCCCTCAGTCACTTCACCTCCATCTTCTGAGATAGGATCTGTGACTATACCTGCTCTCACCGACTTAGCTTGCCTTTGTGGTCTGCCTGTCTCTCACCTCCCTGGGCTGCACTTACAGATGTGCACGGCCAGGCCTGTTTCTTATTCCGCTGACGCTTGGCCCGCACTTAGGCCCTCATGTTTGTCCTGCAGGTGCTTTACTGACTAGGCCATTGCCCCAACCCCTGTAGTATGCTTTTGGAGTTCATCAGAGTGGTTAATTTTCCTTGTAGGAGATTTTTACCCACAGTTTTTAAAGCAGAAAATTGTACTTTGGGAATTAACTACCCAAATTACTCTTTTACTCTCCTGACCTGCAAATGTAAAAATAATCCTAAAGGGATGGGAATGTAGCTTATGTGCTGGAATGCTTGCCTGAGTCTGAACCCTGGCTGGCACCGTGTGAATTGCTTGTGGCAGCACACTCCTGGGGAACGAAGGAAGGTAGGTCGGTTGGTCGGGGTTCAGGGTTACCCTTGTCTACAGAAGGAGTTAGAGACCATGCTGGGTTAGGTCTTCAAGTGTGGAACGGGTCTGTATTTTACTTCTTCTTCTACATCTTCTAAGCAAATGGATGTTTAGTGTTTTAAACGTCCGTTGTTTTTCTTAAGGCATCTCTCTTTCTGTCCTCTCAGTAACCGGCTATTGACTAGCAGCCCATGTGGAATATTGGGGGGACTTGGCCCATGCACCATGCACCGAGCTGTATCTCCAGTCTGTGTTTTGTTTTGTTTTTTGAGACAGGTAGCCTTGGCTGTCCTGAACTCGTATTATAGACCAGACTGGCCCCGAACTCACAGCAAATCCACCTGCCTCTGCCTCCCGAGTACTGGGATTAAAGGTATGTGCCACCAGGCCCGGCTGCATCTCCAGTCTGAAAGCTGGATTTTGTTTTGTTTTGAAGCAAGGTTTTACTCTGTAGCCCAGATCGTCTGGAGCATGTGGCTAGGTTGGCTCCGTATAGGACGCTATTTGCTCAACTTCCCAAGTTCATTTTTACAGTGGAAGTCATTCGAAAATTAGACTTTTCCCAGGAGAATTAAACTGCTTATTGGTTGTGCATGATAATGGAAAATTATGTGATTTGTGCGTAATCCCTGTGCAGGGGCCATGCTGCCCTGTATCAGTCCAGTTTTAGTATGTGAGCTGCTAAAGGGAGCACTTTCTTTTCTTTCTTTGAGCTCTCACTCACAGCCTAGGCTGGCCTTGAACTCACTAAGGTAGCCCTGGCTGGCCTCAAGCACTTATCCTACGTTCTCTCAAGTGCTAGGATTATAGGCAAAGTGCTGTCTGTCTGGCTTCAGAACTTCTTCCTCCATGAATCCATTCATTTGTAAAATGACGTGTGTTTACTACTCCTTTGAAAGACCTGGTACTGAAGTGAAGAGGATACAGTGGAAGCTCCTGATGCATCTTGGCAGCTATAGCCTAAGTTGAGTTTCATACTGAATTTTTGGTTTTCCTTTTAAATTCTTAGAATTTGAGGATTCAAAAGTCAGCTCAGATATTATCTGAAGTAGCTTTTTCAGTGAAGTTGGATTTTGTTTGTTTGTTTGTTTCGAGACAGGGTTTTTCTGTGTAGCTCTGGCTGTCCTGGACTTGCTTTATAGACCAGGCTGGCCTCAAACTTACAGAGATACACCTGCTTCTGCCTCCCGAGTGCTGGGATTAAAGGTGTGCACCACCATGGCTGGCTCCTGAAGTTGTTTTTTATTCAAACTGCTTAAAAGTACTTCAGAGACAGTAGTGGAGGAAGCTTTGTCATAATTGTACATAGCTCTTTTGAAAGGTTTTGTGTGTGTGTGTGTGTGTGTGTGTGTGTGTGTGTGTGAGAGAGAGAGAGAGAGATTGAGTAAACGAGAGGACACCATTTGGTGCTGGTTCTTGGTGGGTCTTAGGGGTTGAACTTCAATTTGACTGGATGATCTGTCTTGGTAGCCATGGAATATTAATACTTTTGAACTTTAAAAATATTTTAATCTTTGGCTAGAAAGATTGCTCAATGATTAAGAGCATTGGTTGTTCTTTCAGAGGACTTTTTTCCTCCCGAGACAGGGTTTCTCTATGTAGCCTTGGCTACCCTAAGCTTACTTTGTAGACCAGGCTGGCCTTGAACTCACAGCAAGCTGCCTGCCTCTGCCTCCCTAGTGCTGGGATTAGAGGCGTGCACCACCACACCCGGCCTCATAAGTTGATTTTTTAAAAAGGTTTTTTGTTTTTTTGTTTTTTGTTTTGAAACAGTTTCTCTGTGTAGTCCTGACTATCCTGGAACTCACTCTGTAGACTCAGAAATTCACCTGCCTCTGTCTCCTGAGTGCTGGGATTAAAGGCATGTATCACCATGGCCATTAATTAAAATATTTTTAATTATCATTATCATCATTATCTGTTTCTTTTATGTGCATTAATGTTTTACCTGCGTGTATTAGGATCCCTGGAACTAGAGTTACAGACAGCTGTGAGCTGCCGTGTGGGTGCTGGGAATTGAACCTGGGTCCTGTGGAAGAGCAGCCAGTGCTCTTAACCACCGAGCCACCTCTCTAGGCTATTATTATTATTATTATCATCATCATCATCATCATCATCATCATCATTATCATCATGATGTGTATGGATGTTTTGCTTGCATGTATGTCTGTGAACCATGTGCCCAGGAAGGTCAGAAGAGGACATGAGATATCCTGGGACTGAGTTATGAGCCACTATGTGGGTGCAGGGATTCAAATCCCAGTCTTTGCCGGGCATGGTAGCATACGCCCTTAATCCCACAAAATGAGTCCAGGACAGCCAAGCCTACACAGAGAAACCCTGTCTCGAGAAACCAAACCAACCAACCAACCAAACAACCCCCCCCCCCAAAAAATCAACTTACATCTCTAAAATAAAACTAAAGATGAAAATTCTGAAGCTGTGTGAGTTTGGGTAAAGCTCATCACTTTAAAAAAAAAAAATTTTAATTTATGTGCATTGGTGTGAGGGTGTCAGATCTTAGAGTTACAGACAGTTGTGAGCTGCCATGTGGGGGCTGGGAATTGAAGCCTTTGGAAGAGCAGGCAGTGCTCTTAACCACTGAGCCATCTCTTTAACCCCCAGCTCATCACTTTTTAGGGATTCTGTCTTGCTATCTATAAAACAGGGAAGGGAGTTTATATCTCCTTTTCAAAGGCTTGTAATTAATCAAACATTTATGGAGAGATTACCCCCCCCCCCCCCAGCCAGGGTGTGTGGATGTGGGTGTTATATGTGTATCTGCCTACGGAGAAGAGAGGTAGGCATTGGGTGGCTCTCGTCGATCTGTCTTCACCTTTACCTCAGGTGTCTGCCTGCCTTGTCTGCCTCTCATGGCCATTGTTTGGTACTAGGGATAGTTTTGCGGTGCTTGGTGCTTCGTTGGCACAGGGTCCTTTTTACTCAGTGAGCAAAGGAAACAAAACAAAGGCCTATTAAACAGTAGTTTGTACTTCCTGTTGAAGGAGCTGTAAGAGGAAACCCTGCCTATAGGGATCAAGTAGACGGTTGAGAAATTTGAGGTGTTGGCTCCACTGGGAGTTGGCAGAGCTGAGTCTTGGAGATCGTTGAGAGCTAGAGGACAGGAAGCATGATTTTAGTTTCCAGGACGGCCATCTACTGGTGAGTGAAACGCCACCAGCCTTCAGAGCCTTGCTCAGCACTAGAGATGGTGCATGGTGAATTTGCCGTGACCAGAAGACCCTATAGTGGAAGGCTTGAAGGTGTCGCGCATGGGGCAGTTTGGGAGGCCTCTTTGGCTGTCTAGTTGTATAATCTGTGCTTTTCTCCCATAGGAGTTGGGAGGTTATTTAGATTTTATTTTATTTTATGTGCGTGATGTTTTGCTTCCATGTATGTACCTCATGCATGCCTAATGTCTGCAGAGGTCAGAAGAGGGCATTGGATCCCTGGGCTTGGAGTTAAGGGTGGGTTTTGAGCCACTGTGTGCGTGCCACGACTAGAACCCGAGCCCTGCAGGGACAGCCGGTGAGTGGGTGGTCTTTGATGCTGCCGTGTCTCCTGCCCCGACCCATGGCTTTTGAGACCGGAGAATGTTGCAGTCGTTGAACAAGTAAAGAAGATGTCGAATTTGATTGTGTTCATTCTTTGAGAGAAGACAGACAGATTCAGTTTAGGGTACGTTGGGCTTGAAGGGAGCGGAACATCCGATTCCTTCAGTACGTGGAGGTAACTGAAGGTGTTTGCAAATGAGATGGAACAGATGTGTGAGCAGAAAGGGTTGGAAAACAAATCTGTGATGATGTCAAAACAGTGGGTGGACAGAGCAAGGCGCTGTGGCTGGCGGTCTGAAGATGAGGAAGCTGCTGCAAGCCAGGGCACAGCTATGAACCCCCAGAGGCTGGGTCTGGCCGAGCTTCTTCATGGAGTCTGACAGTCATGAGACTTTATAGGAAGCTTAACACAGGTAAAGACTGGGGACTGACTGGAGAGCCAGTCTAGGCCTTGTTTGCAACTCTGAAGCCAGTTTCTTCAATAGTTTTGTCTAACTGTGTCTTCGTTTCTACAATCACCTTATTTTATACTTAAAACGTGAAAAATAAATTATTTGATCTTGGGCAATAGTTATATATCTACATACAAAAGTTTGAGACAGTGTCTCACTATGTAACTTTGGCTGGCTTGGAACCTCTGTATAGACCAGGCTAGCCTCTGAACTCGGAGATCTGTCTGCTTCTGCTCCCCAGCACTGGTTATGTATGCTAGCAGGTGAGGCTGAGCTCACCAGTTCCAAGAAACAGGGCCTATCCAGACTCAGTTGGCCTCCTGCCTCATGGTTGATGGCTGATTTCTAGGCCTTTTTAAAAATGAGGTCTGTGGGACTGGTCCTGAACTCTGGGGCTCTTAGGTGCTCCTCTTCCCGCACCCTCCCTAGTAGCCGGACGACAGGTGTAAGTAAATGTCTCGATAAACCATTGTGTATGAAGTCAGTAGGAACTTGTCAGTCATTCTGTTGAAAAGGGCCGTGGGTTTGGAGAGGGAATCTTAAAACACAAGTATTCTTAAAGATGACCGTTTTGTCTCTGAGAAGTGAAACTGAATGGATCATATTCAGAAGCAGACCAAGAGTTTCTTTGCGTGGTTCAGGGTGCTCTGTGACAGAAAGTGGCTGCCTTGAAAAGATTAGCAATTCCCATCTTCCCCGCCTGTTTTCAGTTCCTCTCTTTGTACTTTAAGTATTTCAATGGCCTTGGTGTGCATGTGTGTGTTTCTGAAGCTCATTTCCTTGTGTCTGAGAATGCGTGTTTATGTAGAGCTCAGGTTATTGCAGCTAGAGGCAGGCTTCTGGTTGTAAGGTTGATTTTTGAATGTTCAGTCCACAGATCTTCAGAAATGATCTGTCCTTTGAGCCACTAACCTGATTTGGTGGATAAACATGCTTGGAAAGATGAGACTGTTCGCAGCATTAGAAGAGCTACTTGCTAAGCTTGATGCTTCTTGATCCTTAACTAAGAAAAATGGGGCTGCTGACAATAGGTGGTTTTACAAGCCCATGAAGCCAACCGCGTGTTCAGCAATGTAAACAATGGCAGCTGTCTTTTGCTGGCTTCTCTGTTGTCCGGAGTGTAATGAAACCACTTCTCAGCAATGGCTTCACCTGCTGACTCATCTGCCAGCCACTGACTGCTCACAGCACCCGACATTATTTCATGTCGGGATTGAGAATAAAAAGAGCCAGAGTCTTAGGGTTGGAATAGATCCGGAAAATCCTTTATTCAGTCTCCTCTCACATGGCCTCCACTGTGTCCTCTCTCAGACCATAGCTGACTTAGAATTAGCACGCCTGGGCTTGCAAGCGCCATTGGGGTCTCTGATGGAACCAGAACTTCCAATTAGGACCCTGGAGATGAGGACTTCTTAGTCTCGTCAAACAGTGGCAAAAAGCCACTCAGTACAGGAGAAGCACATGGCTAATGCCTCTTGTATGCCTCAGGAGGACTGTGGGGTGAAGTAGAGAGTGACCACTGCACCTGAAGAAATATAAATATAACTAGAAAATTAACTAGAGAAAGGAGTAGAAAACAGTGGGACATTTAGGAATCAACAGTTATTAGCAATGCATGTATAAGCTTATTTACCTGGCAACTTTTTATTTATTTATTTATTATTTTTTTGGTTTTTCCGAGACAGGGTTTCTGTGTAGCCTTGCTGCCCTGGACTCGCTTTGTAGACCAGGCTGGCCTCGAACTCACAGTGATCCGCCTGCCTCTGCCTCCCGAGTGCTGGGATTAAAGGCGTGTGCCACCATGCCCGTCCTTCCTGGCAATTTTTTGAGATTATCTATCATCCATCCATCCATCTGTCTATATTGGTTTTTCTAGACAGGGTTTCTCTATGTAGCCCTGGCTGTCCTGTGACTCACTCCGTAGACCAGGCTCAGAGATTGGCTTGCCACTGCCTCTGCCTCCTGAATGCTGGGATTAAAAATGTGCACCACTACCTAGCTTTTTATTTTTACTTTATTTGTATGGCTGTTTACCTGAATGTTTATCTTTGTACCACATACATACAGTGCTTGAGAAGACTGAAGAGGATATTAGGTCCTCTTGTACTTGAGTTACAAAGGGTTGTGAGCTTCCATGTGGGTGTTGGGAATTGAATGGGATCCCCTGGAAGAACAGGCTTTGCTTTTAATCATTAAAGCACCTCTCCAGCTCTAGGTCCTTCTTTCTTTCTTTCTTTCTTTTTTTCTTTCTTTCTTTCTTTTTTTTTTTTGAGGCAGGAGCTCATTGTGTAGCCTGAACAAGGGGCCCTCATTTTCCCTCTTGCTGGCGTACAGGTGAGCACCACTGTGCCCACTTCACCTGATCCTTAATAATGCTTATTGAAATTTATTAGCCCTTGATCAATCCTTTAGATTTTTTTTTTTTTTTTTAATTTTTGAGTTGTAGCCTGTGCTATCATCAAACTCCCCTCCTGGCTCCTCAGCTTCCCTGGTTGGGACGTACACTTGTTGCTTTGAGTTTTACTGTGATTTAAGGTTGCTTGGTGAGTTGTCACTTCCAGATCTGAGTGCATTCAGAACCTCTTCTGTGCCCAAATGGAGTCCTGGGTCAGGTTGTAGATTTTTAAAAAAAAAATTATTTATTTAATTTATGTGCATGGGTGTGAGAGTGTCAGATCACCTGGAACAGGAGTTACAGACAGTTGTGAGCTGCCATGTGGGTGCTGGGAATTGAACCTGGGTCCTTTGGAAGAGTAGCCACTACTCTTAACCACTAAAGCCACCTCTCCAGCCCCATAGATTTTTTTTCTCACTTTTTTTTTCTTTTCTTTTTGGCTTTTTTGAGCAGGGTTTCTCTGTGTACCTTTGGCTCTCCTAGACTTGATTTGTAGACCAGGCTGGCCTTGAACTCACAGAGATCAGCCTGCCTCTGCCTCCCAAGGGCTGGGATTACAGGTCTGCACCACCACGCCCAGTTCCTTTGCTTTTTGAGACAGATGGCATTGAACTTGTATCTTGATTTTGTCTTTGTGCATGCTTGTGCTCATGTGCACATTGTGTGTGTGTGTGTGTGTGTGTGTGTGTGTGTGTGTGTGTGTGTGTTTAGTGCTGGGGATCACACCCAGTGCTCGGCATGTGCCAGGCAAGCACTCTGCCCCTATACCACACCCTTAGCCTCCTGGATCAGTTTTACCTCATCAGTGATTTATGCTCAAGATTTGGATACTGGCTTTTGTCTGAAGATAATCTGTGTATAATGAGTATCTGACATTGGAGACTAAAGCAAATACCCAGTTTCCTTTCCCCCGTGGGGCAGCTGAGTGACTGCTGACCAGGGCTTTTATTTATTTATTTATTTGTTTTGTTTTGTTCCTGTAGAGGATAGAAGAGAAATTGAACTGTTATGTTGAAAATGTTTAGTACATACTCATCTTGTGTGCTGGGGATGGGCTCCAGGAAGGGGCTGGTGAAGCTGCGCGAGTGCTCTACCACTGAGCAGTTCTATCCTCAGATGCCCTTCGCAGGCTAAGGGATTGTTTCCGCAGTTGATTACAGATCAGCTGGTTTCGAATCCCCTGCCCCCCTCGTTCCTTAGGATTACACCAGGGTCTTGCTCTTGGTGGGCAAGTACTGTACCACTGAGCAGTAGTTTACCCACCCATCCGGCCACCCACCCTTCCACACTTCCTTCCTTCCTTCCTTCCTTCCTTCTTTCTTTCTTTTTTTTTTTTTTTTTTTGATTTTTCGAGACAGGGTTTCTCTGTGTAGCCTTGGCTGTCCTGGACTCGCTTTGTAGACCAGGCTGGCCTCGAACTCACAGTGATCTGCCTTCCTCTGCCTCCCGAGTGCTGGGATTAAAGGCATGCACCACCATGCCCGGCCCTTCTTTCTTTCTTTGTCTGAGACAGGGTTTCTCTCTGTAGCTCTGGCCGTCTCTAGAACTCTGTAGGCCAGGCTGGTCTCAAACTCAAGAGATCCGCCTGCCTCTGCTTCCTGGGTGCTGGGATTAAAGGTGTGCACTGTCACTGCTTAGCCAGATACTGCTTTTTAATCAGAAAAATGAATGTACTTTATTTTGAAAAATGAACTAAAGCTCAAGTTTGGCTCTGTAAGGGAGGGTCTGTGTTTGTAAGGCAGATTAAGTTATGTTGATTGTTACAAGAGAGTAAAGAGGATTTAAAATAATATTCATGGAGGTTCAGCAGGGAAGTGAGGGAGAGGAAGGCTTCTACGGTCCAGATTCTGCACTTGTTTTGTTTTTCATTTTGGGTTTTAAGTGCTAGAAACATTTTGTTCAGTGTCAAGAGTGGGTGCTTAGTGTGCACAAGGCCCTGGGTTTGGTCCCCAGCCCTGCATTTCCACCCCAAAACAGTAGCAGAAAACCTGCTTGTTTATAAACTCAGCTTGCTGAGCGTCCTGCTTCTAAGCTGTGGGGTGTTCTGTGTTTTACCCTAGCAGCCACACCAGTGCTGACACAGCTAGGAAGCGGCTGAGAGTTGTACATCTCATGGAAGAGACAGGAGGGCTCTGTGTTTTAATGACATGGCAGTGAATGTAGTGTTGGTGAGACACAGTCTGTTTAAGAGTGTCCTGTTCGTGCTGTCCTGCCTTCCAGTTGGGGCTGCAGCAGAGCTGAACCAAAAATGGCTGCTACTGCAGCAAGGGCTGGTACAGGATCCCGGCAGCTGTGTTTCCTGGGATGAAGCAGGAGGAGGAGCCGAGGGGACAGTGCCCTGGGTCAGGCTTCTCCGAATCGTTATTGTTGCCGGAATGGGGATTGCTTGAGGGAGAGTGTGTAGCAGATGCTGCAGTCAGGAGGAAATGCCACTAGTATTGGGATTTATAGCCTCAGCAAGGGACCCACCCCTTCTCTGCCGCAGCAAGAAAACTCGGCAGTGTTGGCTGCAGAAGGCGGCATACCTGTCTTGTCTGGCAGTTGATGACAGCAGTGTTCCGAATGATGCAGATTAGTCGGTGAATTGGGTGAGATGCAAATGTTACTGAGCACCATGTGAATGACAAATGGGGAAATAAAGAGGTCTCTTCCATGCAGCTTGGGTGAGGACTACGACCCCAGAAAGAAGCTTCAGGTGAGAGGTGGGTGTGGTTGGTGTTTGCCCCTGGGCCACTCCTCAGGGCTGGATACACTGCTAGTTCGGTAGAAGTGTTTTTGCCTGAGTTCTTGTCCTTTCTGTCTGTGACTAGACACAGGCACGATGTAGGACCGCTAGAATCAGCTGCTTAGCAACCAGGAAGAAATGCTATGTCTCCATGGGCAGTAAGACACTGTCATCACTGAGAGAGAGAAAGAGAGAGACAGACAGACAGAGGAGAAAGTGATATAGGAGAGAGACAGACAGACAGAGGAGAAAGAGATATAGGAGAGAGAGAGAGAAAGCTTTTTTTCTTGTAACTATTTTTGGTATGTGTGATACATGCATGTATGTGCATGTGTTTGTTCCTGTGTGTGTGTAGGTCAGTTTCTTGGCCAGTGCCTTTCTTTATGGCTCTTCAAGGTTTTGCTGGGGCCACTATCTCTGTGCAGAATGGTTCTCAGTAGTTCAGATATTTCCTTAGTAAAGATTTCTGTGGCAGAAAATCGTACAGCAGCAGTCCACACGCTGTCTGTGCTAGTCTCACTTCCCAGTGGGATCCCAGAGCTGGTTTTACATGTGCAACATTCTTACACGACTTATTAGAATTAAATTTTGTGTGTGTGCTGTTGAAGGATCAAATCCACCTGTGCTCCATGGTGGAGCTGCTGCCAGCTGGGTTTTATGAATGCAGCAGTTAAAAGTGACACACTGATTGCGTTCACTTTTCTCAGTGCTGGGTGTAGAAAAGGCACGTGTGTACAGTGTATGCATTAGCTCAGGCCACAGCCCAAAGCATCCAGTTCTGTGAAAGTGACCAAAATATATTCATGTGCAAAATGTCAAGATGAAACCCAGTATTTTGTACACATGATAAATGGTTATTAAAAAAATGAAAAGAAACCTGAGCTATTGTCCTTTAATCACAGCACTGAGGAGGCAGAGGCAGGAAGGAGAATCTCTTGAGTTTGAGGCCATCTTGGTCTAACTAGTGAGACCCTGCCTCAAAAAAGTTAAAACCAAACCAAACCAAAAATAAGATCTAGTCTTCTGTATATGCTTATTAGTTATAATTATTTAAAATATGTGTTGCTGGCTGTCTTAGTTACTGTTGCATTGCTGTGAAGAGACACCATGGTCATAGCAACTCTTACAAAAGAAAGCATTTAATTGGGACCTTGCTTACAGTTTCGGAGGATTAGTCCATTATCATCAGGACCAGAAAGCTTGGCTGCACACACAGCAGCTGGAGCAGTGTCTGAGAGCTGCGTTCTCATCACTGGTAGAGAAGGGTGGGCAGGCATTCTGGGCCTACCTAGCCCAGGCTTTGGAAACCTCAAAGCCCAAATCCAGTGACACTCCTCTCCCACAAAAGCCACACTTCCTAATCCTACTCAAACATTCCACTGCTAGGGAGCAGACATTCTAATATGTGAGGATATGGGGGCCTTTCTTATTCAGACCTCCACCCTGTGTGACCCTTCTGCCTCTATCTTCCGTTGATGGGGTTTTAAGTCTGTACCACTACATCTGAATTTTTGTGGTTTTGTTTTTATTTTGAGACAGATCATTCTCCATAGCCATGGCTGTCCTAGAACTCATTAGACTAGGCTGGCTTTGAACTCACAGATATCTTGCCCACCTGTGCCTTTTGAGAGCTGGGATTAAAGGTGACCACCATCATATCTGGCTCTTTTTTCTTTTTTCTTTTTTTCTTTTCTAAATGTGTGTTTTAGGGGTTGAGCTCGGGTCCTTGTGAATGCAAGACAAGCCCTTATTAACTAAGCTGTCTCTGT
The DNA here is from genome assembly GCF_964271855.1 of Acomys minous. NCBI lineage: Eukaryota > Metazoa > Chordata > Mammalia > Rodentia > Muridae > Acomys > Acomys minous. Next base: position 113,667,576 of record NC_140487.1, read on the forward strand.
GGCCAGAATTTTTATTGTTCTCAAACGGCTGGATAGTTGACTGTGCTTTAAAGCACACTGTTGTCTGGGACTGTGCTGTGCCTAGTCTCTAGTCATGAGTCTGAACCTGGAGCTGGGGAGTTCCAGATCGGCCTGGCTGTGTCAGCTCCTCCAGCCTAAAAACCTCACACATTACTTCCCTTTGGGTGATTTTACAGCAGTAGTTTTGGTTTTAGTAGCTGTTAACATGCTTTTATTTTTATTTACATAAAGAGTTTTATGAAAGCTTTAAAGCTTTTAGAGAAATAAGTGGCCATCTTTCATCATAGTCTGTGCCTTTTGTGTGTTTGTTTTGCTTTGCTGTCCCTGAACTCAGTGTGTACACCAGGCTGGCCTCAAATTCGTGGAGCTCTGCCTGTCTCTTGTGTGACCACGCCTACCTTTATGGCTGCATTCTAGCGATGTTGTTCTACGGTTTGTAGAGTCTGGCAAGGACTTTCTTACTTTTATGGTTCTTTAGCAGGTTGTTAAGTCATTGTGCAGACTGGGGTCATGGATCTTAGGGGAGGAGCTTGTCGCTGCACATGCTGCTGCCCACAGTGCTCAGTTCATCTTTGTGAGCTCTACAGATGCCTAGGCAGCATTCTGCCTTCCAAAGAAAAGCACTTATAACACTCTTGACAGGCCAGCATTTAACAAATTGGAGGACACATTTTCAAAGTATGAAAAATATTTAATTTCTTAAAAATACCAAGCGAAGTCCATTAACACTTTCTTAGACTGCAGTGGCCTAAGTAAGTAAGCTGTTACGGTTGTTTTCTTTTTCTGAGACAGAATTTTGCTGTGTAGTTGAAGTTAACCTTGAACATGGAGTAACCCTCCTTAGTGATCTTGCCTCAGCCGCCTTCGTGCTAGAATTACAGGTGTGAACAACCAGATGTTATGCACTTGCAGTGTCACCGTTTGGGAGGCTGCAGGGGAAGTCTGGGAAGTGGAGGGCACTAGGCTACAGAACTCAGTGCCCTTCCTGCAAAAAAGGCAGACTAATTTGGAGCTGCAGTTACAGGCAGGAAAAGATCTCTGCTTTAGAAAGTTAGAACAACTGTTGTGAGTTGGGCATCAATTTAGGTCTTAAATATTAAATGCAATTAAATTATTGGGGCTTGTGTAGTTACTTGGGCAATTCTTATTCTTTATTCTTTTCTTTTTCCCCTTGTTTTTCTAGACAGGGGTTTGTGTGTGTGTGTGTGTGTGTGTGTGTGTGTGTGTGTGTGTGTGTGTAACGGATTTCTGACTGTCCTGAACTCATTTTGTAGACCAGGTTGGCCTCAAACTCACAGATCTGTCTGCCTCTGTCTCCTGAGTGCTGGGATTAAAGGTGTGGCCTGGATCCAATGCCTTTTTTTTTTCTTTTTTGTTTTCAAGACAGTTTCTGTGTAGCCTTGGCTGTCCTGGACTTGCCTTGTAGACCAGGGTGGCCTCGAACTCACAGCAATCCACCTGCCTCTGCCTCCCAAGTGCTGGGATTAGAGGTGTGCTCTACCACGCCTGGCTTCCAATACTTTTCTTAAAGTTTATTTATTAAGCTTTTTTTTTTCTTCATGTGTGTTTGTACTTGTGGAGACGAGAAGACAGCACTGTGGAGTTGGTTCCCTTTCGTGTTTATCTGGTGAATGAAGGTGCTCCGAGCCACCTTGCCAGCCCCTGTTGCAATAATACTTTGGGAGTATTGAGTATTAGACTGACATAGTGTTGATCTTATTTTTCAGTGGGTATGCCCTTTAACTGCGTTTCTATTGAAATAGGGTTTGTTAGATGACTTGAATATTCTTTTGGAATCTTTTGGGACCTGATGTGCAAAACCCACACTTCATGCCTGACATCTTACAGTTTGAAACAGTCATCGCTGGCATGCAGCTCATCGGGTTGACAAACTGGTGGCCACTGGCAGCCACTGCTCATTTTCTTTCCATTATAAAGACAACTTTCTTTTCCTTTTGTGGTGTTGGTGGGAATCAGGCCGACCGTCCCACACGTGCCAGGCAGGCGCTGGGCTCTGTCCTGTTGTGGGCTTTCTTAATTTAGCAGTCTTTTTCTATGGGGCTTTGTGCAAATCAGTAAGACTAGCATTATTTGAAATCTTTTGTTGTTTTCTTTTCTTTTCTTTTTTTTGGGGGGGGAGGGTTCAAGACAGGGTTTCTCTGTGTAGCCTTGGCTGTCCTAGACTCACTTTGTAGACCAGGCTGGCCTCGAACTCACAGCGATCCACCTGCCTATGCCTCCCGAGTGCTGGGATTAAAGGCGTGCGCCACCATGCCTAGCTTGTTCTGCCCATTTGTATCAGCTAACAGGCAGAAGGAGGGCAGGACAAGAGTCGCCATGTGTATGCAGAACACCTGACAGAGCCTTTTAGACCCTTTTGTTTTTATTGAGAAAATTGGGTAGAAGCAGAAGTTGGGGCAACTAGCAGACTCGGGGAGAGGCATTTGTTGAGAATGCACACCTAACAGTGATGGGTTCATCGGATGCGAGTCAGTGGGTGCCCGAGGCCTGACTCATTCTTTGCTCGTGTATAGACTGTAGTCATGTTCTGCAGCTTTATAGAGATGACAAAGACTCCTGCAAGACCAACAGTTTCTTTCCAGATAAGCTCTAAAAAAATTTTTTTGTCAGATACTCTTATGAATGAAATAGTTATACAGTGGTTCATTAAAATGGAAACAAAAGAAGCCTCTTGTGTATCTGCTAGCTGTTGAACAGGATTGTGAATGAAGTCGTCTTTTGAGATGTAGTCTGGTGAAATCCTTTTCTTCCAGCCCACATGCTCACATGTAAAAGAATTTTAAACAGTATAATTGAGTCATAACCCAAATAACAGAATTATATCTTAATAGTGTATTTGGTTCAACCTTATGGTAGTTAGTAATTCACCACTTTGCTAGACTGTCAGGGAGCAGTGAGATGCCTAATAGTTCTGGGTGCAGATGCTTTTCAGCTTGTGCTTCTCAAGAGCTTCTCCGCTGCCTGCTTTCCCTCCCACCCCAATTCATGACTGTGAAGTTACTATTTATTTCTGGTCTGCCTGATTTTCAAAAATGTAATAGATTTTTTTTTTTATTTTCCTGAGACAAGGCTTCTCTGTGTAGCCTTGGCTGTCCTGGACTTTCTTTGTAGACCAGACTGGCCTTGAACTCACAGTAATCCATCTGCCTCTGCCTCTTGAGTGCTGAGATTAAAGGCGTGCACCACCACGCCCAGCTAAAAATGTAATAGTTTTGAAATATAATTTTCCATTGTTTAAAAGACTTATGCTAGATAGGTATATAAAAATGAATTATAGTCCTCATCTTTGTGTTTGCAGTGCTGGGGGTCACACTCAGGGCACTTGGCTGGGCAAGTATTCTGCCACTGAGCTAAGTTTCCCCTAGCAACCAGGTCTCACTGTGTAGTTCAGGCGAACCTCTAACGTCTCTTCCTGTTTCTGGCTTCTGAGCCTGGGCTGGTCTATGCTTCCATCTTTGTTTTTCTTTGAGACAGGGTTTCTTTGTGTAGCCCTGGCTGTCTTGGAACTCACTCTACACTAGGTTAGCCTCGAATTCTCAGAGATCCACCTGCCTTGGTCTTGGATCCCTTGGCTGGGATTAAAAGCATGTACTGCTCAATTTATGCTTCCATCTTAATGGCTTCCTCTCTCTTTTCCTTGAAGTAGCAGTACCATACCAACCAGTGGGATGTGACACTGCCATTTAGAAAGCAGAATTTGTGCTTGACCTTAGCTGCTTGTAAAATGGGGCCAGCAAGATGGCTCAGCTGGTAAAGTGGCTTGCCACCAGGCATGACAACCTGAGTTTCATCCCTGGGATCCAGATGGTGCGAGGCCTGCACTTGTAAGACTCACTGAGCTATGGTCAGGTGTGGTACACTCTTTAATCCCCGCACTCAGAAGGCAGAGACAGGCGGATCTCTGAGATCGAGGCTAGCCCGGTCTACAGAGCTCCAGGGTAGCCAGGCTACATGGAGAAACCCTAACTCAAAAAACCAAAACCAACCAACAACCAACCAACCAACCAACCAAACAGAAAAAGCCCTGGGTTCAGTCTCTAGTGAGTTCCAGTCCATCCATACATGGTCAGATTGTCACTTAATTTAAAAGCCAACACATAGCTATCAGCAGATCTTTGGTGGGGTTGTTAGCATCTGACATCTTCCAAGCTTCTCTCAGCCTCCTGAAGGTTCCTGTCTACGTTAGGGAGAGACTTGGATGCGTCTCTGTTTGAAGCTTGATTAGTCTGACCCCTCATCCTGTGATCAAGGACTAAACAGACATCTCTTGAAGGAGCAGAGACTGACTTTGCCCAGGGTGTGTCTGGCTTCTTCGGGAGGGTGTGGAGGAGCTGCTGGCACCTGAGCAGACAAGGAGCAGAGTGGGCCAGCGGGAAGGTTTGTGGAGGGATACAGGGTCAGTGACCCACCTCCTCTTCACCATTCTCACTCAAAATGTATCCTGGATTAAACCAATTTACTATGTGGGAGTGGCTTACACCAGTTTGCATCTTGGCACCACCCTCAGACAGATACTTGTGAGCTTCTCCATCTCAGGTGTCACTCAGTGTAGTCCTACAAGGCTAACCATCCAGCTGGTGGAGTGAGTTGGCTCCTTAGAAGTGACTGAAGCTGTCCTTTACGTTCCTGTCATTGTTTTGTTGGCGTGGTCTGTGGTCTAGGCTAGACTCAGCAGTGCTTGGGCAGCTGTCTTGAGTGCGCTGAGGGAAACAGTTTGTTGAAAACTTTGTCCTACACCATGGATTTGAGAAAGAAAAGTATCTGCTGGAGGGTGTTGGATATGTTTCCAACCCTGCACTGCTGTTTAGACCATCAGAAAGCTGTAACGCAAACAGGTCTCTGGGAAAGCCTGCTGGGAGTGTGCTGTTGAGTGTCTTGAATGTCTTGTCTGTGTGGCAGATTCTTGCTTCATTATAACCCTCCAGAGAACTCTTTCTTCACAGAAGTTTGTTTTTTGCTTTTAAAGTAAAATGTCCGGGCTGGAGAGATAGATGGCTCAGAGGTTAAGAGCACTGACTGCTCTTCCAGAGGTCCTGAGTTCAACTCCCAGCAACCACATGGTGGCTCACAACCATCTGTAATGTGATCTGATGCCCTCTTCTGGACTGCAGGTGTACACACAGGCAGAGCATTGTATACGTAATAATAAATAAAGTAAAATGTCCACTGCAGTGTCAGTCCCTGTTTTCTCTTCAGTGCCAGAAAATTGAAGTGTGATTGTTGGTGCAAATACAGATCTTTTGATACCCTGCAGAGTAGACACTAAGGCCTCTGACCTGTCTTTCTGTCCTTCCTTCCTCTTTTTTGGTTCTTTAACTAATTTTTTAAATATATTTTTTTGAGGTGGAATCTTATGTAGCCCAAGCTGGCCTTAGATTGCCTAGGTTGACTTTGAACTTTGGATCGTCCTGCCTCCACTCCCGTAAGCTTCACGCCTTACCTACCACGCTCAACTTTTGGAAGTGCTAAGCATCAAATCCTGGCTTTCCTGTCAGGCAAGCACTCTACCAACTGACCCACACCCTAGAAGGGTTTCATAATGGTCTGCTTTTGGTCCAGTACATGAGAGTGAACGCGAGGCCTCCTTCATGCTAAGCAGGTGCTCGCCCCCTGAGCTGTGTCCTGCCTCCTTTCCTTTTTCCTGTCTTTCATTCATCAAGGTTTTAATTGTAGCTCAGGCTAACTTGAGAAGTGGGCTCCTCTTGCCGCAGCCTTTGGAATAGCTGGGCTCACAGGCCTGCCTGGGCTGTGCTGGCTGGGCTCCTCTTGCCGCAGCCTTCGGAGTAGCTGGGCTCACAGGCTGCCTGGGCTGTGCTGGCTGGCAGGTATTGTCACTGTTGTTTTTGTTTGGTTCCCTTTTACTCCACAGTGTCTTCTCTTATTGGAGCCATTGTGACCCCGGGCAGATCAAAAAAAGGTTGCTCAGCGGTTAAGAGCACTGGCTGCTCTTCCAGAGGACCCAGGTTCAATTCCCAGCAATGACATGTTAGCTCACACTTGTCTATAGCTTCAGTTCTAGGGGATTTGACATCCTTATACAGACATATGCAGGCAAAATACCAATGCATATGAAATAAAAATAAAATTTTCATTCACTCGTTCTTTTGACATAGGGTGTCTCTATGGAGCTTTAGCTATCCTGGAACTCACTATGTAGACCATGCTGGCTTTGAACTCACAGAGATCCTCCCGCCTCTGCTTCTGGGGTGCTGGGATGAACCTCCACACCTGGCTATTTATTTATTTATTTATTTATTTATTTATTCATTCATTCATTCATTCATTCTCTGGCTATTTATTTTGTACATTTTATTTTGCTTCTGAGTCTGTTTGGAGGTCAGAGGACAGCTTGCGAGAGTCATTCTCTTTCCACCATGTAAGTCCTGGGGAGCGAACTTAGGCTGTCAGGCTTGGCAGCAAGTGCCTTTAACCCACTAGGCTGTCTCGCTGTCTCCAAATCCACTTTTTTTTTTAAAGATTTATTATATTATTATATATACAGTGTTCTGCCTGCACGTACACCTGTAGGCCAGAAGAGGGCATTAGATTACATTACAGATGGTTGTGAACCACCATGTGGTTGCTGGGAATTGAACTCAGGACCTTTGGAAAAGCAGGCAGCATTCTTAACCACTGAACCATCTCTCCAGCCCCTCCATTGAGCCATCTCTCCAGCCCCCCAAGTCCACTTTTGAACTGAGTGACTTGTGTTGCATGGCCTGGGCTTGTGTCTGGCTTCTGTCATCCTCACCTGGGCTTGCCCTAAGCTGAAGTGAGAGCATCGTGAACCCAGGGTTGCTGCTGACACAGCACAGTGACACTCAGTTCACAGGCGAATGCAGCCTGTTGGAGCAGCCCCCAGCTGATGTGCTAACTGCACTGGGAAGAAGTGTTTCGCACATTTAAATTGTGTTACTTGCTGACAAGAAACTGTTCAGTATTGTTGGCCTGGACTGCACTAATTGAATCACAGTTGAACCTGAATTAGCACAAACTGGGATAAGAGCATCTCCTGTCTCACCAGGAGTATTGAAGCACTAGGTGTATGAAAGCGCATCAGTTAATCTGTGATGTGAAAAAGGTCCCTCCACTTTCTCTTCCTCATGTGTGTGTGTGTATGTATATATATATGTGTGTGTGTGTGTGTGTAGTGCGTGGGTGGCCTGAGTTGAGTCTGTGCTGAATGTCACTGGCCATGTATGTGACCTGGGGAGAACTGTGTAATCTCTAAGCTGTAGGTGCGTTAATCGTACCGTGTGTGTGTGTGTGTGTGTGTGTGTGTGTGTGTGTGTGTGTGTTTTCATTTTTTGAGACAGGGTTTCTCTGTGTAACAGCTTTGGCTGTCCTGGAACTCGATATGTAGACCAGGCTGGCCTTGAACTCCCAGAGATCTGCCCGCCTCTGCCTCCCAAGTGCTGGGGTTTTTGTTTTTTTGAGACAAGGTTTCTCTGTGTAGCCTTGGGTGTCCTAGACTCGCTTTGTAGACCAAGTTGGCCTTGAACTCAAAGGGATCCACCTGCTCCATCTCAAGTGCTGGCATTCTTTAGGATTTTAAGTGACAGACGTGACTATTGCCTGGAGAGAGTACGCTCCCTCTTCTTACCCAGCATCCATTTTCATGCCTAGAGCAGACTGAAGTGGAGCAGCGAACATTTTATCTACCTACCTACCTACCTACCTACCTACCTATCTATCTATCTATCTATCTATCTATCATCTTAGCTTGGCTTCAAGTTTTCAGATTTGAACCCCTCCCTTTGTGCCGCTTGGCTCTTAGTTGAGGTTTTGAATTAGCACTTGTTGAGCATGTTTGAAGCAGATTACTTGGAACATTGACAACCAAACCAAGAAGCTTACTATTAACAGTTTGAGCTACAGTGTGGCTCTTCCCATTAAAGATGTTATTTTTATGTATGACACGGTGTGTGGGCACCCTTGGAGGCCAGAGGAGGGCATCCGATTCTGTGGGTCTCTAGTTACAGACCATGGTGAGCTCTCTGATGTGGGGGCTGGGAATCAAGTAATTTTTACCAGTGAGCCACAGCTCCAGCCTCTTCCTGCCTTCCTCACAGCTGTGGTTATGGGGTGGAGTTGGGCTAGTTAAGGTTGTTGGGCTGGGGCTGACTGGGCTTATGCACAGATGGCGATCATTAAGTGGTGGGAAGGAAGTGCTTCAGGGCCACGTGCAAGGTGCTGGCCATGCTCGCGTGTGGGACGTTCGGGGGCAGGGTGAGCAGACAGATATGCTCTTGTTCAGAACCATCTGCCCTGTAGTTCCAGATTTGTGACTTCTAACTGTAGTGCTGGCAGGTAGGCATGGGAAATGTAACAGCACCAGCTAAGCAGGGCAGTGTGTGCGTGCATGCTCCACTAGAATCCAGTGTAAAATAGCCTGCAGGGCCCCTCTGCTGCCTGAGGGTTGAGGTGTGCACTGTTGTCAAGCCTATGTAGGAGGGGAAGCCTGCTCGTACTTAAAGCAAAAAAAAAAAGGACTTATTTATTTATTTACTATATATATGAGTGTCCTATCTACATGTACACTTGCACATGCCAAAAGAGGGCATCATATCCCACTTTAGATGGCTGTGAGCCACCATGTGGTTGCTGGGAATTGAACTCAGGACCTCTGGAAGAGCAGACAGTAGTACTCTTAACCGCTGAGCTATCTCTCCAAACCCTTACTTTTTTTTTTAGATATTTAAATTTAGCTTCTAATGTGTTTCCATATTTCTAAGAAACGTAACTATCATCGCACATGTGTGCACCTGTAAGTTGAGGGAATGGAATCTATCTTTATATTAGTATCTTTAAATCACACTCTAGTCTCTCCTTAGTAGCTGCATTTGTGTAGGGCTGTGCTTCCTGTGAGCCTGTGATCCCAGCTCTTGGCAGGCTGATGCAAAAGGATGGCAGATTGCTGTAAACTTACGTTGTAGGGTCCAAAGCAAAACCAAAATCAAATAATTTACGGCTACTGTGAGAGCTCCTGCTTTGAATGCTAATAGTATGTTAATAAATGCTCCCATTTGTTGACTATCTACTGTGTGAGCACATGGGAGCAGGAACACCAGCAATTCAAGGACATCTTGATACCCGGTGACTTAGACGCAGGTTGGGCTAAGTGAGACTGTCTCAAAAACACTTGTCTATCAGTGGACAGTGTAGGAAATGTAAGCTTGGCAGTGGGTTTGGAATTGCAGTTCAGGTCTGACTTTAAAATACATATTTTTGCCCTTATACTTCAAAGCATCTTGGGTTATGAGTTAGTGAGACTTCTGTACAATACTATATAGTCTAGAATGCCCCATCAGTCAGTTAGCATGTTTAAACTGTTGGTTTTTTTTGTTTTTTGTTTTTTGTTTTTCGAGACAGGGTTTCTCTGTGTAGCAGTTCTGGCTCTCCTGGAACTCATTCTGTAGTCGAGGCTGGCCTCAAACTCATGGAGATCCACCTGCCTCTGCCTCCCAAGTGCTGGGATTAAAGGTGTGTGCCACCACCGCCCGGCCCATCTTGAGTTTTGATCTTCTGGGCATATTGTGGAGGTTATGTGTTAGTGTTTATGTGCTGACTTTGAAACATGGGAATTGCAATGCTGCCAGCTTCGGGGCTGGTCTCATTCCCTTCATGAGGGTGTGAGTACTGTATCAGAGCAGACCTGAGTAGATGCAGTGAAAGGAGGCCGGGGAAATGAGATCAGTTGTTAATGATTAATAGAATCTACATCTTGTCCAAAGGGACATCGTTATTTATCTAGTGTGTATATTGTAGTTGGCACCACTGTGTAGAAGTAAATTCTGACCAGTATGATCTTTGTAGCTGGGATGGTGAGCCAGTTAACACTTGGATACGTTTACCTGCTTCATTTTATCTTTAAAATATTTTCAGAAGTTTTAGCCCTTGCTGTGTGGCCCAGGCTGGCCTCAGACTCCTCCTGCTTCTGCCTCAGCATCCCGAGGCGTGGGATAACTCAGCACCCCGAGGCGTGGGAATAACTCAGCACCCCCTGCCCCATGTGACTGACAGCCTGTATCCTGCTGTTTTTGTTTTTTGTTTTTGTTTTTTTCCTGAAACAGGGTTTCTGTGTAGCCTTGGCTGTCCTGGACTTGCTTTGTAGACCAGGCTGGCCTCGAACTCAAAAGGATACACCTGCCTCTGCCTCCTGAGTGCTGGAATAAAAGGCGTGCGCCACCACTGCCCGGCTTCATTGGTCATTTTTTAAAAAATACTTGTTCTATGCCTGCACGTACACCTACAGGCCAGAAGAAGGCGTCAGATCACATTACAGATGGTTGTGAGCCACCATGTGGTTGCTGGGAATTGAACTCAGGACCTCTGGAGGCGCAGTCAATGCCCTTAACCTTGGAGCCATCTCTCCAGCCCTCATTGGTCATTTTTAATCATTTTAGAATGTCACTAATTTTAGAAGCAAGCAGCCTTTAAAGGTTGCTGAGATGTACAGTGTAGACATTCTCTGCAAAGATACAGGAGGCAGGCTCTGCTTCCTGTCTCTCATCCTTCCTGGTGCTTGGTCACAGTGCGTTTTTTTTTTTTTTCCCCAAGACTGGATTTCTGTGTATAATAGCCCCAGCTATCCTAGACTCACTCTGTAGACCAGGCTGACCTTGAACTCACAGTGATCTGCCTGCCTCTGCCTCCCAAGTACTGGAATTAAAGGCGTGTGCCACCACTGCCCGGCTACAATGTGCTTTGTATGATGTGAATTTTTCCTCTAATGGTGACAGTAAGATTTAGGAAAACACTCAGTACAAGTACAGGTACATGTCTGTAGAGCTTTAGACTATGGTTATAACTTTAGTTTTATTTGCCTTGTTTTTTTTTTTTTTAATTTTTATTTATTTATTTATTTATTTATTTTATTTGCCTTGTTTTTAAAATGCTTTTTATATTTTGATTTTAGGCAGAGCTTTTGGATGTAGGCCTGATTGGCCTAATATTTGTTGTGTAGCCCAGGCTGGCCTTGAACCTGGGGTAGTTCTGCATCAGCTTCCCAAATGCTGGAATTACAGACATGAGCTACTACACCTGTTTAAAAACAATTGTTTACCATGTAAAGACCGTTGTCTCATTGTCGGTCTTTTATCATACTGCTTTATTCCAACTGAAGTGCTGTTATGTGCTTAAGGCTTGGCGATTGAGCCTAGAACTGTATTGCTACACAGGTGCTCTGCCACTGAGCTGTGGTCTCAGGTGCCTCCACCCTCCCTTTTTAAAAAAACTTTAAATGAGCAGCACTAAGTTGTCCAGACAGGTCTTGAAATTGTTGTCCACCTGCCTCAGCCTTCCGAGCACTCACCAGGCCTTGCTGAAATAGTTTTATTTCACAGGTCAATACAGCTTCATTGTCATTGGACGTGCGTAGGAGGTGAATGCATTTGTAGGTCATGAAGCCTTAAAACTGATCTTGCAAACTGCATTGGCTTGGCTTTCTACTGTTGCTATCACAGAAGAAAATTCATTGTGAGACTTTCAGAGTTCACTTCTTTCTCTGCCCTTTTTACCCCTTTGCCTTGTGTTCCTCATTCAGGATCTTTTCAGTGTCTCTGCTGTAATTTTGTATCCATTTTATACCAGAAGGTGGAGTTCACTCTTTCTTCAGTGACAGAAAATTTTCTAATTGCCATTGACCTAGTAACCATTAGTGTAATTTAACCTGAATTTACAACCTGATTTGTCTCACAAGTGAGTTGTCATGTAGCTGACTTTAAATTGACTATATGCATTCATAAAATCTTACAGAGAGGCAGCCTGAAGATTTCCATCCATAAAAAGACAAATATGAGGCAAACTACCATTTCTCTTCTTCTTTTTTTTGGTGTTTTTTTCGAGACAGGGTTTCTTTATGTAGCCTCGGCTGTCCTGAAACACTCTCTGTAGATCAGGCTGGTCTGGAACTCAGAGGCCTGTCTCTTCCTCCCAAGTGCTGGGATTACAGGTGTGCACCACTACGGCCAACCAACATTTCTGTTCTTAACCTAATAGTAGAGAATGAATTTCTGCTTTGCTTGCAGTCCTAAAGGAAACGATGTCTCTGTGCATGCTACCTATACACATGCAAAGGCTCTCCCCCACTTCAGTAAATGTGGTGGCAGCTTTGCCGTTGTACTACTTGATGAAGATCCAGTATTGATCAGAACACTTGTATCCACACCAAGGCTTGCTTCCTATTGTAAAAGTACTAAAGAGAGTGTGGAGATGGCATTGGCTGTGCTGTGTAGCTACAGCATTGAATCTCTCCCTTTAAAAAATTTTTATTTATTTATTTATTTATTTATTTATTTATTTATTTATTTATTGGTTTTTTTGAGACAGGGTTTCTCTGTGTAGCCTTGGCTGTTCTGGACTCACTTTGTAGACTAGGGTAGCCTCAAACTCATAGCAATCCGCCTGGCTCTGCCTCCTGAGTGCTGGGAATAAAGGCGTGTGCCACCACGCCCACCTTTAGAGTTCTTTTTGCCCATCAAGCAGAGCTGATGGGGGTTATCATTCCTGAGTCCTCCACAGAGGTAGATGAAGCACATCTGCTTCTTAATGAAATGGTGAGTGGGAAACAGAAATACAGGTCCTAGAACTCTAGTGGAGAGAGACAGTGTGGAGCCTTTCTTGCTGGTCCCTGTTAATAGACACACCCAGTATCTGTGCACGTGGAAAGCTTTCCAGTGTCCATGGACCTTCAGCGAGGCAGTCGAGATGTCCGCACAGAAGCAGATCCATCCTCCATGTCACTTACCCTTTTTTGTTTTTCTTAAACTATATACTGTGACATTGAAAGGACTTGTGTTCACCAGAGAGACAAAGAGTGCTTTCATGGTGTGGCCTCTGCAGAGCCGGTGTGCAGGGCGTTTATTGGGCATGCACTGGCCCTGCTGCTCACCACCCCCACCTCATTGTTTGCACTCCGCATCTGTGTCAGTTGAGAAGTTCACCTCTTTATTTAACAGTACACAGTTGCAAAAGGGAAACCAAGTTCCTTGAAATAAATGTAAAGTGAAATCTTTCCTGTTATTTGGGTAAGGCACCTTTTGCATTGAAGTGTCACACTGAGCGCCTTGGTCTTGTTAAAAGTATCTTCTGTTACTTAAAACTCAAATTTCTTGTTTTTTATGGCTGCAGCTTTGTAAGGCATTGCTGTGCTTAATACTAATTCATGAAGTACAAGAATTGGTTACTAGTGTAAGTGGTATTTCAGTTCAGTTTTGGAAAAAAAAAAAAAGACTTGTGTGTGCATCTGGGCATTGAGTACAGGTGCAGTGGAGGCCAGAGGCTTTGGATCCCCTTGAAGCTGGGGTTCCAGGTTAGAGTTCCAGACTGCCCAGTGTAGGTGCTGGGAACTGAACTTAGGTCCCCTACAAGAGGACCTTTAGCTCCGAGCTCTGGCCTTGATAGCTCATGTTTTTGTGTTATATCGGATAATGGGAAGTGGAGAGCTTATCTTTTAAAAATTAATTTTTGAGACAGAATCTTGCTAGGTAATCCAAGTTGGCCTGGACTCAGGATCTGCCTCACCTGAGTGCTGGGATGAAAGCTTTGTGCCACCAAGCCCAATTTAAAGATTTCTTGTAACAACGCAAATGTGGTTGGGGTAGAGAATGCAACTCAGAAGCAGGTGTGCTGGTTCTGGCCTGTAGTTCTAGCCTGGCATGGCGAGTTCCAGGCCAGCGTAGACTTCAGGGTGTTTGAAGCCAACTGAGGCTGTGTAACAGGACCCTGTCTTTAAAAAAAAAAAAAAAAAAAAAAAAAGGAAAGAAAGAAAGTAAACCAAATCAAAACATCTAAACAAAGAAACAAACAAACAGAGTCTGAAACCTGGTGACTTGGCTGGCACTTCCCTTCGGATGGGATTATAATAGAGTACTCAGTTCACCTCCATGTTACACGAGCTAGTGTGTAAATGTGTGTCTGAAGCCCAAGTTAAAATTTGTTGTTCTGTCACTGGTTGTCGCATTGGGCCTCGTTTTGATCGTTTTGCTGGAGAGAAACCACATCTTGGACCTCTCAGTTGATCTAGCGTTTTCTTCCATGCCTTCTCTGTGCCAGCTACTGTTAACCGCTGCCCACAGTGCATCCAGCTCTTTGCACTAGCGTTACTGTTTGCTGTGTTTTTCATGAATATCCTCAGAGTTTCTAGACACCAGCTGTAACTCCTGTGACAGGCACAGGCAGTAAGTGCAATAACTGAAAAGCTGAACCAGATGTGCGGTAGGTACTGTTGGCAAGACTGCTTCCTGAGGGAGGCCGCTGTGTTGTCAGAGACGTTGTAAGTTTGTCTGTTAGTCTGGAATTGATCTGTCCCATTTACAGTCTGGGGTTGCCTGTACTCACTCACAAACTTGGTCCTGTTAAGGTGTACATGGCCAATAGAAACACTTGGGAGCATGGCTGAGGCCTGGGTCAGCTACTCAAATTTACCACTGCTAAAGAAGAGGAAGACAGTGGAAGAATGGAAGAGCAGCCGTCTTTGCTGGAGATTTGAACTGCTCTGAGGGCTGGGAGGGCTAGGGTCTGGGAAGACCCCAGGGGTTCAGGTAAAGAAGAATGGCTGCCTGAGTATCCGCCCCAGGCAAACAGCACAAAGAGCCACTCACTGTTGCCGCTTCATTCACTGACCGAGCCTTCTGCGGAGCACGTCAGTGGACATATCAATTAGTTATTTTCCATAAAGAGCATTAATGAGTAAAATCATATTTCATTTCTCAAACACACAGTGGCTCTCTGTCAGTGTGAATGAAAAGCCTTTTGGATTTGGTTTGATGACCTCATTGCATGACCATTTTTGAGTTAATGTGGCATGGCATCATTGAAGAGGGGCGGCTCTGATGCTTTTGCTTCCTGGAAAGTTGCTTCTGGCCCACTCAGCTAGGCTTTTCTGACTTGGAGTACTTGACTGCAGATGCTAGGGCCCTGAGAGCATAGGGAGTTCCTGGGCTGCTTGTCTGCTGTGCATGGTCAGCGACAGAACTGTTAGTAAGTGCAGTAGGCTTGTTTCTTCTTTCTTTCTTTCTTTCTTTCTTTCTTTCTTTCTTTCTTTCTTTCTTTCCATTTTACTGGTAGATGCACTGATTTCGCAGATCAAAGAAAGGCTGGTAGGCTTGTGGGCACCTCAGGTCTTATTGTGGTTCTAGGCACCAAATTGTACTGGTAGGGAATTATGTGATTTAGCCACATTCGTTCTCCAAAATGGATGAAACACCAGCAGCAATAAAAAGACATTTGAGTTTGCATCTAACTTTTGGGTGTACACGTGTGCCATGTGTGTGCACAGGTGTGAGAATGAGACTGCTGTCAGCTATCTTCCTGAAGCACTCTTCACCTTCATTTTTGAGACAATCTCTCACCGACTGCAGCTTGATGGTTCGCTAGACTGACCTCAGTGAGCCTGAGGTGCCTGCTGGGTTCCATCCCAGGCTCTTTGCTGCTCCGCAGGTTGCTGAGGGTCAGTGTTTGAGGCCTCATGCTTGTGTGGCATTTCTCCAGGTACCCTCCCCCTCCCTTTTGTGAAACAGTGAGATAGGGTTCTCTCTACATAGCCCTGGCTGTCCTAGAAATCATTCTGCCTTCTTGAGTGCTGGATTAAAGAAGTGTGCCACCACACCCCGGTCGCCCTTTGTTCTTTGAATTATGGGTTTACTGCGTTCCAGGATGGCCTAGAGGAATTCCTAATCCTCTTGCCTTAGCCTTTGATTGCTGGCCTTCCAAGTGTGTGTGTCCTCAGTAAGCTCTTACACTTAATGTCTTTGATGGAACAGCATAAGCTATTAATTTTATTAAGCCCTGACTCGTGAGTCTATACAATCTCTTTAATACTCTGTGTGGTGGGCCTGGTGTGGTGCTGCACTCCTTTAATCCCAGCACTTCGGAGGCGGAGGCAGAGGCAGGGGGGATCACTGTGAGTTTGAGGCCAGCCTGGTCTACAGAGGGAGTCCAGGACAGTCAATGCTAACACAGAGAAACCCTGTCTTGAAAAACCAAAAAAAAAAAAAAAAAAGGAAAATTCTGTGCAGTAATCTGGGAGTTACATAAGGCACTGTTCAATACTGCTCTTACCTAAGATCACATACACCTGGCCATTGTGGTTCACACCTGTAATTACAGTACTGGAGAGATGAGGCAGGAGGATTTCCTATCCAGTCCAGCCTGGGCAACATAGATTGCATTTTAGCAAGTCAAACCAATTCATTGTCACCGCCCCCTGCCCCCCTTCACTCCCAGACACCCTTTTGGCCCTGTGGCTTCCTCTCTCTAGATTACAAATGAATGGGCTTAACTAAAACGTTAACTGGCATGGTTGGGGTTGGCTTAGTCACCCTGATTTAGTATTGTAAAACGTTTATCATAGCAATTCCAGCTAAGAAACAAAAGGTAAAGGGGCAGGAGAGGGCGCTGGGCTAAGAGCACACCCTGCTGCAGAGGGTGCTGCAGAGCAGCCTTTGGCTGTGGGCTCACAGCTGCCTGGAGCTCAGCTTCAGGGAACCTCAGGTAGGGCTCCCACACATACCTGGCACACACTCACAAATAAACCTTAAAAAAATCTTTAAAGGAAAATAAACAGCCATGCCTTAGGGTGGGGACACAGAGCTGTGTGAGAGCTGGCACTGAGCTGTAGGCTGGTGGAAGCACCCCACAACGCTCCATTCCAAAGCTCGCCTGTGTCTGAACAGATACCAGGCAGCGCTGACACGGCTAGGTTTTTTTTTAAGTAGCGAGGTGAGCTCCACTTAAAAAACAGCAGCATGTTAATAAAATACCTGTTTAGATTTTTTTTTCCAAGACAGGGTTTCTCTGTGTAGCCCTGGCTGTCCTGGACTCACAGAGATCCTCCTGCCTCTGCCTCCAGATTAAAGGTGTATGCCACCACGCCTTGTTTAGATATTTTAAGAATTATAGTTAAAGTTCATTTTACTATTTCGTTTTTGATTGTGTATCTGTTCACCTGCGCTTGAGTGAGGGGATGTTGAGGGGGTTTTGAGCTGCCTGGTGTGAGTGCTGGGAACCGAACTCAGTTTCTTAAGTGACCTGTAAGTGCTGAGCTAGGTTTCCAGCCCATTTGCTTAGTTTTTAGACAAAATCTTTCTGACTAGTTTTGGCTGGCCTCCCTTTCTGCTCTGGGATTGTAGCTGCCACACCCAGCTCCTTTTTTGCGGTGGAGGGGTGGTTTTCTCTTTTCTTTGCTTGGACTTGATGCCAGGCTTAGGCTACATCACTCGGTTTCTATTTTACTGTTTTCATTCTTTCTTTCTGTCTTTTTTTTTTTTTTTTAAATAGAACTGTAGTTTTGTTTTATACAGTCTACAATTTGTTGATAATTTGAATATAAAAGTGAAGTTAGCATTTTTTATTTGTAGCATCAGAGGAAGAGTGTTTGTTCCTGTAACACGGCTCTCTAGCAGCCTGTAATTACGGTCTTCTGGCTAGCAGAGGACTGAGTGGCTCAGCTTCTCAGGCAGAGAGAGCACTGGTAACCAGCTCCCTTGAGAAGGCTTCTCCCATCGTGAGAATTAGTCTTCCTGAAAAAGCGTTGGCAGTGCAGAAGAAAGCACGGCTTATTTCCATCTGCTGAGTGAACTGTGTAGCACAGTGTGAAGAGTTTTATTTCAGCTCAGCGTCCTTCTTTCCAAGAGAGCTGCAGGATAAATGATCAAAAGTCCTGGAACTTGTTAGGTTCCTGCTTTCTACAGTGTGTGTGTGTGTGTGTGTGTGTGTGTGTGTGTGTGTGTGTGTGTGTAGTGTGCTTTGTGTGTGTAGCATGAATGTATATATACAATGGTATGTGAATGTATAGTGTGATGTGTGGATTGTTTGTAGAGTGTGCTGTGTAGAGTGTACGTATAGTGTGTGCTGTGTAGTGTATGTAGCGTGTGACTAGTATGTGCTGTGTAGAGTGTATATAGTACGTATGTATAGTGTGGTGCGGATGGTGGGATTTGTGTAGAGTCTTATGTGTATAGTGTATATATGTATGCAGTGTGTATACAGTGGCTGTGCATTTGGATAGGGTGGTGTGCATGTGTGTGGCTTGTATGAAGTGGCTCCTCTAATGTTTCAGTTCCGTCACTTCACACGCAGCATTTACAGTGCTTTGTGTGGGGGATGTGGGCAGTTTATTTAGCTGTTGTGTGAGGTTGCTAGTTTAAAAACTGTCTAGAGACCGATATAGTCTCTTTAGACATTTTAATGACTAAAACACAGGGTGTGTTTGTTTTGTTTTCGGTTTTCTAAGCTGGCTGCTGGGGTATAAAGAATCTCCTAATGATTCAGACTTTGGCAACTTGGAGTCATTCTTAAAAAACAAGCACAAACCGAACCTACCACTTTGCTTTTGTTTTTAGAGACAGGGTTTCTCTGTGTAGCCTTGACTGTCTTGGAGTCACTTTGTAGACCAGGCTGGCCTCGAACTCAGAACTCACAGTGATCCACCTGCCTCTGCCTCCTGAGTGCTGGGATTAAAGGCCTGTGCCACCACGCTTGGCCACTTTTTGTTTTTTCATTCTATTTATTTTTAAAAATTTGTTTCATACACATGAGTGTTTTTGTGTGTGTGTGTGTGTGTGTGTGTGTGTGTGTGTGTGTGTGTGTATCTATGCAAACCATGTCATTCCTGGTACCTGTGGAGGTCAGAAGATGGAGTTAGAACCCCTAGACCTGCAGTAAGGGATAGTTGTCAGCGTGTGGTCCTTGTGACTGAGCCCAGACAGCTAGTGTTCTTAACTCCTGAGCTGTCTCTCCAGTTCTTTTTTCCTTTTTAAACAGTCTCACTGTACAACCCTGGGTGGCTTATGACTCTCTCTGTTGACCATTTTGGCCTTGAACCTTTAGTGATCCTTCTGCCTCTACCTCCTAAGTGCTGGGATCATAGCTGCAAGCCACCACATCTGTTGTTAGCTCAAAGCTTGTCTTCCAAACTCTCCTCAGTGAACTAGAAACATTATACAAGAAGTATTATTTGTTACGTAGAGGGAAATTTTTTCATTTGGGGTTTATGCTACAATACTTAAAAAAAAATAAAGAATTAGCCAGCTGGAATCAGGTTATAGGGTTGTTCGATATTTTAAAATATGAAAGTCAAATAATTTGTATCTGTTGTAAAAAACACATAATCCAGCTATTTAACAGCATCATGCCAAGACATGGCTGTGGTCTTGTCACTCTTACAGAAGTCAGACTGTGTAAGCATTTCTCTTCCAAAATAGTGTCATACCAGCTCGGACATCTCCTATCTCCTAGTTTGATGTTGAATAAAATGATTGTCTCTGATCTCTCAGTGCAGTGTCTTCTTTGTGTTCTGAATATTTAAGTGAGTGCTAGGGAACCTGTTTTTTTTTTTTAATTATTATTATTTTTTTAGAACCGTTTTTTTAAAAATGGGAAGCTGGTGGGTAGATGTGGAGAAATTAGCTTAAATAGAAAATTTATAGAAGCAAGCATACAGAAAACAAGGGGACCCTTGAGTTTGCTCTTTGTGTGGTTAGAACAGACTTGAGCATGGGCAGCAGCTTCTCCAAGTTACCCTCCAGCAGAGGCAGCCCTGCTTCAGCCTGAGGGTGCTGGGCGGTGGAGCAGGAGCTGCCAGCACCGCTTGGTGGCCTTGCTTTCTTCGCTGTATTGCCTGCGCTGAGGTTTGAGAACTCCGGCCATTGTTTCCATTTCCAATGGATGTTTATCATGGGAACCGATTTTGGAGAAATTGAGCTAATCACATTAGGAAATTTGAAGTACTTGATTTTCCAGCTTTGTGGGAGGAGTAAGTGTAAGTATACAGTGCCAAAGGTTGCGGGTAAAGAGCGTGGGCCATTGGCAGAGCGCTCTCTTACTGCTAAGCACTTCCATTTGAGTTCTCTCCTCCTTAACTCACCTTCCAGAATTCCTAGAGGACCCGTGCAACAGCCTCTGGAGGATCGGATCTTCCCTCCCACGGTCTCTGCAGTCTACAGCACGGTGAGCATCCCAAGTGTCTGTCATACTGTCTGCTTGAATACCTGAGTGCCTGGTGTTCCTGCCATATGCTTCAGGTGGAAGGTTGAACCAAGCCCCAGTAGAATTAGATGCACATTGTGTGACCTGGTGACCTCTACTCACCTCTGTAGTCTAGTGAGTAGGGGTGAGGTGAACATTGTGTGAGGGTCCCTTGGAGTTCCACACCTGCCCTTTGCTCTCTTTCCGTAACTTCTGGCTTATGTTGTTCAGTATTGGGGACATAGCCCAAGTCTTTGTGCATACTAGGTGCTTAGGCACGCTGCCATGGAGCCATGCTTCTACTACTGCCTTGGAAATTTGTTCTGTTAATTTAATGATATGGCCTAATGGATGTTTATTATTGGGCTTATAATTATTACGGTGGTTTTACGAACCTGCTTTCACAATCACTAAAGACACAGACACCTGATAGACTTAGATTACTTGGGGCATGGCAGATACTACCGGCTCAGCTACCTTCCATTGTCACCCAGCCTCTAACCCATGCCATCTGCTTTAATCATTTTTATGTGGGCTACCTCTCATCCATAATTTTATAAATGCTTGCTTATTCTTGGCTGGTTTCCTCCATTCATGCTGATACAGCAATGTCTCCTCTCCACGCTAACCCAGTTGTGGTAGCTCTCTTCCTCCCCCAACACCTGTCCTTCCTCCCAAGATGCTTCTCTTCCCAAAACCCTTGGACCTTCACCATGCCTACCTTTCTCTGGCCCTGCTCGGGTATCAGCTTTTATTGGCCAAACAGGAATAATTCCTTAGGCAAGGTTTACAGAACAAGGGCAGGCATACCTGAGAGTGTGCTCCTCTGAGCAGCAGCTAGATCTTAGGAGCCAGTAATTAGCCTCAGAATGAATACATAGCACCAGACCAACCCCCAACAGAAGTTATTTTTTTACACTCATCTTAAATTCTCATTTTCTAATTATTTTTTCTGGGACAGGGTTTCTCTGTGTAGCTTTTGCTGTCCTGGAACTTGCTCTGTAGACTGTTGACCAGCCTGGCCTTGAACTCACATAGCTCCACCTGCTCTGCCTCCTGCCTCTTAAATGCTGGGATTAAAGGCATGCGCCATTACTGCCTGGCTATTTTCTAATTTTTATTTATTTTATGTTTATGGGTGCTGTCTGCATGTGTACCTGTGCACCTTGTGTGTGCAGTGTCCCTGGAGGCCAGAAGAGGGCATCAGATTCCCTGGGGCTGGAGTTACACAGATAGTTGTTGCCATGTGTGTGCTGGGAATCCAACCTGAGTCATCTGGACGAGCAGTCAATGAGTGCTCTTAACCACTGAGCCTCCCCTCCAGCCGCCTGATTTTAAATTGTCATTGAATATTCTTCTATTGAAAAAAAAATTCAGCCAGGCTTGATGGTGCACACCTACAAGCCCAGTAGAGGCAGGTGGATCTCTGTGAGTTCGAGGACAGCCAGGGCTACACAGAGAAACCCTGTCTCAACAAACAAACAAACAAAAAACAAATAAGCAAACAAAAACAAACAAACCAAAACCAAACCAAACCAAAATTGTCACAGTAGCTGCAGTATGGGAAGGGCCGTGAAGGAGCGTGGCGAGGGGAGGCAGGAAGGTCTGTAAAGACATTTTTCGGTTGTACAGACACAAGGTGGTTATGCTATACTTTGAAGTGGGAGTAATAAACGATTGTAGTATACTATGATAAAGTCAGTAAGTAGGGTATAAGGATATCTTTAAAGTGCCATGAAAGAGAGAGAGTCTATGTGATGTGTAGGGAGTTGGGCTTGAACAAGCCAATCCTATTTTTTGGTCTTATTCATTAGGGGTGATCTCCAAGGAAGATAATTTTTTGACACAAGTCCGCCTCCTATAAGAAACAATACTTTGGCATTAAAACATTAGATTGTTTTCATTTTTTGCTGTTGTCTGAATTTGTAATTTTTTCTGTGTTTTGGATGACTTTGTAGAATTTGAAATTCTTAAATCAAAGATCAGGTGTGTAGGTGCCCATAATCCCAATATTAGGTGGTGTGTGTGTGTGACTGAGGCAAGGCCGTGTGAGTAAGGCCAGTCTAGTATTCATAGTGAGGTACTCTAACTTAAAACACCATGTCATTAAGATTCCCTGTAAACAAGACGCTTGACAGTGTAGATTCATACTTTGAAGACAAGCCCATGAAACCCCTGAGTCTGTGACAGGAAGTGCATAGAGGGAGGCTTCACTCACTGAGCCTTTCTTACAGTTTATAGAGATGCTCGGCTCCCAGCTGTTGGGTTTCCTTGTGAGCGTTACTTGACTTTTACTCTCTAAAATTTCTTTCATACACTTAACACGCGTCACACTGTATGTCGTACTGCTAGAACAGCAAGGAACTTGAGGAATTAAATTTACTCTTAAAGCCGGGGGCGGTGGCTCAAGACTATAATCCCAGCACTCTGGAAGGCAGAGTCAGGCGGCTGTGCGAGTTTTAGGCCAGTTTGAAACCAATAAAAAAAAATAAATGCTACTCTTAAATATGATATTCTCAGCCTGGTGTGCTGGCACAGACCTTCCCAGCATTCAGAAGGCAGAGGCAGATGGATCTCTACGCCTTTGAGGCCAGCCTGATCTACGTAGTGAATTCCAGTCTAGCCAAAGCTTCGTAGTGAGACCTTGTCTCAAAAACTCAAAACCAAAACAGCAACAGTAACAATAATATGGTCTGTTCCCTTCTCCCTCCATGCCTTTGTTTGTTTGTTTGTTTGTGTTTTGTTTTGTTTTTTGAGACAGGGCTTCTTTGTGTAGCCTTGGCTGGCTTTGGATCCAGAGATCCACCTGCCTCTGTCTCCTGAGTGCTGGGATTAAAGCCGTGTGTCATCATGCCCGACTCCCTTCTGTTTTTTAAAGTCTGGTTCTTCTTTTAGTGCCTAAGTAATCCTAAACTATTGGGTTAAGCAATCCTTCTGCCTTAGCCTCCCTAGTAGCTTTTTCTTCTCCAATTTAAAATGACATTTATTTTATTTTGCGATAAGGGTTTACTGTGTATCCCTGGCTAGCCTGGAACTTACAACCTGGAACTTGCGATGTTGACTCAAACATTTGTCTGCCTCTGCTTCTGGAGTGCTGGGATTTCTAATAAATTACTTACATTCTTTCTTGTTTGTTTGTTTTTATGTTTTACATTAGTGGTTTGATTTGTATCCCTGGCTCTCCCGGAGCTTGCTGTATATGCCAGACTGGTCTCAAATTTACAGAGTTCCTCCTGACTCTGTCTCTTGAATGCTGAGATTAAAGGCATGTGCCACCACACCTGGCTAATCATTTATATTCTTAATAGTTTACGTTTCCCACTCCTGATGTTTATCGTGCAGTACAGGCTGTTAGCGAGTAGGGATGCTTTGAAGTCTTTAGTGCCCTGCCTTAGTGTTAGGATTCTGTATTTGGTCATGACTTGTCTTCAGGTTCATTCATCCCATTTCTCTTGTCACCAAATTAAGGCTACCTTCAGTTCATCTCCTGCTGCCTCTGCATGTGGTGCCCATATGTCACTTGAATTGAGTCGCTTAAATTCCTTGAAAGGCAGTAGTAGCACTTCTGGCCAGTTTTAAGAAGTTCTCAGCACTCTCCCTTTTCAGTGGCTGGTCATCTTCTGTAGACTCAGACACACTGCACGTCAACAGAAAGTACCCCGAGTTGGCCATGCCTTTGGAATGCCTTCATGTATTATGTTGTATTTGGTTATTTTAACTTGGTTTACTTACGCAAACTTGTCTTTGAAGTATTTATGAACGATAAGTCAAATTTGAGAGACCGATCCTGTTAATGAGCCATGAACATTCAAACAAATACTTGAAAAACTGTAATAGTGTGTTCCAGGGTAGAGCAGAGGTGACAGTCAGTGTGATCCAGGGTAGAGCAGAGGTGACAGTCAGTGTGATCCAGGGTAGAGCAGAGGTGACAGTCAGTGTGATCCAGGGTAGAGCAGAGGTGACAGTCAGTGTGATCCAGGGTAGAGCAGAGGTGACCGTCAGTGTGATCCAGGGTAGAGCAGAGGTGACAGTCAGTGTGATCCAGGGTAGAGCAGAGGTGACAGTCAGTGTGATCCAGGGTAGAGCAGAGGTGACAGTCAGTGTGATCCAGGGTAGAGCAGAGGTGACAGTCAGTGTGATCCAGGGTAGAGCAGAAATGACAGTCAGTGTGATGCAGGGTAGAGCAGAGGTGACAGCCAGTGTGATCCAGGGTAGAGCAGAGGTGACAGCCAGTGTGATCCAGGGTAGAGCAGAGGTGGCAGTCAGTGTGATCCAGGGTAGAGCAGAGGTTGACAGTCAGTGTGATCCAGGGTAGAGCAGAGGTGACAGTCAGTGTGATCCAGGGTAGAGCAGAGGTTGACAGTCAGTGTGATCCAGGGTAGAGCAGAGGTGACAGTCAGTGTGATCCAGGGTAGAGCAGAGGTGACAGTCAGTGTCATCCAGGGTAGAGCAGAGGTGACAGTCAGTGTCATCCAGGGTAGAGCAGAGGTGACAGTCAGTGTCATCCAGGGTAGAGCAGAGGTGACAGTCAGTGTGATGCAGGATAGAGCAGAGGTGACAGTCAGTGTGATGCAGGATAGAGCAGAGGTGACCGTCAGTGTGATCCAGGGTAGAGCAGAGGTGACAGTCAGTGTCATCCAGGGTAGAGCAGAGGTGACAGTCAGTGTGATGCAGGATAGAGCAGAGGTGACCGTCAGTGTGATCCAGGGTAGAGCAGAGGTAACAGCCAGTGTGATCCAGGGTAGAGCAGAGGTGACAGTCAGTGTGATGCAGGATAGAGCAGAGGTGACAGTCAGTGTGATGCAGGATAGAGCAGAGGTGACAGTCAGTGTGATGCAGGATAGAGCAGAGGTGACCGTCAGTGTGATCCAGGGTAGAGCAGAGGTAACAGACAGTGTGATCCAGGGTAGAGCAGAGGTGACAGTCAGTGTGATGCAGGATAGAGCAGAGGTGACAGTCAGTGTGATGCAGGATAGAGCAGAGGTGACAGTCAGTGTGATGCAGGATAGAGCAGAGGTGACCGTCAGTGTGATCCAGGGTAGAGCAGAGGTAACAGCCAGTGTGATCCAGGGTAGAGCAGAGGTGACAGTCAGTGTGATGCAGGATAGAGCAGAGGTGACAGTCAGTGTCATCCAGGGTAGAGCAGAGGTGACAGTCAGTGTGATGCAGGGTAGAGCAGAGGTGACAGGCGGGAGGCATTAGCTAATCTACAGTGTGAGCTGTGCAGTAAGCTTGCAGTGTTGTATATGTTTGTCTTTTGTATTAAGAGACAGTGGATCTTGTGACTGTTAAGCAAGTGTGTGATTGCAGTCATACTTAGTGACTGAGCAATGACCGCTGACAGGGCAGACTTCAGAATGCCTGGAAGGAAGGTTTCCTATTGTTTACTTAGGAAAGATTCCTTCGGGTTACTGAAGTTGCTCTTAAAGAAAAAATGACTTTGACACTGTTACAGTTCTGATCCTTGAAAGCACTTCTCACTTTATATACTAGCTGTCCTGTAGCTGTCTGTAATGTTTAGAAAATCCTGGCTTTACTAATTTCCCCCAGCCTCTGAGTGCTGAGGAGACCCGCAGCAGTAAAGGTCCTGCAGAGAAGCCTGGCCTGGCTCCGTCAGGTCTTGTTGGGCAGTAACATCCAGCTAGGTGGAAGTGTGCTTGACTGTGCTTGCTGTCTCCCCGCAGCATAACAATCACTGTTTTTAAACCAGTTGGAGTGGTGGTTTATATACACACAGTTTCATTAGTAAGTGTTGACCTGTGAGAACCCATGAGACGCCCGCATGAGGGAGGGCAAGGCCGCTGGCGTCATCCCACGACACTCACTAAGTAGACAAGGCTCCTGGAACTCAAAGTTCTGCTTCAGCTTCCTGAGTGCTAGGAGTTGGGGTGTGGCCATGGGTCTCCTTTTGTCTTTTATTTTTATCTCCCTCCTCTCCCCCAGACAGGGTTTCTCTGTGCAGCCTTGGCTGCCCTGGACACCCTCTGTAGATCAGGCTGGCCTCCAATTCACAGAGATCTGCCTGTGTCTGCCTCCTGAGTTCTGGGATTATAGGAGTGTACCACTGTGTCAGGCATGGGTTGTTTTTAAGACACACACTGTCTCTATGATGTATAGCTGTGGCTGTGCTGGAACTTACTGTGCATACCAGACTGTCTCTGCCTCTGCCTCGGCCTCCTCTTAGTGCTGGGAATAAAAGCATGTGTTCTTGGTTTCCCCCTTGCCTTTTGAGGGGGTCTTTCATTTGAGCATAGGGCTTACTGCTGTGGCTTGACTAGCTGGTCAGGAAACTCTAGGAATGCCACCAGTGTTGGGGCTACAGATGTTTGCCACCATGCACTGCTTTTATGTGGGGAGCCAAACACAGGTCACATGATTGCCAGGCAAAGCCCACTCTTTCCCACCAACTCTCTGTGACCTGATGTCACTTTAAAGTACTCACGACCTTGCACCTTTGGGACTCGGTCTGGTTATTACCAGTCTGGGTCTGTTTTTCTGCTTGTCTTTGTATTTGCTAATTAATGAGATTTATGAAAGTTTAGAGCCTTTGTTAATATTTCATGTTGATTTCTCATTAAACGTTAAATCAGAGACGTAATTAAAATATTATTTAGTATGTATTCACTTGATTTTCCTCCTTCAGAAGAAGGATTAGCGTGGAGATGTGAAGGAGTGCGCTGCTGGGAAATGCCAGCGAGCAACGGCTTTCAGGTTTCTCAGATGAGAGCAGAAGGAATCTGTGCCAGGCACTTTGCGTTGATAGTGTGCTGCTTTAAGCGATGGAATACTCCACCCCCTGAGCCATTTTATAAAGTGTCCTATGAGTCATTGCTCAGAAGCAAAGCAGTGCTGTGGAGCAGTAGCGGTCAGGCAGGTCCCAAGAACTAGGACGGCTGTAAGTGGTCTGCTAAATGACGGTGCAGTTAGTTCTAGAAGAGGAGGAGGAGGAGGAGGAGGAACAAGGCCATTATCTTGGGGAATAGATTTATTATTATCATAAGTTGGTGGCATGGATAGAAAGGCCATTTTTAACTGTACTTGGGTAGACACTGGCCAGTGTTACCTGTACTTTATGCTCTCACTTTTGTGAGCACACCTGACTGTTGGGGACTCCTGCCTGCCAAGGCTTGAGCAGGATTGAGGCTCTGTCCATTGTGTTCATTGTGACTTTGGGGCTGGGGTCACAGTTCACAGTTGAGCCCTTGTTTAGTGTCTGGCTTTGAGTTAGGCCCCCAACACCCGAGGCTGAGTCTGTATGGACGTGTAAATTGTTTCTGTGGTTGTTCATTTCCATATAGAACAACCATACAAGGGTATTTTATTTCTTTTAAGTTTTACAGATTCTAAAGATCCACTGGATAAGTTAACTTTAGACCTATAAAACCAGTGGTACAATTTTACCTAATTTTATATTTTATATATGTATTTTATGTTTATTTTTCTTTTTCTCTTAAAAAAAAAGATTTATTTATTCATTATTTGTACAGTATTTTGCCCACATGTATGCCTGCAAACTAGTAGGGGGCACCAGATCTCATTACAGATGGGTGTGAGCCACCATGGGGTTACTGGGAATTGAACTCAGGACTTTTGGAAGAACAGACAAATGTTCTTAATCTTTGAGCCATCTCTCCAGTCCATGTTTATTTTTTCGAGACAGGATTTCTCTGTGTAGTCCTGGCTGTTCCAAAATTTGCTATATAAACTAGGTTGACCTCAAACTCACAGAGATCCACTTGCCTCTGCCTCCTAAGTGCTGGGATTAAAGGTGTTCACGACTAGTGCCTAGCTCACAACTTTATTCTTTCAAGATGCATTTTTAAAATGTTAGGTGTACGCCTGGGTCTATGTGTCTATTCCACATATATGACAGTTTCTGCAGAGGCTAGAAGAGGGCATCAGAGCTCCTGGAGCTGGAGTTAGTAGGTGGTTGTGAGCCTTCCCAGTGTGGATGCTGGGGACAGGATTTGGGTCCCTATGGAATTCAAAGAGTAGCAAGTGTTCCTGCAACTCCCTTCATTCTTGGCTGTCTTGGCTGTCCTGCTGTAGTCTTGGCTGTCCAGGGTTTGTAGATCAGGCTGCCCTCAAGCTCACAGAGAGCCTCCTGCCTCTCCCTCCCAGAGTGCTAGAATTAAAGGTGTTTAGCACCACATTCCTTTAAATAAACATTCCTTTAATAATGAAAAAAATTGTTAAAAGTGTAATTATGAGCATGTGTGAAGTAATGATCTTCAACTTCCTCAAAGGAAGAGACTCTGAAAGTCCAGGTTGGAGGTTAGTGTGTGTGTGTCTGCCTACCATCTTTAAACGTTTACACACACCTGTAACCCCAGCACTCAGGGAGTGAGTTCAAGGCCAGCCTGGTCTACAAAGCGAGTCCAGGACAGCCAGGGCTACACAGAGAAGCCCTATCTGGAAAACCACTACCCTACCACCCGACAACCCCAAAAACAGAGAAAAAAGAAAAAAAGTTTTTTGTTTTTTAATATGCACGCACATGTAAAAGAGGCTTAGTATTGAAGTATTTGATTCTGGTAGGTTCTGGGTTGAGTAGGAAGCTTTATGGAAGAAAAATCATTACATTTTTGTAGTTGGCTAGGCATTTATCTGGAGTTCTAATTGCGTTCTAGTACAAGCTGGGCAAACACAGAAAGAAAGGGTTTGGGTGCCCCATTCTTTCCTCTTTCTTGTTTTTTAGGAAGGGGTCCATTATGTAGCCCTGGATACTCTGGAACTTGTTAGGTAGACTAGCCTGGCTTTGAGCTCTCAGAGATCTGTCTGCCCCTTAACTATCAAGTGCTGGGATCGACAGGCCTGAGTCATCACTTCAAGCTCTGCGCTGCTTTTGTTTGTTATATGCAGGGCAGGTTTCCTTAGAAGAAAAAGTAGTGGAAAAGGAGTTTACCTCAGCCCACTTAAACTTTAGCTGAAAACATCGAGTGCCCTCACAGCAGGGGAAAGAAGAGCAGCTGACAGACTTGGAGGAGAGAGAAAGTTTTGTCCTCTCATGAAAACACAACAGCCAAAATCAACTAGCAAGGCTTAAACAAAAGCAGACCTCTGACAGAGACAACCTGCTCCTCTGTTGCTTTTGAAGTAACTCTTTTGAGGTACTGTGCCTTCAAACCACTTGTCCTGAGGGAAAGGAGAGAACGTAGCTCTGTAGAAGCAGACCAGCAATGCCTTTCAGTTCAACATGGAAGCCCAGCCATGGAGGCACAGTGTTGAGGAAAAAAAAATCTCTTGAGATGAGATTTAGCTTCAAATTGTACAGGAACAAAAACTGTAGTTGAAAAGAGTTCCTAAGCTTGTGACATTGGAAAACAGTTTGTTGAGGTTTGAAGTAGTGAATTGTAAGAGTTAGGTGTGGCCTAAGTGCATGCTGGTCATGTACTGCTCTGACTCCACAAGTCTGTAGAAAACAGTGGGGTGTGGCCTTGTTCTTTCAGGACAAGTGAGGTGCGTTTCTATGAGTTAGAGAGACCTTGTCTCAGAACAAACAAACAAACAAACAAACAAACCCAAAAAAAATCTATGTGGAAAGCTTAGCGAGACATAATGATGAATGTGTGTCTAAGAAAGTTTAGGTTACATTCAGTGTACATTGTCAGGAGTGATCACACCGAGGGCATGATGCAGACAAGCTTCCTTGTTTGAGGAGGTGAGTTCCTGGCTATCTTAAAATTTGGCTGTGTAGACTGCATTCTTCCCTGGGGATTTCAAGCTTTTCTTGCATCCCAGTGTGAACTTTTCAGAAGGCAAGAGAGTGCAGCTTACAGCAATGTAGACCATGGGAAGGACCGACTGCGGCAGCAAAGGAAGCTGGCCGGGGGGAAAGTGCTTGTGGCAGTGGCTGTGCTGGTACACACTGGTCACGCAGCATAGCATGTGTGTGTCCAGGAGGCTGTAAGTGGCTGATTTGTGTTAGAGTTCTTTGGGCTGAAAACAGCATGCGGGACATTTGGGGGGCTGCGCCAGCACTGCTTCACAGCTAGCTGGTGCCTCACTCTTGGTAGGTCTGTATTTTCTCTAGTTCCCAGGTGATGCTGAGGAAACACACTGTGTTCGTTAGTCTAAACCCCTCATATTCTCCCTGGTTTGAAAATAAAAATCATAGAGTGTCAAACATTTCAGTCTAAAACTGTCATTCAAAATCTTAACACCAATAGGTTAAATGTTGGTAACAAAATTAAACACAGTAGCTACTGTGTTTGAACACTTTATACAGCATTGTGCATAACACATCATTTAATGGATTACATAAATAGGTTCACATGATAACCTTTACTTTTTTTTATTTTTTATTTTTTATTTTTTTATTTTTTGTTTTTTGAGACAGGGTTTCTCTGTGTAGCCTTGGCTGTCCTGGACTCACTTTGTAGACCAGGCTGGCCTCGAACTCACAGCGATCCGCCTGCCTCTGCCTCCCGAGTGCTGGGATTAAAGACGTGCGCCACCATGCCCGGCTACTTTTTAATTTTTATTTATTTTAGGTTATGAAAAAAGTTTATTGAGTATACTGCAGGAGAGCAGTGGACTGGCCAGCCACTAGAGTCCTGCTAGTACCACAGGGCAGTGGGCTATAAGAGTCTCAATTAGGGAGAAATAGTTTTAGGATTAGGGTGTTTCTAGACATGTGATCGACACTATTTGAAGGTGAACAGCCCAGATTGGCCAGTGTACAGTTCTGCAAGGTCAGCTTGAGTTGCTGTGCAATTTCTGCCGTGCAGATAAGAGCCATGCTAGCCACTCAAGCCTGTGCTATTGCAAGATAGTTCCTTTATCTTTTCTGCAGAAAAAGAAACTAGTTTTAAAATTTTATGTGTGTGAATGTTTGCCTGTGTGTATAAGTGTGCATCATGTGTGTGCATAGTGTCCTTGGAGATTAGAATATATCCCATCTCCCAGGACTGGCTATGAGTTAGCCACATGCATGCTGGGAATTGAGCTCAAGTGCTTTTCCAGCCAGCTCCAACCCAGGAAACTAGATTTTTGTGATCCTCAGAATGGGGACTTAGTGACATTTCTTCTGTGACATGTGCTATTCCAGAGCAATCTTAACTATGATTTTGATAACACACTTGATTATAATTTATTGCTGAATACTAAGCTCAGAGTTCCACTAATACCTTGGAATTAAAACCAAATGCCTTAGACCAGTTACATAACTGGAACATTAGCAATGGAAGATCTGCAGAAAATGCAAAGCGTAGGTACAAAAATCACGTTTTAAGATGGGAATCGATTCCCAGGCAACCCTTACTGTATGTAATACTGCCGCCCGATACTCATGCAGCTCTGCCCTCTGGGGAAGGCCGAGACCCTTGGCAGTGAGCTTCTGACCTTGTGAAAGAGAATGTGGTCTCCCTGTTAGATGGATGCACCCCTGGAATGCAGCTGAGGCAGAGGGAGCATTGTAAGTTTGAGGCCAGCCTGGGCTACATAGTTACAACTCAGACTATGTTGTAAGAACCTTGATTCAGATATCCAAAATCATCATAAACCAAGAGAATAGCAACAGCTATTGTTAGATCTTGTGTCCACAGGGACAGCAAAGAAAACCAGACCAACCAACCAAAAACCCCCAAATCAAGATAGCCCTGAAAAAAGACATGGCATTGTCATTATTCACCTGTGTAGTGTGGCTGTTTTCTGAGTGGCTGGGTTTAGTGGGGTTGATAACCTCCTTATCTGTTTCTTCTGGGCAGTTAGCTCCAGTTGGTCAAGGTCTCAGATCAGTTGTCTAGGTTCCTATTAGCAGTGAAGGAACTGAGATGTTCTGTGCTGGCCTCCTCCATGCTGTAAGGTCTAGGCACCTGAGGTGTTCATGCATCGCTAAGCTAAATAAATCGTATCCCCGTGTAGCCATGTAATAGGTAGTATTGTTTGTAGAATTAATACACTAGTGTAATAAAAGTTATATCTAAATGCCCAAGAGACCACTTGGTGGCCAGTAGGCCACAGAATTTACTTTTCTCTGAGGGCAGTATGGGTGGAGACAGGTGATTGTGAGAGGGCTGCTGTTGGCTGTGCAGGATTGCATGAGGACAAAGTACTGTGGTGTGAGAGTCTCTCTTGCTCACTCATTAGCTTATGCAGAGCATGTTTACCTGTTGGGTCGAGATTTTGCTGTGGAGTTTTATGCTGGCCTCTGTCTAGCCTCATAAACCAGGTTGGGTCAAACTTGTCATTATGTGTCTACCTCTCTAGTGCTGGATTACAGGTGTGTACCACCACCCTGGCATCTTACATGGAATCTTATAGGCTAGTATAGAAACTGCCAAGTTCCAAATAGCAGATTTGAAAAATGTGTGTCCTAAAAAAATAGAAATCCAGATTAAAATATAGGGGGGAAAGTGCTGTACTGTCTGCTTTGTTGTTATTATTATTATTATTGTTGTTGTTATTATTATTACTACTACTACTACTACAACAACAACATTATTTTATTTTACTCTGGTAAGATGGCTCAGTAGCTAAAGTGGCTTGCCATGCAAGTCTCTTGACTTGAATTTGAGTTCCTGAACCCTTGGTAGAAAGAGAACCGACTTCTGAACATTGTTCTCTGAGTGCCACATGATGCCAGGCCCCTGCCCTCACACACACTATATACACTGAAAAAATACTAAATGTTTCCCGTAGATACTGTCTATCATCCGTCCTCTAGGATGTAGTAGTTACCTGTTCCCCCAGTGGACTTGGTTTTGTGATGATTTTACTGTCACAAATGTAATGATCAAATAACAGATTCATAGTCTTACATTTCTTTTCTGATAAAATAGTAACAAAAACACCTCAAAACTGAAGAGAACAGAATTATGTTCTCACTTTATTTTCCACAGAAACACTTATATTTGGAGAGATGTCTTTTGTTCTTGTTTTCTTATAGACAAAGAAAATGGATCTGAGTGTGGTGGTGCACGCCTGTGACCCCAGCACTCTGGGAGGCAGAGGTAGGCAGATCTCTGTGACTTGGAGGCCAGCCTGGTCTGCAGAGTTGAGTTCCAGGATAACCAGAGCTATAGTTTCTCAATTGTGGTGACCCCCTGCCCCAACCATATAATTACTTACCCGGCGTGGTGGCTCATGCCTTTAATCCTAGTACTTGGGAAACAGAGGCAGGTGGATCTTTCTGAATTAAGGCCAGCCTGGTGTACAAAGCTAGTCAGGGACAGCTAGGACACACACACACACACACACACACACACACACACACACACACACACACACGCATGACTCATAAAATATTTTCTAAATACTCAATTGCTTCCTGGTGTGCTTGACGGATATGTGTGGACATGTGTGCCATGGCACACACTGGAGGTCAGAGACAACTTTTTGGACTTGGATCTCTCATTCTACTTTTATGTAGGTTCTGGGGACGGAACTCAGGTTGCCAGGCGTGTGTGGCAAGTGCCTTTACTCACTGTGAGCCACCTTGGCACCCCTTCATTCATACTTTCAAACACAACCTATGTTTTACACTTTTCTTAGCCTGTCAAATGTTTGTTTTATTATAGAATTGTGCCTCATGTAGTAGACCATGGATGTACCATATTTTTGGTTGTGACCTTTAATGACTGAGCCAACTCTCCAACCCAGATGTACCATAAAATACTGAAATAACTCATTTCTAGCTTTTGGGCATATTGGGAAGATAAAACGGCGGGCAAGGAGCAATCAGATCTTGCTGGTCTCCACTGTTTATCTTTCATCCTCCAGGCCTGGCTTTGGATTACTGATAATTTTGCGTATTAGACGGTCTCAGGTTGCCCAGCTGGCCTCAACGACCCTGACCTCCCGATCCGCCTGCCTCAGCCTCTTGAGTGTTGGGGTTATAGGTATATATCATTGTTGTGATTTTACACAGGGCTGGGGATTGAACCTAGGGCTTTATGCATTCCAGCCAAGCAGTCTACCAGTGGTGCCACATCCCAACCCTTATCTCAGCATTCTTGCATTTGCAAATTATTCTATGTTGGGCAGCCTTGCTTATAGGTCTTTGTTGTCTTAAGTCTTTATGCTGATCCTTAAGTACTTTTTTTTCACATGTCCATTTTCTTAATGAAAATAGTTAGAATAAGGGAATATATATGATTTGAACAAATAGTATAAAAGATTTTTTTTTTTGAGTGGCAGGAGGCATCAGTCCTTGGACCCTGCCTTCTTCCTGGCTGCCAACGCATTGCTAAGCCCCTCGTGCTTCCTCTTAGCCTGGATGTACGAGCCTACCCTACCCTCTTGTTGATGAACTTGAGCACACACTTGTTCTTGGGCACCTTGAGCAGCTTCACAGTGCTGCCACTCATAGGGAGCAAAGCCACACACCTCCCTGCGCATGCCTCACTTAGTGCTTGGTGAGGCGCCTGCGGTACTGGCACTGGCACTGGCACTGGCACTGGCTGTGCCTTGGCTTGCTGATGTTCTTCATCACCGCAGGGCGGTGCAGGGCTGTGGCAGCTGTTGGCTGATGGCCGCCTCAACAGGAGGAAGCATAAGAGGATTTCTGGTCAAACGATTAATTTCCACCCCATTCTTTTGTTTAGACAGAGCCAGTTGGGAACACTTTTACTTTTGTCCTCTCTGCCATTACTTTTTTGTGATAGTTTTGAGTTTGAACAGTCTCCAAAGGCTCGTATGCTAAGGCTAAGCTGAGGGTTGCCAGGAAGGGATTATTGGGTCAGGAGTTCATGTTTCAGTATGTGGGTAGATACTGTAGTAGGCCGGAATTCTGTGTGTCAAACACCATATTGGATACTTTCCAAATGTATTGTTTTTACAAGGTAGAAAAGTGAAACTCCATTGTTACATGGTTCATAAATGGTAGTGCTGGAATTAGGCCTACCTGCTTTTCCCTTGTTCTCTTTGGTTGCCAATGTGTGCCTTTAGGACTTCAGTTCTACTGTGTGGAAGATGGAAGGCAAGGTGGGTGTGCATAGCAGCTTAAGAACCATGCAGTAATATTTGCTGCTGTGTTCACAAAACTACTGCTCAGTGTAGTTAGTGATGGGAAGAGAGACTTGTAGGTTGGGGTTCCTTTCTTACAGTGAGAGATGGTTCTTGGGTTAATTTTAAAAAAAGATTTATTAATTTATTATGCATACATTATTCTGTCTGCATATGTGCCTGCATGTCAGAAGAGGGCACCAGACTTCATTATAGACAGTTGTGAGCCACCATGTGGTTGCTGGGAATTGAACTCAGGACTTTTGCAAGAGCAGACAGTCCTTTTTTTGTTTTTGTTTTTGTTTTTTTGAGACAAGGTCTCTCTGTGTAGCTGTCCTGGACTTGCTTTGTAGACCAGGCTGGCCTCAAACTCACAGCAGTCTGTCTGCTTCCCAAATGTTGGGATTAAGGGCGTGCACCACCATGCCTGGCTGCAGACAGTTCTCTTAACTTCTGAGCCATCTCTCCAGCCCCAGGGTCATTTTTTTTAAAGTCAGGGTCTTAGGTAGCCCAGGCTGGCCTGGAACTCATGCTGTGCTGCAGTCTGATCTTGAACTCTTGCCAGTCACCCTACCCTAGCTTCCAAGTACTGCAGTGTCTGCTGTGAGGGGCCTTCCTAGCTTTCCTAGACGCCCATGAGTGTCTTTTGTCACTAGGATGTAGCTGCAATGGCCCCCACTAGCCACCTTTGAAATTGCTCTTCTTTCTCAAGGTGATCTTTCTGTGTTTTTTTTTAAAAGGTGATCTGTCTGAATTGATCATTTTGGGAAAATATCTCCATTTGGTTAACCTGCTCATTTGCCCAACCCTGGCCTGTTCATTCCCTTTTCTTCCTGCCCCCCTTATTTTTCCTAACATGTAACTACAGTGGCATACAACTCATGATGTGTACAGTTCAATAGATTGTAGTATATCCTGTCATCACTATAGTGAAAGAGTTGGAGTTCTTTGACTTGTAACTCCCCAACCCATAGCCCTAGGCACGTCTCTCTTCTGTGTTTTCCGGTTTTGGACATTTCATGGAGTCATGTGATCACTGGTACTCTGTGATGAACCCCTGACTAAGCCGTGTTTCAGTGACTGATATTCTGAAGGGGAGATAGTATGTGTTTGAGTTCAGTAGCGGGTGCATGTTTTACTCTTCGGCAGCAGTTAAGAATAATGCTGCTCTTTGCTGAGTGTCTCAGCAAGGAAACTGGCTTTCATAGTCTCGCCAGGATCTTCACCCACTTGTCTCTTTTTCAGATAATTCTCCTCTCCATCCCTTCCACACAGACTTTTTTTTTTACCTTTTCGCAGAACATGCCCTGTGTCTTGGCACTTTATCCTTTTCTTTTTAAAATTAGAACTCACTCCTTTTCACTTCCCAAGGAACGTGTGGGCTCTACCTGCCTCAGACCCCAGAGCTGTTGCTGCTTTCTATGAGCACTTTAAAGTCACCCTGGATCATAACACTGCCCATTTCTGTTTGCTGTGACCCCTTCCTCATAAGGGTTCTGGAAGGCAGGAACCCATCTGTGGGGAAGGCCGATCGAGTCTCAGTAGTGTGGTGGGAGCAGTTAGCCTTGTTGACTTGTAGACAGTTAAATGGCTTCCAGTTTCTGTTTGCCCTCAAGTGAAGGCCGCTTAACTTTTGGGACTGGTGAAATTGTGATAACTCTTTAATCACCTTTGTAGTTTGGAGAATTGATTTTTAATTTTTGCAGGCAAATGATTCATTTATTCTAGTCTTGGTTCTTTCTTTCTTGTATAATTTTAAGTAGAGATATAAACGCATTGATTACATGAAGTGAACATATGATCTTAATGGTTCCAGTTAACACTGACCAGATTGATCCAGAAATTGTTACTCCTCTACTCCTGTGTCATTTTCTTTCTTTCTTTTTTATTTTTATTTATTTATTTATTTTTAAATTTTTTTCGAGAGGAGGTTTCTCTGTGTATCCTTGGCTGTCCTGGAACTCACTCTGTGGACCAGGCTGGCCTCGATCTCACAGTGATCTGTCTGCCTTTGCCTTCCGAGTGCTGGAATTAAAGGCATGCCCCACCAACACCCGGCTGCTCTGTTTCATTTTCAAAAGTCTTCATTTGCCAGCTGGGCAGGGTGGCACATGCCTCTACTCCCAGAGGCAGGTGGATCGCTGTGAGCCTGGTCTACAAAGTGAGCCCAGAACAGCCAGGATGACAGAAACCCTGTCTGGAAAAATGAAAAACAAACAAACAAAGTCTTTGATAGTTCTGATAATTGGTTTAGATAGTATTTGGAGTACTAATAGTGAAATCACCCTAGATTGTTTGCTTGGCCCCAGCTCCTCTCTCAAGCTCAGAGTTAAGAGACCCTCCAGGCTGCTCTCTGCTCCCATTAGACATGTAGTAGATGGTGCAGGCTTGACTCCTGGTCGCACTTACCCCCAAGTCTGCTCTGTTTTTCAGCCTCATCTAACATCAGCACGTCTCCAGCCCTAGTGTTTGAAAGCCATACTTTTCAAAAGGATTCCTGGTGTTCGTTAAGCTGTTACTTTGAATGTAGTATACAAACCGGGCATAGGCTGTAATCCCAGCACCTGGGAGGCTAAATCAGGAGTATTGCTTCAAGTTTAAGGCCAGCATGGTTGCATAGTAAGTTGGGGGCCAGTCAGGTCTACACACACAAGACTCTTAAGAAAAAATACATTTTCAGCATCTTATGTCAGTGTGAGTAGTAACTCCATGGAGGTAAGGCTCTCTTACGGATACCGCTCACTGTAGTCTGTTGGTAAATACTTACTATATGAAAGAGCCATGCAGCCAGCCCTCATTCTCTTCTGCCTACTTCCAGTCAAATTGACCAAAACAGTTGCATAGCCCTGTCTCTAAGATACAGACATTGGCACACTTGCTTTCACCTCTGTGTTTACCGCTGTGATTCTAATACCTTTTCTGTCCGTTACCCCTTTTTATGTGAGAAATTTTAAACACAGTCCTGGGTGTATAGATATATACAATAGCTATGTAATGAAGAAATTTTAAAAGAATTCTTTGGTGTCATACGTATAGGTACATACACAGTTTCTCTATTTGTATTAAAGGCAAAAGCAAATTTACATGCAAATGAATGGTTGAACTTATTTTTATTTAAGAAATTAAGTCTTAAGCCGGCGCAGTGCCACACACCTGTAATCCCAGCACTCAGGGAGGCAGAGGTAGGTGAATCTCTGTGACGTCAAGGCCAGCGTAGTCTATAGAGGACAATCAGAGCAACACAGAGAAACCCTGTCTTGGGGGTGGGGGGGCGGCGGGATAATTAAATCTTGTTTATCTTGCCTGAGTGTTTGACAGTACAGGACATAGAGAACATCTTTAGTGTTTTCCAGAATTGATTGCTATTTTGATTTGATCATCTGGTTTCATTGCTAAGAGCACTGCTTTGCAGCATTCCTTTCTCTTTGTTACTCAGTGCATACTGTTACTAACAAACTAGACAGCTCACCTGCCTGTTGGTTACAACCTCATGCTTGAAGCCTGCTCTGAGTTCATTGTAAGCATGGAGTCTAGTCTCTTCAGGGCTTATGTAAGACTAGAGGAACTCATGGAATTGCTTGTTTTATGGAAACAAATGTACTGGAATACCTGGGATTGCAAGTAGTCTGACCTAATAAGTGTAGAACAGAAAAAGGGAGACAGCCTCCTCCATAATTCCTCCCAGCCATCTCTTCTTCCTTCCTGTGGATTGATGGGGATGTCAAATAAGACGTCCTGGTATCCACTGTACTGGTTCATTTAGAAAATATTATGTGTATACCTATGTTACATTTACTCTGTGTGTGTGTGTGCGCGTGCGTGGGCATGTGTGTCTGCTGTGTATAGATGAGCATGCTCCACAGCACACACACAGAGGTCAGGGGTAACCATATGGGTCCTGGCTGTGAAACACGGGGCTCTGGTCTCTATGTGCTTCTGTCTACTGGCCATATCAACAGTGCCGTACTGTTTCCTGAGTGGACTGGCTTTTGTTATTTTCTGCAACTTGTTGGTTTGGGGAAATACATGTTCTTAGGGAAAAGCTAGGATGATAGGAAAGTAGTGAGGGCTGTCACATCTGGAAGCAAAGCTCAGGCGTTGCCTTGTCACCCCAGTTAATCGTGGCCATTTCTGTGTGGGACCTGCACCCTTTTTGTTTGCATGTACCTGTGTGTACAGTGTATATGTGTACTTGATATCCTCAGAGGTCAGAAAAAGGCGTTGGATCCCTAGAATCCATTTGGAGTTATAGATGGTTGTGAGTCAGTCACCACATGGGTGCTGGCACCCCAATCTGGGTCCTCTGCAAATCCAACAAGTGCTCTTAACTGCTGAGCAATCTCTCCAGCCTTTGTCTTTTGTATTTTATTTATTTGGCTTTTGGAAATAAGGTCTGATGTGGTTCAGGTTGACCTGCAATTCTGTGCATAGCCCAGGCTACCCTTCAGTCTCTGATCCTCCTTGCCTGGGATTACGAGTGTGGCCTACCAACTAGGTTTCTGGATGGTTTTAGGTATCTTCACTAGGGAAACTGTCTTGGAGTGGAGAAAAGTAATGGGTGGTGACGTAGAAGCCACATGCCTTTACCTTTATAGGAATAGTTTGTTGTTGAAGAAGAGATTAATTTACTTGACTAGGACGTTGTGTGGTGTCAGAGAGAGCTTTTTCAAGTAAATTTCTACTTAATGTGCTTAATCATTGTGTTTTACTTAGGCATAAACACAGTGAGGGAGGAGGGCTTTGTGTGGGTCTTTACCAGAGCATCTGCACTGCCTCAGTTGGTGACCTGCAGAACTGACCTCAGCTGCATTCACACAGTGATTGCTTCTGTGTTTCATGTACAGTGCATGACTCTTAGCTCACACTGCGACTGGACAGTCAAAAGGTTGAATACAGAGTCCTTAGTGCTGGTTTCTAGTGGAAGATGGAAGGATTACTTTGCTACTCCACATTCCTGCCAGCTCCACCGTTTGGTGGCCATTCTTCCTGGAGCTCTGTTTATGTCTGGCCAGCTACCCTACATCTCCTATGGAACAGGGATGCTCCCCTCACCACGTATTGTAATTATAAAATGTTAGCATGTTCGGGGGAGTTCTCAATTACTGCATTTGATCAAATAAGTTAGTTCTGGGTAGATGAAGTGTGAACCTAATGAACAGTTTAATTTGTATTGTCTTTATGATTTGTCATTAAATGTCATTGATTTTGTTGGAGATTAATTTTAGGTAGAAACCTTGAGTGAAAACTTAAAAGTTTGCTGCAGTTTTCAGTAAGTCTAAGATTTTAGTATGTCCGGGGG
The DNA here is from genome assembly GCF_964271855.1 of Acomys minous. Lineage (NCBI taxonomy): Eukaryota > Metazoa > Chordata > Mammalia > Rodentia > Muridae > Acomys > Acomys minous. Next base: position 113,707,831 of record NC_140487.1, read on the forward strand.
AAGCTAGGGGGGGTATATTAGATTCTGTATGTGTGTGTGCGCGCGCGCAACAGGGACAAGGGATGTGTTGGATTCTGTGTGTGAGGAGTAAGGGTTAGGGCATGTATTTGACTATCTGTGTGTGTGTGTAGGGGTGTTAAGGCGTCCATTAGTGATTCTGTGTGCATGTGTGTGGATGGGGAGCTGGTGTATCAGAGATTCTGTGTGCATGCATGTGCTGGTATGAATTCCTGCGCATGACTGTGGAGACCAGAGGCTGGAGGCTGAGTCTCTTAATGAGCCTGGGGCTCTTACCAGTTGGCTAGACAAGCCAGCTCTTGAGCTCTGGAGATCCCCCAGCTCCATGGCCTTCTCCCCCAGAGCAAGGTTTACAGGCGTGAGTTACCCTTGAACTCCTGATCTTACAAGTGTCTCCCAAGAGCTGGATTTACAGGCCTGGGCCACCATACCTATTTCACGTGCTGCCAGGGATTTAGCTCAGGCTTCATGTCATGCATGCTAGGCAGAAGTGCTCTTCCAACCTTTTTTCTCTTGCGACAACCTGTCTGTCTAGCACAAGCCAGTCTGGAACTCAGCATCCTCCTGCACACTCGTACAGACTGCTGGGATTACATTATGGGTGGTGTCGTCATACGAGGCTGTCCTGAGAGTCTTGGCAAATACGCCGTTCGATTCTCACTCAGAAAAGCTATGGCATCGCCAGAAATCTCCCGGGTCTCTCTAGTCTCCTCTGCTCTGGTAGCGATTTATTTCTTGTTTCTTTTACAAAATGCTTGCTCAGTTTTAAGCTTCATTTCATTTAGCGTGTGTGTTTGTTTTAGGAATTTTGGTTGTGAGATTATGCTTTAGGACCATCAAACAGATGGAGGTATCTGTGAGTTCTGACCTGGTAAGCCCCGCTCAGTCTAGAAGTTATACTTCACTGTGACTTGGGAGACACAGGGCCCAAATTTCAAAAACGATTTAACCAGTTTAGCTGTACTGTTCGGCAGGTCACTAATCTACTGTCCTTTCATTTCTGTACAGGTAACACAGGTAGCAAGACAGCCGGGACCCCCGACCCCTTCCCCTTACTCAGCACATGAAATAAACAAGGGGCACCCCAGTCTTGCGGCCACACCCCCGGGACATGCATCGTCCCCTGGACTCTCTCAAGTAAGAAATACAGGTTTTATGCTTCGTTTTCTTTTTAAAAGACAGTTCCTCGTATCCCTTGTACTCAGTTTCTCTAAAGGTGATTCTGCTCACCGGCAGGTAGTGCGGAGCTCTGCAAGGCTCAGGCCGCCTTGTCCTGTGCTCCTGCTGGCAGCTGGCAGCTTATGCTTTTCATCTTGGATGGATTAAAAGAGAAACAGTTTATATTTAGTTTTTCCTATTTGTTTAAGAAATTGGTCCTTGGCTGGGCAGGGTGGCTCATGGGCTTTTAGTCCCAGCACTCAGGAGGCAGAAGCAGGCAGATCTCTGTGAGTTTGAGGCTAGCCTGGTCTACAGAACAAGTTCCAGGACAGCCAAGGAAGGCTACACAGAGAAACCCTGTCTTGAAAAACAAAACAAACAAATTGGTCAATGGTTCTAAAGAAATTTCTGTGTGCTGAGCTTTTTTAGTGGCCCTCTGGTGCCCTTCCCATTCCTTTATGGTGGAGAGGACAGTGCTTTTGTGTTCTTTTCTATGGAGTAACTTGGGTGAGTTTTGTTTGTTGTTGCTGTTTTTCTAGGAGTTTCTGGGGTTTGATAGCTTAATTCAGTGGTTTGACTGTCTGTATTGGGCATTTCTCTGCGGCTTCATGGGCTTTAAGGCATCACCGCATCACCTGCATCTCAACCTCTCTCCAGACACTGGTCACCTGGTACTTACCCCTATCCTTATGCTGGCTTCCCTGTGCTTAGGAGCTGTCCATGGGAAGGGAACCCTGGTCCTCTGGAAGAGCCACGGGGGTTCAGAACTGCTGAGGCACCTCTCCAGGCTACATTTCATTTTAAACTTTTGTCTTCATATTTAAGTTTTTTTAAAGAACTTGACTATTAGGAAGCTTCTGAAACTAATGAAATAATTCTAAAACTGGTGATTGTTGTATTTGAGGATATTAGCCATAGTTTAAACTACAGAATTTTGGCAACAGGAATTATAATTTGTCATGGGCTCAGTGAAATGTTTGTTTTTATATATAATTGAACTTTCATTTTAAATATTTAAACTCTTACTCATTAGGCTCTTGAGCAGAACCATTTGACCTGTAACTAAGGTGTGTTAGTCTGAATCTCATGAAGAGAAAAGTGCAGCATCTTGAAGGAACACTGACTATAGTGAACTGAGTGTAGTGAATTGTAGTAGAAAAGGATTGAATGAAAGAACAGGCTCCCAGTGTGTAAGGAAGGCAGATGCCTGCACAAGCCGATTCCCAGGGTGATGTCAACGTTGTGACTCCTCATGGCAGAGGGGTCTCCAGTGCGGCACAGCTGAGCTTGCTCCTAGTCTTTCCTCTGGAACCTGCTACAAGTTTGCCCTGTAGAATGTTTGGAAAGCTGCAGTCTCTGATCTCCACGCAGAGCTGCTGTAGTACACATGAACAACACTGGGTGAATGGGTTAGGAGGTCCCAGTGGCGGGAATAGTCACCCAAGCTTTTCTCCCTTTGTCCTCTTCCTCACTAAAAGTTAGCTTTATAATCAGTCACAGCTGGGCGGTGGTGGCGCACACTTTTAATCCCAGCACTCGGGAGGCAGAGGCAGGTGGATCGCTGTGAGTTCAAGGCCAGCCTGGTCTACAAAGCGAGTCCAGGATAGCCAAGGCTGCACAGAGAAACCCTGTCTCGAAAAACAAAAACAAAACAACAACAACAAAAATTCAGTCACACACTCAAATATAGTATTGCATAGAAAATGTAGACCTTGTGCCACTTTTAAAATGTAGTATATCAGTTTACTTTGATAAGACACTAGTCAACTTGAGAGGAAAGGGTTTATTTCACCTTACTGCCAGGGCTATTACACAGAGAAACTTGATTTCAAAAAACCAAAGAAGAGGGCTGGAGAAATGGCTCAGTGGTTAAGGGCACCACCTGCTCTTCCAGAAGTCCTGAGTTCGGTTCCCAGCAACCACATGGTGGCTCACAACCATCTATAGTGTTATCTGATGCCCTCTTCTGCAGATAAAGCACTCCTATGCAATAAATACAATAAATAAATCTTTAAAGAAAAAAAAAAAACCAAAGAAGAAGAAGAAGGAAAAAAAAAAAAGAGTTGCCTTGGTAATGATGTCTCTTCACTGCAGTAATACAGTCACTAAGACAGAGAAGCATTTTCTCAACTGATAGTCTCTATTTTGTGTTGAGAAACACCGACTCCTGGAGCCCTGGCTGTCCTGGAGCTCACTCTGTAAATCAGGCTGGCCTGCTTCTGACTCATGAGTGCTGTACAGAAACTTAACCAGCACAAGTAGATAGATACCCTTCCTGTGTCCGGGAACACTGGAGAGTGGTGTGGCCTGCCGAGTGGTGCTGGTGGAGACCTGCCCTTTGGAGCTCGCGGCAGTTCTCCCTTTGTGCCATTGAGGGAAGCCTGTTGGCAGGAAGGATCTCTGCTACACGTCTGCCATGGGAGCTGGCTGGTGGCTGCCCAGCACTGCTGCCTGCTGTACCATGCCGAGCATCTAGACAGAGCAAGGTGATCTGGGATCTGGGTGGCAAAGAAGCCAGGGTTTGGAGCGGCTGTGAGGACCACAGGAGCCAGAAGGCAGCGTTTCCTGCAGCATTGCTTGTGTAGTGTCCTCTGTGGACAGCAGTGTGCTGGCTGAGATGATGAAATATTTATAGAGACAGATCCGTTTTCCCATCACAGGCAAATAGGGCTTTTGAGCTGAAAGGCGAGCAACCGACAGTTGTAAACAAGGAGAGTCAGTCTTCCACTGCTGAGGTTCTTGCTGTTTCAGTGTGTGATTTGACCCAAGCAGCTAAGCTAGGCCGGTGCTCTTCAATTTCCCGAAAGTCAGACCTTGCTAGGACTGCACAGTTTGCATTTAAGAAAGGATGTGTGCTCAGCGGTGTCAGTTGTGAGGCCACAAGAGCTGTCCATTTTGCTATTTCATCAGCTCTCTTTGGATACTAGAACACAGGATGCTAATAAAAGGGCTCTTAGTTACTATCTTGGGTTTCTTTGTGTGCTGAGAGTGCACCTGATTTGATGAGTGGAGTGTGTGTGTGTGTGTGTGTGTGTGTGTGTGTGTGTGTGTGTGTGTGTGTGTGTTTGTTTGTAAGCATAAACACATTTGCTCTAGGCTATGTCCCCAGTCCTCTTTTTATTATATTTTTTAATTTTTATTTTTTAATGTGCATTGATGCTTTGCCTGCATGTATCAGTGTGAGGGTGTCAGATTTTGGAGTTACAAAGAGTTGTGAGCTGCCATGTGGATGCTGGGAATTGAACCCGTGTCCTCTGGAAGAGCAGACAGTGCTCTTAGCCACTGAGCCCTCTCTCCAACCCCCTTTACTTCTTAATTTGAGGCAGGGTCTTACTAAGTTGCTCAGGCAGGTTTTGTATACAGCAATCCTCCTGTTGCATTCTCTCCAATAGCAGGAATTATAGGTTTTTGCCACTAGGCCAAGCTTTTTATCTTTTTTTTTTTTTATATTTAACACAACTCATTATTTTACTATTATATACTATATACTATATACTATAGTATATACTGTTATAACAGAAGTGTAGTTTCATGACTCTGGCAATTGACTGTATTAAATGGAGACAGTTCAAGCTTTATTTGTTTCCAGCCTTGTGAAATAGGTGAGTGTTGAATTTTCTTTTCTTTTTTCTTTTTTCAAGATAGGGTTTCTCTGTGTAGCCTTGGCTGTCCTGGACTTGATCTGTAGACCAGGCTGGCCTCGAACTCACAGAGATCCTCCTACCTCTGCCTCCTGAGTGCTGAGATTACAGGTGTGCGCCACCATGCCCAACTATTATCTGCTTATATTAATGACAATTGCAAAGACAGAGAGATGGCAGTATTTATTCTAGCTAAACATGATGGTATACTGTAATTCCAGGATATCAGAGATGAGGCAGGAAGATTGTGGGTTCAAGGCCACACTCAGTTATTTAGTAAGTTCCAAGCAAACTCGAGCTACAAAAGACCCAGCCTCAAACAACAAGAACAAAAAAGTCAATAGTGTTAGAAAGTTTTTCAACAAATGTATTTTTAAGTATGATAATAGATTTAAAAAACAAGCAAGCAACAATTGGTACTACTAGGGCACACGTGCTGCCAGGACTACGGCTGGCAGGAAATGAATCCTCACAAGCCCCAGGGTGGCTTCCACACGGCCCTCCCTCCAAAGGCACTGCAGACAGAGGGAGAGGGGCTAGAGAGATGGGTCAGCAGCTAAGAGCACTTGTTGTTCTTCCAGATAACCCAGGTCCATTCCCAGCATCCCTACCAGGTGGTTCACAGTCACCATTAACTCACGTTCCAGGTGCTCTGGCACCCTCTTCTGACCTCCTGGGCACCAGATATGCATATGGTGCACATACACAAATGTGGGCACGCACATGTGGGTGAACATGCATGCACATAGATTTAAAAGTCTTTTTTTTAAGATGGAAAGGAAACATAAGAACTGTACATTTTTTTTTTCCTTTTCTAAGAAAATTCAAGACTCACTGGGCAGCGCACACCTGTAATCTCAGCACTCAGGGAGGCAGAGGCAGGCAGATCTCTGAGCTTGAGGCCAGCTTGGTCTACAGAGTGACTTCCAGGACAGCCAGTAACTCTTGGAAAAAAGAAAAAGAAAAGGGGGGGGGGGAAAGCAGATAGTATCCTGCTGTCTTGGCTCATGACTGTAATCCCAGCCCTTGGGGGTGAGTCAGCAAGATCAGGAATTCTAGGCCAAGTTCCCAAAGGAGAAGGGAAAAATGAATAAGCTATAAATACCTGGACCAACCAAATGGTTGGTTTGTGGTGTATTGCAGAGTTGTGGTGGTTATTTGTATTTGGTGGCGTAAGGTGACAGAAAGACTAGGGACTTTCCACTGCCCAGTCACCTCTGTTTTCCTTTACCAGGCAGCTGCAGTTGTGGTTATAAAGTAGACTTGATGCAGTGTGTCCATTAGTGAGTGCCTGGTCCCTGCAGTCCTCTAACTTACCTTGAACCCAAGCCTAGAGCAGCTTTTGGATGCTGATTTCATTGTGCTTTTCCTTGCATTGCACACAGCTGCAGAAATAGCCCAGGGATTGAAAGCGGTCCATGCTTGATTTTTTTTTTTTTTTAAGTGCTGTTGTTAGACTAGTGACTAAGTAGGCATTATCCAGGTTGCACACAGCGCAAAGCTATACCATCTACACAGGTCGAATCTACATCAGACACCTCAAAGTATGAAGCCAGTCAGCCTTGTTAGGAAATGAAAGGACTTTATTATAATTATCTTTCATAAGTATCCCTTTGTTGTCTTTTTATGTGGGTTCCACTTTTGGTTGGTGCTCCTCATTTTCACCTAAATTCTGCCAGGGCAAGGAACAGTTTGTTTCTGGACACAAATGGGGATTCTTGATGTTATTCTCTCCCCCCCCCCCCCCCCCCCCGACCCCCAATCACTGGCTGGTTTTTTATTTTTCAAGATTTACTTATTTATTTTTTATATATACAGTGCTCTGCCTGCATGTACACCTGCACACCAGAAGAGGAAATCAGATCACATTATAGATGATAGTGAGCCACCATGTAGGTGCTGGGAATTGAACTGAGGACCTCTGGAGGAGCAGTCAGTGCTCTTAACTGCTGAGCCATCTCTCCAGCCCTCACTGGCTGTTTTGAGTAAGTTGTTTTTTAAAAGCAGCCTTCCTTCCTTTCCCATGCAGGATTCCTACGATGGACGCTTGGACTTCCTGTAGCTCTGAGCTCCTGCTCAGCTTGAGTACTGCCACTTTCTAGAAATCTAGTGAGACACTCAGATGTGTTATTTATTTATCTCTGGCTTTTGTTTTTGGTAGTTCCAGGCTTTGCTCTTTCCACTCAGACGTCAGCACATGCAGGTGGCTCTTGAGGAGGAGAAATAGATGTAGAGTCGTGTTCTGTCTCCCGTTGTGAATGCCATGGGTGGGGATCAGCATGTGATGCCGGCACTCTGCCACTGAGCTAGGACCACAGCCCTGCAACAGAGAACTAGAAAGTCGATGGTTGGATTACTCCACGGCTGGTGCTCTGTCTGGCAGACGTATCCTCTGCATACAGGCTGTGGGGTGAGCCAGTAGGGCCATGGAGGAGAGGTCAGCTGAGGGTCTAAGCGCCTCAGTCACAGAGTACTGGCCTGAGTGGAACCACAGTATCCAGGTTCGTTGGGAGGAGAGAGTTTGCAGGGATGCAGGGAGGGCCAGGAGAATTCAGTAAGGCCTGTTGGCTTTATAGGGGAGCAAATAGAAGGTTATTTGAAGATTTGTGAACTGTAAAGAGCAGTGTATAAAAGCTACTTTCTCCTTCCTTTCTATTTTCTTCTTTCCTGGTCTCTTTTTGGTACAGGGTTTCACTGTGTAGCCTTGGCTGTCCTGGAACTTCATTGCTGGGATCACCGCCACCACATTGCTTCCCTTCCTTCTTTTTTAGAAAGTTTCTCATGGAACGTAGGATGGCCTCTTAGTGAAAGCCTCTCAAGTGCAAGGGTCATTTCTAAACCGGCCACCAATTGATGGATCATGTTTGCTTCTCCTACAAAATAACTCTCAAGCTATTGCGTTGCACCCTCCTTTACTGTCTACTTAATAGATTTTTTTCCCCCATAGATGACCACTAATTGCATTACATAGTATAAGAAACTGTGTTGCCAATATTTTGCCATATTTCACAGGTAAAATAATTTTTTTTGAATGCCAGGAGTTGTGGTATACAGCTGTAATCCCAGCAGTCGAAGGGCAGAAGCAGGTGGATCTCTGTGAATTCTAGGCCATCCTGGTCTACAAAGAGAAACCCTGTCTCACCAAAAAAAAAAAAAAAAAAAAAAGAAAGAAAGAAAAAGAAAAAAGATTTTTTGGTTCACTGTCCCCAGTGCTCTGTGTTGCCAAAGCTCTGTTCTTTGTGACCAGTTCTAGGATTGCCCATCTTCCTCAAGACAGGCCTCATTGTAGTTACCTCATCAGTTAAGAGCAGCATGCTGTTGATAAAATACTGTTAGGAAAAGAAAAGAGATCTCAAAGAGAGAGGATTCAGACTTCAATTTATTGTATTGGACGAATGATGAAAACGAGGCTGATAGAATCTGGAGATTAATACTGCAGGAAGCAGCTGCAGAAGTGAAACAGAGATGGGGGTAGTGCAAAAAGCTAGTTTGAATCAGAGTATGGCTAGGAGTGCAGTTCAGGCCCTAGGCACTGGGCCCTCTTCAGTGCCCATCGTCACACCCATTGCATGCGCTCCCTGACCGCCACTGGCTATAACCCCAAATTATTCCTTAGTTCACAATGTGCGCTGCTCTTCTCTTAGTCTCAGAGGACGCAGGGGACATGGTGTTCAGGCTGTAGGTCCCTGTGTTCAGAGCATCAGCGCCTGACTCTGTCCTTAAGGCATCTGCTCAGGGAATGTGATTGCTAAAGAGGCAGTTGGCAGCACGTTTTGTTTTTGTTTGTTTGCTTGCTTGAGAGTTTGCAGTGTAACGTAAGCTGGTTTGTATTCTCCAGCCTCCTGCCTCACCTAGGGCTGGGATTATGCTTGTGGACCACAGTGCCTGTGCTTGCCTACTTCAGAGCTTTTTTTTACAGTGTACACATAGGAAGATTTTCTTCTTTGAGGAAACTTGAGCAGGTTTAGCGAGAAATGTTTTGAGTTACCAAGCAGACAGTTGATAGAAATCAGTACTGGACCAACAGCTGTCAGGAGCCACACCCCTGGAGTGAGAGAGGTCAGCTGTCTAGTTGCCGTGTTTAGGAAGTGACTGGAAATCTGACTGCTGTTAAGGTTCAGAGAGTACTTCAAGGTTCACACTGGAAATGGAGAAGTTGGGAACAGAAGTGGTGACTCAGAAGCCAGCTGGCTCATTTACATAATCATTTGGCAACCTTTAGAAAGGGAGGAAGTAGCTAAGGCCCTGGAAGCTAGCCTGGAGAGATCTGATGGAGGAAGGGCCGACCTGCAGGGCTCTTGCTCTTGCACTTGGAGAATGGTTTTGATAACTTCAGTGTCCATAAAGGTGGAAAGGTGAAATAAACTACTCGAAGAAAAATGCCAAAATATTAGAAAGAGGGATTATAAAGCTCTGTATATAAAAAAAATCAAAACTATCAAAAAGGTGGGTATGTACACAAAGGATTTTTGTCTTCTGCTTAGCTGGTCCTAACTCTAAAAGCTGTAAAGAGTAAAGACTTCTTGAAGCATGACCCCTGTCTTGGATCTTCACACAGTAGTGCCATAAGGGCTCTCTTTCCTAAGGATGCTCAGTCTTCAAGATGCAGAAGTACAGGTTCTGTCACACACCAGGCCATTCTCGGTTCAGAGATGGGCGATTGGCATATGTGATTCTGGAAACTAATATTAAAGTAATTTTAACTAAAAGCTGTTCTTCCCAGACTGCAGAGCTTGGATTGTTCACACAGAGCACAGGCCAGTGTTTATGGGTACTCCTGTACCAAATTGTCATTTCCAGGGTAGTAGATGGGCATTTACCACTGTAGGCTTCCAGGGTACCCTGTGACACAGAGATGGTTATTTCCATCTTGTAGATTGAGAAGGATCGATTTGATAGATGGGATGTTTTGACTCATGTCTTCAGATAGCATCTTTGGCAATCGGCCAGGTGAGCACATCAGTTCCCAGCTTCTGTGTCTATTTTTTCTGCTACTGAGAATTGAACTTAGGGCATCATCTGTGTGAGGCAAGTGATCTGCCCCTGAGCCACGTTCTCTGCTTGCTCCTCCCAGCTCTCTTCCTTGTATTCTCATAATTCACTAGCATACTTGGATTCGGGTTCATTTTTAGATATGTGAGACTTTCATAGCTCATTCTGGAAACCAAAGTACCATTCACAAAAATGCCCTTTGAAATACCGTTTCTGGGCTGGAGAGACGGTTCAGCAGTTAAGGGCACTTACTGCTCTTCCTGGCGATGAAAATTCATGTCCCAGCACCCACATCAGGTGTTTCACTCCACCTGTAACTCTAGCTGCAGTAAACGCAAACAAGCAAGCTAATATCCTCTTTTGGTCTGTGGGCAACTGCACCCATGTGTGTATGTATGTGTTCTCTCTCTCTCTCTCTCTCTCTCTCTCTCTCTCTCTCTCTCTCTCTCTCTCTCTCTCTCTCTCTCTCTCTCAGCATTGGGAGATGCCTCTGTAGATATTCTTCGCTGTAGAAACATGAGAACTCAGCTCTAATTCTAACCGGCTGTGCTAGCATACACCCTAGTTCAGGCTCTAGATCCTGGGGGCTCATTGACCAGCTGTATAGCCAGTTGGTGAAATATGGATTTGGTGAGAAACCCCTTCTCAAGAAGTAAGCTGGAAAACGACTGAGGATGATAACCTGATGTCACCTCCGTCTTCCATAAAGGGACATATGTGCACATACACATGTATGTGCACACACTGTGCACACAAAAAAGAAACAATATGTCTCAGTTTTTAAGCAGTGAACATGAAACACCTTTGCAAAACAATAGGCCTGGGTGTGGGGGTGGCCCAAGCGCTTTAATCCCAGGCTTATTTCTGAGTTTGAGGCCAGCCTGGTCTACAGAGTTCCTGACAGCTAGGGCTACACAGAGAAACCTTGAACAAAAGCCAAAACCAAAAATATTTATCTGTACAGTTTTAAAACACGAAGAAGGGAGTTCTGGGACCCTTAGAAGATTATTTCTACTGTGATGAATGAATGAATCAATGAATTAATGAATCAGTGAGAGCCAGCTGCAGATAATTTTGGGCAAAAAGCATCTTAGAGACTAAATAAGGATGGGCTAGAGGGAGAAAGCAGCACAGATGAGAGAGGGTGGCAGAGCAGGTGCAGGCGGTGCGGGGTCTGGCCCAGGCCCTGACAAGCAGATGCTGGAGATATCTGTGGGTGCCTGGGGGCTCAGGAGGCTCTTGTTCTGGCACTTGCTGTTCAGTGGTGGCAGAGAAAGGACTGGGGTGCTGTACTGTGGAGGGTGAGCTAACCCATGAGCAATCCAGTTACTATTGTGACACTACAAAATGCCTCAGGCAGAAATGAATGCCATCCCTTTAGATGAGACCACCAAGGCCCAGAGAAAACCATGGCATGTCACCTTGAACAAATTCTAAAGAGCTCAGAAATGGTGGTCTGGGACCCCCCCTATGATGTCACTGCTTAGAAAATGAGACTCATCCCAGCTTTCTTAGTTCTGTCTTCAGATTAGAGTCAACTTATGCTCACGTTCTGCCCCCGACAAACACTCATTTCATTGCGTGGGTCTTGGTATGGGTGACTTTGATGGGTGCTTGGGCTTGAGAAGGAATGGCCTATTGTTCCTCACTGCCAGAAGTGAGCTTCCTGAAGAGCAAACAGCTTCTGCCCTAGAGGACAGGCAAGTGAAGGAATCGGCTGTTTGTTCATCTGTAGAGAGTGCCGCTGACAGAGTGCAGTGTAGTGCTGCAGTGTCCCTTCCTGACTGCTTTAGTCTGTAGCTTTGATGATGGAGCCAGACAGGTGGCTGGTTCAGGTACCTTCCTTCTGTGCATCAGGTCTGCATGGGCTTCAAGCTGAGGTGCAGTGACTCCAGACCTATCAAAGCAGTGGGACAAGCTGTCGTAGTGGCGACCTGATCCTGAATCTCTCTGTCAGTGGAAGTCAGTTATAAATGAGAAATTGCCAAATTATTTCCTTGATTATTTAAACAGAGTGAATACTTTATTTGGGGAAAGGGAGGTGTTTCCTTTCCTGGGAGCGCTAAGCTGAGAAGCGGTTTATTTTGTCCATAGAAATGTAACTATGAAAGGCTGAGGCCGCCCATGGAGATCTTCTGAGGAGGTAGGGGTTCTTGAGTCTCTGTGAGGACTCACAGGAGTTCCTGAGCTGGAAAATGAGGAAACTGTGATCATGACCTGGAGAATGAATTAATTTTTTCTGAACAAGTGAGCTCTTTCTGAATTTAATGTTTCCAGAACACAGTCAACAAATAAGCATTTTTGGAAACATGGGTGGTGTTTCCTACCCACCTAGCTGATTTTAGAGTATTTAAAGAAATACAGCCCAAGAGACTAGGATTTTTTGTTTGTTTGTTTTTTTCACTGTTATTAGGATTCAGCTTTTAGAGTATGGTGTGAAATCAGTTTGCTTTCAAAATTGCCACATTCTAGGATCTGTTGATAATGATAAATATTTTGACTTTGGTTGCTGGAGGTGACAAGTAGAGCTGTCGCAGTGGGTGCTTAGGAATGACTAAAGCTTTTTCAGTCTTTTGAGGGCAGAGCTCATTAGCTCTCTGTAACAGTAAGAGTGATTGGATGGCTTTAATGTGGACTAAGTGCGTAGTGTGCCTTAAGGGTCAAATTGTCTAAAATATTCATTCAGAACTTTCCACAAGCCACAATTAAGGAGAGTAGTATTTGTGGCAGAGAGTAGTATTTAAAACACAGCCCTGTGCATTTGTACAGCGTCCCTGGTGTTGAAAAGCATTTCATTCAGAAATGAATGACCTCTCCGCTGGAGTGCTGTGTGAGCAGAGGCCTGGAGAGGAGCAGAGCAACCGCGCGGGAAGAGTTTCCTTCTGTTAGCTAACTAAAAATTCTTTGCGGGCTAAGGGGCCCTCCAGCACATCCAGAATATAAGAGTTCTCAGTTTCCTGTGGCATAAAGGCAGCCTTAGATGCTATGTGTGCTGGTATATGCTTGTAAACCCAGCACTCAACAGTTGTCCTGAGTCATAGGCCCACTTGGGCTAAATAGTGAGACCCTGCCTTTAAAACAAACAAAAACGCTACATAATCGCCTGGGTGTGGTGTCTTGAGCCTGTAATCCCAGAACTCAGGGAGGCAGAAGCAGGAAGATTTTGTGAGTTCAAGGCCAGCCTGGTCTACAAAGCCAATGCCACACAGAGAAACCCTGTCTTGACAAACTAAAAAAATAACAAATAAAAAGTAAAAAAATTAATAAAAATGCATGTCTGAAAGGGAGGCTCAGTGAGCATTTGACTGACTGAGTCATTTCTCCAGCACCTCATTTAAAAAATAATGAAGTGGGGATGCTGGGATCTCCAGGAGCTCAAGGCCAGTTTGAATGCTGGCATTAAAGCCAGTGGTATTGAATTTCAATAGCAGATTTCAAGGGCTCTTTTTTTTTTTTTAAATGCTTTATTTTTACTACAGGCATTGATGCAATTTTTGTTGTTTCATGTTGTTTGCTAATGTGACTTTCACTTTAATTGCTGTGTATAGTTTGTTTCTTAATTCATGTTTCTAATTGTGTATGTACATGCAGGTTGTGTGCATGTGTAGGCTCAGAGGAAACTTTCTGGGTTAGTCCTGCCCCCTCCCCTTTGTGTGGGTCCTGGGGATGGAGCTCAGCTTTTTGTGTGCAGAGGCCTCTTCTTTGGTGCTGTCAGTTTGTGCTGTTATTTCTGAAGCCGTAACAGTCCTATCCAGAAAGTTGTTGGTCTGTACCAATGTCTTAAAGTGGTTTTGTCCCCTACTAGTGGTCTCAGATTTGTATATCTTTTTAAAAAATTATTATTTATACAGTGTTCTGCCTGCATGGACACATGCATGCCAGGGCAAGCACCTTCCTACTGCCACTTGTTGAAAAAGATCCCAGAACTCGCCCCTCAGGCAAAGTCCAGAAAGTCCCTCAGGTCACACAAGTAAGTGACCTTGGTGCATCTTGTACACAAGGAGGTTAATCAGTGAACTTTTTCTAGAACCTCTCAGTGGCCTTCATTAAGGACGCCATAGAGTCCGTGTGCAAGGGGGTCTGGCCAGTGGCCCCCTCTGCTCTCTTGCCTCTCTGTGAGTCAGTCCTTAGTCTGTTCTGTGGATTTGGAATTAGTCCACTGCTAAGCAGGTAATCAGCTTCTGTGGATATATATATAGGCTTTTCTGAGGTGTTGGGGGTGCACATGGGGAGGCCAGAGGTTGTCTGTGTAGTTGACTCTCACCTTCCATCATTACATGTTTCTGAAGGTCACCAAGGCTGAGCAGTGGCTGCCTGACATTTGGAGCCATCTTGCCATCCCTGGTTGAATTGGCTACTTTTTGGTGTTTGAAATTATGAGTTCTTTATATTGTGGACTATTTGACCCCTGATGAGCGTCTGGGAGACTGTAGGCTGGATTCACACTGTATTACGGCTTCCTTTGTGTGCAGAGGCCTCTTCCTTGGTGCTGTCAGTTTGTGCTGTTGTTTCTGAAGCCGTGACAGTCCTATCCAGAAAGTTGTTGATCTGTACCAGTGTCTTAAAGTGGTTTTGTCCCCTACTAGTGGTCTCAAATTTGCATATTTCTTATTTATTTATTTATTTATTTATTTATACATTTATACATACATACATACATACATACATACATACATACATACATACATACATACAGTGTTCTGCCTGCATGGACACATGCAGGCCAGAAGAGGGCACCAGATCTAATTATAGTTGGTTGTGAGCCACCCTGTGGTTGGTAGGAATTGAACTCAGGCCCTTTGGAGGAGCAGATAGTGCTTTTACTCTCTGAGCCATCTCTCCAGCCCCCTGTAGATCTTACAGTTTGGTGTTTGGCCCATTCAAAAAAATTTTTAAAAGATTTATTAATTACGTATATACTGTTTTGCCTGTATGTATGCCCGTGTGTCACAAGAGAGTACCAGATCTCACCATAGATGGTTGTGAGCCACCATGTGGTTGCTGGGAATTGAACTCAGGTCCTCTGGAAGAGCAACGAGTGCTCTTAACCTCTGAGCTATCTCTCCAGCCCCAAAATAGTCAAGGAATGTGTTCCAGACCTTTTGTTTAGTTCTGTTTTTTGAGTCAGGGTTTCTCTGTGCAGCCCTGGATGTCCTGAACTCGCTTTGTAGACCAGGCTGGCCTCCAACTCACAGTGATCCGCCTGCCTCTGCCTCCCCAGTGCTGGGATTACAGGTATGTGCCACCACCCCCTGGCTGGTGTTTGACCCATTTTGAGTTAGCTTTTGTGTGTGGTACAAACGAGATAGAGGTAGATGCCTATATTCATCCTTTCTTGGGTTGGTGGGCATTAGCATGGGGACCCGCTCATCCACTGAGCCCAGCCCACACCATCACTATCATGTTTGTGTGTTTCTAGTTCACGCAGCACCTTTTTTTTTAATTAAAACAAACAAAAAAACAAAAAAACAAAAAAACCAAAGAACAAACACTGTCCTTTCCTCTTTGAATGGTCTTGGTACCCTCTTCAGAAACATTTCCCATGTATAGGAGGGTTTTTTCCCGGGCATCTCACCTCAGTCTTTGTCAGTGGTCTTGTTACTAAAATAGCATTACTCTGATGGGTTTTTATAGATTTATGATAAAATTTCAAGTGAAGGAGGAGCGTGAGCTACCCAGCTTAATTTTTGTAGCCTGCTTTAGTTCTTTGCTGTTTGGAGTCCTTGGACACTTCACACCAGCACTCAGATGAGCTTACTGTTTCTAGAGGTCACTGGACCTTGTTGGTAATTGCACCGAATGCGTAGATCACGTGGGTGAGATTGGTGTCGAGGTTCGTCAGAAGGGAGCGTCTTTCTGTCCATTCCTTAACTTCTGTTGGCAACCTTTTATGGTTTTCTTTGTTTGAGTCTTTCAGTTTTTTAGTTTAGTCACCACTTTGGCATTTTATTTTTAAAAATACTTTGTAAATGAAGCTTTCTATTTTTCTCTTCAGATAGCTGCAACTCTACAATCGTTTTGCACCCCACTTAACTGATGTTTTGTGTGTGGAGTGTGTGTGTATGGGGTGGAGATAGAGCAAGATACCTATGGGTGGCCCTTCCCCTCATCTGTCAGGGCTTTGTGATAAACTGCAAGCTCTGTTCCTCTGAGATGCCTTTTTAAAGCCTTTCTATGATTTTTCTAAGATGTATCCACAGCCTTTCTAAGGTTTCCAGCATATGAAACTTGCTCACCAGTGAACACATACATTTATGTTGTCTTTTCTTCTGTGGGATTTCTCTCCAGCTCTATAAAGTGGCTTTTTATACACTGTATTTTAAGATTTACACACCACTACCATGGGATTTATTTCTGGGATGCAAGTGTGATTCAGTATTGAAAACTGATCATTGCATGCAGCCTATGCCATGAGCATAAAGAGTGACAAACAGTGGTCAGTTCAGCTGACACAGAAACATTTCCCAATGCCTGCTATGACAGGAAAGCTCAGTTAACCAAAAGTAGAAGGAGACTACCTCAACATTATTGAAGCTACAGTGAGTGTCTTCCTTAATGATGAACCTGTACTGACTGGTTTTGTGTCAACTTGACACAAGCTAGAGTCATCAGAGAAGGAGGAGTCTAAGATGAGGAAATGCTTCCATGAGACACAGTTGTAAGGCATTTTTTAAAATTAATGATCAGTTGGAGAGGACCAAGCTCATGGTATGTAGTGCTATTTCTGGAGGGTGGTTCTGACTCTATAAAAAAGCAGGCTGAGCAAGCCAGTAAGCAGTATGCTTTCGTAGCCTCTGCATCTGCTCCTGTCTCCAGGATCATGCCCTGTGTGAGTTCCTGTCCTGATTTCCTTCAGAGGTAAACAATGCCTTGAAAGTGTAAGCTGAATAAACCCTCACTTCCCCAACTTGCTTGCTGGTCATGGTGTTTCAGCAATAGAAACCCAGCCTAAGACAGAACTGAAATGATTAGGAACAAGACAAAGATTCTGTACTCACTTCATATTTCCTCACTTAGTGAGTTACAGGACAGCTACCTTGCCTCAAGAAACCTTGCCTCAAAACAGAAACCAAAATTCAGAGAGACTTTTGTATCATTAGATATGTACCTGTCAGGAAATAAACTCAATATTCAAGAATTTATGTCTCATTCTTTGACATCATCCATCTTCTTACTTCATTGTAATGTTTTAATTACACTTTATTTATTTATTTTTTTGTATGAATATGTGCGTGCATGTGCCACAGCCACAGCCTGTGTGTGGAGATCAGAGGACAACTTAGGAGGGGAAGGGGTCGTCAGTACTGTCCAGTGAGCCACCTGCCTGCTCCCTCATCCTACTCTAAAGATTTATTTTATTTTATTTTTTTTGCCTAAGTGCCCCTGCGCCTGCAGCCCCCACCCCCACTCCCATTTGCTCTTGCTCCACATATGGTCCATTTTCTCCAGTTTTTGTGGGGGGGATTTTGTTTTCACAGTTAAAGTTTAACATAATACGAATAGGTTTATTCATTACCTTTAAGAAATCCACATCAGGAACGCAGTCTGCTGAGAAGGCCTCAAACCAGAAGGATTCTGATGTGCTCTGGAGAGGTAGGCTGGCTGGACAGTGGCACCAGGCCGATGGTCAGGAGGGTTCTGGCCCAGTGCTTTACTCTTGGTCATTCAATTCCATGCTGCCCTCACGGATGTTAGGGCTTGCTTGCTGAGAGGGTCCTCCTGCTTTAATACTTACAGTTTTCTGTAGGGGAATGTTAAATTCAGAGCATGGCTGCGCTGGCAAGAGATGACATCCAAAGACCTTCTAGGTCTGTGCGATCCAGCTGGAAAACAGCCACGCCTTTAATCCAGGAGACAGAGGCAAGCAGATCTGAGTTCAAGGCCAGCCTGGAACAGAGCAAGTATCAGGTAAAGAAAAGCTTAGGTCCAGGCATGGTGGTACCTGCCTTTAATCCCAAATGAAAGTAAAGTAAGTTTGTAGGAGGAAACACCCATGTCTGACAGTAATTGAGTGGCAGAAAAGGTGACAAAATCAGAGAAGATCTGACAAGATTCACCCAACTCTCACAACAAGAGAGGAAAGGGATGCTATTTTGGAGGCAGTTTGACCAGGACAGTAACAGAGAGATGGGCTGCAGAGAGAGAACTCATGTGAAGAAGGAACAAGCCAGAGACTGAGAGGAAGCCAGAAGATTCGAGCAGATTGCTGAGTTAGTTTGAGGCCAAGCAGAGCAATTCCAGGCTGAGAGAGAAGCCAGATTGAATAAATCAGCTTGGAGAAGAGTTTGAGCCAGAACAGCTGACTTGAACCAGCAGCCCAAAGCTCAGAAAGTTCAAGTAAGGGTGAGCTTCTTAAGCAGTTAATTCTCAGAGTCTGAAAACATTGTAGGCCTTGGTTAGATTGTACAGAGGCTAGAAGCTTCCAGCACTAGGCCTAGGTTAGCAGAAGGAGGCAGCAGGCCTCCCAGACAACAGTCGAGCCAGAATACAATTAACATTTACAGTTCTCAGCTTTCAGTGCAAGAATGTGTTTCTGTGTGACACACACACCTGTGGGAATTGGTTCTCTCCTTACATTTTGTGTGTTCCAGAGATTAAACCCAAGTTGTCAGCAAGCTCCTTTACCTGTTGAGCCATCTTGTTCACCCTACTTAGTATATTATTTATCCTCTTCAACTTCTTGGTCCAGGTTCACTGCAGGTACTACATACTTGAACTACTACTGTAGCCTTTTGTCGCATTCCTCCCTCTGTCCTGGCTTAGCTTTTGTGTGATAGTTCTCCTCGTTAAACACATCTGAGGACAACAAATGCTGCTTTGCTGAGCATCTTCTGAGACAATTCCTGCTTCCCTCGACACAGGATTTTAGTTTGGCCCTAAAACCTCATTCTCCAGCTTCACCTCGGTCTGCCTCATTTACTTCTTCCCCTGCTCTGACTTGGTGCTTAGGTGACATAATTCTCCTCTTTTAGATCTCAGTGTTTTGTGTGGCACCTTGTGCCTCCCCAAGATGCTGCTCTCTGACACTGAAGACTGGAAGGTCATTGTTTGCTTTGATGTCATTGTTGAAGCTGCTTGGAAACATCCCAGTGAAAGTCACTGCTTTGTATGTTTTAGAAAAGATTTATTTTCTGTATATGAGTGCTCTGTCTTCATGCACAGCAGAAGAGTGAGTCAGATTCTATTACAGATAGTTGTGAGCCACCATGTGGTTGCTGGGAACTGAACTCAGGACCTCTGGAAGAGCAGTCAGTGCTCCTAACTGCTGAGCCATCTCTCCTGCACCCTTTGTACATTTTTACTACTTCACCACCGCCTGCAACAATTTACATTTTACAGGTGTGAATAGCTTGTACACCTGACATCTTTTTCTCCATCTCACTGCTGTCAACAACTGAGCACAATTCTATACACTTGCCTGGAGGCCTCTCTTACTCTGACCTGAGGAAGAAGACTTTGTGAACTAAATGCTGCTTACTGGTGATGTAATGAGCATCCTCAGGGAAAGGGAAGCAATTTTGCTCCTCAGGATGCCTGGAATGAATCTTTAGGGATGTATTGGTCATGTCAAAGTGACAAGCCATGCAGAATGCCTGATACTTGCTTCCAGATCAACTCCAAAATAGAGAGTGGCCTGGCCAGCCTCTAGTGTGCTAGCTGTTTTTGTATTGCTAAGATTGGCAGAGCCCTGAGATGCTTAAGCTGATCTTCACAGAAATGACGGGTACCATTTTGGGCCTGGTAGGAAACTGACTCACTGGTGGGAATGGGAAGAGCAGCTGAAAGTTAAGGAATAGTAGTTGTTGCTTCCATCGAGTTTCTGGGAATCAAGTGGAGAGCCAGGGGTGAGTGACTCAGCTCTTCTCTGAACCTGCTCACATGATGTCTGCTTTTCTTAGGGTGAGCTCTTCGGGAGTCATGTTACACCGCAGGCTCTGTGGACTTAGCTCAGCCATGGTCTATATATAACTTGGGCGGGATTTATTTTGTTTTAATGTTTTTTTAGTATTGCAAGATGGAAGCCATAATGGAAAGCCTGCAGCGAGTGCTTTCCTGTATCCTCTCCTGTACTACTGCTCTACTGTTGACGTTTGATGGGAGCTTTGGTATTTAAGTACAGAACGGGAATACAATATATCCTCCTTATTCTCTAGAAAGCAATTAGGTACCATATCATTTTGTTTTCTACTCAAATAGACATTTTAGTGCCATCACTGATAAATTCATTGTTAGATTTTTGTGTGAGAACCTTTTCCTTGTTAAGAGGCTATAGCAGGCCCAGTTATGAGTTCGCTGGATTTCCTTGCTACTGAGGACTGGTAGGAGTGTTCATTCTGTGATTCTCATGCGCTCCCTTGTGTGGAGGGGCCCTGCCCCGTGTGCTGTGGGGTGTGATTGTGCTGGTTTGGAGGGCAGGAACCCCGAGAGCCAGAGCTCACAACCGCTCTCCACTCTGGGAAACAAAGAGTTGTTATGATTGACACTCCTTTGACATTCGGGTGTCTCTACTCTCTGAGGTTCACCATGTATACCCCACTACCATGAGTTCCTGATTATCTTGAAAGGCAGAGGCCACCTGGATTCATTAAGAGAAAGTACAGTGCTGTGTGTTTGCCTTGTGCTTCGCTGAATGGGGATGTTGGCGCTCCACGCCAGGCCACTCACACCATGCACAGTGAGTGCTTGATGCTGTGTAGAAAGACAGCACAACATGAACTGTGCAGTGTGTTTTTCTGAGTTATTATTCTATTTCATTTAAAGACAGGGCTCTCTTTGTGTGTCTCTGGCTGGCCTGGACTTGTTATGTGGACACAGAGATCTACCTGCTTCTGCCTCCTGAGATCAGAAGCACAAGCCATCATGTACTGTCTGAGGTGACTTCTAATGCAGTGCTTTGTAGTCAGTACCATTCAATAGGAATTTTGTGCTCGTCTAGAATTTTAATTGCATGTAATCTGATTGATTTCCCAGTCAGTGGGACCTACCTGACTTGGACACCACTGGAAAGGAATTCCAACAATGCCTATAGTTTAGCTGTGATCCTACATCTGCTCCTTTCCTATATTGATAGATCACATATTGGTCCTGTTTGATTATTAAAATATCTGAGCCTGGGGAAGCAAGATGGCTCAGTAGGTAAAGTGCTTGCTGCCAAGCCTGATACCTAGTCAGTCCTGCACCCACATGGTAGATGGAACCAACTGACAGCCACAGATTTTCCTCTGAACTTGTCATATGCCGTGGTGTGCACACGGGCATACACGTAATAAGCACATACATGTTTTTAAAAGCTTCTTTAAAAATCTAGGATTAAACATTGTTCTGAACTAAATATTTGTTTCAAAGAACAAATAATGAGCTTTAGGTGTCAGTAAGTTAGTTGTTCAGACTAGCCTTAAACTCATTTTATAGCCCAGAATGGCCTTGAACTCAGGATTCTCTTCCCCACAAATCTACATGTACATTTACCTACTTCTTAAGAGTAACTCTCTTGATAGGCATGGTCACACACTTGTGTGGTTTTGTTTATCTCATATTCCAGTGAAATTGTTGAAATCACTGTTTTAAAAATAGTTGTTAATAGGCTTAAAAATTCTATGTAAGTGACTAAGGATTTCTGTGGCTGGCCCGTCTTCACTTGCACTGTGTCAGCAGTTTATTAAGGCACACACCAATGTTCATCGAAACATTAAACTAAGGGAAGTCTTAGTCATCCTCTGTAAGGACTGTGGGTTAGGTTCACTGTGCACAGGAAGTGCAGTGCGCCTGCGCAATTCTTTGGGAGGACTGGACTAAATAATTGTGATGGTTCGCATGTGTAGTACTTCCGCCCCTATATTCTAGTGCCGGATATTAAATCTGAGGGCAGTTGTCCTACCCTGAGTTTCAGCCTGTGAACGTCCTGGGGTGGCTTTGACAGTCTTTATAAAGGGAGAGTTATCAAAATCACCAGTAATTCTTGAAATGATTCCTCATGAATCTGTCCCTGGCCCTCTATGCAGTTGCTATTAGGCTCACCAAGCCTGATGCACGAGAATTCCCTTCCCAGGATACACATAGGGCAAAGAGAGAACCAACGTCTGACCTCCACATGCAGGCAGTGACACAGGAGCACATGCGGGAGGAATCCCACACTCTAGAATAAAGAAACAAGTTAAAATTCAAGAACAGGCTGCTTTGGACTTGGAGAGAGATCAGTGGTTCAGAGCACAAACTACTTTGGCATAGCATGGAAGGATCAGTTCCCAGGACCCGCATCAGGAGGCTCCCAGCTACCCATAATTCAGCTCCAGGGTGTCCAGCACCCTTTTCTAGACTCTACAGTTAACCAGATTCACACATGCATGCACCACACACAGACACATACTCACATAGTGAAAAATAAAGTGAATATTAAATAGGATGTTGAAGTGCTTGCATAATTTTTAGTAAAACAGTAGTGAGTTAAGTTTGTCAAATAATTGGATTAATCATTCTTTAAATGCAGAAAAGAAATAACGGATGTGGAGGCTTCTGCTGCTAACACTGCTCAGCTCATAGTGGGAGGACAAACGCCCCATGAAAGAGCTGCTAGCAGAATTCTTTGACCCAGCACCACTGATGAACAACACCATGTTGCTGAGGGCACAGGATCTTATGTTGTAACAGAAGTTTGTGTGTCTGCCTCAGACACTATGCTCTGTGTGTGTGTGTGTGTGTGTGTGTGTGTGTGCGTGTGTGCGTGCGCGTGCCTGTACCAGCCACTGTGCTATACTTTTAAACAAAAGTGACTTGTATGCAGCATGAGTTGGCTCTTTCCACACATTCAGTCTATATAAAAAGGAAAAGGATTTTTTTCTTTTGTTTTTTCAGTATGTTTAGAGCAGAAGCCTGAAATACTGGAAAATAAAACTATTAGTGTGATGTTATAATAGGAAGCGTTGATGCAGTTTTGTTGAGAAGAGCATTGACAGTTCCTCTGGTTAGATGTGTCCTATTATTACGAATAAAAATGCCTCGCCCCTGAATGCTAGTTCATGGTCTTCTCTTCTGTTGGCTGTGTGTGCCCTTTGTTGGCCAGTGTATTGGAGACATTATTAAAATTTGGACAGGCGAGTCACTAATGGCCATCAACATATTTCTAGCGTAGTCCATGAAAAAGCAGTGTGTGGAGTTGGGCCTGGTGAGATGGCTCAGCAGTTAAGAGTGCCTCCTGCCCTTCCGGAGGTCCTGAGTTCAATTCCAGAAACCACATGGTGACTCACAACTATCTATAATGTGATCTGATGCCCTCTTCTGACATGCAGGTGTACATGCAGATAAAGCACTCATAAACACTAAACAGATAAACAATCTTTAAAAAAATCAATAGGTTCCTTTTCTGTGCTCTGAAGAGTCTGTGGTTGAGCAATAGGATGTTTTTGTCTGTTGATACATTGATACATGGCATCTTATATTTTTTCTTTTTCTTTCTTTCTTCCTTTCTTCTTTCCCTCCCTCCCCCGTCCCTCCCTCTCTCTCCCTCCCTTCCCCCCCCCCTCTCTTTCCAGGGTTTGTCTGTGTAGCCCTGGCTGCCCTGGACTCCCTTTGTAGACTAGGTTGGCCTCGAGCTCACAAAAGAGCTCACAGAGTCTACCTGCCTCTGCCTCCCGAGTACTGGGATTAAGGCGTGTGCCGCCATGCCCGGCTGGATCTTATGCCTTTGACACAGTTCTTGCTATTTACTTCAGGCTGGTCTCAGGCTCCCAATTGTTGCACCTACCCCCCTAAAGTACGGGATTTAACGTTTCGTCACCATGCTGGCTTTGATATTTTCAAACTTTTTAAATGTGTGAAGACATACCTTTTTGATCTCTATCAGCTAAAACTGATAAGAAATCGCATAGCTTTTAAAAAAGTTGATATGATCAAGCCTTTCAGTGTAGTATATGATGAAAATAATTTTTGGTTAGATAAACAGTAAAGCCTGAATCAGTTTGTAGAGTTTCATCTAATTATTGACTACTTAATACTCAGTACTCATGACCAGGTAACTGCCCTGTTGTTCAATTTGTGGCTAGGTTAAATACAATTTGAATAAGGAAATAACTAAAGGTAGTGTTTGGCCTTCTGTCTCTGGTGGAACTGGTTGGAGAATGGGTCACTGTGCAGAAGCATTCATTGCCCATCAGCCGCTGGCCTCCACATGCACAGCCCCCTCCCCCACAATGTACACACACACACGCGCACACACGCACTAGAAGTTGATGAAGTTCCAGCGAGTCTACTGCACTCCTGGTTTGTACAATTTGTACCTAGAGTTGGGTTGCTGATAGCTGTCAGGAGGCTCACACTGGCTGCTTCCATCTGCTGCTCAACATTATGATCACCTTGAAACTTTAACAACAGAACTGCAGACCCCAGTGCAAACCACTTCAGTAAGCTTTAAAAGAATGTTGGATTTTAGTCGGTGTGTCATATATATATATTTTTTTTTAATGTTTTATTCCCCATTCTCTGACAGACCCCTTATCCCTCTGGACAGAATGCGGGTCCAGCTACATTGGTCTATCCTCAAGCCCCTCAGACAATGAATTCACAACCTCAGGCCCGGTCTCCGGTAAGTAAGCAGAGGCAGCTCTGGCTTTTCTGTGTAGCCGCTGTGGTCTTGTAGTGAATGCTCACTTTGTTCTGGGGAAGACTCCCCATGGTCATCATCACTGCCACCACACTGTCACTGCTGTTACTGGTTTGCACTTGCACTTGGAGCAGCTTGGACGCAGTGGCCATTGACATTTCTTAGGGAGGGAAAGGTCGATCTGTGCCATGAAGTTCCTTCTACACAGTCTGTTATATCAGGTTTCCCTCCGTGAAGTTCTTCCTGCTTTACTTGCACTGATCAGAATCAGAAGAGTGAAGTATAGCGACATTAGCAGCCAATTGGGTTTGACGGGCTAGCCTCAGACTGCTGGGGGAAGTAGGCTTTCTGACCAGGGTCAGTAGACCGATCCAACCGTTGGGCAGTCTGATCACATGCATGATATCCACCCAAGTGTATCCGTTCCTTCAGTGGTAAATTGATTGTCACACAGGTGTACGTGCAGTCATCCTCCTTGTTCACCCTCATGTGCATTGCCACACGTGCTGAGATGGAGCCCAGGTCACCCTTCTGCCTCACAGCGCACAGTGGCTTCTGCTGTCCGGCCCTTAGTGTCGCTTCCGTCCCTGCATGAGTAGCTTTGGGCAGAAGGCGTCTCTGTAACATCTCATTGTGCCTCCCGTCCTCTTTGTTCTTGAGCTCTGTGTATTCTTGGAATACAGGGATCTTCTTTTTGCACCCCAACCCCGCTTTTTGCTTGTAGTGCAGGAAGGTCATTGCATTAGCTCCTGCTCATTTGGTTTCATGCATGAAGTTTGAACTGTTGAAATGTTCCAGAGACTTGCTTAAAGAACTAGAGTGTCTAGACTGTCCTTCTCACCTCTTCTGCCTTCCTCTCCCTCGGTGCCTTCTTCTCCAACACCTGTTCTTAGATCCTGCTTCTCCCACTGGTCGGAGAAACCATTTTTAGAGTTGTGGAACTCAAGTCCTTGTTGCCTGTTTGCTTGTCTCCTTTTTTGCTGAAACGGTGAACCCAATGTCTGGTGCAAGTGTTGTTCTGAGAGCGCTTTGGGGATGTGGATACGTGGCTATTGGAGTGGGCCTGAGATCCCAGCAGATCAATATAGGTAGACCCCACCCTGTCCTGACTGTTAATCATGGGATGCCATGGTAAGCTCTTACTGCAGAGAACTCTGCGGCCCTCTCCCTCCTGTCCCCGTTTTAACGATTGGGGAAGATAGTCAGAGTGACAGTCCACGGTTAGAGCTTGTGCAGGACCTGAGTGAAGAGCTGCATCTCTAAACCAGTTTTCTCGACAGCCCAGCAGAGCAGTGCCAATACATTGCACAGACAACTGGAAGAGGAGGAAGGTTTTGGAACAGACTCCCGTTTACAGGTCCTTGGCTGGAAGAGGCTGGATAAAATACTGCATTGTAAGCAATATAACAAACTGTACTTCTTGCAGGCAGCGGTGCCTCTGGCACACTATTTCTGACCACATCCACACATTGGCTGATGAACAGAAATGCATTGCTTGCTTCTCCTCCGGAAGCCCAACCTGGCGTGCTAGTTTCTGCCGGGGGCAGTGGGAAAACTCTAACCAATTGGGTGGGTCCTCTATTGGGAATTAGACAGGAATAATTTGGGCTTTACACTTTTCCCCTTATTTTAAATGTGAACTGGAATATCCCTTTCAGAATTGAATCTAAACAATAATTTGAATTTAAAAGATAAATTTCAAGGCTTCTTGTCTACCCTTTCCATTTTATAATTGATTATTAAGGGAGCAATTATCTGTAGTTATCAGCCATTTTTCCCCTGTGGTCATAAACTCTTCAGCTACTATCCTGTTTGCAATTTTTTGCCATTTCCTCCAGTAGTGACCATTACCACCACTTTACTAGAAGCCACACATAGCACATTCCATTACATGCCCAAAGCAAGTGCAAGACTGGCAGAGCACAGACTATTCTTGCATATTGCTTTGGGTCTGATAGCTTTTATTTTATTTGTGTTGGTGCCGGGAGGGTCAAATTGGGCATGAAACTTGGCAGGAGTGCATTTTCTGTTTCCATTCCAAGTTGCCATGGTCTAGTCTCATTTGTCCTTCAGCTGCTTGGCCCGGCAAGGAGAGGCTTGAGGCTGCGTTGAGGGGGGGCCCTGCAGCCTGTTGAGCGATGGCAGCGTACCCCATTCTCTTCTGCTTCAGTAGGTCAGTGGCAGTGCGTAGGCTAGCTTTTTCTGTTCTTCTTGGGCACCTGCTTTTTCAATCCTACTGGCTTCAAGTGCCCCCTTCCTCCCTCAGCTTCTCTTCCCGTCTGTATTTCTGATCGATACGTACTGTCCAATTTAGGTTCATAATATGGAGACTATTGTTCCACATTTAAAAATGTTGACAGCTGCCCATCTGCTCCACTTTCTTGATGGAACTGCAGTTTTTGTTTTAGTTTTAGTTTTAATAGTCTGAGAAAAATAGTGAAGCTATTAGAAGTCTAACTTGGGGCAGGAACAACTTGGCTTTTGTAGTAACCTGTGACTGTTCCATTGGCCATCCTCAGCTACCAACTCTGCCCAGCAGGGCGTGGGCACCCAGGTGGTCTTAACCCTGGACCCCAGTTCACGTGCAGCTGCTCTCCTTTATACCTACAGTCCTCACCACCTCCAAGTGCTGCCTTTGAAAAGAAGAAACTTTTATTTTTAACATGAGCCAGCAGTGATTACAGTTTGTTCTGTTGCTTACAGCCGTCCCTAGGTCAGATTGGTAACACTCCAGAAGACAACCCCACAGCCCTCAGGACCAGTACAGAGCAGCTCAGGGACTCCAGGGCCTTTGCACTGCTTTAGTTAGGGTTCTCTTTTCACAAATATATATGCATACTTTTGTAAGATAGTTCTTTCTTGATTGGAACTTGGCTGTTGTCTAAAGTTGGACTTTTTTGTTAGAGCCTTGGAAATGAGGACCTTTCTCCAGAGCACTAAGTTGGGCACCCCTGTGCTGGACTCGGTGTTTGAAGTGGCCCCTGTCTCTTGTTTTCTTCAAATGTGTCATGCAGGGATCTCCCCCTTCTGCCCTCTCCCTTCTTGTCATATGGATGGTATTGCTTAACCTCAAAACTTGGTGCCCATGGTGGAGGAATGATTCGTTCTGTTCTATGAATTTAAAACCTGTTTCTTTGAAGAGGAGAAATTTCTAGAAGACCCTAGCTGCCACCGTTTGTCATCCTGAAAAGCCTATATGCCAAACTTGGGTCTTTTCTAAACACACCCTGAGCAAGCACAGACCATCAAGGTGCTTTTCTGAACACTTGCTGACATTGTAGTTTCTGAGGTAGGATTTCTTAGGTCAGTGGGCTCCATGCTGGGGAGGTGTGCTCCGCAGCTGTGTTGGGTATTTTCACTGTGGAGTAGCCCAGTGGGGAAAGTCCCAAAGCTGCACGGTCTGTTTTGTGGATGGATGAGTGAGCTGCTAAGCGGAGGTGAGCAGCACTCAAGTCGGTCTGCAGCCTGCTTCCTCTGTGGTTGTGAAGGCACAAGGGCTTCCAAGACACACATATTTATGTAGTCCTTAAGTATGGTGACTAAAAACCCTGCTGCTTTGTACTCAGAACAGCTCTCATGGTGTTTTCACTGCTAAAGAGGGTAGTCCACGTGGAGTCCAACAGGGATTGACAGCAGGTGTGGCTTTATGCTGCATTTTCTTTGTCCTTTTTAGTTAAAATTATTATTGGGATCCAGATTTAGCTTCGATAAATTATTTAATTCTAGAGGTTTGGTTGTTTTGTTCTGTTTTAAATTCTGATTGAAAAGTTGTTGTAAGAGGCCAAATGGAAGTGCATGTCAAGTGCTAGAAGTAACAGGGGGCTTGGGCGCCCCTTCTCTCACTGCCAGCGTTGGGTAGCCAGGCAAGCAGGCCCCTCAGTAGAACTTCCAGTGTTTGCTCCTAGTCGCAGAGTCGAAATTTCGCATTTCCTTCCCACTCTCCTCCATCCTATAGTAATGCCATTGACTGATCACATTAGAGAACACTCTTCTTTACTGGCTGTTTGCTTTGACTTGCTTACTGTTCAGTTTTACTTGTTAACTGCATTGCAACACATGCGCGCGAGCATGCACATACACGCACTCTCTCCCACACTCGTGTACTCACACACACACTCTAAGCCTGTGTATCAGACACCCATTTAAGGAAAAACTCAGTCTGTTCTTTGACACGTATTTCCATTTCCTGAGGACATAATTATCTACTGTGTGTTTGTAATCTAAAAACATTTCTGGTGTCCTCCAACTATATACAGTTTCATACAGCATATTTGATTTTCATGTTTGTTTTAATAGAACCACCTATTCTTTCAAACTTTGCATCCTTTTTTTTTTTTTTAAAAGAACTTATTTACGCTAGTCCTGTGAAAGAGTACCCAGACGCTAATAGCTTAACAGCCTTTTCCCAGCTTCTAAATGACAAACTATCTGGAGGTGAGGGCGGGTTGAGGTGGTAGCTGGTGGATCTTGGTGCCTGTCTGTCACTGTCCTACAGCAAAGCCTTTACTGTTTTGTGTTTTTATTTTTACTCTTGTGGGTTTTACTTTTTATTTTGTTGTATATTGTGTAACTTTGGTTTCTGTTGTGTTTCTGACTCTTTGTGCCTTTCCTTTTGTGTCTGTTTTCCCTTCTCCTCTCAGTTTGCAGCGGGGCCTCGACCTGCCCATCATCAGGTACTGTACCCTTGCCCCTCACTGTCACCCTGACTAACATGTGGGGCTTTGTAGCTGCTGACCCTTAGAATGCTGCCACCCTGTGTGAGCACACTGATGGTTCTTCGAGAGCAGTCTCTGTCTAGTCAGAGTCGCTTGGCTTTATTTTTCATTCGTTTAACATTATTTTTTTTTAACAAGCCCATTTGCCTCTGTTTATATAGCAAGCTTAAAACATTTTTTTCTTCCCTTGAGAAGATACTTTGAATTTAGACAGCTGTCAAACTTTGGTATATTAAGTCCTCACAGGTTTTGCTAATGAATTTAAGTTATTGGAGCAGGCAGCATTGTAAGGGTTGCTGTTAACACTCTGCTGTAACTGACACTAATGAAAAGAGTAGCTTTCTAAAGCCACGTGTGAATCACTAACTCAGACTCATAACAAATTGGTTAACAACAAGGTGCATTCATCTGCTGCACAGAACTCTTCATATGCCATACTTAACCTGAATGTTTAACCTATTACTCTATAAGATGGAGAATGTGATAGGAATTAAAGTTTAAAAAACCAGAAACCACTTCTGCATTACTTGTATACGTGTACTAAAGGTGACCCAATGGGGAAAAGGAAGACTCCAGTGGTGGCACACGCTTTTGATCCCAGCACTCGAGAGGTAGAGGCAGGTGAATTGCTGTTGAGTTCGAGGCCAGCCTGGTCTCCAAAGTGAATCTAGGACAGCCAAGGCTACACAGAGAAACCCTGCCTCGAAAACCCAAAAAGACTCTAGTTGTTGCCTTGGCCCCATTCTAGTACGGCATGGAGTGTTCTGAGACACTTTCCCTGTGGTGTAGTAGGAACGGCCCAGGTTAGAGGCTGACATTGGGGTGCATGTGACCAGTGCACATAGGCAAGTCTCCATCTAAGCTTCAGCCTCCTGCTGTATAAGCAGAAAGCAGGCGTGTAGGAACACACAGCACCTGACACAGCATGAGCCAGTCAGTCAGACACACGATGCTCCTAAATAAGGTGTGTTTAGTCAGCCTGTTAGTGTTGAGAGACATGAGAAGGACCTTTCCTGCATTTACCCATGATACTGTTTTGTTCAGAATTTTTAGTACTCATTAAACTGGTGTTGTGTCACTTTAAATCTTTCGTTATATTGAGTGAATTAACACAAAGCTCTGTTACTTAAAATAATAGTCTTAACAGTTTGGAGGAGACAAGGCCACCAAATTCTAAGGTGTTCCAAGCTTGGATATGGCATGGATGGCTGTGTGTGTGTGTGTGTGTGTGTGTGTGTGTGTGTGTGTGTGTGTGTGTAATATAACTTGGGAATTTTTTTAGCTTGACGATACACTTCAGAATATTGGCAGGAGCCAGACATAGGTTTGATTCCCTTATTAACTGAGGGTTCTGGATAAGTTATTGTCCTCAGCTTCAACTTTCTTATCTCTCAAATGGAATTAACAGAGATGCCTTAAAAAGGAAGAACGTGAAGAAGAGTAAGAATAAGAATGCAAATGAAGTGGTCAGAGGGAACATGTGCTTGCTACTACTTAAATATATAGTTCCTTTATCATTGTTTTTATATTTATCTTTTTTCCCCTGCTTGTATGGCTACATTTGTGTGTACTGTTGTTCTTGGAGGCCAGATGAGGGCACTGGACCCCTTGAAGGTAGAGTGACAGATGGCTATGAGCTACCTTGTAGGTGGTGGGGATTGAACGCGGGTCCTCTGGGAGAGCAGTCAGTACTCTTAACAACAGAGCCATCCCTCCAACTCCAGAGTTAATATAATTTTAAAGAATTTATTCAAGTCTGCAGAGACAAAGTTTATATTTTAATCAAGGTGAGACCAAATACTCCTAAGAGAGAAATGAGGGCATTTCTGCCCAAAAAGTAGAGTGAGAGGGAAGTGGGATTTTGTGAATTAACTAGCAAGAAGGAAAACACCTTTTGAGTTCCTTGGTAAGGGGTAATGTTAAGTTTCTTCACTCACCTCTGTGTTTCTTAAACATTGGTTTTTCTCAGGGAACACCGCCAGTAGCAGTAATTAGGAATGCCTTTGGCCGCTCTTCTCCTCCTCTTTTGGTAGGTGGTGCGAATTCTGAAACCAGAGCAGTGGTGTTAGTCTCGGCCCCACTTACTGAAGTGACAATTTCCTTAGGATGGTTGATCTAAAAAGCTCTCTGTTCTTGAGGGGTGGAGCAGAAACCGAACGGCTCTATGTTTCTGCTACCTGGGATCCCCTATAGTGGCCCTCAAGTTGGGGTGCTGTGCTGAGCGCTTACAAACATCGATTTGCACAGTCGTTTTAAAAACTTTCTCATGAGGTATGTGACTTGCTTTCAGAGACTTTTGTGACATAAGATTGACTTTAGTAGCCATGCCCCTTGTGTCATATACAACCTTTTCTGATTGCTTAAAAAAAAAATCTCAGGATGATATTCTCAAAGAGTAAATAAAAAAATATATTTACAAGATAAGTAAGCCGTTAAAAACTTTTTCCTGCTAAATAGAGAATTACACCTGTGTGTTGTATTCATTAGCAAGAAAAGGCTTGCTTTGGTTTGGTCAGATGGGTTATCTGGTAGCTACCTCAAGTTGGCATGTAGCCTACTCTGTAGCTGAAGATTACCTTGTGTTTGTTTTTTTAAGTTATTCTCATTTGTGTCAGAGTGTGCCACAGTGTATGTATGAGTCAGTTTTTTCCTTCCACCTTTATCTGTATCTGAGGGACCAAATTTGGCTCTCCAGGCCCAGGACTTGACCTTCCTGGTGCTGGGATTGTAAGGTGCCCCACACCTGGTCTGCATGGTGCTTGAGTTTGAACCCGTGCTCGGGAAGTATGCAACTAACTAAGCTGTATCTTCAGCCTCGAAAAATATTTTCTTAGGGTCATTTTTTTGAGATGAGGTTTTGGAGTGCAACATGGGAACCTAGAGTATTACTCTTGAGTACAGGCTGCTCTTCCTGGCTCAGTGCCACTTAGGGTCTTTTCATTCTGTTTCATTCTACCCCATAGAGTTCAGTGAATAAGGAAGTCTTAGCAGACACAGTGGTGGAGATTGAGGTGGGAGAATTTTGTAGAGTCAAGGCCTATGTATGTGACCCAGAAAACAGGAAGTAAGTAGTACAGTCTCCTTAGCTCCCACAGCAGCAGTGATTTCTGTGGAGATAGGAAGCAGTGGAGCAGCAGTTCCAAGCAGGAGGTGCTTGTACCAATGCTGACGTAGTGGACGTCAGTCGAAAGAAAAAGTTTGCTGTTTTGCCTTCACAGGAAATCTGTTTTACTATAGGGAATGTGTGGGGTGATAAGTTGTGGAAAACCATCCTTTATATTGCAGTGTGTTTAGCACTCTTTGCCCTCCAATTGCCAGTCAGTTCTACCCCTCTTGTTTCTAGACACTCCATGGAAATGGTGAGACTTCCCCTTTGAGACTTGATGAGTCTATGGGTCCCTCCTCCTCACCTGCAGAATCAGGTAAAGACAGCTTTGGAGAGTTGGTGAGGAGCAGGTGTTCGTTACACAGAACAGGACATGGATGGCAGCATAGTGAAAGGTCTTCAGGGACAAACAAAGTCCACACACAGACACGTTTAAAACAAAACCTCGTGTCCGTCTTTGTCCTTGGGTCTTAGCAGCTTGTGCTTCAGGCTGAATTTGAAGTCACAAATTGCTTTTCATCTATGGTTGTTTGCTTTGGCCCTATATTCTTTGTTTTGTTTTACTTTATTTTGTTTTGTTTTGCTTTTTAGCCAGATATTTTAAAAGCAAGACTTAGAATTAGCTTCGAAGCCAGGCATAGTAGTGTTCATCTAATCCCAGCACTCGGGATGCAGATGAAGGCGGATCTCTGAGTTCAAGGATAGCCTGGTCTATTTACACAGTTCCAGGACAGCAAGGGCCACAGAGGGAAACCTCTCGGCCCCCACCCTCACCGCCAAAAAGAGACTTAGCTTTAGGATTGGCCAGGAGCTACATATTGCCCTAGTGCTTGGGTGGCTGAGGCAGGTGTATTCCAAGCTGTAGGCCAACCAGAGTGCACGGTAGAATTCTTAACTCAAAAAGTGTCCCCAAGCCACCCAGCCCAAGATGTTGAGACTAGCAATTAGATTTCTTGTCTCTCTTTCATTAGTGGCTACTTCTTGTCATTTATATCCTTTTACATTTTGTAAAGAAATCTACATCAAGTCGGGCAATCACAGCAGCTGTGAAGGCAGAGGCAGGCAGAGCTCTGTGAGTTCGAGGCCAGCCTGGTCTACAATTAGAGTCCAGGACAACCAAGGCTACACAGAGAAACCCTATCTCAAAAACAAACAAACAAACAAACAAACAAACAAAGAAATCTATATCAGAGACTATTCCTTATGACTGTGGGGCATGCCATGCTTGGTCAGTGTGAGACAAGTGAGTTGTCCTTTGATAACCATTTGCAGGGATCCTTGTGAAAAGAAAACATCGCCCCATGTAGTTAGAAGCTATACTTTTTTACCCTGTGTAAAATGGAGTTGTGTGAATTGGGGCAAATCCCAAGACTTCTAAATATTGAACATGTTGTTGTTTGTTCTTAATAGAGATAAGAGACTGCTGTGGGGTCAGCTTTGTGGATTTGCTTTTGTTTCCAAGATCCTTAACTGTACTTGGCACGCTGCAGTTAACTGTTCAGTCTTGTCAGGAGGGCACTGCTCCAGCAAGGCACGCAGCAGCAGTGTGCATGTGTTTGAGGCAGGGCCTCATTTGGCCTAGGTTTTCCCATCTTTTCATTCTGTAACCGCAGCCCTTTCACCATTAACCCTTTTCTTCTATGGGAGAAGCAGATGTATTCTGAGCCACTATAGAGTGATGTTGGCTGTCTTTCCTTCTTGTTGAAAATCCCAGTATTATGGATGAGAAGCTGAGAGAGCGGAAGTGCACCTGAATGAGCACAATGTAGTAGGTGGGATTTGAACTCTGCCTTGTGGTAGTTGTTTGATGTATTGGATTACTGAAATTTGTGTAGTGTAGGTTGGCGATCCCTATGTTACTCTCCTTATCTTGCTTTTGGGTTTCACATCGAGATCAAGTATTACTTTTTTTGTATTTTGTATTTTTGTTTTTTCCGTTGAAAGATGCTCTCATTGTGTTTCGACATTCCCTCCCCGTGGTCAGTAACTCACTGTAGATAAATTGGCTTCAGACTCATTGGTCTCCACCTATTGCTGCTTTCTGAGTGCTGGAAGTAAAAAGGAAAGGTGTAGAGCTCCATGCCCGGCCCACAGGTCTTTTGATTAAGAGAAAAACAACGAGGAGTTCGTATCTCAAAATGTTCCCAGCACAGAATCATTCTGCACTGGTTACATGCTCTTTGTGTATGTGGTATTGGCAAATGCTGAGTAATATGTCATGTTCAGCATGGCTGGCTATTAGTGTGGGCAGACTGTGAGCTAGCTGAGTGATGTGGGACAGTCTGCACTGTAGAGGAGCGCTGAAATGGGTCGATCCTGTGGTAGCTCAGTTCGTTTTGCTGTAAGAGAAAAGCCAGTTGCCTTGTGATTTTCTTTTTCTTTCTTTCTTTCCCATCACAGGCTTGAAGGTTTTGCTAGTGAGAAGTGGACTGTTGAGATAAGTCTGTCACTGTGGACAGGTTCGTAGATAAAGGAACGTAAAGAAAGGCTTCAGGCCTGCTCTGAGGCCACACCTGGGCACACGCTCCTAACAATTGATCCAGTCCCTTCTTGAGATAGAGTAAAACTAGGGCTGAAGTCTTCTTGGAGGATGTTCACTTCCAGACTCCTCCTCCTGACAGAGCAGATCCTCCTGGCATGGCCGGTCCCCTCTATCTGATGCAGCCCTCTGTGGCAGCACTGTCAGTAGGATTTACTATAGTAATGGGTGTTTCCTCTCACACTTTTTGTCACTGTAGCTCCTGGCTGCATTTGGTACTGACCACTTGAAATGTGATGACAATTGTCTTTTTTAGACACCATGACTGGGCAGCTCGTATAAAGGAAAGTATTTAACTGGGACTCACTTACAGTTTCAGTGGTTTAGTCCCATCTCAATCATGGCAGGAAGCATGGCTGCCGCACTAGACCTAGCTTGAGCATATGTGAGACCTCAGAGCCCACCTCCACAGTGACACACTTCCTCCAACAAGGCCACAGCTCCGAATTGTGCCACTCCCGATGTGCCAAGTGTTCACACACACAAGTCTAAGGGGTCTGTTTCTATTCAGACCAGCACAGCACTTTTTAGATAACTCTGACAATTGTTAGTTACACTGAAGGGGTCGACTCAACTGTGGTGTTTAGGGATAGACAGCAGAGGAGGGGCAGATGGTGCAGACTGAATATTTTGGCGCCAGTAAAAAAAAGACTTACCTGTTTGACACTCATTTAAGTATTAACAGTTTCATTGCCCACCTGGTGGCTTTCTGCCATGCCCACTCATCTGAAAAATAGCCTACATTTCTTACATCACTGGTAAATAGAATTCATATTCCATTGAGTTGTTAGGAAGGGGTGTAGAAAAGAATCTTGACCTCTATTTGTGTTTCCCACTTTTCACAGTTTTCTAGTTGTGTGCATGCGCGTGTATCTATTATGAATGTGTATATGTGTGTGTGTATGCCTATGTGTATGTTTAAGAGGACAGAGCAGCTCAAAGTAGCCTGTTTTTACAGTGTCAATTCAGTATAGTTTGAGTGGGTCTTTGAGATGGTGTGTGGGAAGTGTGTTTATGCATGCGAACACATGCCTGTTTATTTACCGGGCACAATTAGCCTTGAGGATAGAACAAAGGTATTTTCTGGAATAAGAGACAGTGATTTTGTGAAGTAATGAGTGCCTCCTTTGTCTTACAGTTGTCAGTTATGATTAAAGATGTGCTTTACAGAGCTGGGTGTGGTGGTACACACCTTTAATCCCAGCACTCAAGAGGCAGAGGCAGGCAGATCTCTGTGAGTTCAAAGCCAGCCTGGTCTACAAAGTAAGTCCAGGACAGCCAGGGCTATACAGAGAAAAACTCTGTCTTGAAAAACAGAAACCAAAAACCAAGATGTGCTCTATATTAGTGTACTGGGTAAAGGTCCCACCAAGTCTCTTCTGCCTTTGAAATGACTAGATTTCTGGTGGTTGGTTACTTTCTATCTCATGAGAGGTACTATACGCAATAGCCAACAGTCCAGACCTAGAGCCTGACTGTTTAAACTACACATGAGGAACCCCCAGCCCTCTAGTCAAATGCTCTGCTTCTCTCTTTGGATCTGTGGTGTCAGCAGTAGTGCATGTCTTAGAGACCAGCTGTGAGAGTGAGTTAGTTGGGCCAAGCTTGGGCCAACTCTGGTAGTCCCTTAATGCTAGAGAGAGCTCACCTGTTGGCCACCTGCTGTTACTTAATGTGTTTTTACCCAGTTTCAGAGTTGAAACAACAACAACAACAACAACAACAACAACAACAACAACACAATGCCTCTTCTCAGCATAGCTACACATTCTGTGGTGGCTTGACTGTGCTTACATCGAGAGTTTTATTTGAAACACTTGGGTTCAACATGACTGAAGGAATAAGTTATTTTATTGGGCAGGCTGGTTAAGAATGCCGTCAGAACAGTTGAAATACTGCCAAGAAGCCTCGCTGTAGGATGCAGGGGAACTTGCCAGGTCTGCTGCCTATAGATTTCTTCGTGAGTAGAGTAGAGTCTTGTCTTCTCCTTTGCCACCCAGCACATGAATCTTTAGGGGAGGTGTGAGTGTGTAATGCCAGTTGGTGAGCTGCGGGTTTGTGGCTTGCTGGCTCCTCCTGTCTGACTGCCTCTAGACTTGATGGAAAGGGCTGTCACAGCGCGGATCCCTTCCTTCTTTCCGTAGCCTGCTGTGTTCAGTAGTTGAGCAGCTGGATAGCCCGCTCCTTACAGCTTGCTATACTCCTGATACTTGGACAGAGGAATAGAAATGCTCATGTTTATTCTAAAAATGTGTTCACAGCACAGTTATAAAAGTGTGAATGTGTCTGCTGGCTGCAGGTAGGGTCACTATTTTAGCCCTCCTGTTTGCAGCCCCCACAAGTTCTCCCTGTCCCCTGGCTGTCAGTGGGGATAGACAACCAGGGGACTTTGTTAGACCCGTGTCACTCATCTCCCCCCAGTTCCTAAGATCTCACCAACTTTGCCTCCTGTGCTTTCTTTCATCTCCATCACCTCCTCCTTTTGACTTCCCCCATTGACTCCCCACACAGAGCATTCTCCTGCCTCAGCTTTCTAGCTACTGTGGTCTAATCTCTGTAGGGCTTTCCCTTGTACAAAGGTTGAATGGGAGTGAGAATTGGGCCCCACATTACAGTTTTCCCACTTTAGCACAAGATGATTGGTTCTGTGGACACCTGGAATGCCTGTTAACAAAAGGATGGGATAAGCCCTCAGAGGGTCAGAGGTCAAATGCGGCACTCATGTCCGGAAGCCGGAGGCAATTCAGGAGCTTTCAGAGCCAGACCAGCTTTATTCAGCTTGGTATTAGAGCTCTCTGATTTAGAGCTGTATGAGAGGGCTTTGTTTTGTTTTTGTTTTTGTTTGTGATTGTTTGTTTTTTAATGCCCTAAGATAGGAATTAGACTGTTAAAAAATAATTCAGAATCACGCAGTTGGGCATTTAAGAGCCAGAATTAAGAGTCGGTAACCCCACCTGTACTTTGACTACCTAGTAGTTTTTTTATAAGGTGTTAGAGAACCAGAAACTGATAGTATTTTTGTCGCTGTCTTTTTTTTTTTAAATAAAAATTTAAAACTAAATACTTAGAACTTTGATTCCATGTGTGCTTGAGTCTTAAGTAGAGAATGGTCATTCCAGTTTTCTAGTCTTCACTCTTCTCCTGACTTACTGAACAGAAAGATGTTTTTGTCACGCTGCATGCTACGTCCTACCCTTCCTACTGATCTGTAAGCTTCTCCATTGGCTTTCTTTCTGTTCCCTGCTGCTTCTTGCTTCATAATTGAAGGGAGGATTCAGACCCATCCAGGTAACAAACTTCCAGTTCTGCATGGCCTCTTTATTACCCTGTCTTCTTGTTATTTTACAATGCGATTGCTAATGACTAGACATAGGCGTGCTGGAGTCTGGCTCTAGGGCCATAGCGAGCGCACTGAAAACCGTGCCTAGCTACAGGAACAGCTGCCGCCTGGCAGGGAGCGGAGCCTGGCTCAGCTCAGACTATTCCAGAGCTTATTTAGCCTTCCCGCTTTTATTGCAGAGTATTGTAGAAAGCAAAATTTGGTTCAGTTTAGAGTGTGGTTGTGTCACCATTTTGACAGGCTTCTTTCTGTATGGGACAGCCTTACAGAGATGGTTTTAATTTGGTTAATGGGCTTGAATGAAAATGCTTATGTTCTCGTAGATTCTTGTTCTCCTCAGCACCTTACCAATGGCTGGTAGTATTGTTTCAGGTTGACCCCTTCTAATTTTTAATGATTTGATTTTTAGCTACTCTCTCTTTATTCAGAAGTCACTGATTTTTATAAAATAGAACATTTAGAGAAATACCAGTTACTTCTTTTGTTGTATTTGTTACAGATATTACAATGAATAGTTATGGTGCATGGCTTATACTTCTAAATAGCTGAGGCTTAAGCACTGGGGCTGCCCTGGTGTTAATGTGGGATATGTTGATCAGAACCTGACTCAGTGTGGAATATATTCTGTGAACTTAGTTATTATTTCTCCAAGTAGTTTTGTTTAGTAGTGGGGGAAGGAAAAAAAACCTCGAGATACTAGACCTATATATAATCCTCTGAAAAAACGAAAAAATTTTCTCCCTATCTCAGTTTTTCCAGAGGCCTCAAATCCAGCCTCCCAGAGCTGCCATCCCAAACAGCAGTCCTTCCATCCGTCCTGGTGCACAGACTCCCACTGCCGTGTATCAGGCCAATCAGCACATCATGATGGTTAACCACCTGCCCATGCCGTACCCAGTGCCCCAGGGGCCTCAGTACTGTATACCACAGGTAAAGGGAGAGCTGGCGGTCGAGGGGGCTGGAGGTGGAGGCGGGGCAGTGATCCATAGCCTGGATTTTAGCTATGTGTGAGTTTGTTTTGTTTTGTTTTTTTAAGTTGATTATAAGTCTAGCCATTTTTTTGTCAACTTTCATAAAACTATACAAAGATTTTTAAACATCTGTTACAATTTCACAAGTTGATGGAGAAAATTATCTCCTAACCTCATCTTTCTTCCTTGCAACTGGCTGCTTTAAAATGGATTCAGTTATCACCTTTCCTGCAGCATCATTCGTGTCTTTGAAATCTGCCAGCCTGAAATCCCACTGTAGTGAGCCTGGCCTGCTGTGCACTGGAGCACAGCTGCAGCCAGGAAAGCCCTTTCCCTTCATTGTCACTGGCTTGTGGGCAAGCAGGCATTTGGCGTGTGGTTAACAGCCACAGCTCCACGTCCTCCGGAAGTTCTCCTCACGTGGTGCTGTGTCCTCCACATGTGTGTTCTCTTCTAGTACCGCCACAGCGGCCCTCCATACGTGGGGCCCCCGCAGCAGTATCCGGTTCAGCCTCCGGGGCCGGGACCTTTCTATCCTGGACCAGGACCTGGAGACTTTGCAAATGCTTATGGTGAGTAAAAAAATGCTAAGCCGTTTCCGCTCATTTGTCATGCTCATCTTATTCTTTACTGGGTCCCATTAGGTGTTACCACTTAGAGGCTTGACGGGTTTTTAAATAAAGTCTTACAAACTGCTTTGTCTTGAAAGCTTTTATAGAGAGTGGCTTATGGGGGAATAATCATAGAAAGCTGTGTAGTCAGTGCCACCTGCAGAGGATGCTCACCCTGTTGAATCCATGTGGTAGGTTTCTACCTCCTCCCACCAAGTAACTAACTGCCGTGTAGTTTTATGTTTTGTTGGTAGTATAAATTTACCTCCTGTTCTTGGTATTTTTTTCCCTTCCCTCAGAGCTTTTATTCTCAGCCCACTCTACCCCCCTTTCATGTGATAGTTATGAAGCAGAGATCTCAGTTTGTTCTGTTCACTGCTGTAGCCCACGGCCCTAGCACAGTGAGTGGCAGACGCCGGGGAGCAGACAGGGGCCACTGTGGTTCCTACCTGCAGCTTTCAGGCAGAGCTAGGGGTGTTCTGATGACCAGCTCAGGTAACAATGCTTTGAAAGATGCTCCTGGAGGGAAAGCAGATGGGGAGACAGGTTCTCACTGGGTAGCCCAGCCTGTCCTTGCATCAGAATCCTCCTGCCTCAGCTTTAAAGGTGTTCTCAGTGCAGCTGCAATGCTAATCCTTGCCATGTAGGTTTATAGGGAACTCAGAAGTAATGCAGAGTGCTTGCTGAACACACTTAGTGCATGTGACACTTGTTTCATCTCACAGAAACTGGAACTGGGGAGGAAAAATCAGTGGATACCAGGAAATGAGGCTTTGAGATTCAGTTGGTGGTGGTCCTTTAGAGTGCTGTCTGAGCACTCTTTACTTGGACTGGGGTAACTCTGAGTCTCTTGTGATGGCAACATTCTTAGAGGCTAAAGCTTGACCATTCCATGAATCAGCACCACCTTATGATGCTGTTTCAAAAGGACTCATCTTCTAATCTATAAATATCAAAATCTCAACGACTCCCTCCGATATATAGATCTTTTTAGCTTGCATTCTTATAATCAATATTGTTATCCAAAATTTTCTAAGTAGGAAAGCTTAGATTTTCAGAGTAAACATGCTAAAATCATTATTCCTTTAAATGCCATGATTGGCAGATCTGTTTTCAGTGATTTCTCACTGAATCCCAGTTTCCTCACAGGTTACTAGAGTGATCTTTGACTCTGAATTGTCATACTAAATTCTTCCTACATGTTTGAGCCAGTTGGCTGTTTTTTTGTATCATATGTAGGAACCATGTAGCTTTCTTTAAAAAAAAAAAAAAAGATTTATTTATTCATTATTATCTATACAGTGTTCTTTCTGCATGTACACCTGTAGCCAGAAGAGGGCATCAGATCACATAGAGGGCTGTGAACCATCATCAGTGATTGCTGGGAATTGAATTAAGGACCTTGAAGAGCAGTCAGTGCTCTTAACCCCTGAGCCATCTCTCCAGCCCCATGGAACTGGGTAGCTTTGAATCTGTCATGTTAAACATTGATTGTTTTAGCTGGACAGTTGCCTTTAGTCCCACCACTTAGGAGGCAGAAGCAAGAAAATCTTTAAGTTTGTGGCCAGTCTGGGCTACCGAGTGAGTTCCAGGATAGCCAGGATTACACAGAGAGCCCCTGTCTCAAAAACTCAAAACAAAAAACAGGAGACATTGACTTTTCTTTCTCTTCCAAGTGTACCATTTTTATTTATCAGTATAAAGCAGCACTGTGCTGACATACAGTTTCACTGCAAGTGTGACTGATGCCTGTTCCCTTTGAGGGATCCCTTTCCCACAGATAAATTAATAGGCTTGTCCTATTGTCATCTATACTAAGACAGTTTCCTACGTCAAAAGTGATCTCATGTCACTTTGCAGATAACCAAGACACTGATGGAAATTAAAGAACAGAATGCAGAAAGCTATAGTAGCTCAGAAATAACACGGAACAATGTGGTTCTTTCTTTTTCATTTATCTCCAGTGGACACTTAACTGTTTCTAGTACTATAAAATTAGAAGATTCACATCTTTCTCATTTCATAATGTGTTTGCAGGCACATTTCCATTTTATTACTTATGTGTATGTGTACCCTGCCTTGTGCCGCCACTCCCTCACCCCCACCCTCAGTGTGTGTGGGGGGCATGTGTACCATGGCACATGTGGAGGTCATAGGTCAACTTACAGAAGTGGTTCCTTTCTTTCACTTTATAGATTCTGGGGATCTGGTTATCAGGCATGTTGGCAAGCACCCTCCCCTTCCCTCCTTCCCCACCTTAAAAAAATCACTTATTTGTTTCTTTTAAAAACTGTATAGTCCATTCTTGGGATGAATTGCAGTTATCCTCACATCCTTTAATCATCTGGATAGATCCTTCTAGTTGTAAAAAAAAAAAGTGTTAACCAGTTAATGTGCTTTTTTCATAATTCATGGTTCTGTCTGGCCCAAAGTTCCGTTAGTTGTAGCCACTTGACCAGTCTCATGATGAGGCTGTGGCATTCTTCCCCCTCCCTCTTCTTGGAGCCTCTTTCTGTGACCTTGGCACTGCTTTTTCTCTCACCAGACCCATTCTAAGTCAGAGTGGATGTGGGCCTAGCTAGTGCCTTAGATCTGTGTTTTTGTTCGTAAGTCCTGTCTCTCAGGAGGAGACCTAGGTGCAGTTCTCCCCCTGGGTAAGTTCTCACGCTTTTTAAACACTGTCTTTTCAGCCAGTGCCTTAGTGAGTTGGTCTCCTGGTTTATGATTCTCCTTCCTCAGCCTCTGGGAAAGTATAATTCTTGAAGTGATTTTGCACTTTTGAGGAAAGTAGAGGCCAGAACACTCATAGGCTGTCCCATATTGACAGAAAATTTAGATTCTTGGTATGTTTAGTGGTGGTAATATTGATGAAGAAGAAGAAAAGAGAATTTGCCATTTGGCTGGCCTTGCTAGTGCTACTTCAGTCCAGTGTCTCACACGTCCTCTTTGTTGGTAAGCTTCAGCTCCTGCATCTGTGCGGTCTTTTCTTGAGTCTCTGGAGAACACTGCCTCATTGAGCTGCTAGGAGCCCCGTAAGCACGTTTAAGCTGTGCTGTGAGTGGGGAACTGGTCTCTTAAGAGACCAGCTTTTTTCCCCCCAGCAAAACAATCCTGCGTTTCGTGACATTTATGTATAGTGATATAACTGAGGTAAAATTATCTTTTTATTCAGTTGTGACAAACTGGATATTTAATTAATACATTATCTTCATTTCTATGGCCAGTGCAATTTTTCCCCCCAGAACTGTGCTGTGTAAGACATGGTGTTAGGTATTAGGTAGGATGTAGATGGCAAAGGTGTCTCTTCCTTTCAGCATCTCATGTACACTTGTTTGAGTCTTATGCTTAGGACTTACCATAAAATCAAACTGTACACACTGCCTACCTACATCAGTAGTGCCCAACCATTTCCATATACTAGGAAGTACATGACCAGAACCTAAAATAAATCAAACCCTGAACCAAACAAGATTATTACATTTTTAATTTTGCCAGTAAAGCCTTAAAAAAAAATCCAAAACACCCCAAGCTATTTGTTGTCTGTATTATTTTTGTATTGGAAGGCTATTTCAACAAGAGCAGGGCTGAAGTAATTTAAAAATAGCAACGGTCGTTTCTAAAGATGTCAAGCTGAGAAACATCCAAGGGTAAATGAGTAGCTTTGGGTACAGTACAAAGTCTGTAATCCCAGCATTCCAGGGGCAGACGCAAGGTTGTTGTGTGGCCCAGGCCAGCCAGTCCCAGAAAATGAAGACTGTGAATGTGTACTTTTCAGTTCTTGGCGTGTTCATTTCCTCACCTCACCTCTACTCCACTTCATGCAGTCTGGGTCAGGTCATACTGCTGGGATACAGTGGCTTTGGCAGTTTGTCCCTGCAGGAGCAAGGGGTGAGCTTTAGAGGCTGTGCTTGTTGCTGGTCTTCTTGTCTCCCATGCTGCAGAGAGTAGCTGTGCAGAGGTGGAGGTGTCCTCTAGTAAACACCACTTTATAAAATGGTAAATTTTGCCCTTAGGCTGTGGTTGGCTGAACCCTCTTTTGAGCAGCCCTAGTTCCTTCCCACACAAGGACCTGTGCGGTCCTGAGACTTAAGTAACTTAAGTGATACAAGTTTGTTTTTTTTGTTTTTGTTTTTGTTTTTGTTTTTTTGGAGGGGGGTGAGGGGATCTTCTTTGAGACAGGATTTCTGTGTGTGGCTGTCCTGGACTCGATTTGTAGAACAGGCTGGCCTTGAACTCACAGAGATCTGCCTGCCTCTGCCTCCCAAATGCTAGGATTACAGGCTTGCACCTTTGCACCTGGCTAAATGTTATCATTTTTGATAGGTAGATGTTCCTAAGTATTCTCCGCTGTCTCAGAATTAAGAATTTGGGTTGGTTTATCAAAAGAAAACTACCCTTTGCTGCAGTCTGTTTTCTGCTCTGCTGGGGCCCACATGTTTACTAACTGTGCTGCCTACCCTCTCTGAGATTGGTGGTTTGTGTCCAGTTGTGTGACAGAGCAGCCTTCTCACCAGTTCTGTTCACTCAGGTCACCTTTTATATCTTATTCCACTTAGCTTGAAATGTCTGGCCAGGTGAGCAGCCTGTGTTGCTGTCCAGCAGCGTGTAAAACAGTATGAGGGTCTGTCTTGTGCTGGAGCTGATGTGCTGGCTGTAAGGGAGAGCTGATGCGTGTCCTTCCCAGTGAACTTTCTCAAGTTGTAGTCTTGCCCTCTGTGTCGCTCTTCTCCATACTGCCTCACCAGATGCCAGATAGCCAACGAGCCTGGCCCCGAGCCTCTGCGGGGAAGCTACACTTGGAGACGATTGCACTGTGACGATAGTGTGGACTTAGGTTCCTTTCCCCCTCCGTAGACGTTCATGCCTGTGCACCGGGCGCCAGGCCACCCACCACCCGCAGACCGTGCTCTAGCACTGCTCTCTCTAC
Source organism: Acomys minous (assembly GCF_964271855.1). NCBI lineage: Eukaryota > Metazoa > Chordata > Mammalia > Rodentia > Muridae > Acomys > Acomys minous. Next base: position 113,752,445 of record NC_140487.1, read on the forward strand.
AGCATTACTTTGAGACTTTTGCTTTGGAAAGTCACCAGGGAGGGGGCACAACATGGACACCCACAGTACTCAACTATAAGGGGGGGGCGGGGCTTCTAGCATCTTGTACAATTATGACATGCTGCTCTCCTCCTCCTTTTTCAGTAAACTTTACACTTAAAAGGCTTTAAAGACAGAGGCTTTAGTGTTGGAGGCTTTTTGTGTGTGTGGGGGGGGCTTTTTTGGGAGAGGATTTCTCTTGGCTGTCCTGGACTTACTTTGTAGACCAAGCTGGCCTTAAACTCAGAGATTTGCCTGCCTCTGCCTCCAAGGGCTGGGATTATAGGTGTGCACCTCTGTGCCCAGCCTGTAGGCTTACATTTTTGGCTACTTTATTTGGTTCCTATGTTTATCACCCTTCTGCACCCTAACCCCTTCCAACCCCCCAGCACTAGGTAGACAAGAAAGGAGTTAAGAGGGGAAAGGGGACCCAGACCTCTTTAGACTTCCTACTGGCCGGGGCAGTGGATTCCTTTGTTGGGATATTCAGTGTTTTCTTCTTCTTCTTTTGTTTTTGTTTTTGTTTTTTGAGACAGGGTTTCTCTGTGTAGCCTTGGCTGTCCTGGACTCACTTTGTAGACCAGGCTGGCCTCGAACTTACAGCGATCCGCCCACCTCTGCCTCCCAAGTGCTGGGATTAAAGGCGTGCGCCACCATGCCCGGCCTCAGTGTTTTCTTCTTATCTCTCTGTTGGTGATTGCTTGATAAAGGCCACAAGCTGCAGCCAGGCACATTAGCATTAACAGCAACACTAACACCCAGGGAGCAGCTTCCATTTGGGGACCTGCTCCACTCACGGTGTTGATTCCCCCCACCCCCCTGAAAAGTTTCCAGAATTCCAAAGGTCACACACTGCAGCTGGGAAAATCACACTCCTTCTAGTGCACAAGACAATCTGAGGCACTCCATATCCCACAACTGGGATTTAAACAAAAATATATTCTTACAACTCGATTGGTGGTGTGTTTTTGTTTTTGTTTGTGTTTTTTAATAGAAACCAAATTTCTCACAATACTGTGTGGCCTTGGCTGGCCTGGAACTATCTGTATAGACCAGGCTCACTTGAACCACCTGTTTCTGCTTCCCAAGTACTGAGATTGAACTTGGACACTGTCCTTACTGGCTCCGTAAACTTTTTAAGAAAAAAGAGTTATCCTCACAATCTTGTTTCTTCCTCTCGCTGTTGAGCTTCTACCCAGGCAGCTTTGATCCAGATGCTTTCTGCTCAGCCTTCCCTTCATGCTTGCCGAGCTGCGTGTTCTCTTGGGTCTCTTTGCCTGTCTCAGTTTTTGAGATAAGGTTTTACTCTGTAGACCAGGCTGGGCTTGAACTCCGGATCTTGCAGCCTCTGCTTCTCAGTGCTGGGATTACAGCATGCAAAACCTCTCGGCCGCCCCTCAGTCCTGCCTCATATTTTAGTATCTCCAACTGTTGCCTTTGCTTCTCCTTCCCCTGCAGATATTTCTTCCCTCTGTGACCCGTAACAAGAGTGTGGTCTTGGGCTTCTTTGTCCTTGTTTTCTGACTTGTCTACTTCCATGGTTCTGGAGTTAGTCATTCCAGAAACCTTTCCTATGTTATGCTGCGCACCTTTACTCCAGCACTCGGGAGGCAGGGGCAGGCAGATCTCTGTGAGTTCAAGGACAACCGGAGCCACACAGAGAGTTCCTGTTTAAAAAACCCAAAACCTTTGCTAATTTCAAAACAGACAGGTGTAGAAGCTGGGGGTGCCTGCTCTATGTGCACAAAGCCCTGGGGTCCACTGTGAACACTTTAAAGCAGGTGTCCTGAGCAGGCTTCTAAGTGCAGCACTGCACATGTGGAGATGGGAGGGACAGAAGGTCGAGGGCTGCAGTGACCACATAGATCTGTGTCCGCCTCCCCTCCAGGACACCTGGGATGAGAGCAGTCAGACATAAACAGGGGAACTAGTTCATGCATGTCTCTGCACTGCAGAAGGACTAATCATCTCACACAGCTCCAAATGAAGTCTTCTGGGCCAGGCCGTTCCTTCCATGTCCCATGTTTGCTCAGTAGTTCCTCTGTTCTTTTCCTCATGTAAACAAAAGTAAAAATAAAAACAAAAACAAAAAAAAAACAAAGAAAATTTTTTCCCTAAATATATTTTCTTCCATACCATCCTCCAGCCCTTCAATAAGTCTTTTGGTTTTGCTTTCTAGTTCTGCGCCACATGTCCATCCTTTACTCTCTGTACTACAGTTTGCTAGTAATTAGAACAGTAGCCTGCGTTTTGGATAGTAATGGACTCTGCGTGTTTAAGTCTGGGGAGAAGATAGTTTTGGCCATCGGGCAGTAGAGTCAAAGTGTGAACAAAGTCCGTCTTCTCACTTTGGTTGATGCCATGGTGATGGACAAGGGGCGGGTAGAAGGGAGATGTGTGCAGCCTTGGAGTGTGCAGAAAGTGGAAGCTAGCTTGGAGCTTGGTTCTTCTCGGGACTTTGTCTTCTTTCTGTCTTTTGTTAAAGCTCTTCACTTAATGGTTTGTGAGGAGCCTTACCAGTGGCTCGTCATACTGAAGAATTCAGATCACCTCTGCCCCCAACCAAAGGCCCAGAAAGACAATCACTTTAGCCTTTGTTTGAGAACCACTGTTGTAGGCTGTGGGCCCCAGAATAAGATTCTTTTTGAAAGCAATTATGTAACTAACCCAGGTTTGAGAAAGATAATCCCGGTGTCACTCTGCAGGGCACTGAGATATTTTTGTATTAATTTTTTATGGAATTTGGCCATGTTACATGTTTTAGGGATTATTTCTTGACCACTTTGGTAGCTGGAGGAGAGCTCATGGGAAGAGATCATTAAGGACGCTGTTCAGGTTTGCGGTAGTTCATGCCTGTATCCCGTCCGTCGGGAGGCAGAGGCAGGGGATCTGAGTGCAGGTCAGCCTGGGCCACAGAGCTGAGACCTGTTCCCGAAAGAAGGAGTCCTTAGTGGTTTGCTTTCGTTTCTCCGAGAGCCGCTGAGGGACAGCACCCCGTTGGCAGGCCTGTCGTATTTGACGAAATAACTGAATGCTTCTCATTTTGTTCTGATTCCTTAGGAACGCCTTTTTACCCAAGTCAGCCAGTGTATCAGTCAGCACCTATCATAGTGCCTACGCAGCAACAGCCCCCTCCAGCCAAGAGAGAGAAAAAAACTGTAAGAGATCTTCATTGATTTGTCATAAATCGAAGCATATAATCATTTCTCAAATAAGCATAACCAATCATTATTAACCTCAGTTTACAAAGTGACTGTGCCATTTCTTCCTCTCCCTTGTATCGCCACCTTTCACCTCAGCCTAGAGTGTTTACACAGGCGCTTGACTAGACTCTGCCTACTCAGTCCCTTGGCGTTGCCTCCTCCCAGCTGGGTGAGCAGCAAGGTTGGCTTATTCTGTGGGAGGAGCTCCAGCTCTTTTCTCAGATCCTGAGTCCTCTTTACTGCAGTGCTGAGCAGCAGGTACCAACTGACAAGGAAATAGCAGCACCAAAGTCAACGGTGCCACAGTCTCAAAAAGTCACAAGCGGGAAAGACCTGGGAAGAGAGGAAGGAACACACAGCAGAATTTAATAAATATATTTGAGTTGTATGCAGAACATTATAAAGACATTGTCTTTGCCTACTAAGACACACCCTGGAGCCTAGGAGCCTAGTGACGTAAAATGGAACTGTAAAGTTGTTGTAGAAGAGGGCTTCCAGTCTCTTCCCCAGCAAAACACAGGTTGTGATGCTGACGGGCAGGTGCTGGAGCTGGGAGTGCAGTTGTCCAGGGCTCTCGAGGCGCTCTGATCTAAAAGTCAGGCATTCTGATTTGGTCTTTGCCTTGAAACAGATTATTTAGGAACATGCCATAGTAAACAGAACACTCTAATTTAGCATGACACCTGTAGGCAAGAAGTTGGAACTTTGACCTGTTAACTCAGGATGGTAAAGTTGACTGAATGGCTTCTGCAATGCAGAAAGAAATGGTGCTAACAGAAACAGAAGGGTGTGATGATGGATGTCATTAATAAGAAAAGAGCAAGCTGGCTGACCATGGCAGCACACACTTGTTATCTGAGCTTTGGGAGGCTGAGACAGGAGGATTAACTCAGAGAGCAGCCTGTGCTATTTACTGAGTTCAAGGCCAGCCTGGGCTATATAGAAAGACAGTGTTAAAAACAAACAGAAGGGTTGACAATGAACAGCTACTTCCCTGTAGCCTTCTGTATATCCTGATGTTTTTTGATAGTGAATTCTCTGAAGTTCTCAAGAAACCAGTATAAGTTTAATGTATTAAGCTGTGCAGGTAATAAACATCAGAAGGGACCCTTCTTAACTCACCAGTGTCCCAACTCTGAGTCCCTGGATCCAGGTATTTCATCCTCATTGTAGCACCATCCTTTTTGACACTGTAAGCTTGAAGAGCCATTGGATGCTCAAACAGGAAGCACGTGCAGTGTTCACTTTCTAACTTAGCAGTAAGCTTGGCGGTCCTGTGTCAACACATTCAGATCTGCCTCATCCTTCCTAGTGGTTCTTTGATAATTTCAATGTAAAGGTGTAGGATAATACTGAACTGTTCTGTTGTCAGTTCGCTCGTATGATATGTCCGTGCCTTCACTCGGAAAAAGCAATAGCACAGCCTGCATCCTGACAGACGATCACATGGTGCAGCACACACTGCAGCTGCATCCTGACAGACAAGCACATGGTGCAGCATACACTGCAGCTGCATCCTGACAGACAAGCACATGGTGCAATGCACACTGCAGCTGCATCCTGACAGATATGCACATGTGCAGCACACATTGCAGCCGCATCCTGACAGATGTCCACAGAGCATACAGAACACACTACAGCCCCATCCTTACAGGCATGCACATGGTGCAGAGCACACTGCAGCCCCATCCTTACAGGCATGCACATGGTGCAGAGCACACTGCAGCCCCATCCTTACAGGCATGCACATGGTGCAGAGCACACTGCAGCCCCATCCTTACAGGCATGCACATGGTGCAGAGCACACTGCAGCCCCATCCTTACAGGCATGCACATGGTGCAGAGCACACTGCAGCCACCATCCTTAGAGATGTTTACAGAGCACGCTGCAGCCTGAATCCTTATAGATATGCACATTGTGCAGAGAACACTGCAGCCCAAATCTTTATAAAAGTATATAGAGTTGTGTTTAGGTGTTGTCCTACTACTAGATCATAACAAATGTACACCTTAATTTTGTTAGTTAACTTCAGAGTACCGTTTAGAGCATTTTGATTTGCTCATGTGCTACGTTATTCTTAGACTATCCCTGGCTGTCATTGCTTTTAAGAGTTGTAGGTAAAAAGACTGTCTGGCAGTCTTACACAGCATTGATGTTTCACTTTTTGGCCTAGAAATTCAGTCAGCTCAGTTCTACTTTCTTTGCTGCTATAGTTAGTTCCTGTCACAGCTTGTTGCCTATAGATTTTGGAATGGAGGTTAACAAATTTAATAGTTATCTTTGTGTATACCTTTAGTTCATCATCTAAACCTGGCACACAGACACCCACATTTACACTTACCACTTACTTAATTTTGTAGATAAGAATTCGAGATCCAAATCAGGGAGGTAAAGACATAACGGAGGAGATTATGTCTGGAGGCGGCAGCAGAAATCCCACTCCACCTATAGGAAGACCCACATCCACGCCCACCCCTCCTCAGGTAAGTAGAGTGAGCGTGACGGTGGATGCTGGGCACTTACTCACTAACCTCTTCTGGCTCTTTTCCTGTAGCCACTTTCTGTACTTTGCACTTCCGTCAGTTGTCTCATATTTGACATCTGAATGAGGTGTAGACAGACATGCTTCTCTTTACAAGTTGCTTTAAGGTATTGATGTTTCTGTGTGTTGGCTAACCATTCAGAGCACAGTTGCTGCCCCTCTTCCCAAAGGATCTGCGTTCCTGTGGAAGCCACCTAATTAAATGAACATTTTATGAGTTCACAATGGAACCTTAGGAGTAAATGCTGTGGGACAGGGTGATGCGGATGTTGAGAAGTTAAGTGTTTCAGCAGGCTGAGGCTTCACATGGTTGCTTCTGTTAGAGTGCATTTGGATGGCTCACAGGCATTTCTCACCTTTCAAGCCCTAGGCAGATGTGCTTTCTGTGTGGAGTGTGTCATCCCTTGTTATGCCTGAGAGTTGTCAGGACTGGCGAGGAATGTGATGGTGGTCTTGGAAGAAATCAACATCCCAGGAGGAGCTAGTTTTTAGCAAACTGTGACTTGTGATAAAAAATTGGTTTTTCAAATTTGAAACTTTTTACTGGGTAACTTTTCCAATTTAATCAGTCACCTAGAGTGCTACAGAAGCAGCTGTTAAGAGGGGTAGCTTGCTTCTTCTCCTGTGGCGTATTTCACCTGGAAATGATCCTCTGTGTCAGTCCCCGGTACAGAGAAGAACATGTGGCCACCTAGAGCAGAGTTTCAAGATTGTTACAGAACATTTTTTTCATTGCCATCCAAACCATTCCAAGTGGTTTGGATGTGGTTTCTTCTCTAGAGTTCACCTTGCAGTGTGCAGAGATTCTCATCAACATGACCTCCGTAGGTCACATCAGACAGCCTTGTATAGTGCTAGAGCGCAGTTTGCAGATGTTGATCTGGACATTCATATTTTATTCTGTTTTCAAATAACAGCTAAAATAGGATGTAGTTGACAGCATCTGCTGATTGTCTTTAACTTCTCATCTTGAAAATTTATTTTTGCATTTATATTCTCTGTGAGGTGTGTCTGGTTGGCTTTTTTCTTGTTATTTTGTTTAGCTTAAAATTTTTTTTAAGCATTTATTTTTAGTCATGTATGTATGTGTGTTTGCATGACTGTTTGCCATGTGTATGGGTGTCCTTAAAGGCCAAGAGGCATATCTCCTGGAGCTGGAGTTACTGTAGGCTGTTGTGAGCTGCTTGGAACCTTACTTGGTCCTCTGTAGGAACGGGATGCTCTTCATTTGTTGAGCACGTTCTGTACCCAACATGGTCCTGTCTTATAACCTTGTAAGTGTGATCCTCTACTTTCCCAGCTCTTCTTCAGGCCTTCCCGTGAGCACAAACACAGTGCTGCTGTCTGTGTATCCTGAAGCTCGCTGACTGTAGGTGGAGTAGATGGACATGTGGCCAGTGATTATAGTCCAGTGCTTCTTGAGCGGTGCCTCTTTTGTGTTGCATAAGTGTCTTTTATGTGACGTGCATTTGGATCTACACGTAAGAATCTTGTGTCTGTCATGACAGTCCATGGAGTTTGTGGGATGGATGGATACATAGCCTTTTAATGGATATCTATATTTTTACTCTTAAAAACAACAGCACATACATGACAGCTCCTGGCTTCATATTCTGGGAAGTCATAGACAGTTGTACACACAGACAGGGGCTGCTGACCCTGGTGAAGAGAAGGTGGTCGTTGTTATGTTGTGCCAAAAAATACCGACTCCATATGTGAGAAGTTGTTTTACTTTCTCCCCTATGGTGCAGGGTCTGAATGTTGCACCTGATTCTCTTAGTAGAAAGCATCGGGCCTAGAGAATATTGGCCAGAATTCCGTACCTCTTCTTTGTTTCCCCTTTTCCCTTTTTCTTTTGAGACAGGGTCTCACTGTATAGCTCCATCTTTCTTGGAACTCGCTCTGTAGACCTGGCTGGTCTTGAGCTCACACAGAGCCTCTGTTTCCAGAGTGCTGGGATTAGCGGTGTGGGCTACTGTGCTCAGCCTGCAAATCCATCTTGAATGGATAGCCTTCTGTGTCAGCCTGTAGTGCCAGGAGTCTCTTTAGTCTCACAGTGTAGCTGCTTTTTATTTTATTTTTTTCCATTTAGTCAGTTGGAGTCTTTTTGCTCTGTTCAGAATAAAATTGTAGGTGCATAAGCTGTTTCTGGAAGCTCATTTCCCTGAGTGATTGAGAGCAAGTGGTGCCCTCTAGTGTTCACGCTTTTTGTGTGCCTAGAAAGTCTTTCTCTTTCAGTCTTGGCCCTCTACCCTCCCATGCCATCTTCCTTTCCCCTTCTGCCCTGGCTGTTCTTGAACTGTTTAGCTGCTTTTTTTTTTTTGCTGTCAAGCAGCCACTGGCTGCCTCTCCTCTTCTGCTATGTAGCCTGCCACCTATTACTCATCTGTTGGCATTCCTACTGACACTCTCTGCCATTTAAGATAGTTTGTTGGCTCTGTTTTTCTTTTTTTCATTTAATTTTTTTGGTTTTTCGAGACAGGGTTTCTCTGTGTAGCCTTGACTGTCCTGGACTCACTTTATAGACCAGGCTAGACTTGAACTCACAGCGATCCACCTGCCTCTGCCTCCCAAGTGCTGGGATTAAAGGTGTGCGCAACCATGCCCGCATGTTTCTTTTTTTCTTGTGAGCTCAGTAGGCAAGGTACAATTCCTCAAGCCTTTTATTGGACCACCAGGAAGGACTACCCTTGAAAGCATCTACCTGTAGATTCAGTACTTGAGCCTGAACAGCCCTCTTATGTAGCTGGATGAGAGATATTTGAGTAGAGCACAGCTCACCTTGCATGCAAACGAGAGTTCAGGCCAGGAAGTGAAGTGCTTCCCTTGTGTCCCAGATGGAAACGGCTCCAGGGTCATCTGGAGTCTCTCACGCTCTGTGCTAGCACAAACTGACAACTGGAGCAGACCTGGTGGCTATGTCTTCAAGAGCTGGGGTACTCATCTGTACTGGACTCTTTTTCAAGGCATCTGTGGAGTGTTCCAAATGGCCATTGCTGATGTACGGCCAGTCTACCTGGCTGTTGAGCTGACCACCCTTGAGTTCAGGGTAGCCAGGATATCAAAGGCTCCTGCACAGGAAGTCCACTTGTCCCATTCTCAGCATCTCCACTTATTTACCAGGAGCCTCCAAAGGAGTGTTCCTAACAAGACCGTCCAGCACTCACGCCCAAGGGTGACTTTAACTGGTTTCTTGTTCTTTTCTGAACTAGGTCTTGTTATGTAGCCCTGGCTGGCCTCAGACTCAGCACGCCTTCTGCTCTGCCTCCTAACGTTAGAATGGCAGGCATGCACACTGCACCTGTGACAAATCGTGACAGTCCTTTAACCCTGCTCTGTATCTCACCAGCACCTCATGGCAGTTGCTTGTGCTGCCATTGCACAAGCATTTGCTGGCTCTGGGTCCTCCATGCTTTGTGTTCAGGCATGTACAGCATAGAGTAGACTCTCAGGGTAGCAGGCCACAGAGACCTGTTACTGCTGGTTCAGGGGAGACGAAAGGGGTTCCTGAGCATTGGGGAAGGGGAGATGGACAGAGAGCCAGACTCTTCGGGACAAGCTTCACTGTTCATGGTAAGATGTAATTTCCCACCCCCCCACCCCACCCCCCGGTGTAGTCTCAAAGGCTCTCTGCTAAGGCTGATAGCACAGTCTAGTTTGGCTTGGTCTGTGGGTCAGCAGAGTGAGGAAGGGAACCCAAAATACCTGGATTAAAACATACAGTGCTCCTGGATCCTGTAGGTATCAGGGGTTCTGTCAGTAGCCCACAGGAAGTATAAATGCAGCGCAGAGTTTGACCAGTGGGCTGGGAGAGCAAAACAGGCAGAGGGGGCGAAGGCTGGACCATGCCCTCTCTAAGGCTTTCCTCTTCTCCGTTAGGCATCTCCATGGTGTGTAGTAGTGACTAAAGAAGACTGTCCCAGATGAGCAGGTTCTTTCCCTGTCTCAGGCTGTATTATCATCATCTTAGATTGGATGGCTTTTCTATCCATGAGATAAGGACCATGAAGCCTCTGTCATAAACAGACACACATGGAAGTTAATTGGACAACGCTAAAAGAGTAAGAGTGGAACTCGGGTCAGGCCTATGTCGGCGGTGGCCATTAAAGACACCTCTGAGAGTTAATTGAGGGGAGTGACTTGGGGTCCACGTGATGAAAATAGAGAAGACCAGGAATTTTTACTGCTGCTGTCTGCCCAAAAGAGTCAATGTGCCTTGACTGTTTTCCTTACTAAGTTATAAAAGGAGCTCTTATGTGACTCCTGCAGATGTTCTATATCATAAATGAAGGAAGTATGCTTCCTGTGACTATCGGCCTGATGAGAGGGTCATGGTGGGTGCGTGTAGGTGCAGGGACAGGTGTTAGAGCAGCAGGACAGGTGGTACTGGTCCCTGCTTGGTGGGAACCTTAGATGAGAACATTAGGCCTTTTCACCTGTGAAACAAAGCTCTACTCTCAGAGTTGCCTATTTAGTTTAGCTGTTACAAAGGGGGAAGAAGAGCTGTCTTTACTCTCCTTTCCTTCCATTGTTGGTGGTATTGGTGACCAGGAGATGGTCCTGTCCTTAGAATTGGCAGCGGCCTAGCAGCTGGCCTCTGAAAAGAAAGAAACCAAGGACACTGGGTAGATAGGAGTTTACAAAGTGTCCACTCACAGTGGAATAGCTAAAACATCAGAAGTCCTTTAATAATATATCTATCTATTTAAAAACATTATTTCATGTGTATGAGTATTTGCCTATATGTATACATGTACACTATGTCATACCTGATGCCAGTGGAGGCTAGAAGACGGTGTTGGGTCCCCTGGAACTGGAGTTACACACAGATGGCTATGAGCCACCTTGTGGGTGCTGGGAATTGAACCTGGATCCTTAAGTGCTGAGCCAGTTCTTCAGCCCCGAAATACATTTTAAAAATGCTGTTCTTCTTATTCTCTCGTCCCCTCCACCCCCTTCCTCTCTCCTTTCTTTCTCTCACCCTTTTAGGATCACCCTTAGAGGAAATAATAGCTATAACTTGGGAGAGGGTCCTGTGCCAGAGAGCATGGGTCAGAGGAAGGTTGGAAACTGAATTGCTGGCACATCTTGAAAGGTGAATCCTCTTCTGTAGTTAGGGGGATTGCCAAAGCCAGCAGGCTAGTTGCTCTTTACAGAACTACTCTACACATGGCCTCTGGGAAACGGAAATCTGTGATCATTTCTTAATAAGTCTTTTCATACTTTAACAGTTAATTGTTTCCTTATGTTGGGTGGGGTATAGGTACAGTGCTGTTCCAGTTATGAGTATATAAAATACAGTGAGGAGGGAAGTTCCTGCATGTACAATTTGGAGGCAGAACCATGTAAAATAATCTTGCCTTAACTTTTAAACTGAGCATCCATGTCATTGGCGTTGATCACGCTCTTCTGTGAAGTGTGTTGTTGTGGTTTTTAATGGTGGCTCTAGTAAAGATGGGTGTCACTAAGTTAAACTGTGGTGTTGTTCTCTTCAATATAGGAGTGTTAGCACCAGCACTAGTCAGTAATGGCGAGCATAAGGGACTAAGCTGGTGTGCATTCTTTGTGTTTCAATGAAATGTTGTGAACAAGGTGTGTTGCATGCTAAACTGTTTTGTTGTTTAGAGTGGATTGGACCCAAGAGATGACATTCATTTGATCTGTTTTGATAAAATGTCTTTTTTTTTTTTAAAGATGGTTCCTTTATGTAACTCTGGCAGTCCTAGAACTTGCTCTATAGACAAGACTGGCCTCAAATCCACCTAACAGGGTTAGCTGCTGGGTTGGCAGTGCTGCTTCCACCGTAAACCTTGCAGGCAGATCTGTAGCAGGGATGCTTTTTTCTTCTTTGGTAGTCTTCTTTTAACTTTACTAATAGTCCATTTTTGATACATAGACACTTTTAAATGTTTATTTTTACAAACGTTTATCATTTCTTGTTGTTTGTTTTTGTTTTAAGACATGGTCTTACTATGTATCTATGGATACATATCTGTAGGCCAGGCTGGCCTTGAAGGCGCAGAGATCCTCTGTCTCTGTCTCCTGCTGAACGTTATGCCTGACAGTCTACCTTTTCCTTAATGATATGTGTTTTGGAGTGTTGCTTTGACTATCCCTCTCTCTCCAAGGTAGCACAGATATTTCATGCATTACAGTCCTCAGTGCTGGGAATTCAGCGTTTTGCTCATTGTCACTTTATTGCTCTTGGTGTTATTCATTGCTGTCACTCCCAGGTTAGGAAGTGATTGGTTGTGCCATTCCATATGGCATCAGTGGCAGCCGGTTCCTTGGCCAGCTTTGTCCTTACTCTCTATAATGTGGTGTGCTGCATCATTCCAAGCTTAAAGATCGAATCCATGGTCTTTTTCTCCCACCCTCATATGTGACAGAACCCAAATCTTACTGTCTTCCTTCTCACATTGGTGTCTTCATGGAGCCTTCCCAGCATATTCGAGCCCTATATTCCAGCGAGATTAACCCACAGCTCGCCATCACCACCCAGACCGCTTCCTACAGACCACTGACTGCATTAACCTCATGGATGACTCCTGATGACTCCTCCTCTGCTCGATCCTCCAAGACTAGTCACAATTAATGTTTGCTTTTGAATTTTTAAGTGTTTTATATGTATGCTTTCCTTGCATGTATGTATTTGTATTCTATGCCTGCTTGCTGCCTGTGAAGGCCAGAAGAGGGCATAGATCCCTTAGGTCTGAAGTTACAGGCCTCCGTTACCCAACATGTAGGGCTGGGAACCACCTGAGTCCTCTTCAAGAGCAGCCACGCATATAACAGCTGAGCCCTGGAGTTCATTTCTGAAGCCGACTCTTCTCTCTCCCATTGCTGGGTGCAGCCTATAGGGCCTTCTGTGTTCTGCTTGCCTGCCTCCCCTTACAGTAGCTTGCTGGGCCTTCCTGTTCTCTTCTGCCCTGACAAGCTGGTCAGTCACTTCATAATCTTCTGCTCAGATCCCCTGCATGAACTTTCCTTCTGCCTGGGATTTGGAATTCATCTTCCTGCACTTCCTCACCAGGGGCTCCCAGGGGCTTCTCATTCACGTCCCCACCCCCACCCCCAGCTCCACCTCACGTTACTTCCTCAGATGCAGCCTGCACAGCAACACCCTGATTGTGCTGTCTCTGAATGTTTTAGCCCTCCAATATCACACTCCTGACCAGCTGAGTCCAGTGATTGTTTTTGTGCTCTTTATCTTGGTATTTATTTCTTTTTGGATTTTTTTGTTTTTTTGTTTTTTTATTTATTTTTTTGGAGGGGGTAGGGGGAGACATGGCCTCTTTGTGTTAGCCTTGGCTCTTCTGGAGTCACTTTGTAGACCAGGCTAGCCTCAAACTCAACAGTGATGTGACTGCCTCTGCCTCCTGAGTGCTGGGATTAAAGGCATGTGCCACCATGCCAGGCTGTTTCTTTTAACTAGATAGTAGGTCCATAAACTTGTGCAGACTTTGTCTTGGTTCCCTGTAGAGTCTCAGTGTTTTGTTCACAGTACATATAGCTGACTGGCTGGACCATTCCATCTCATTTATGGAAGAAACCTGTTCTCTTTATTCCTCGTAGCATCAGTAAATGTGCTACTCTGCTATTTGACTTGGGTGTTTCTCAGTGAGAGACATACTTATTTATTCTCTGGATCTCTGCATGTTAAATGTATAAGACATTTTGTATGGCGATTGGCCTAAGGTTACTGAGTGGGCTTTTAAAACAAAGCCCTCTGTTGGGCTCCTGGCTGTTGAATTGATTTTCTGCCAGACTAAGACTACTAAAGAACCAGATTAAAGAATTTGCTTTGTTTTATTTTCTTGATATCATGAGGTATAAAATGTTCAAGTTGAAAGTAGCTCAGACCTTTTAGTGCTTCTTGATAACACAGCTGAGCCAGTGAGAGCATTTCCCTAGTGCTTGCGGGACTTTCCCAGTTGGTGCATGGACCTTGAATTCCTGCTTTCTCAAGATGTTGTCTTGGTTGTGTGCTCCTCCGTGTGTATGTGTGTGCATGCCAGAGTGCATGTTTGCACCTGAGTGTGCGTGCTATTTGTTAATATGAATACTGTGTGCAAGTGACCATCATGTATGTGTTAGGAGTCTGAGGATGGTGTTGGGTGTCTTCTCATGGTCAGTATCTGTCTTATTTTTTTCTTTTTAATTTTTTTTCATATTTTTTGATCATATTCTTTCCCATCCCCAATCTTCACCATCTTCCCACCTAACTATCCCTATCCACCTAACTTCATTCATGCTTTCCTTCTCTCAACCCCCCCTTCTCTCTCTCTCTCTCTCTCTCTCTCTCTCTCTCTCTCTCTCTCTCTCACACACACACACACACACACACACACAAAAACACCCCAGTAACACACACAAAAAAAATGTAAGCAAAAAGCTCCCCATCCTGAGATCATAGGCATGCCTCCCCCGCCGCCACACCCAACTTTTACACAAGTACTCAGGACTTTGTGCTTGTGTGGCAGATGGCTTTACTGACCCATCTCTGGCCTCCCTTTCTTAGGACTCTTGTTTTAGGCTGTTACTTTCTGGTTGTGTGCTGTAGGGCTGGGAATGGAGTACTCACCCGTGTGCTGGAAGCCAGGGTCAGGTTGCCAGCTGTAGCTCAGCCAGTGAATGGGGCTGAGACCTGTGGACTGTGTGAGTTCAGGTCTTCAAAACCAGCCTGGGCATTAGACAAGAGCCTGCATCAACTAAGGGGCAGGGCTTCTTTCTTCTGCAGTGCTTTAAGCATTTCAGTGGGAAGTCCTTGGTTCTAGAGACTGGTGCTTCTAAGTAGCTATTTACTGTCCTAAGCAGCTTTGTGCCTTGTTAACCCGGGCTGTACTTCCTGATCTTCTGGGCAGTTGAGCTGGTATTGTCTTTCTTTCACCTTACAAAACTTTCCTCCTGTTAACTGCTTAGTAAGTCCAACTAAGTAGCTTGGACTCTCCTTTTCCCCTTGTTGTCATAGAATTGAGCAGAATCAGCAATCAGCATTTTTAGTTTGGGCCATAAGGCCTTCCTACCGTGTGTGTGTGTGTGTGTGTGTGTGTGTGTGTGTGTGTGTGTGTGTGTGTGTGTGTGTGTTATGAGACACAGATTCTCTATGTAGCCTTGGCTGTCCTGGACTCACTTTGTAGACCAGGCTGGCCTTGAACTCACAGCGATCCGCCTGCCTCTGCCTCCCGAGTGCTGGGATTAAAGGCGTGTGCCACCACCGACCAGCTCTAATTTCTTAACATATGTCTCCCCTGAAAAGAAGAATTTAAGATGATTGTGGTGTTTGCCATTTGTTTCTCTGTGGTTCACAATAAAAATAGCAACTTTGTCTTTTAATATAATCTTAGTAGCCATCATTAGGAAAATAACTGTGCACTGTGAACAGTGCCATGGTCTAACACATGTGCAGAATTGTGGTGTTATCTCCTTAGGGCTCATGATATTTCATCCTCTGTACATAAAGCTGGTATAAATTACATCTTATGCACGCTAGAAATGATCTTTTCCATTTACAGTTCCACTTTTTTTCCCCTCCAAAACAAGATCTTTAAAATTTTTTATTTTATTTAATTTTTTTGTGCAGGCAGAACTTAACTCTGTAGACCAGGCTGGCTTCAAACTCTGTCTCCCTAGTGCTGGAATTAAAGGTGCGCACCACCACACCTGGCTAGTTCCACTTTAAGAAGTTCAAGTAAGAAACTGAACTGAAGCTTTTTTTCCCTAGCCCTCAGCTTTAAGTGGCCCTGTCCACCTAAGCACACCTATGCCTGAATCGTCTGCAGTGATCCCCGCCCTGCATAGAGTAGCATAGGGCTTGTGTGGCAGTCCTTGTGAGCTACCATAAACAGCTGTAGAGGAGAGACTCGGCTTTCCTCTATGGCTTTCGTGTGACCCTCAAGTCCAGATGCACACCTGCCTGGAGTGGGACAGAGAGTGTGCTTGTCCTTTCTTGTAGAATGCTCTTCCCTCTAAGTTGCACAATGACTGTAGTTTACTGAGCCTGGTTGATCCAATTTTAGCAGGCATTTTTCAGTCCAAGAGTAAAATGAGAGCTTCTCCTGTCCTGAAAAGCCAGAGACTTTACTTGACTTTGAGACTCCATTGTGAAGGTGGCTGTGCCTTCAGCTGCCTTGCACAGCGCTTCTCATTTGGGGTCGTGATAGCAGTATTAGTGATGCTGACCTTCCCACGTCATTGTTTGAGTTGGTTACTGGAGTTTAAACTCTTGGTGTGCTCCATTCCCCCTGCTTTGGGCAGATAAAGTGCCTTGCTTGGTATTTTACAAGTGGAGCTGGCCAGAACTTGTAGCCAGTCTGGGAGGACATGAAATCCTGTCCTACTGTGGCGGCCATTACTGCCGTAAGTCAGCTTGTACTTGGAAGGAACACTGGAGTGGATGTGCGGGTGCCTGTGCTGTCTTCTCTAGCTGTGGTTAATAGTAATCATTTCTTCTCCTCCCTTCCCTGCTGCCTCTGCCCTCCTCTCCTCTGCTTTTATTCAATTGCCCTTTCCACACCCCACCCCGCTTTTCTTTTAATTTTGTGACCTCTTGCCCCCTCCGTGTCCCTCTTTGCTTGGGTTCCATGTTGCTAGTTTTTATGTTCGCGCGCTCATTATCACCCTTTTTTGTACTTCAAATCCCAGCAGCTGCCCAGCCAGGTCCCTGAGCACAGCCCTGTGGTTTATGGGACTGTGGAGAGCGCTCATCTTGCTGCCAGCACCCCTGTCACTGCAGCTAGCGACCAGAAGCAAGGTTTGTGTACGACTGTTTCCTCCTCCTTTAGTCTCAATGTGTTAAGTACATTGCTGAGGGTCACTCAGACACCTGCTGTGTAGCAAATCTAAGATGCAAAGTGTGCTTCTGGGAAACTAGGGGAAAGTACCTTTCAGTTCTCCTGCCTTGCTGTTGGTATCTATGTGTAAGTAAACGCTTAGCTGCCTTCAACTGTTCAGTTGTTTGCTTTTTTTTTTTTTTAACAAAGTTTGGGAGGGGGAGATTAATTATGTGTATCTCTATATAATACTGCTTTACAAGAACAGCACAGATTTATTTTTTTCACCATTACTTGGGGGTAGTTCCTATTTCTTATAGAAAATAATGTGTTTGCTGTAAGTGTGAGACATCAAACCCCTCTAGAGAACAAGGAATTGGCGCTCTGGAGCCACGCAGCTGTTTCAGTTGTGCTGTCCTGCTGAGGCCTCCCACCTGGGCTTTCCATTTTCTTTACTGATGTGCCAGGGCCAGGGTCCTTGTGAGGAGACTCTCACCTGCTTGTAAATGACAACCGTTATTGCTGATGCTGGACTCATAGTGCTGCTCCCTGACCAGTTGCTAGGTGCTTGTTGAAAGCAAATACGGTTTAATTCCAGCACTCAGGAGGCAGAGGTAAGTGGATCACTGTAAGTTTGAGTCCAGGATAGCCAGGGCTACACAGAGAAACCTTGTCTTAAAAAAAAAAAAGAAAAGAAAGAAAGAAAAGAAAAGAAAAAAAAAAACCAAATACAATACTTTTAAAAAAATAGAAACATAAACCCTTGAAAATGAGATGCAGTCTTGTCTTTCCTCACTAGTGGATTTTAGCTTTACCTTTGCTGCACTAATATCTAGTTCTCCGTATGGACAGGGAAGCTGGGAGCGATGAGCATGTGCCCTTCTGATTCCAGCTTCAAGTGTGTGCTCTCTGCTTTCTTGAGGCCTTCATTTATACACGTCTCCTCTACTGTATATAGCGAACTGTTTTTAAAATTACTTTTAATTTTTAACATTCTTTTAAAACATTGTTTAAAATATACTTGGAATGGCCCTTAAATAGCAGTATTTTAGCAAATGTTTTTAATTTTAACATGATTCCATTAAAAAAAAAATTTTTTTTAAATAAGGTTTTCAACATAGGGTTTCTCTCTGTAATGGCACTTCCTGTCCTAGAATGCCCTTTATAGACCAGGCTGACCTCAAACTCACAGAGATCTGCTTGCCTCTGCCTCCCAAGTGCTGGAATTAAAAGCATGTGTCACCACCGTTTGGCATTTTTTCCACCTTTTGTTGTTGGGTTTTTTGTTTGTTTGTTTTGTGGTTTTTTTGTTTGTTTTTTTTTTTTTGTTTTGTTTTGTTTTGTTTTTTTTTTTTGAGACTTGGTTTCTGTCTGTAGCTCTGGCTGTCCTGGACTCCCTTTGTAGACCAGCCTGGCCTCAAATTCACATCAGTCCGCCTGCCTCTGCCTCCACATGCTGGGATTAAAGGTGTACACCACCACGTCCGGCCCATATTTTTCCACTTTTTAAAAGAGTTTTGTTTCACACAAATTACACTCAAACTTTTGAAAAGTGGACTTTTTATGTGATTTCAGTTTGTTTGTTCATTTGTTAGTGGGCTTGTTTAAAGAAAGTTTCATACTGTCACGCTTGGGATGTCCTGGAACTTGCTGTGTAGTACATGCTGGCCTCCAAGTCCAGCATCCTGCCTCAGCCACACTTCACTGTCTTCAGTCTTTTCTACAAAATGAAAATCTTCAGTCTTTTCTACAAAATGAAAAGATACCGTGAAATCCAAGATCCTCCTTCCCACTGGGTATTGACAGTGGCATTAAAACTTTGATAATTTTAAACCAAAAGATAAGGAACAAACCTTTAGGTGGGATGCTTCTAAAGGCTGTCACGCCAGCAGCAGTCAGAGAGGTAGAAGGCTCCATGTGTGCTTGATGCTGAATTCTGAGTATCAGTCGTCAACCTTTCAGAGGGTGTTGTGGGCTTGTGGGAAACTACTTTTTCTCTCGGTAATTAAAGCACTTTACAAAACAAAAATTGAGGGACTGGAGAGATGGCTCAGTGGTTAAGAGCACTGCCTGTTCTTCCAAAGGACCCGGGTTCAATTCCCAGCACCCACGTGGCAGCTCACAACTGCCTGTAACTCCAAGATCTGACACTTTCATAGATTAAAACTAAATTTAAAAAAAAAAAATTGGAGGCCAGGTATCGTGGCACACACCTTTACTCCCAGCACTTGGGAGGCAGAGGCAGAGGCAGGCAGATCTCTATGAGTTTATGGCCAGCCTGGTCTACAAAGAGAGTTCCAACACAGCCAAGGCTACACACAGAGAAACCCTGCCTCTAAAAAAACAAACAAAAACAAAACAAAAAGACCAAAAATTGGAAACAGGATCTGATTTTGAAGCCTAAGTTGGAATCTTTCTGTATAACCCAAACTGATCAGACCTGTGGTCCTCCTGCCTCTGGTTGCTAGTAGTGTGGCTATGTGCTGCCATGCCTGGCAGTACCACATATGTGCACATCTGTGAAATACATCGTCCTTGTATACTTTTTCCACAACCATGCTCAGTTGTAAAACATCTGTAACATCCTAGATAGCAGTAGTTCAGGCCTACCTAAAAACAGCATTGTTTGAATTGGTTTAGTAAAAAGAATGCTCAAATTTTAAACATAAGAAATATTTCTATTTTGCCACTTTCAGGTCTGTCTATATTTTTCAAGAAGGAAAAATGGAAAATTCTAGAATCACCTCAGCTTTTTTCTTTTGCCTAAAGGAAATTGGAATTAATAGCAATATTAAAATTTTTTTCAGCCTGACATGATACAGGTGTTGGGGGATTGGCAAGTGTTTTGACTGCCTTGAAAATTCTGTATTTTAGGCTGGAGAGATGGCTCAGATGTTAAGAGCACTGGCTGCTCTTGCAAAGGTCCTGAGTTCAATTCCCAGCAACCACATGGTGGCTCAGAACCATCTATGAGATCTGGTGCCCTCTTCTGGTGTGCAAGCATATATGCAGTCAGAACACTGTATATATAACAAATCTTTTAGAAAAGACAAGACTGTATTTTAAGTCCATTTTATAGCACCGATGAGCAGCTTTGTGACTGCTGTAATAGTCATACTGAGTACTCGCATAGATTGCAAGGATGTGAAATAATTTTCAGACTAGGTGGGTTTTCTTTTTTTGTTTTGAAGCACGGTCTCATGAAGCCCAGGTTGGCCTCTTGCTCTGTATATACCTGAGGATGACTTTGAACTCACGATTTCTTGCCAAATATCCTAGGTTCTTAAATTAGGGGTATATACCTCCTTGCACTACTTATTCATGTGGTCCTGAGGAAGGAATCTTGGGGGATGTTTGCACCATGCAGGTTTTCCACCCCCTGAGCTACACCCCAGACTCAGAGGAGCTCTTTGAACCATATACCACTACTGTTGGCAGTTCAAATACTTCTGGAAGGGGCTCGCTGCATGTCTATCACTTTTTCTTTATACTTGCTTTTCAGACTGTAAATTCCTTTTAGGTTAAAGAAGTATAGAAGAATACACTTACCTAAAAGACTTGTAACCTGGTGTGGTGATGCACACCTTTGGGCAGAGGCTGGCAGATCTCTTGACTTCAAGGCGACCTCCAGGCCGAGAGCTGTGTAGGGAGACTTGCTGTTACTGCTCTCCCCACAGTGCTATGTGTGCTGTGCCCCATGGGCTCTGTCTTATTAAGGGTCTGTCACTGGTGAGGTTTGCACGAAGTCGCAGAATGTCCCTCCTGCTTGAGCCATCTAAGCGCTGCTATTTTTCCTAAGCCTTCTCACCCTTGATTGGTAAATGTGAGTTTTGAAATTGCCCTTCAGCCCTTTGCTCTGTAGACAGCTTCTAGACCAAGACTAATCTCAAAGCATAATTTCTTCTTCTGTAAAACAGGGTCACTCTCCTGGCGGGGCTAGGTACTTAATAAATGTCAACTGCCATTATTAATATAGTTTCTCAGAATCCCTTTACATAAGCACACAGATGCACCATTTTTCATTTCGCCAGCATTTTATAAAGATAAGACAATAGTACATATTTGTTTCTAAAGAGAAAAATTATTACATGCTCACCTCTGAGAGCACGGAGAGCTAAGGAACTTTCCGCTTCATTCACTGTAGGCTGTTGGAACTAGGGTATTGGGGGCTGATAGAGTTGGGCACAGCTCTCCCCACAGTCACTCGTAATGCTTTTTGGAAAAGCTTGCTCAGCGTTCAGAACTGGCCTTCTGTTATAACTTCATACCTTACCTGCTGGGGTTCAGTTGGCATTCAGGCCAGGACTGGCCCTCAGATAGGGCATGCTTGCCATTCTTCTCTCAGCCTAATATGTGTCCATGGCACCTTCCCTGTGGTCATGAGACATGTAATTACAAGACCTGTGTAGGCCACTGGTTGAGCATACCTGAGGATCAGTGGAAACAGTTTTGTTCTTATAATTATGATACATTCATTGGAGAAACTGGATCAGTAAAATGGGGGGAAAAGTGTCTCCAACACTCAGATGTTGAAGTAAATAAACCCACTACAAGATGGGAGTTCCTCAGAGCTGTTATAAATGGACATCTGTTAAACATGATGGACAGAGAGCACATGCATGTATAATGAATGCATGTTTCCTGTTTACTTTTGGTTTCTGCCCTGGCAACTTAATCTGAAAAATGTGGCAATGAGCTCTTCCTACTCTTACCTTATGAGGCTGAGAAAGGGCAGACTTGTGGATGCCCTTGTAGATACTGAGCCTATCACTTTCAGTGAATTCCAAAGCTGTATGGAATTCACCTTAGTGTGATGTGCTCCCTTTGCTCTGTGTGACAGTGTTCTCCTTCACAGACATACTGCACCATAATCACTTTTGTGGCTGCAGCCTGCATTGAGAGGAGAGTCTCTCAGCCTTGGCTGTCTTAGGGGACAGCTGGATGCTTAAGGAATCCCAAGCTGGGGACATCAGGGAGTTCCCCTCCCAGTGATTTCCCATGTCATTTACCTGGATTCAGATCAGGGAGTTGTTAGCACTTCTTGTTATTTCACTTGTGCCACCTTTATGGTTATCCTTTTTTGCTTTTATTTTCTCTGTACACAGATTATACATATGTGTATATATGTGTGTGTGCGCACACACATATACACAGTATAACACACATATGATATAAAACACACACACAATGTTTTCCACACAGAGGTCCAGCGAAGGAATTACTTGACCTTACCTTGGGTTGCCTTTAAGGAACTGCTTTACTTTTGAAGTAGCAGATGATCCTGTTTCCACACTGCTTGTGTTATTGGTTAGAACCTTTTCTGAGGAGTAAAAGTTAATTTTGAAATCTTTGATGTTCAGTTGTTTGATGTCATTGATCATTAAAAGGCAATTTTAATAATTTAGTTTCTGCCTCTTTGCTTCTGTACTGTTCTGCTTGGACACAGGTGCACCCTTGCTAGAAACATAGTCACAGGGAGCAAGGTGAAGAAGGGCAAAGGCTGTTGCTGCTCCTAAAGGAGGTTGAGCTGATGTGGGTGTGGTGACCCGTGCTTCTAATCCCAGCATTTAGTAGGCTGAGGCCAAGAGGAGCCAGAGCTCAGGGTACATAGTAGAAGATTGGGAAAGATTTAGCTCTAGTTTCTGTAAGGTGTCCTCTTGTACTCGGGCCATCATTTGTGAACGGAATCCCTCTCTTCCTCCTAAATAAGCATCAGTGTCCTGGGGACCAAGGACTAGTAAGTGTGACAGGAGAACAAGCAGGGCGGTGTTTTTGGAGTCCAATATTTTGGTCTGTCTCTTGCTGTCCCTAAGTGTGGATAAGAGATGAGAAGACTTGGCCTAAGGCAGTGCCTCTGTGGTTCAAAATTATTCTTTAAATTCTTTTTCTTTTCTCCCAGAAGAAAAGCCAAAACCAGAACCAGTGTTCCAGTCTCCCTCCACAGTCCTTAGGCTCGTGCTTAGTGGGGAGAAGAAAGAGCACGCAGGCCAGATGCCCGAGACTGCTGCTGGAGAGTCCACCCTGGAGCCTCCTCGGCCTCCATCGCCCACCGCCCTTCCTCCACTTGCCAGGAGTTCAGTTCCTTCCCCCACTTCTGCTGCCCTCAGCAGCCAACCACTATTCACTGCTGTTGTCGAGGACAAGTGTGAACTTTCTTCCTCAATAGAAGATGCACTTCCTGCGCCCAGCCCCACATCCTGCACAGCAGCCTCAGACCCTGCACTAACAGATGACAGTGCTATATGCAAGAAACCCTGTAGTGTAGCACCTCATGACATTCAGCTGATTTCTACTACTAACCTCATTAATGAAATGAATGGAGTTGGTGAAAAATTATCAGCCAAGGAGAGCATTGTGGACATGGTGAGACAGGAGGTGCTGCCCTTGACTCTTGAATTGGAGATTCTGGAGCATCCCCAGGAAGACATGAAAGTGGAGTGTACTCCAACTCCTGTCACCCCTTCCATGCTGCCTGCCTTCTCCCCAGCTCCTCCAACTCCCCCAGCTTCTCCTCCTTGCACCCCTGTCATCATTTCTGCCACCACTGCTCGTCCTCCTGTTGCTGCCACTGCGGTCCTGAGAGCCGCTGAAGAGGGCGAAAGCATAAGAGCTTGCCTTAGCGAGGATGCAAAGGAGCTGCAGAACAAAACGGAGGCCGAGTCAGATGGGCAAACGGAAGAGCGTGTGGATTCTCAGAACTTAAGTTCCAGAAAGAGCCCTGCCCCAGGTAAGCTCTTCTGCCCTTAATGCTTGTATGCTTGCTGGCCATGAAGAAGAGGCCATGACGGAGTTATTTTTTAATTGGCTACTTTCCTTGACTTCCAGAAACATCAAATGAATGCTGAAATTCCTAGTCTGATTTCTTCAGTGGTGTGTTTGTTTTTTAGTACAGCCTGCAAAAGAGTTACTTCATTGTCTAAAATGCAAATGAGAATTCCCAAATACACTAAATGTCTCCAAGGTACATGTCCCTATACATGTTGAGGATTTTTGTTTTCTTTTGTTTCCTTTTTTAAAAACTCATCCTTCAATGGGTTTTGTTCTTGTTGCTTGTTTTTTTGTTTTGTTTTTCCTTTTTTTTCTTCTTCTTCTTTTTCTGTTACTACAAAGCTGGAGTGGAAACCAGCCTGGTCTATGGCTCCCAACCTATTCTTCTCAGAATTTCAAACCAGCCAACCAGTCCGTGACTGAAAGTCCTCCATGAAAGAGCTGCTGAGGGCACCAGCACAAGCACTGTTGAAGCATAGACCATCCCTTTGATCAGATGCCTTAGTCTTTCACTTTAGGCTGGCAGTGATAGCATGCACCTAGAACCCTAGCACTCGGGAGATGGAGGCAGGAGAGCCATCACCTCGAATTTGAGCTTATCCTTTCTACAAAGTGACGTCCAGGCAGTCAGGGCTATGTAGAGAAAAACCCCTGTCTCAATTAGACTGAAAAGGAAAAAAAAAGGTTCTATTTTTGCTTTCAATTTTTATATAGTCATTTTTATTCTGAAACTTTTATAGTCTTCCCCAACTCACACTGTTTTTTAGTAATTTCATCTAGGATCTGGTGATTGCATGTTTTTTGTTTGTTTGGTTTTGTGTTTTTGTGCTTTTTTTGTTGTTTGTTTGTTTGGGTTTGATTTGGTTTATGGTTTTTCGAGACAGGGTTTCTCTGTGTAGCCTTGTCTGTCCTGGAGTTGCTTTGTAGACCAGTCTGGCCTCGAACTCACAACGATCCGCCTGCCTCTGCCTTCTGAGTGCTGGGATTAAAGGCGTGCACCACCACACCTGACAAGAGGAAGGCTTTCCTTTCTCTTTTTTTTGATTGCGGTTTTTATCAATTAAAAAAAATTAACATTACTTTTTGTGTAAGAGTGTTTGCCTACATGTGTGTATGTGTACCCTATGCATGTCTGTGGTGAGAAGCCAGTGTCAGGCCTCCTTGGAGCTGGAGTTACAGATGGTTGTGAGTCTCCATGTAGGTGCTGGGAGATGAACCCCAGGTCCTCTGCAAAGCAGCAATGCTCTTAACTGCTGAGTCATCGCTCCTGCATGAAACTTCATCAGATTTTAACTCAACCTTTCAACAGTTTCAAACCACCAAAGTTTACCTGGAGCTTGTGGTCTGGTTCCACAGGGAGCAGCCCAGAATATATAAACACTGACTTATTGGAGTCGGTGCAGCCCTGTCCTGTGCTGTGTGGTCTATGCTCAGTGCACTGGGCAGGTGAGAGTTGTTTTACTTAAGGTAGTTGGAGTGTTCCCTGGGCCTGGCAGGCCCCTCTCTTGCTTATCAACAGGTCCCCAGTTCTGCAAAACAAGGTGCAACTTGGCTTTTCCTGGGAGCTTAGTAAATAAACTCAGTAAGAAAATTGGTCATGTCACACCTAACTTGTTTGTGCTTCTGGAAAGCACTTGATTGCACTGTTCCCTTGGGGCCCTGAGTGCATCAGGAGGCTGCAGCCTGTATAACTGAGAATTGCATGTGTGTCTGTAGACTCAGACAAGTAGCAGAGACTGGCCAGAGTTTGTATGCATATTTAACTCGATTGGCAGACTCTTTGCTAGTGGGGTGCTCTTTGGCAAGTCTTGGGAGTCTTTATGTTAGTTTCTGGCTTTTTGAGAATGGTGTCTCAGAACAAAGCTCAGCTGCCCTCAGATGCACTCTGTAGCTGAAGATGACTTTAAAACTCCTAATCCTCCTGCCTCCACCTTCCAAGCACTAGATTTGCATGCATGCATACCCACACCTGGCAGTTTTTGTGTAGTTGATAGTGAAAGTAGGTGGTTTCTAACCATAAAAAAAAAAAAAGCATTCTGTGATACACCCAGAAATGGGATCGGTTTTGTGGAGAGCCAGCAGTGCATGTGATTGATGCCATTAACTTGAACTTGGCTCTTTTAAAACAAGTGATTTTGATCGAACCATTGCTCGAAGTTTTGCTGCAGGGAACTTTCTTTTTATCATTAGTTAACCTCATAGTGCAATTTCTCTGGATTTTTTTTTTTATCATAAATTTGTAAACTCGTTTTCAGGTAAATTTTTCTAGTTGTAGGTTGAAGGAAAGTCCATCTGACCCAGTTGTGTTGCTTTCACCTGTCACATGTGCTAGGGAACAAAGTATGTCCTGAATCTACATTCAGACATTCAGTGAGGCCTTCTTTGAGCTGGAGAGGGAGGTGGCTTCCCCTGTGTTTGCTCTTTCTGCTGGAGGAGCCCCTCTTTGACTAGTTTCCAGGAACTTAAGGCTCCTGTCCAGCAGAGATTGGGTTTCCAGGTTCTGGGAGCTATAAAGTGGAAGGCGTATTTACTATGTGGAAGTAAGATCGAGTGAAGACATCAATCACTGGCTGTTTGTGCTCTTTTTAGACTTGCATACAGGAGAATATTGTAATGCAGGATGAAGACTAAGTAATACTATTGCCTTAATTTCAGCTGTGAGAAAACATAATATACATTCAGAGAAATAAAAATAAATCAGCTTGACCCGTGAAGGTGAACTACGGCCCTAGGGATTTCTTTCTTTTCCTAACCTTTGCCTGTCTTCCTCAGATAGTATCTAATGTGTCACCGAAAGATGATTCCAAGGTGTGGGTCCAGTAGTAGAGGAATTTTAATTCAGAACATGGCTGCTTTATGTGATACGGCTGGCAGGAGATCAGATCCAAAGATTCAGGTCTGTGCAATCTGGTTTGACTACAAACACGCCTTTAATCCACGAGACAGAGCAAGCAGATCTGAGTTCAAGGCCAGCCTGGTATTGAGCAAGTATCAGGTAAAGAAAAGCTTAAGTCCAGGCATGGTGGTGTGGTACCTTTAATCCCAAACAGTGAAGGTAAAGTTAGTTTGTAGAAGGAAGCACCATGTTTGAAAGTGAAGCTTAATTGAGTGGCAGAAAAAGTAATGAATCAGAGGGAAAAAAAATGAGAGAACAGGATACACCCAACTCTGAGGAGAAGAGAGAGGAAAGGGAAGCTACTTAAAATGTAATGCGGAGAGGAAGAGAGGAAGACAGTTTTATTGGGATAGTAATAGTTTGGTTGTAGAGGCAGAACAAGCTAGACTCAGGAGAAGACCAAAGAGCCAGAGGAGGAGGAAGAGCCAGGGATTAGAACAGATTGATGGAGTTATTTTGAGGCCAAGAAGATCAATTTAAGAGGCCAAGAAAAAAAAAAGTCTGATTGAGTAAGTTAGTTGATGTGGCAGCATGCTTGTAATGCCAACAGTTAGAAGGCCAGCACAAGGTGGCTGCAGGTCAGAGTCCAGCCCTGACTACATGGCAAATTCTAGGTCAGCCAGTGCTGCATAGCAAGACACTGCTTCAGAGAAAACGAAAACGAGAAGCGACGGTGAAAGACAGTCTCATACAGACAGTCCGTCTTTTCTTTACAGGAATTTGGGGTGAGGTGGTGTTTGAGATGTCTCAAACTATATTCCTGGCAATTACAGAAATCATTGTGTAGGTCAGGCTGGCCTCTCACACAGATCATCCTGCCTGGAATTCCACACGTGTTAATGGATCTTTGAATAATTGCCGTGGCAGTGGAGAGTATGTGTTTTTAACAAAATCTCAAATGTCTGAATTTACCAATAAAGATGCTGGAGCCAAATGCTGGGTTGAAAGCCTGCTAGCTCAGAGAGGCAGAGAAAGCACCCAGTGACTTTCCTCCTCAGCCAGCGTCCCAGAAAGAAAAGAAAACCCTTTTCCCCACACCGTTTCTAAAAACCTTTGAACTGAATGTCCCTCCCTTTTACTTCTTGTTCATCTGTCTATCCATCCTCCTGACGTCTCTTACTCTCTGTTTTTTTTTTCCCTATGTTCACTCCCTGTCGACTGGCTGCTTGCTCCACCTTTTGACCTATGGTTGACTTTAATCTTGTTCAAGCAGAAAGCTCTTGTATTAAAGGTGTGTGCTACGGCTGAGTCACACCACAACTAGACAGAGACTTTTCTAGTAAGCACCACAATCTTGAGGTTCACATTATAATCAAATATCCTGCAACAAATATGTCCTTTAGCATGCAGATGGGCTTATAATGAAACTACACGTGTCTGGCAGTCACTCTTTTTCTATTTCACAGTAATTTACCTAGCAATTTTGTGTTTATATAAAGCCTTCTCTCAGGTATTATGCTTGCTGATGAAGCATTTGTTTCATTTTCCTTTCCTTAAGTAGGTAGGATCATTGGGTATAATTTATACGTGATAAGATGTACACTTCTGACAGTTTTGTAATGCCACAGTCATGTGTATTCACCACTGCCGCCAGTTCTCCCCACCCCTACCCCCACCCCCACCCCCTACCTCCATATAAACTCTGACCTTCCTTGATGGTTATCAGATATCTCAGGTGTTACCTCCAAAAGCTTGTTGACTGACCATTCCTGATGAAAACCCCTTCGTGATGGGTCTTAGGGTTTCTGTTACTTTGATAAGCAGCAATAGGAACTCCGGGGGTGGGTTTTATCTTTCAGATTGTCAGGGCAGAAATACGGAGGCAGGAGCTAATGCAGAGGTCGTGGAGGAGAGCTGCCTACTGGCTTTTCATTCCTGGCTTGCTCAGTTTTTCTTCTCATGTTCCCCAGGACCAACTTGGCCAGGAGTAATGTCACTACCAGGCTTTCACACATCAACCACCTAGAAAATGCCCTGTGGGTTTGCCCACGGGCTAATCCGATGGGAATATTTTTCTCAATTAAGGGTCCCTCTTCCCAAAAGACTCTAGTGTGTGTCGGGTTGACTTAAAACTAGCAGCACATATTAGATCTGTGGCTTTATTTTTTAAGATTTATTTATTATGTACGCCCGAAGAGGGCATCAGATCACATTATAGATGATTGTGAGCCACCATGTGGCTAACTGGGAATTGAACTCAGGACCTCTGGAAGAACAGGTGGTGCTCTTAACCACTCAGCCATCTCTAGCCCCCTGTGGTTTCAGGGTTATGTTATGTGATTAAATGCAACTTCAACAGCAGCAGCACCAGAGCCTTAAACTCCTCCTAACATGTATTCTCCTCATAAGGTGTGCGTGCTGAGCAGTCTGTCAGTAGTTGAGTAGTACTTCGTCTTTCCCTTATATTAAGGGGCGAAATATTTTCTTCTTGCTGATATTATACAAAAGTGTGAAATTGATCCCTTTTGAAAAACAACTAGATGCAGGGGCATTGACACAGTGTCTCACTTTGTAACCTTGAAACTGCTACGTAGACCAGGGTGGCTTTGAACTCAGAGATCCGCCTGCCTCTGCCTCCGAGTGCTGGGATTAAGGACTGGCTCCTGGGAAATAGTAATCTGGCAGGAAGAAGTGAACATAAATCCCGATGGTATTGTGACTTTGATTAAAGGTTTTCTATACATTATGTCATTTTAACATCACAGTAAACTTATTAAGCTGACATCTGCTTCAGAAGGATCTAGAAGGTATGCAGTAGCATAATGAATTGTTTATTCAGACCTGAAAGGAGAAAACTCTGGATGAACCTTGAAGACATGCCAAGTAGAAAATGTCACAACAGACCGCTTATTACTACATGTATAAGGAACATCCAGAACAAAATGAAGTGTTACTCAGGCTTGGGGAGGCAAATAGTGTTTTCACAAGTCACTGTAGTTTACTCCTAGTTTTATGGTACATGAAAATGTGGTGGTGTAGATCTGGTTAGGGGAACTGTAGTTTGGCAATACAGGAAATGTGTTGCATGAGTAACACCATGAGTGACCTACCTGAAGCACAACCAGGCCCTGACGTTCCGCACGGGCCATGCCAGAGGATCCTTACTCAGCTCCAGAGCACGAGAGCCTTTCTCCTCTCTGAGGTAGCTATTGAGTATTCCACTGGAAGCCACCAATAGGCTGTGATCTCACAAATGAGGGCCTTGATGGGGCAGGAACGCAGCAGTAGTCCTTGTACTCAAACCCAGAAGGCTCTGTCTTTGAAGAAGTGATGAGTGCCCCTTCCTGGGCGTGCAACTCAGTCCTTGTGTGTGTTTGCCTTTGTTGAGCCAACCTTCCTTCTGCTCAGCACCCATGCGTTCACCGTGTCGTCTCTAGCTCAGTGACTGAGAACTGTCTCCAGACTTGTTCTTGAAACATTTTCAGTACACATTTCCCAGGAAGCCCTCCATATAAAATGTTGCTTCTGGATGTATCTCTCTCTGGTAGTCTGTATAGGAATGGCTCCCCTAGACTTATGTATTTGAATGCTGGCACTTGGGGAGTGGCACTAGCAGGAGGTGTGGCCTTGTTGGAGGAAGTATGTGACTATGAGGGCGGGCTCTGAGGTCTCCTATGCTCAAGCTCCACCCAGTGTGGAAAACAGTCCTCTTTGGCTGCCTGCACATGAAAATGTAGAACTCTCAGCTCCTCCAGCACCATGTCTGCCTGCACGCTGCCATGCTTCCCACCATGATAATGGACTAACCTCCTGAACTGTAAGGCAGCTCCAGTTAAATGTTTTCCTTTATGAGAGTTGCCACGGTCATGGTGTCCCTTCACAGCAATGGAAACCCTAACTAAGACACTGTCCACGACTCAGAGAGGCAGCTGTTTTCAGAGACTAATGTGAGGCTTCCGGGCTGGCTTTAGGGTGCTGCTGTTGCTCTGCCCTGGCATTGATTTTGCCGGTCTCGGTATCCATTTGATGGGAATTAATTCTTGTTCTGGCTGCCTTGATGATGTCTTTCAGCCTACTCCACATTTACTTCTTCCAAATTTAAGTGTTCACAAAGTTTTCTGTTGTATTTCCTTGATACAGAAGCACCCAAAATGCGATGGCATCAGTTCGGCGTGTTTTGTCTGTGAAATTGGTCATGTATAGTTTAGCCATGCAGCTCATTCTTTTTCATTAGCAAGCTCTGTTTTTTGTTTGGTGTTTTTGGTTTATTTTTGGTGTTTTGAATCAGGGTCTTACTGTGTACTGGGATTAAAGGCATGTGCCACCATGCCTTGCTGTTTAATACTATCCTTACAGAGTTGCTTAAATTTTATTTTGGTTTGTGCTAAGACTGGCTTGTTTTTGGAGACAGAGCTACACTGTCCTATACTCGCTTTGTAGACCAGGCTAGCCTCAAACTCACAGACATCCACCTGCATCTGCCTCCCAAGTGCTGAGATTAAAGGCTTGGACCACTGCTCCTGGCTAGACAGTTTGATTGACTGATTGGTTGATTGGTTGATTATACAGTATTCTGCTCGCATGTGTGCCTGCATACCAGAAGAGGGCACCAGATCTCATTAGAGATGGTTGTGAGCCATCATGTGGTTGCTGGGAATTGAACTCAGGACCTCTGGAAGAACAGCCAATGCTCTTAACCTCTGAGCCATCTCTCTAGCCCCTAGACAGACTATTTTTAAGACAGGATCTCATTGCCTATTCTTTTGTTTGTTTTATTCAAGACAAGGTTTCTCTGTGTATCTCTAGCTGTTCTGAAACTCAATCCAGATTTGTTTTTTGTTGCTGTTTTGGGTTTTTGTTTGTTTGTTTGTTTGTTTGGGGGTGTGTTTGTGGTTGGTTGTTGTTTTGTTTTGTTTTGTTTTTGAGACAGTTTCTCTTGTAGTCCTGGCTGTCCTGGACTAGCTTTGTAGACCAGACTGGCCTCGAAATCACAGCAGTCCACCTGCTATGCGTCCCGAATGCTGGGATTAAGGGGTATGCCACCCTTCCACCCCTGGCCTCATTGCCCATTCTTAAGGAAGCCTTGAGCTCCCTGTGTAACTGCACGTGATCCTCCTGCCTCCACCTCTCTAGTGCTGCTATTACAGCCATTGGCCGCCATTCCAGTACTTTGTTATTAGACTCTCTGATGACCCATAAGAAATCTAGTGTGTTGCAGCGTTAAAAAATATATTTTAAATGCAATAGTAGAATAACAACTGTTGAATAAAGGCTTCCTATTTATCAGGGACTGTGGTATTGGCTTTGTCAGCCCTCACAAAACCCAACTACTACTACCACAGAGAAAATAATGAGGACTTGGTGACAGTCTCAAGCTTACTTCAGGAGAGCCAGACTTTATACTCACTGCCCTAGCCTGCAGCGGCTTTTGTTTGCTTGGTTTTTGGTTTTTTGAGATAGGGTTTCTATGTGCAGCCCTGGCTACCCTGAACTCACTTTCATAGATCAGGCTGGCTTTGAATTCACAGAGATCCACTCGCCTCTGCCTCCCAAGTGCTGGGATTAAAAGTGTGTGCCGCCATTGCCAGGCTGTTTGTTTTGGGTTTTTCTTTGTTTGTTTGAGAAACAGTTTCTTTGTATAGCCCTGGCTGTCCTGGAACTCGCTCTATAGACAAGGCTGGTCCCAACTCATAGAAATCCACTTGCCTCTGCCACCTGGGTACCAAGATTAAAGGTGTGTTTGGCACCACCACCTGGCTCAGTCTGCTTCTTAAATTACATCTATATGTAACCGATCCCCTTAAATCACATATCCTGTAAAAGAAATTCTAGACTTCTGCCATCAAAATTTTAAGTTACTAGAGGATTCGTGGGAGTGACAAGGGTGCAAGGAAGGGTAAGAGGTGGGGAGTGAAAGGGCGGAGTGAGCTGGAAATGCATTATATACATGTGTGAATGCCACGGAAGTGCTCATGTACCACTAGCTTATGTTACTTTGAATTCTTTCAGAGGCCTCTTGAATTTGAGGCCTACATAGTGAGTTTCAGGACAGCCAGAGATACATAGGACAGGACAGCTACTTAGTGGGACCTTGTCTCAAAGCAAACGTCCCACCCCTCTAAAAAAAAATAATAAGCAGTTGAATAGACAGAAGATGCTGGTAGTTAAAAGTCAGTTGTTTCCCACTATACATTTCAAAAGCATAGTAAAGACTTACTACAAACAATTCTGTGCCTGGAAATTTGATAAATCAAGAAACTAATTCCCAGAGAGATACAAACTATCAAAATTTACACAAAAAGAAATTGGTGTGTAAAGGGCCATGTCTACTATTTATAATACTCCAAATAACAGTTAACAAAGAAAATGTTTTCCAGGGAGAATTTTCAGCATCTTAATAATCTGTTCGTGTTGGTCTTTTCTTAATTACTCTTCTGCTGTGATAAAGCACCACAGCCTTCTCGCGGGGACTGTGCCGACCTGTGTGTCCAGTTTCCCATTGGTGCCCAGCCCGTGTGTGTAATGCAAGTAGCACCTACTACTTACTTAGCACACTGAGGCGACGAATTAAAGCAAAATCGTTCCTTGTGTAAGGGTGCTTAGTGTTTCCTGAGAGGCACAGTGCTGCCTAGGAGCTATTATCCCTGCTGTGACCTGGTAGCAGAGACTGTTCTAGAACTGCTGCGTTTTAATTATCTTCAGCATTGGACTCCAACGAATTTCAGTGGTGTGTGAAATATTTAAGGGGAAAACCAGTTTATTCTAACATTCCTCAGATCTGCAGTTTTTATATGTGACTACATTATGTACACTTCAGTGTTACGAATGGGAAAAGTGTAAGCATTCCTCAAATGTGTCTTGTGTATGGTTGGGGATTTGTTTTTGTTTTGGTGGGGGGAGTGGCGTACTGGGCTTGAAGCCTTCTGCTTGCTAGTTACCAAGTTGCCTCCTCCTGCCCAGCATTTATTTTGTATAATTGTTTTGACATGTATAGATTCTCTCAGTTGAATTTATATGTATAGTTTTTGTTATTTGTGGGAGGAGGGGAAGGGGGAGAGATGAGTGAATGAGAGAGAGGTCAGAGGACAACTTACCTCCCTCCACTGTGGGTTCCGGGAATGGAACTCAAGTCAGCAGGTCTCCACAGCAAGAGCTTTTAGCGGCTGAGCCACTTGCCCCTCAAGTCAAACTGTTGATTACAGCAAACACTTACTTTCTTAGATTCATGGTGCTGTATTGTTTGTTTCAAGAAACAACTTGAGCAGCTGCCGTTGCATTAAGCGGTGCTGGCATTTCCTGCAGGTCTGGTGACAGCATGGGCTTCCCTGGCAACTCTAGGCTTTATTGGGTGTTGAGCTCAACCTGGAGTCCTGTGCTTGCAGTCTTGTTCTCTCCTTCTGAGCTTGCCTCCAGCCCCTGTTTATTTGTAAATATGTTAGAATACCTTTTGGTTCCCTCTTCTCTCCAATATTTAGGACATAGGAAGAGAAAACAATCAAATTTTATACTGTCACAAAACCCCAGGGATACTGGTGGTTACTAGATCCATGCTCATGTTACTTTGTATAAAATCTGGGATTAAATTGAATAGCAATCTGATTTTATTTGTTGCCCTTACCAAATTACTTACCTTCTGACCTTTGAACTCCCGAAGTGACTAAAGTCCCTTTCCTCTGAGTGGTTTTCTGTAGAGACAGGTGTGTGAATCCTGAGACAGACAAGGTGAAGAGCTGTGTGGTGACCTCCGCTGGGATGTGTGGTGCTTCTGAAGGCTGGTGACCTCCACTGGGATGTGTGGTGCTTCTGAAGGCTGGTGACCTCCACTGGGATGTGTGGTGCTTCTGAAGGCTGGTGACCTCCACTGGGATGTGTGGTGCTTCTGAAGGCTGGTGACCTCCACTGGGATGTGTGGTGCTTCTGCAGGCTGGTGACCTCCGCTGGGATGTGTGGTGCTTCTGAAGGCTGGTGACCTCCGCTGGGATGTGTGGTGCTTCTGCAGGCTGGTGACCTCCGCTGGGATGTGTGGTGCTTCTCAAGGTTTCTCTGAGTAAAAAGTCTCAACAGCCTGCACTTTGTATGGCCCAGGTGTGGAGTCAGATGAGCAGAAGGGATAGTTTCCGATATGGGTTTCCATATTTGTGGTGCCCATCTCACTCAGAGATGGAGAGAATCTTAGAGGGAAGCTGATTATCTATGCTGCAGTCTCTTCTCTGAATTACAAGCTAATGCTGGACTCATCCTCTCATCTGCATCTGTACTAGATTTTACCTTGAATTAAACTGCACTCAAGGTGTTGGAGAGATGGCTCAACAGTTAAGAGCACTAACTGCTCTTCCAGAGGTCTTGAGTTCAATTCCCAGCAACCACATGGTGGCTCACAACCATCTATAATGAGGTCTGATGCCCTCTTCTGGCCTGCAGCACATGCAGGCAGAAAACTGTATATGTAATAAATGAATAAATCTTTAAAAATAAATGAACTGCAGTCAATTTGATGGTGGTAAAAGGAGCACTAAAGTACTTATTAAGTGCAAACAAGCCTAGGAAGCTGCCTGAAGAGCTATAAGAATATACAGAGACTTCAGAAATATTCCAGTGGTCCGGCTGCAGTGATCTGAGGTCTCACTGATGGCAGAATTGCTGGTGGGTTGCTCTTTGCTTCGCGTGCTGGAACAAACCTGCTTTGAGTCATGTTACCAGTTCATTTGCCTAAAGTGTGCCATAGGCTAACAGGCCAAGCCTACTCCTCACACTTTTCTCCTTTGCCGAGTTCCATACCCCACCTTCTGCCAGTAACAAAAATGAAGAAAGCAGGCTGGAATGGAGCTGGAACTCAGACCAAAAGAACAAGAACAGAGGACAGGTGTGTGATATGTGGAGGACAAGGCTTTGCAGGTAAAAGCTGTGTGCTTTAATTCCCACCCCACCTTTTACTACCGGGGCTGTTCTGTTTGCTGAAGATTCCTCACTCTAAGGTAGCGATGGATACATTGTAGCTGTGTCCATCTGTCTGTAACAAAGACTCAGTGATTGTAAGCCACTCCTTCTTTCCTGGCTGCAGGAGGCACCAGCTGTTCTTGGCTAGGTGCTGGTTTAGATGGGCTGCCGCTCACTGCAACACACTTAAAAGTTGCATGCAAGTCTTTGTGCAGAGTAGCAAGGACACAGTAAATGACACAATAGAGTGGGAAATGGACCTGATAGTTACCCAAAAACAGAAGGTAATTTTTCAGCTGATGTGCTTCAGCAGAGAAATGAAGGGTCTTGAAGAGGAGGTCCTGAGCTTAGCACCCTAGTGGTTTATTTCACTTTCATGTAAGTGAATTCATTTCAGAATTAATCCTTGTAATAACTGTGTAAGATTAAAGGAATCTTACACAAGACTTATGAGTCCAGTCAACTGAAATTGTTACTTAACAGTCCTGAAATGGAAAGCAGAACTCTGTGCCTGTTGGAATGCAGTCTGAGCGACCTCAGTATTGCACACTGCAAATACAGCCC
This sequence comes from Acomys minous, assembly GCF_964271855.1. Lineage (NCBI taxonomy): Eukaryota > Metazoa > Chordata > Mammalia > Rodentia > Muridae > Acomys > Acomys minous. Next base: position 113,788,107 of record NC_140487.1, read on the forward strand.
GACTGATATTCAGAGGATAGAGGGTAATCAGGGAATGGAGCTTTTGATTAAAGTGCTTTGGTACTGTCAGCTAGATGCAAGCACCATGGATTGGGAGAACATGCCATGAAATGAAGAGCTAACGCCAGTCTCAGCTATGTAGCTAAAAGGGACTGGGGGAACAGTCCCAGGAAGTTGCCAGGCAGAATAGGCCTGATGTACTTGAGGCTGTGGTGCCTGTGCCAGCTCCTCATGCTGCTCCTGTAACTGCTGCTGCAGGCAAATGAGACACATGCAGATACAGAAGCAAGCAGCTATATGTACGTGACTGCAGAACTCATGCAGGTGTCCACTTTGGTGGCTGGTGACTAATGTGCCTGAGATGGTAGTCCCGTGGCCTCATCATGGCGTGGAACTCAACAGCTGTTCTTTGGGCGGTGGGATCAGCTTCTATAGAGAGGCCACTACAGAGGTGGCATGGCGATTCAGCTCAGGAGACAATTTGTGGTGTTCCTCTTGGTCTCTGACCGTGTTGTGAGTTGGGGTTTTTTGAGTCCAGCAACTTCTGATTTTATGTAAAAATTACACTAACCTTTTTTTTACACCAACCTTTTGACCTTTTCTATATTTGCTTTAATGAATAAATTGTCCCAAATAAAACAAGTTCTTGTTGACCAAGAGGAGAAGTTAGATTGTTCTTTTTATAAATCAGAACATTTGGAATTTCTTTTTTGGTTTTTCGAGACAAGGTTTCTTCTGTTGTCCTGGACTAACTTTGTAGACCAGGCTGGCCTCGAACTTAAAGCGATCCGCCCTCGTCTGCCTCCCGAGTGCTGGGATTAAAGGCGTGCTCCACCACCGCCTGGCTTAAATTTGGAATTTCTTACAGAGTAATGATTTTCCTACAAATTAAATTGCCCAATATATTCTTTACATTTTCATGTTCTCTCAAATAGAAATTACACACATTTTCATCACCATATCTGTTTAGATGATCCCAAAGGCCTGTTTCCAGGAAAAGCAGGAACATGGGCTATTTAAGATGAGCGTTAATGAAGCCTGGTGTGGTGGTGCACGCCTTTAATCCCATCAGTAGAGAGGCAAAGGCAGGCAGATCTCTGAGTTCGAGGCCAGCCTGGTCTACAAAACGAGTCCAGGACAGCCAAGGCTACACAGAGAAACTCTGTCTCAACAAACAAAAACAAAAAAAAAAAAGGTGCACGTTATACAGCAGGTGTAATAATACAGGGTCTCTCTGTGATGTAGAATCACGGATTCTAAAGCAAGGAGCCATGGCATAAACACACCTGCTCTGTCTTAGGGTCTCTGTGCAGGTCAGGGCTTTGAGGCTAAGTGGAAGCAAAAGCAAACCTGAGACCTCCTTGTTTTGGTCAGGACGGAAGAAATAGAGTAAACAAGAGTCTGATGATTTTTGCAGTAAGACCTGAACCATGTAAATATTCACAAAGGCTCATTTTGCCTAGAATTCTAATTCAGTTCTCTCTACAAAATAGCTTAATTCAAAGACAACACTTCTACGAGGGCCAGTGAGATGGCTCAACAGGTAAAGGGCCTTGCAGTGTGAGCCTGGCAACCTGAATTTGATCACCAGAACCCACCTAATGGTGCTAAGAGAGAAAGAACCACAGAATTATCCTCTGACCTCTGGACACATACATTTATACACACACATTAATAAATAAACAATTTAAAGTGATTTTTTTAAAGCTATTAACTTTCTGCACTTGGAAATCGGTACTGTGTTTCTCTCTGTGGACCAGTGTCACTCAGGCAGCCCCCATTTTTTGTTGCCTTTCTGTGGGACATGCCTGCTTCCCCCACTCTGATGTAGTTCATTTCTTTGCCTTTTCTGCAGAGCTATCAGTAAGCTGTCCGTTCATTAACAAAAATTAGAGGAAATGCTTGTTTGTTTTGTTTGTTTTCCCTTCTTTGAACCAGATATCACACACTGCCCACATGGTGGCACACAACTTTAACCCCAGCACGCAGGAGGCAGAGGCAGGCAGATCTCTCTGGGTTTGAGGCCAGCCTAGTCTACAGAGTGTGGTCCTCTGGTCTGCCCACAGGCATGCACCCTCCCACACATGTGTACCATATACTTAGGTACCCCATGCAAACAACAGAGAATGCATATTTGAAGATAGTCATTTACAAATCCTACAGCAAGCCCCAGTGAGTTCACCTTGAGATTATAACCTGCAAATGAGACCAACTCATACATTCTCCTCACCTACTTCAAGTTCCCAGAGGAAAAAAGCCACCCCGTGTTAAAAGGTTCTACAAGGCAAACGGAACTTCTGTGAACAGGGAAAACTGATCGTGGCAGGCTCCAAGCCAAACTGCCTTGGACTGTCTTTAACTCTCTTAATAAACCATTCATTGTCTACCTCTGTGTTTGACCTAAGTTCCTTGTGACCATTAGGGGATAATTCTGGGATGTTCGAACCAACCATTGTATTCTACTAATCCAGGGGTCAAGGATGTCGTCAGCCAGCCAGTGGGGCTTACCTAAAATCTTCATCAGTGTTTTTGAAGAGTGACATTCTTTTGTTCTTTAAGTACAGAAAAGTCACAGAACTCAACCTGGCAGAGAGAAACCCTGTCTCAAAAAATAAAAAAAACTAAAACATACAGCATCACCCTTGTGTGTATGAGTGTGAGTCTTTGAGAGGGGTGGGTATCTCTCGACTCTGCTTGACTTTTGCTGGCTTCTATCTCAGAGATCCAGCTTGCTTTGCCTTTGCTGAGATTAAAGGCATATGTCACCATTCCCGTCCCCTCATTTTTCTTTTTTTAATCAATTTTGAGAAATAGATTATTGAATACCCCTGAGAGTAGGAGAAATGCAAAAGTCATGTGAAATAGAATGTAAGTTTAGCTTTGGGGGAATAAATACAATAATAAAAATGAATCCATAAAAGGCGTGAGGTGTGCTTATTTTATTTCTGTTGGTGTATTTCAAGAGTCACATTGGAGGTATGTACAAGTGTGTGGCTTTGTGTCAAGAAGAACAGCAAGTCATAAGGGGTTGTTCAAAGGGGATGGTGTGTACATCTCTGGAATGCTGTACTGCTGTTCTAAAATATAACTATAGATTGCTCTCTCAGAGCTAGAGTTGCAGACATAATGTGGGGTGCCTGGCATAGTAGGTAGGTGCTCCATTCCGCAGGCTCTTAACCTCCAGCCTCGGGGGTACTTTTTTTTTTAAACAACTGAGGTGAAAAACAAGTGTCTTCCTAATTTGCCCTCGCCTACACACAAGCCGTGTGTGGACAGACAGTGTGTGAGCTGCCAGGTAAACTCTGGGTCCTTTGGAAGAGCAGCAGTGCTGCTAATCACTGAGCCATCTCACCCATCCCCAAAAGGCCTTTTTGATTGCATGTTGTCTAGTGGGCTCCTGTCTATCTGAAGAGGCTTAATTTACCATACCTACAAGGGCACTTTCACCATGCACAGGTACACGGGCCATAAGGCTAAGGTATGAGCATTTTGGGTGAGGTTTTATTCTGCATAGCATGCTGCAAAGCTGGAATTTAGATGAAAAGTTAAACCACGAATTTGAATATATTGTGAAAGAAAAGTATCTATATTGTTGCCTCAGCATTCACCTTCAGGAACTATTAAAAGACAAGAAAATTAAACTCAAAGTAAGGGGAAATTTAAAAGAAAATTAGAGGTACAATGTAAAATACAGAGAGAAAAAATCCTAAGGTTGTTATTGAAAGTACCTATAGAATTCACCTACATGTTACTCTAGTTAGCCTTGGTGACCAGCCTCTTAAAGCAGGAGGTGAAAACTCCATTGTATTTAGGGTCTGCTTTTGGTAGTCTGACGCCCCATTTTATTAGACTTACTACTTTTGTTTCTGGAGCTCAGCCCCGAAAGGCCTTCAACAGAACAAGGAGCAGTTACCAACCTCATAGGAGGAGGAGGAGGAGCATCCTGCGTGCTTCAGTCTCTCCTCAGCTCACTGTGATTCTGTGCAGTTCTTTTGTGTCTTCGCTGTGTGTGGTTGGGTTTTGTTTTGATAAGGTCTCACTTTGAAGCCCTGGCTGTCCTAGAATTCACTGTAGACCAGGCCAGCCTTGGACTCACAGAGAGCCACCTGCCTCTGCCTTGCAATGCTGGCATCAAAGGCGTGTGTCACTGTGCCTGGCAGGCTCTGCTGTAGTTTCTCTTCTCTTACCCAGATTTTCCTTATTTCCAAGGTAATTTGATTTCTTTTTTTCTAGAGTCCTATGGGAATTTCTGAAACAAACAAAAATGTCAAGGGTGAGGTTAAAAATCATGTCCACAGCCAAAAGAAACCTGGCAGAGGCACAGAGCCACCTGAAGGGCAGAGCGCTGAGAGAAGAGGTGATACGAACAGAAGTCCTGGGTGAAGGAGAAGGAACAAAGCTAGGTGTCTAGGGTGGGAACTCTCAGAAAGTTCTGTTGCTAGAACATTCTACTCTGTTTATGTGTAAGCCTGTGACAATGGACTTGGTCCCACTCAGCGGTGGTAAAGTACACACTTAGTTTTGTGTCGCCTGAGTCCTGAGCCCTGGACTCTGTATGGATTAGTCTTTAAGTGAGGATAATTCACCCCGAGTCCCCAGAGTGGAGAAGAAGAAAAGGAACCTCTCCTAACTGAGGCTTTCTCAGCTGCCAGGTTGTGACTAAAGAATAACATCTTCTCGCAATCTAGAAAATTTCCAGAAATACAGAAAAGCTGCAAAAACAGTAGATAGCCCACGACTGAGACCTCTGAGTTACTAAGGGCCTGCAGCCCCTGACTCATCGACCTGGCTTCCCCTGGAATCCACATGCTGAAAGGCAAGGACAAGCTAGTTGTCCTCTGACCTCCATGAGCACCCATGCTCTCATGTGCCAAATGAGTAAATAAATACCTATTTGAAGATGTAGCTCTCAGACTTAAAACATTCTGTGCCATTAGTTGTTGGCTGTAATTGCTGTTTGTGGTAGTAGCAGTAGTAGCAGTTGGCTCTTGCAGCAAGCCTTTTCTGTGGAGTTCATCGGCTTCAAACTGTGTCCTCTGTGGTCTTTGGTTTTTCGAGACAAGGGTTTCTCTGTGTAGCCCTGGCTGTCCTGGTCTCACTCTGTAGACCAAGCTGGCCTCACACTCACAGAGAGCCGCCTGCCTGTTTCCCATGTCCTGGGATTAAAGGTGTGCGCCAGCACCGCCCAGCACCGCCCAGCACCACGCTGATCATAAACCTAAATTCTCCTACCACGCCTCCGTGTACCATCCCCCCTAAACCGCCTTTCTTCTTCTTCTTCTTCTTCAGAATTTAGTGCATCCTACATTCTGGTGATTTCAGGGGCCACCTGTTTTTATTCAAACGAAAAGTAGAACTCAGGTCTTTATGACAAGTAACAGGGTGAAAAGTCCCATTGTGACAGGAGGACAAAGCTGTGGAGGCAGCTTCTTGGCTTGGAGTTGAGTTATAATGCTGATAAAATACACATCCCAGGGATGTTGGTGTAGCATGAGTTTTATGGAAAAGTGCAAGAACACAACTGCCTGTAAATCGGTCGTGCCAAGACGGGGAATGGTCAGACTCCTAGGACCTGCTAGAAAAGACCTGCTGGCCTCGTCTTGGATTTGCAGTTTCAAAGTGAACTTCATATGAGTTTGGACTTTCCATGGGCTAGTGAGGCACTGTATTCTGTTCCTGCCTTTTGCTAGCTTTTTAAAACATTTTGTTTATTTTGTGTGTGGCTATCAGAGGTCAGTGTGTGGGAGCTGATTCTTTCCTTCCATCTTGTGAAACCTAAGACTTGAACTCTGTTCATCTTGCTGGGTGACAAGTGTTTTCACCAGAGAGCCATGTTCTGCTTCTGAAATGGCTCTTAATTAAATGGTTTGATTTTCTTAGTTATGTACCTTTAGCTCTTTTTTTTTTTACTATTATATCTTAAACCTCAATTATGTCCCTATGATTGAATTACTTTGAAAAATTACTTCCCCTCCTCACAGAATGAACATGAACTGCAGTGTTCAGTGGATGAATATGTAGGAATTTCAGCAGTTGTTTATTAGAACTTTTCACAAAAAGACCAACACAATAATGATTTAGATTCTTGTTTAAAGTTCAATAAAAAAAATAACCAGACTGTAAACTAAACACAAATTATGTGTGTAGCTGTTTTTTTTTTTTTAACATTATTAGAACAAAAAAAGATGGCTAAAATGCCTGTGACATTTCAGAATGAGATACTTTGTGCTTTATGATGCCCCCCCCCCTTCCCCATCTTGCTAGGAATCCTGTGAAAGGTGCCCTCTGACCTGTGAGTCAGGATTCCAGCCTCTGCTGTCAGCTTTGCTGTGCACTTGGCTGCCTCAGAGGCACCTTGGTGATCAGTGAGGCTCACTGCTGGAGCTCTTCATCCCCAGCAGGTCCGCTGACTGACTATGCCTAGGGCCCCAGGTGCAGTGAGAAGGTGAAGAAGGGGACCAGAGCTGCTGCAGCTGTGCCCCTGGCTGCTTCCTGGCCACTGTGATGCAAACTGCCCTGCTACCTCGCATGCTTTCACTCCCTTGAGCTGCTTTGCTCAGACTTTTGACAAGTGTGATTTCCTCCCGATTGGTTCTCAAGCATTGCAGAATGGAATTTGGACACGTTTTTAAAAGCTAGAAAGGTGGTAGAAGCTGCGAATAGCACTTGGAGAGGGCTGTTGTGGTAGTAGTGTAGAAAGCTACACCGCAGGCGTTGTCGGTGCACACAGTGACAGCCGGCCTCCTAGGTGTTGCGATAAGGATGAGAATGTGTGGAAATGTGTGTGTGTGTTGCATCAACCTGGTTTTTATATTTTGCACATGCCCTGAGACTCCGGTCTGATTCAAAGGTGGCGCTAATCAGCCTGTTGGAGTGTACAGACGGCTTAGAGTCCTGGCTGTGGCACAGTTAGTACAGCCGACTTTTCCTGGACAAGTCTAGAGTGAGATTGGGAGCAAAACCAAAGCAGAATACCTGAAACCGCATTTAAGGAGCTGAGGAGGCCAGGACTTAGAAAGCTAGAACCAAGAGACAAGCCAGAGTCAGGCCTGGTCTGTACCTGGAATGCAGACCCGGAAGACTTTTGTGAGCTCAGGGCCAGCCTGATCTACACAGACAGTTCTAAGCCAGTTAGAGCTACTTAGTGAGAGTTTGTCTCAGAATAGGGAGGGAAAAAGGAAGGCGACCAAGAAGCCCCCAAGTGCTTTACACTGAGACAATAGGAAAGATGCCACCGGGCATGTAATTTGTTGACCCACATGATGCAGTTCTAGACTATGAGGTTTGAACTTGTTTGAATACTTGGCTTTTTTTTTTTTTAAAGTACCTCAGGAAATGTGTTCCCACACATGGCCACCCAGAGCTCAGGTCAGCAGAACACACAAATGTTTTCCTTCTGTAGAATGAGAGGCTAGCTATTGCTCAGGCCGTAGGTTCACCTTGGCATCGTCCAAAGAATGCTGTTCTTGTAGGTGTTCAGAGTTGAGCTACAAAACCAGCGTTCTCATAAATCTTTGAGGAGCAGGGTGTGGTGGCGCACACCTTTAATCCCAGCACTCTGAGAGGAAGAGGCAGGCAGATCTCTGTGAGTTCAAGGCCAGCCTGGTCTACAAAGTGAGTCAAGGACAGCGAAGGCTACACAGAAAAAAAAAACCTGTCTGGAAAAACCATAAAGAAGAAAAAAGAAGAAAGAAATCTCCTTTGAAGGGCTTCATCCAGAAGGCCCAAAGCCAAGCAATGTGATACAAGGTCAGGCTCTCTGTAAGCAGCCCCTCAGGGTGGTGCCCCAGGCTGTGAAGGTGAAGATGAGGGTGCAGTAGAGGCATCAGGACTGTAGGGGTCCTGGGAACATGGGACGTCTGTAGACAAGCAGCATCAGCCCAAGAGAGTGGTGTGTGGGCTGTAAAGGCAACGCCAGTGTCTGCTTTGGGTGCTGGGCATAGAGCTATAGCATTCTGTGTTTTCTCTGTTAGGTTTTGTCTTGCTTTGTTTTCTTCTTCCTAAGCCCCCATTGCTCCCCTCTGGAATCAGAAGGCTTCCTCCATGCTTTTGTACCTTGGAAGCTTGTGTCTTGGTCCCGGTCTCCAGGGGTTCCTAAGAGCTTACATTGAGGCTCAATGTAGACTGAATTTGACTCTGAGCTGTGGCTGTTGCTGCTTTGGATATACTGGGCGGTGGATGAGCAGATTTTCCATATGAGATGAGCATGCGTGTTAGGAGGCCTGCACTCGGGATATTGTGGTTTGAGATGTGTCTGCATAAAGTTGACAAGTATGGGTTTGTGGTGTTGGGTATTGTCAGTTTTGTTAGCTCAGGAAAGATTAGGAAGCATGCAGCTGGGTTATTCTTTGAGAATATACAAGAGAGAATCCCGTGACCTTGAGAACACTTGCCCTGTGTGTACCCACCAGTAACTGGGGGCCATGATGGAACAACGGACAAGGAGGTGGTAGTCGGCCAGCACAGGCGATAGGTGCTTCTTGTCCACCACACCCTCTCAGTCATCCCTCCAGCGGGGCTGGAGAGACTGTTCCATGGCCATGAGCACCGGCTGCTCTTGGGGAAGACCCAGGTTTGGTTCCTAGCACCCACTATTGTTCACATCAGTTCTGTGGGATCTGCTGCCCTCCTTAGGTCTCTGCAGAAACTAGGCGCACTCACAGCGCACATACACACCTGTTGGCAAAACAGTCATGCATTTAAATAAAAATAAATAGATTTAAAAAAAAAACTATACATGAACCAAAATAACTTCTCCTTCAGTTGGCTTTGCTCTGGTATTTGATTGGGTCAGTGAATTGCCCAACTTGGTCAGGAAGCTGAAAGACACAGGTCAGCTATTTGGAGCTAGTATTCCTTAAGCAAAAAAGATATTTTAATCACCCAGCTCCTCGTGATGCAGGATATGCAAGGCTTTTAGTTACTCGTGTCTGGATCTATAGGACAGCAACCATGTATAGTTTTTCTAATTATTTTAACTGCCTCGAGGTTTGGGGAATGTCATTAATAATGAATGTGGGGGGGGGGCAGGCAAGGTTGAGGACAGGTAGATCAAAGTCAACTTCAGCTGTTTAGTAATGTCAAGGCCCATTACGTCAGACTTTGTCTCAAGGTAATAACAACAGAAAGAGGACCGGTGGGCCTAATAACAGCATGTGTGAAGATTATCCCCTCAGCTTTGTAAAGAGAGTTAACTTCTTGTTTGTTTTTCCTTTTTGAGGTGATGTTTACTATATAGTCTTGAATGGCCTGGAAATCACTATGTAAACCAGGCTGGCCTGACACTCACAGACATCCCGCCTTCAGAGAGCTAGGACTAAAGGCGTACTCCACAACACTGGGCTAAGACACGTACCTCTGGGAGAGCAGCGCTTGGCTCTAGCAGAGCCTACAGGAGATAAATTTAAAACCACCACTACCCACTAGTGCAGCTCATTCTGTGCCTTCTGTAGGACTTGGGAAGATAGATGGGGATGCTGTGCCTCTTCATTCTAAGAAAGAGCCTTTGACCCATTCAATGTGACACAACATTTAGGATCTGCAGCCTGTGCCTGGGTAGGAGTTAAAAGTGGGAATGTGCTTGATTTAATTCAGCTTCTCACTTAGATTTGAAACCACCAGAGAAGACAAGAGTTTCTGTGTTCCCTTGAGTTTTCCATGTGTGTCAGTGAGTTTCTTGGTGAAAAGAATTTTGGAGAGGGGCTAAGAGATGGCTCAGTGGTTAAGAGCACTGGCTGCTCTTCTTCCACTGGACCCAGGTTCAATTCCCAGCAACCACATGGTAGCTCACAAGCTGATTTCCTCTTCTGGTGTGTGTGTGAAGAAAGAGCATATATATAAAATAAATAAATATTTTTTTTAATTAAACAAAGAACTTTGGGGGCTGGGAAGATGGCTCAGTGGTTAAAAGCACTAGCTGCTTGTCCAGAGGTCCTGAGGTCAATTTCCAGCAACCACATGGTGGCTCACAACCATGACTGTAATGAGATCTGATGCCCTCTTCTGTCATGGGATCATACATGCAAATAGAGTGCTTATATACACAAATACACAAATTAAAAAAAAAAACAACTTTGGAGAGAAGAAAATGGTTTATCCTTGACCTTGTCACAAGTTGGAGAAGCATAAAATGATAAGTGTGGGTTATTTGTGTTTACTGTTTTACATTATTGATTATAAACACCTGTAGAAATATATCTTGTTTTTAAAGATAGGGTTTCACTGTGTAGCCCTGGCTGTCCTGGAACTCACTCTATAGGCCAGACTGGCCTCAAACTCAGAGATTCCCCTGCCTCTGCTGGGATTAAAGATGCATGCCACTGCTACCGCCAATACCACCACTGCGTCCACCTTCGGGCAGAAATGTTTGTCTTATAGGGAGCAGCTGGGGCATCTCTAGGCTCATGTGACTGGGAACGCCTAGGAGTTTCCACTGCCTCCTCAGTGTTCTTGGAAGATTAGTAGAAACCCCATCTCTGTCTTGGAGATGTCAGAAACCCCTCCTTCAGGCTGCAGCTCATTGGTGCAGCCTTGGTGTGTGCCTCTTCTCCACAGAGCCACAGTGGACTAGACTAGCCACAGTGGACTGCCTTCTTCAGCCCAGTTCACAGTGTCTTGTAATCAGTCTGTAGCTCCTGTCTCTCCTAACTTTTTGCCCTTCATAGCTAGTTGCTTCTCAACTCCCTTTTACCCTGCACCCCAACTCACCTGAGGTTACCCCAGCCTGTGAGTCATGGTAGACAAGCACCCACTCTCTTGAGTGAACCACTCTGGCTTTTACCGTGGCGTGTTTTTTCTTTCATTCACCGCCCAGCTCCACTGCCTCAATGTTAGAGCTTCATAGTCTTTAAGTAATGTTTTAGCTACCTGAACCAAGTGGCTAACCGTTATTAGTAACAGTTTCTACTGTTAAGTAGCATTTGAGAAACAGTCTCACTGTATTTCATACCTCATTGGAAGAAATGTTTTCAATGCCTCTGGGTGGGTATGTTTGGGTTACTTTTGACACATTTATGTATGTTGCTTTGTTTTGTTGTTTATAGAAAACAACACACACACACACCAAAATCTGTCATGTCCTTCCATTTTCCATGAAAGTAATTTAGGACTGAATTCAAGCCTGTATAAAATAAATGAGATTTCAGATGTTGAGATTTTCTCAAACTCTGTGTCTCTTAGTAAGGTGGAAGTAAATTAAAATAAAACCACTCTGGAAGAGTGTTTAAAGCCGGCTCTCTGTCAGACCAAAAGGTCCATAAGAAATGGTAACCCAGAGTGTACATACATCCCCCAGCCTCTGTACTCTGAAGAATCCTGTACCTCAGGTAGGTCAAAGGAAAAATCACAGTTGGCTTAATGTATCTTGCTGACTATAGTCCCTGAAGAAAGAAGAATAGTGATAAATTGGCTTGCGGATTTTGATCACTGCTCTATGGGGTTTGTAGCATTTCTTTTTCTTTCTTTCCTCCCCATCACCACCCCCCCCCCCAGACAAGGTTTCTCTGTGTAGCCCTGGCTGTCCTGGACTCCCTTTGTAGACCAGGCTGGCCTCGAACTCACAGAGATCTGTCTGCCTCTGCCTCTGCCTCCTGAGTGCTAGGATTATAGGCGTGCGCTACCGTGCCAGCGGATTTGTAGCATTTCTGTGATGTTAGTTCTGAGAATTTTGAAGGTCACTTCCTTTTCTTTGTCCCCAAAAGAGTTTGTGTGCTGACAGGATCTGTCGCAGCAATGTGGAGCTCTTCTGCTCTAGCTTGCATGTTCTGGTTGTTTCTATAAAGTGGCCTTCCTTGATTCTCTCATCCGTCTTAACACTTCTGTCCTGCCTGCTAGCCTATGGCTGCCTTCTGTAGGTAGGGTGCTGAGCATTTCCTGCTTACCTTGTGATGGTTAAATTACAGATATAGTTCATGTCTGTGTACTGAGTTAGTTCTGAGAGATCAGTAAGTCTGAGGACTATTTTTAAATCTTTTATTAGTGTGTTCCTGGCTTTAGTCCTCCACACCACCACCAAAAACAAGTGAAAGGCCTTTGTGAACTCAGTCTTTCATTTAGAATTTTGATCCAATAGAAAGACCATGAAAGACTTGGCTACTGGTATTGGTCTTAAATGAAGGTGGGTATGGGTCAGAGCTGCCTGCCCTGGAGACCTTACAGAGAGCTTTTGGAGCCTGAATTCCAAACAAAATCTTGTCTTAGCTAACCTCATTCTTACACTTCATAGCTGACCTCAACACAGGATTAAGAAGTGGTGGCGCACGCCTTTAATCCCAGCACTCTGGAGGCAGAGGCAGGTGGGTCACTGAGTTCAAAGCAAGTCCAGGACAGCCAAGCTGTCTCTCTGTACAGAGAAACCCTGTCTTAAAAAAAAAAAAACAAAAGTGTCCCTTGCTTAAGTCCTCACAGTTGCCTAGTAGGACCAGCCTCAGGTCTGGACTTAGCTTTCAGGCCAACCTGTGTTGCCATGATCTGATTTACTGGGAACTATTGCTTTTCAGACCTCAGGTTTCCAGTTTGAAGTGCGTGTACAGACGTGACCAGAGGAGTATCCTAACCCAGATATCAGGTGCTTCAAACCCTGACTTCAGAGGCTGAGAATGATAGCACGCCTTTAGTCCCAGCCCTAGTGAAGCAGAGGCGGGAGACTCTCAGTTCAAGACCAGCCTGGTCTACCTAAGAGTTCCAGGCTATTCAGTGCTTCATTGTGAGATCTTGTCTCCAAAATAACCCGCCAAAACAAAACTTTAGCTTTTGGATTTTTAGATCAGGTATGCTCTGTCTGCTGAATCACATGCTGACTCCTCACGCTGTGGTGGAGTGTGCAGGCCCCTGGTTGAAGGCTGAGCTTGTGTCTAGCACACTTACATTGTACAGTAGCTGGGCTGCTGTGCACGTGCTCGCATGGGTGCCGGCTGGCTCCAGGCTGTAGATGACTTTTGTGTTGCTCAGTTTGAATGCGGGAGGTTTTTGATCTGTTAGTGCCCAGCAGGACGACAGAGGTAAGTTAACAGGACTGCTCTTATATTTCAGTGCAAACAGCCACCCCTGCTCCAAAGACGTGGAAGAAAACAAAAGATCGGACCCGAACCCCAGAGGAAGTGTTAGAGGCAGAGGCGGAGGTGAGTGACTGTCTCCTGAGTGGAGAGACATCTTCATAAAAACTTCTCCATTCAGTTCTCGGTCTATCAAGCACAAAAATTATCTAGGGTGTTTTGTTTGTTTTGAAGATCTTTAATAACATGTTTGATTTCCTTGAATAATTGTTGCTCTTCCATGAGAATACTTCTTCTAAATAGTCAACTTGTGGAGAGAGAGAGAGAGAGAGAGAGAGAGAGAGAGAGAGAGAGAGAGAGAGGGAGGGAGGAGAGAGAGAGAGATTTCTGTGTTGGTGTGGATGTCTATTCAGGTGCATGCATGCCCATTGATGTATATAGACCAGAGGCCAATGTTGAGTGTCTTCCTCTGTCATTGTCAACCATCATTTTTGAGACCTTCATCACTGAGCCCAGTTCTCAGCCAGGGCTGCTGCTCAGTAAGCACATGGACCCAGAGTCAAATGTCCTGTTTGCCCAGTGCCTACAGGTTACTAACTGGCTGCCTTCAGCCCGTAAGCTCTTACTTTGTAAAATAGCCCTGAAGGTACACTGTGATAACACTAAGTAGATATGTTACTTTGGGAGGGCTATATTTTTCTTCTTGGTAAAGGAATAGGGCTTTTCTACAACTCGGGCCTGAACTGGGTAGAGAACTTGCAACTTCTCTCCGTTGAGGTAGGTTTTACTTTGGTGTGTTTGTCTGCCCGCACTTATGCCTTGGCTCATGCGTCAGAAACCAGCCTTGTGGAGTCAGGTCCTTCCTTCCACCTTTCTGTGGATTCTGGTGACCCCACTCATGTCCTCAGCCCTTCAGGGCGAGCATTACCTATTGAGCCCCTTGCTGCCTGCGGCAGTCTTATGAGGTCTTTGTAGCTAAGAAAAACTTGCATCTTGCTCTCACTGCTGTCAGTATCCTTTGTTGATTGCCCTGCTGTCATTTTCCTTACACAGCGTTCTGTTGATGTCACAGTGAGTTCCATGGCAACCACTGGAAAGGCATATGAGTGTGACTTCCTTGTGCTTCTGAGGGACAAGATTTAACACTGTTAGAGAGGTGCAAATAGTTGGTGCCTACCTTGAAGCTGAACAAGAAAATGATGTTCCTACAGAGAATAAGATACTTCCTAGAGGCAGGGGAGTCGCACACAGTCCGGGTATGGCTTGAGCTTCCTTCACAAGTGAATTCTCCTAAGACTTGGCTGGGTTGAGATCGTTCACTTGACTTTTTGTCTTTGCGCACTGGCCCCATTTTTAAGGGCGATTGAACATTGACTGGGTGGAGCAGCGTTCCCGCACCATCACATACCTGTTCTTTTCTGTAGCGGGAGGTCCCAGACCTCTTCATTTCAGGTTGAGATCGTAACTGCTTGAAGGGGATGTTACTCTGCCACTCCTCTTCACCTTGACACGGTCTCACAGCATACCAGTGGGTCGACTGTGGCTGTGCTACAGTAAACTTGTTGGTGGGCACTGAAGTTTGAATTTGTATGTAAAAGGAGGTCACACATTTTTGGGTTTTCAACTATTGCAAAATGAAAATTTATCCTTAGCTTGTACAATTTATGAAAATAGTTGGCGAGCCAAAGTGAGATGGTAGGCCAGAATTTGTTATGCACCTGTATGAGTGTGTTGCGAGTGTGGGAGAACAGCTTCGACTCATCGAAGCAGCCCCCCACTCTCTAAGCACACAGTGTAAAATCTTAGGTTGTGAGGCTAGAGAGATGGCCCAGGGCTTGAGGAAGTGCGCTGCTCCTCGAGAACACGCGTGGTCCCTAGCACCCGTAGTGGGTGGCTTATAACCATGACGACTGCTTCAGTTCTAAGGGATCTGATGGCTTCTTTTGGTCTCCATGGACTGCACTCATGTGAAAGCATGGTCTTGCACATACATACACACATGAAATATTTTTATAATTCTTAAAATACTCTCCTCATGTCTTCACTCAGAAATCTTAGTCCTGTGCCTTTCCTAAATTAATGATCATTAGAACAGTTTATTAAATACTAGATGCTTTTGCCTTAAT
This sequence comes from Acomys minous, assembly GCF_964271855.1. Taxonomy (NCBI): domain Eukaryota; kingdom Metazoa; phylum Chordata; class Mammalia; order Rodentia; family Muridae; genus Acomys; species Acomys minous. The sequence continues at coordinate 113,803,225 of NC_140487.1, forward strand.
TTCCACTGAGTAGCCTCAGCCTTTAAAAATATAATTTAAGTCAGGTATGGGCACACCTTTAATCCCAGTACTGGGGAGGCAGAGGCAGGCGGATCGCTGTGAGTTTGAGACTAGCCTGGTCTACAAAGCGAGTTCAGGACAGCCAAGGCTACACAGAGAAACCCTGTCTTGGGAGAAAAAAGTGTAATTTGGGCACCTTGGTGGTCATACACGCCTCTAATCTCAGCACTCAGGAGGCAGAGGCAGGAAGATCTCTCTGAGTTCAAGGCCAGCCTGGTCTACAAATCGAGTCCAGGATAGCCATGGCTACACAGAGAATCTTTGTCTCTTAAAAAAAAAAAAGAAAAAGAAAAGAAAAGAAAAACTCAAGACCAGCATGGTAAGAGAGAACTGCGTCCCACATCCCACAGGTTGTCCTCTAACCTTCGGCCCTACAGCACGCGATTTGCACTCTCAGAAGCACATACCTGTGTGTACACATGCATGCACACAGTAATATGTAATAATAATAACAAAATGAGGTTTGCTAGTTGAGGCATCTAAACTAGGTTTTAAATTTTAGGCCATGCAAGATGCGAATATAGCTTAACATTGGGCTTGCTTTAATGTGCAGGAAGTTTGGGATTTAGTCCCCAACAGCACATAAAAATGAGTACTGATGCTAGCTGTAAACTCAGCACTCAGAAGCACGTCAGGCTTCCAGGGCAGCTCCTCCCCATAGGGTGTTCAACATTAGATCTTGTCTTTAAAAAACGTTCAGGCCCTTACGCAGTCACTAGATACACAGCTGTCATTCTGACTTTCCTGTGATTGGCAGGCAATGTTAATACCCTTGTGAATACTAGTGACAGTGTCATAATGGTATTCTTTTTTAAAGGTTTTTAAAAATATGAGAGTTTTCATTATCTTATATGCATTTGTGCTTCACCTGTCTATATTTCTGTGTGAAGATAGCAGAACTTCAGGAACTGAAATTACAATTGTGAGCTGCCATGCGGGTGCTGGGAGTTGAACTCTGGTGCTCTTAACTGCTGAGCCACCTCTCCAGTCCCCATAATAAAGGTGGTTCCTTCCCACACCCCATCTCCGCACACACCTCCTGACAGAGTTTGTTTAGTTAGTCCTGGCTCTCCTAAAACTCACTCTGTAGACCAGGCTGGCCTCGAACTCATAGAGATCTGCCTGCCTCTGTCTACTAAGTCCTAGGATTAAAGGGGACCACCTCCATTGCCCGGCCCATAATGTTATTCTTTCATCTGATCTTTTACTATTTTTAAACCCCACCCCCTCCCCAGAAAAGGCCTTACTTTGTAACCCTGGATGGCCTGGAATTCAGTATGTAGACAAGACTGGCCTTGAACGCTCAGAGATCCACTTAAAGTGTATTCCTTCAGCCCTGCTCTATCAGATTTGTTTGAGTAAACAATTGGCACTGTTCATCGGCTTAATGAGTTTCACTCTGCTCAGAGAGATACATCTACCTTCAGTTTTTCAGTGGTTGAGCACTGTGGCCTTCTGTTTCGCTCCTGATTGTGTAGTTACTTTGTGGTTTACTCTTAAGGCCACAAGAGTCTCTGTGCTTTTGTGGTTACAAATTGAAATTCCAGTGTTTCTGTTTGTGCATTACCTGCTGCTGGTGCTTGTTTTTTGTTTGTTGTTAGGTTTTTGTGGTTTGGTTTTGTTTTGAGACAGGGTTTCTCTGTGTAATAGCTCTGACTGTCTTAGAACTTGCTTTGTAGACCATGTTAGCCTCCAACTCAGATCCACCTGCCTCTGCCTCCCGAGTGCTAGGACTAAAGGTGTGCGCCACCACAACTCGACTTAGCTGTTGCTGATTTTAGGAATTGGCTTTTTACCTCCACATTTTGCAGGGTTTGAGGTAGGCATTTTAGGAATTCAGTGCTATAGGGCTTTGTTCTTTAGAGCACAGGGAGAGATGCCGTGTCCCGACCACTGTGAGCAGTTCAGTCAGGATGAAGAAATGTCCCTGGTGAGCTGCACTGTTGTATTTCAAGGTCATTGTCAGTTTCCTCAGAGCAAACTAGAGTGCCAGATGCGGGCAGCCCAGGCCCTGTTCTCATTCAGCTCAGCATCACGCAATATTCTTTTTACAAAAGGTGGAAGTAGCCTACTTTTCTTCAAAAAAAAATTTTTTTTCTAAGTTATTTCCTTGGAATTAGATGTCTGTATTTGAAGGTTTAGGGTTTCTTTGTTTTATTTGGAGACAGTGTCTCGTGTATCCCAGGCTAGCCCTCAAGTCTCTGTGATTACCTGCTACTGATTTTAGAATCTTTGCTATGTAGCCTACGATGAGCTTGAATTTCACATGTGTGGGGGAGGCGTGGGTGTCTGTTGCATGCATGTGCCTGAGGGCAGCCTATACTTAGACGATAAAGTTCATGTTTGAGTTTGACAAAATTATGACATAAGTCAGGAAGGTAAAGTATCCTGTGCGTGGGGCAGTGTTCCCCTGTAACCACCCATGGTGGATCGTCTGCTCAGCTCTAAAGTGTAGAGTATCATCAGCGTCCTCTCCTGTGAGTGTTGCTTGCATAGGCTTGTCTGCCGAGTGCCCCCTTCACCAGACACGCTTCATTCACAGAGAACTCAGATGCTCATGAAAACCTTTGAAGTGTTTAGCTTGTTCCTCATCACCAGGACTTTTGGTAGAAATAACCTGAGGGGAATTATGTTTCTCTTAGCCTATAAAATAGACTTCCCTGTGAGAGTCTGAGTGTTCTGGGTAGTTTTCTGTAAAAGCTTCTGTGTGTGTGTGTTTCTCATACATAGTCACAGGTTCAGACGAGTTAGATAAATAGATTTCTAACTAGCCTGTAGCCTCCTTGTAATGTAGAATGCTTATCTTTGTAGGAAGTTAATTCTTTAATTCTCCAAAACTTTGTTTCAAAGCTAGAGGCCAACAGGGGCCTCTGCCTTCTAGGGTCTCTTGTTTTTTAAAGTGCCGTGGTGGCAAGAGGAGTGTGCTTATTTAAAGTCCTGACCAGGACTACTCCTTGGCCATCAACTTTGAAGCATTAGCAAGTCTTAGCTGGTGGTGGCGCAGGCCTTCGATCTCAGCAAATGGGAGGCAGAGGAAGGCAGAGCCTTGAGTTCCAGACTGGTCTACATAGTGAGTTTCAGGGCACCAGTAGTACACACAAAGAAACCCTGTCTCAAAAAAAAAAAGGAGGGAGAGAAAGACTTTGCAGTTCTTTCACGCTGACATTGGCTAGTCTAATATTTAGACTCCATCAGTCTCAAGCCAAAACAGTTAAGTAGCTGTCTGCATTGTCTGTGTCATGTGGTAGAGTGAAACAATTTAAGCCTACGGTTCTCATACTATATGCTGAGTGCAGACACTGTCATCTTGAGGAACGTGGTTTCCTGTGTCTTCTGGCCTTTGTATATATTTTAACGTAGCTCTGTGTTTACCTGCGCTCTAGCCTAAAGCTGAAGAGGAGCTTTCAGTTGACAGAGGGCTTGAACCTGAGCAAGATAAGATGAGCCAAGGGTTTCACTTTGAACGAGACTCCTCTTCCCTGAAAAGAGTGAAGGCTGGGGAAGAAAATGGAGAAGAGGCTGAGTCTCTGCGCAGTGCTGCTGAGAGCACCTCTGAGGGCGAAGGAGGAGATGCCAACTCAGGCTCTACTGATAGTTCCGGTGATGGTGTCACGTTCCCATTTAAAGCAGGTATGTTGGTCCCTGATTTCCTGTGTCCCTTCTTGTGTAGTCTTAAAGAAATGTCTTCACAGAAATGCTGATGGCAGAAGCTTATCAAACAGTAAGGATTATGGGACAGGTAGGTTAGCTCAAGGTGCATTTAGTGACTAGACCTTTGTTGCCCCAGGACAGCAACCAATGGGGACCTGCAGAGCGGGTTGTTAGAATTCTGTAAGGCAAGTCTGCTGTCTTCAGCTTAGTTCAGTCTAAGGGGTGTTGGAGTTGTAGCCAGTGCCCTGAAGATGGGTATTTCCATACTTTGGATTCAGGTGTTTGGTTTTGTTTTTTCCCTGGTTGAATTCTCTCTTAGAGCCTAAACATGTGCACAGGCCAGCCAGGTAGAATGGATGCACCTCATTCTTTTTTATTTAAAGACTTACATGAGTGCTCTGTGTGTATATACACCTGCATGTTAGAAGAGGGCACCAGATCTCATTATAGATGGTTGTGAGCCATCATGTGATTGCTGGGAATTGAACTCAGGACCTCTGGAAAAGCAGACAGTGTTCTTAACCCACTGAGCCATCTGACCAGCTGGTGGTGATGGACATCCCTTTAATCCCAGTGCTAGGGAGACAGAGGCAGGAGGATGAGCTCTGTGAGTTTGAGAAACCCTGTCTTGAAAAACAAAACAACAACAAAGACCCTGGCCAGCATTTCTCATGAGGATGTGTGGAAGGTGTTTGCGCCTTGCTTCAAGTTGCTTTTTTATTTTGAGGTTTTTCCGAAGATGAAAGAGCCAAGGCCAGTTTGGAATCTTCATTCTTTCAGCTGTCATCCTGGCCTAACTTTGGATTTGCTTCTTTGTCTCCTTGAGGAGGTAAAGTAATTACTGAAACAGACTTAGACAAATGGTTTCTGCTTGTGCCTCTCTTTTAGAGTCCTGGAAGCCGACAGATACAGAAGGCAAGAAGCAATACGACAGGGAGTTCCTGCTGGACTGTCAGTATATGCCTGCCTGTATCCAAAAACCAGAGGGTCTGCCTCCCATCAGTGACGTGGTTCTTGACAAGGTAAACCAGGTGTTCTGTACTGAGAGGTGCAGTGTGGATCGCTCTTAGGAACTGTTAGATCATAGGCATTTAAATTAAATCAAATATGTAATGCTTGAGTGAGGTGTTTCCAAATTATTGATGTCTTTTAAGTTTATGGGAATTCATGTATAGGCCCTTTCTGCAGTGTTGTATTTTTGTTGTTGTTGTATCTTTTAGATTGTATTCCATTTATGTGTATGAGTGTTCTGCTTGCATGTGTGCATGCAGTGCCAAAGGACGTCAGAAGGGGGTGTCAGTGTCAGCTCTCCTGGAATTGGAGTTGAGGATACTGTAAACCACCCCGTGGGTGCTGAGAACTGAAGCCTGGTCCCCTGCAAGAATAAGTGCTCTTAACCGCTGAGCCTACTCTCTTGCCCTGGGGGTTAGTTTTTAGCTATATTAGTATGTGTTTATTGTGCCTCTTTTAATGACACAGTAAGCTTCCTGTGACTGAGGAAGTGAGCTGTTGTTCATGGAGTTCTTTCCCCGCGTTCCTGAGTTTGATTTTAGAGTGATAGCAGCAACAAGGCGTGTCAGAACCAGAGGAGGAACTTAGAAGAGGAAACTTGAGTGGCAGGCAACATAATTCAGATACTGTATATCTCAAAATTTTCCCAGTAGTTCTCCAGTGATTAAAGTCCCCAGTCCTTTGCATAAAGATGGCCGTCGCTCCTGCTTTGCGTTTTTAATGCCTATTACTTTATGTATGTGGACATTTGCCAGCATGTATGTGTATCGCATGTGTGCCTACAGTCCATAGAGGCAAGAAGAAGGTGTCAGATCCCCTAGGACTGGAGTTACAGATGTGGTGAGCTGCCATGTGGGTGCTGGGAACGCAAGTCTTCTGCAAAAGCAGCTCGTGCTCTTAACCACTGAGCCATCCCCCCTGCTCCAGCATCATTCCTCTTTCCATTTGGTTTATATGGTACACGATGGAAATTAGTGCAGTTGGGACTTGTTTCTTTTTTTGGTTTTTCGAGACAGAGTCTCTCTGTGTAGCCTTGGCTGTCCTAGACTCACTTTGTAGACCAGGCTGGCCTCAAACTCACAAAGATCCACCTGCCTCTGCCTCCCGAGTGCTAGGATTAAAGGAGTGTCCTTTTGGGACTTGTTTCTTAAATTAAGTGTAGGGTGTGGAATAGGGCGATGGGTAAAAAGCACGTGCCCCACACATCTCTGGGTGGTCACCACTCACAAACCCAGGTGGCTCAGGATTTCGTGCTCTGAGAAAATCGTGCTTACCCCATCAGCCCGCAGCATCATTGATGTCTGTGTTAACTCTCGCACTGAACACGCAGGGACATGTGTGCTTCAAGCTCTTCTGTGCTTCTTCGTGCAGATCAACCAACCCAGATTGCCAATGCGAACCCTGGATCCTCGCATTTTGCCTCGCGGGCCCGACTTTACCCCAGCCTTTGCAGATTTTGGAAGGCAGGCACCTGGTGGAAGAGGCGTGCCTGTAAGTGCCAGTTCCTTACCACAACCCAGGCAGTTAGGAGGCTGCAGGAGACATCTGGTCTATAGGCAGGGAATGACTTCTAAACGCTGATTCCTATGATCAATCCTTCATAGTGTCCATATGAACATTAAAGTGAATGCACGGTGCACCTCTGCAGTGGCTTGACCTGGTCTTCGTTTATCTGGTCCGTTGGGGTGACCTGCACATGCTTTTGCTGTAGAGCCAACCTTGGTAGGATTCTGAGACGTCAGTGGTATCCTAGAGATTCCAGTGGCGCTCAGCTAATCCTCTCTGTCTTTGTTCCTACAGATGCACAAAGTGCAGAGCAGGCATGGATTGCCAGGGCTGGAGCTGAGCACAGCCTAGGCTGCACTCCACCAGCAGTGCCTTGTCTCTCACCCCTGAAGAGCTTACCTGTAGGGATGCACTTTATGGCTTTTGTTTTTATTTATTTATTTACTTACTTACTGTTGTTGTTGTTTTTAAGACATGTGTATGGGTCTATGGTGATGTAGTTTTAGGATTGCTCTTATTTACTATAAACCATGAAATTTAAATTTAGGCAAATGATGTCTTCAGAAGTGCAATATTGATAACCTATAGGTCACCGTACACACTATGGCAGGCTTTTGGGTGGAGGCAGAGGCATCCACAGTGGATCTGTGCTGAGCACCGCGCTGCCAGCTGCTGCTTCAGAGCAGCAGAAGCACAGGGATCATTGGTTAGTCCCTACGTGGTACCATCTGTTACTCTGTACTGCTCAGTTGTTCATAGGTCATTCACGGAAGGTACAAATCCAGGTGTCTCCTTGCAGTGTGTCTTCTGTTTTTACTAGCTCGTTGTTCACTGTTTTCCTATAGTTGAACCAAAGGAAGCCATATGAGTTGAATAAGCTGTATCTCTTAATAAACTACTGAAAGTAGAATACAAATTTTGATAAATTGGTTGGTTGGTTTTGTTTTGTTTTGTTTTGTTTTGTTTTGTTTTGTTTTTTTGAGACAAGGTTTCTCTGTATAGTCCTGGCTGTCCTGGACTCACTCTATAGACCAGGCTGGCCTTGAACTCACAGAGATTTACTTGCCTCTGCCTCTCTGAGTGCTGGAATTACAAGCGTGCTCCACCAAAGCCAGCCGGGAGTTTTGTAACATTTTTATACTAAAAAAATGTCACTCTTCAAAAACACTGATGAAGATTTTAGGTAAGCCTCACAGGCTGTCTGACATCCTTGTCCCCTAGATTAGTAGAAGATAGGGGTTGGTTCGAACATCCCAGAAGAATTCACTGGTGGTCAAAAGGAACTTATGTCAAACACGGAGGTGGACAATGAATGGTTTATTAAGAGAGTTAAAGACAGTCCAGGGCAGTTTGGCTTGGAGCCTGCCACAATCAGTTTTCCCTGTTGACAAGTTCTGTTTGCCTTGTAGAACCTTTTAACACGGGGTGGCTTTTTCCTCTGGGAACTTGAAGTAGGTGAGGAGAATGTATGAGTTGGTCTCATTTGCAGGTTATAATCTCAAGGTGAACTCACTGGGGCTTGCTGAAGGATTTTTTTTTTTTCTGAAGGATTTGTAAATGACTATCTTCAAATATGCATTCTCTGACTGTTGTTTGCATGGGGTACCTGAGTGTATGGTGCACACATTTAAAAGGGGTAGTGCTGAGTGGTAAGTGAGACACAGTTGTGACTTTTTCTTGCTCCTAGAATGCTCCTTAAATAGTGTCAGTATTTGCAGCGTTTGGATTGTTTATCAGGGTGATCCAGGTTGTTGGTGCGCAACAGGCCTGAGAGGTCAAAGTGTCCAGTCCCTGAGTAATCTTAAAAAGTAATGCTGTGAGTCCAGTAGCAGAAGCAGGCCCAGAGCCAGGTAGGGCAGCCCAAACTGCAGGGGATCCTGCTGTGGCCCCTTGAATTCCAGTGAGTACAAGGCCAGCCAGAGCTACATAGTGAGATTGTTTCTAAGGTGGCAAAAAAGTAAAGTTCAAAAACCAAGAAAGGAAACTGACATAAAAACATTAATAATTTTACATACAAAATGCACTTTAAAATTTATTTGAGTTTTAAAAATAGCATATGTGTCTTTACATGTGTGTGGTGCATGTGAATACAGTACCTGCCAAGGACGGAAGGCGGCGACATTGGCCCCCATGGCGCTGGGGTTCCTTGGGTGCGGGGGACTGCAACAGTGGGCCCTTTCCCCAGCCCTTTAGCATCACATATATGTGGGTGCACTGAGCACCAAGGTGCTTTGGATTTACAAGCAGTAGTTGTGAACTGCTCTACCAAGGATGCTAGGAAAGAAACTAGGCTCTTTTTTTTTTCTTTTCTTTTCTCTCTCTCTCTCTCTCTCTCTCTCTCTCTCTCTCTCTCTTTTTTTTTTTTTTCATGGCTTCTTGTAGCCCTGTGTCCTGAAACTCACCATGTATGTCAGGCTGGCCTCAGTCTCATATAGATCTGCCTGCTCTCTCCACGTGCTGGGGTTATAGGTGTATGTTACCATGCCAGGCCACCAACAAACAGTAGTGACTCCTGAGCCGTCTCCCCAACCCTGCACAGCTTAGTCTCTTGCTGTAACAATACTTCATCTGGCCGTTGTGTTCCTGGTGCGTGCTGGTATTACACCGTGTATCGGGGTAGGAAGGAAGGGAAGGGAGAAAAACTTTTTTTCAGAGAATAATTGAGTTCCCCTTGCATTGATGAAATTAGGTACTTGCAGCTCTGCCTGAAAAGAGCGTATCTGTTACAGAGAATTTAATAATAAAGTGTTATTTAAAATTTACCCTTAAAGTTCACAAATAGAGCTGTGTTTTGATTTCTCTGCAGTTTCTTTCACACCGGGTCTCACCCTTACTTCAGGCTGTCCTAGAACTCGCCTTTCTAACCCCTGCCCCATGTCCTGGAATGACAGGCATGCGTGTGCGCACTCCCACAACTAGTACAAACAGTTTTTTCTTTATTTTCAGAGATAATTTTGAAACAGATTTGTAACTGGTAACTGCAGTCGTGAATGTTTGTGGCGCAGGAAGTAAACGATCCTTGTCATAGCCCTGTTGGTGGCCCTCGCGGCGGCCTGTGCCATGTGGTGTCCGTTGAGCACAGACTTCCAGGGTGGGAATGGTGGTTAACCAGACACCACTGTTTTGATCCTTGTGGCCCTTTTAGAGGAAGAGATGTTGTAATGATGGAATTCTGAGGCTGTTTTTCTCCCTCCTAACACCTCCAGGAAGATTATTTCTAACTTGAACACTTACTAACTGGTCTTTCCATCTAGAAGTGTTTGGCGTGAACGTGAGGTTTGAGCAGCCGCACAGCTGCAGGCTGCTGTCAGGTCTCTGAATGGATGTACTGTTCCTACTGTCCTAGTTGTTGAATGTCGGACCTCGAAGGTCCCAGCCTGGCCAGAGAAGGGAGCCCAGAAAGATCATTACCGTCTCCGTAAAAGAAGATGTGCACTTGAGAAAGGCAGAGAACGCCTGGAAGCCCAGCCAAAAGCGGGACAGCCATGCCGACGACCCCGAAAGCATTAAAACGCAGGTGAGGAGGGCAGCGCCTGTGCTCTGTGCGATTGTACTGTAGTGCAAGCCTTCCCTGGTAAGTTCTCCCTCCTCAGTATGTGGAAAGGTTTTGTTTGTGACAGGGCCCTCCCTGGCTAGCCTGGAACTCCATATAGACCAATTCGAGGCTGGATCCAATTCATTAAAAGTGCTGGCCACCATACCTGGCTTTTTGTCCTTTTTTTCTAATGGCATTGTTCTGTAGGCCTCATGAATGATCATCTATTTCTTCTGTATTGGTGGCCCTAAATGTTACTTCAGTAAAGGTTTACCTAACATGGGCAAGGTGTAGTCTGATCCCCACTACTGCAAAGCTAACAGAAAGAAATCACTGTGTCCTGTTCTGTAGCTCATACTGTGTTCATGTGAGGCTTGTCCAGCACCCTTAAGCTTCATTCTTTCTTTTCTGTTTTTTTTGGGGGGGGTTGTTTGTTTGTTTGTTTGTGTTTTTTTTTTTTGACATATCATTGTACATATGGCTTTCATTATGTCATTTTCGTGCATGTATTTTATTTTGACTATGCTCACCTCATTTCCCTCTGTTGCCCCCTCTCTTGCCTACTGCTCTGTCTCCTCTTTCCCCTTCTATTACAGTCCTCTGTGAGTGTGAGCCGTGGAGCGCATGCTCTCCCTTAGAGTGCAGCCCTAGGCTCCTGGTGAGGAAGCAGCTCGCCTGATCCAGACAGGACATCACTGGGACCTGGGCTAAGCATTGCTTTCTAATCCAGAATTCCGAGACAACTTTCTTCGTTATCTTTGGGGGTCTCTTCCTTAATCTCGTTCTCCCCTCCCTCTGTGATTCCCTGTTCCTCCATTGCATTCAGATCAGTTTATCTGAAGCACTGACTTTCGTCTCAGGTTTTAAAACGTTTGTCTGTCTGTTGGTTTTCTCCTTCTATCATGTGGATCCCAGCAGGCTTAGTCATAAGGCTGGAAGCCAAGCACCTTTCTCTGCTGAGCCTGCATCTCAGCGCTTTTTCTTTTGTGATGAGGTCTCTGTATGTAGCCCTGGCTGTCCTGGAACTAACTGGCTGTGTAGACCAAACTGGCCTCCAACTCAGCCTTTTACCCTAGTGTTAAAGATGCCACTTTGGTTATTTGTATGTCACAGAACGGCTACGTTTTGTTTGCATTGGTGATCAGTCTGTCACCTGATGAGTGTTTTGTCTGCTTGTATGTCTGTGTACTATATGTGCCGTGTGCTCCCAGAAGCTAGAAAGAGCCGTCACATCCTCTGAAACTACACAAATAAGACTAGTGAGCTGCCATGCATATGCCGGGAAATGAACCCATTTGGGTGTTTAGTTTTGTTTTGTTTTTGTCTTTGCATCTATCGTATGGAATGAACGCCTTGATATATTTGCCAAGGGAAAACATAGAAAGTCTATACGGTTTAGGATTTGGATTGAATTGTAGGTGACTAAGGCAAAAGCTCTTAGAAAGCCCTCTAGCTACCATGTTAGGCTTTCAACTAGGTACTAAGTAGGTTAGTGCTGTTGCCCATGGTCCGTTTTCTTTCTGGTTATCCATTGCTAATGTAGATATACAGTGGACAGCTGTAGTTGCTGCAGGTGCTACACACGTGAGCTGAGCCGACAGCAGCTGTGTAGACTTGTAATCCCTGCTCAGAAGTTGCTGCAAAGTTGTCAGCTCCATGCCTGTCTGTGCTTTGCAGCAAGATACTGTCTCAAAAACAGGAAGAAAGGAAGAGAGGAGGGAAGGAGGGAAGTAGGTATATTTTGACCGCTCTTGCAGCTAGTTGTTCCACTCTGAGGTCAGTTGTGGGGCTGGCATACCAGGAGCCTTTTTAGAGACTCCTTGCAGGCTTTATTTGCGAAATGCAGTGCCCTTTGTGGGTAGAGCTTGGTTTCTCTCTTTCTAGTGTGTTGGTCTTTGTTTTTCTTTGCCCTTTTACACCAAGGAGCTTTTATGGGGCATTGAATAATAGCATTGGTAAAAATAGACATGTGGGGTACTGCTGCTCATCTTGGTCCACTTTTTCAAAAGACATTCTTCTTTCTAGCTCTAATTCAACTGTGTGTGTGTGTGTGTGTGTGTGTGTGTGCGCGCGCGCGGGTGCGCGCACACACACACATACGAGACAGGGCTTCTCCTAGAACTCACTCTGTAGACAAGGCTAGCTTTGAACTCAAAGATATCCACCTACCTCTGACTTCTGATTAAAATCGGCTGCTGTTGCTACCGTGTGGCTCTAATCTAGCTGTTAACTGCTTATTCAAATCAAACCAAAGAGTGAGCGTTTCTGATTGTTAGGAGGAACAGCCAGTATTTTTGTGCCATTACATAATGTTATAGACCCATTTTCTGCATCAATCATCTTTCTTCCATTTCTAGTCCAACATTTCTACATTATTTTAAAGATTTTACCCAGTAATCCATGCCATAATTTAATACTATATATTAGACACGTTTATAATTGTACATAAAATTTATTTTCTGTAAAAGGTTCTGTCAGAAGTTGTGTCTAAAATTCTTTTACCCATGTTGGGTATCACTTAGTGAGTAGAAGCCCCTAAGCCATATTCCACATGAGCTAAGCATGGTGGGACGGAGGGACGTGCCTATGATCACAGCACTGAGGAAGCTGGCCCAGAGGATTCAAGGACACAGTTAGCTATATACCACACTCAAGGATAGCCTGAGCTACACAAGATGCACTATCTTTAAAAAAAATTTTTTGAGAGGCTGGAGAGATTGCTCAGAGGATAAGAACAATTCCCAGCGACCCTCTATAATGTGATATGGTGCCCTCTTCTGGCCTGCAGGTGTACATGCAGGCAGAGCACCATATACATAATAATAAATCTTTTTTTTAATAAAAAATTCAATTATAATATTTTTACTTAGTCTAATTAGGAATCATTTAATCCTTCAAAGGTAACATCAACCATCTTAAACCTTTAGAAGCTCCTCATCATGGTGCTCTGAGAAATGCATGGGGAAGGCGAGGGGATGATCCGCATTTGAACCTATCTAGGATACCGGGAGCCCCAGGTGGAAGTCCTGGTGCCTGCCATAGGAGAGAGATGGGAAAGAAGCAAAAATGCAAGCAGTTTTGTTGACTTTTAAGTGATTGAAGTCTTTCCTTCTTAAAATGCTCAGTAGCCAAAAGTAGGTGTTGGAGTTCTCCTTAGTTGTTAAAGTGGATGCATTTAAGACTAGCTAACACCCTTTATTTTAACCCTCCTAGGAACTTTTCAGAAAAGTTCGAAGTATCTTAAATAAACTGACACCGCAGATGTTCAACCAGCTGATGAAGCAAGTGTCGGGACTTACCGTGGACACGGAGGAGCGGCTAAAGGGAGTCATCGACCTGGTCTTTGAGAAGGCTATCGATGAGCCCAGCTTCTCTGTGGCGTACGCAAACATGTGTCGGTGCCTAGTAACGGTAAGAAGAGAGGAAGCAGTAAAACCAGAGTCGCCAAGAGGTATATTCTCCCCTCGCTGCACATTCTTCCCAGAGTGTTATTGGGGCAATGGAAAGGGGAGAATATATTGGTAGTGCTGATGGATAGTATCCTCACTGGTTAAAAATAATCTTGCTAAAGTAATGTCTTTGCCCACCTCTCGGGGGTATGTGGAGACTCGCTGGAAACGGGCGTAAGGTGAATGGAAGACTGAGCAAGGCTTAGGTTAGCAGTGCGGAGTTACATCATAGGAACAAGTTCGTTCTGGAGTCTCGTCTCACAGAACTAGAGCAGGTGCTGACTTTAACATGAGCTAAATTTGGGTTGAACTAACTGCCTAATTCTGGGCTCTGCAGATGAAAAGTAGTTGTCTGTCACCAAAAATGTTCAACATCTGATCACTTCCTCTCTTGCTGGGCATAGTAGCTCACACCTGCAGTCCTAGCATTCAGGAGCATGACCTACCTACGATGCAGAGTAAGACCCTATCTCAACAACAACAAAAAGCATATAAACAAACAAATAGTTCCTATTCCTAACCTGTCCATAGACAGTGACCCAACCATTATCATACATACACATAAATAAAAACTAAATCTTGTTGCCGGGCGGTGGTGGCGCACGCCTTTAATCAGGGAGGCAGAGGCAGGCGGATCGCTGTGAGTTCAAGGCCAGCCTGGTCTACAAAGGGAGTCCAGGACAGCCAAGGCTACACAGAGAAACCCTGTCTCGAAAAAAAGCAAAAAAAAAAAACCCTAAATCTTGCCGGGTGTGATGACGCATGCCTTTAATCCCAGCACTTGGGAGTCAGAGGCAGGCGGATCGCTGTGAGTTTGAGGCCAGCCTGGTCTATAAAGCGAGTCCAGTGCAGCCAGGGCTACACAGAGAAACCCTGTCTCGAAAAACAAAACAAACAAAAAAGAAAACAAAATAAATCTTATTTTTAAAAAAGAGAAACAAACTGAGTACAATTTAAAAACAGTGTAAGCATAAGACTTCTACTTCGTCTTTTAGCTGCCAAAGACAGTTATAGAAAGAAACAGGATATAGAAAGAAACAGGATGCCGGGCGTGGTGGCGCACGCCTTTAATCCCAGCACTCGGGAGGCAGAGGCAGGTGGATCAATGTGAGTTCAAGGCCAGCCTGGTCTACAAAGTGAGTCTAGGACAGCCAAGGCTACACAGAGAAACCTTGTCTTGAAAAACCAAAAAAAAGAAAGAAAGAAAGAGGATGAGGAGAGAGTGAGGCAGGATGGGACTGGCTCAGGGTGTGCCCCAGCAGCTGAGCCCTCCCACCACTTGGCCCTACTGAGTCCCTGTGTGACCATGGGTGCATGTGCACACACCACAGTCAGATTTGTTTATTTCAAAGCACAGACACAGTCTCTTAGTTCTACAAGTTCCTTAAGACTGAGTCAGGACAAATCGTGTGTACACATGAGCACGTATGCCTGGGAGGCCAGAAGAGGGCATCAGATCCTTGTACTTGAGGACAGCTTGAAGTGGATTCTGGGAACTTAACTCTGGTCCTCTGAAGTGCAGCAAGTGCTCTCAGCCACTGAGCAGTCCCCCGCCCTCAAGCATTATTCTTGCTCAATTGATAGAATCTTAGCCCCAGCACTAAACCGGACCAATCATCTAGAGACACCAGAGCCCAGGTCAGGAGTGCTGCTGCACATTTGGTGGGGAGGGCAGGCATGGACAGACTGACAGCAGAGAGCTTTCCGGCCCAAACAGCAGTAGGATTCAAGAAACCCTAGCTGAGTGTTGCTGTCATATTGAGGACAATATGGATTCTCATTATTTAATAATGAGGAATGCTTAAACCTTTTTTTCCCTAGCCTTAGTGCCATCTACACAGCTTGTATACCACACACCCACTTACTGTCTTTGTTTGTTTGTTGCTGTGGTTTTGGTACAAGACATGAAGCCATGGGCCTTGAACGTGCTAGGCAAGCTATGTTGTCAGTGATCTACCTAAGCCTCAATATACCTCCAATGTCAACCCTTCCTGGTGGCTGGAGCCCACCCAGCACTGCTAAAATGAGTGAATACATTCTCGTGTACTTTGCATTGATTAGGTGACTTCTAAACATCAGAACGGAGTACCTTTTTTTCTGATATTAGATAATATTGAGAAAATTGATGACACTTCTTTTACAAGCCACACATTTGTCCCTGCTGCCTTTCCCTACCGCGTTGTGCTCAGGCAAAGGATCATAAGAGAGAAAGTTGTGTTTCCGATATCATAGCTTCTCCCAGTTGAGTTAGAAATGACTGAAGAAGCCTGCAAGAGCCTCCGCAGACTGCAAGGCAGATAACTGGGACTTAACACCTTTGGTACTTTCCTGAAAAAACCTGATCAGGAGAAATGTCCTGTAGGCAAGTGTGCCTATAGATAATGGAGACTTCTAGGCAGGAGCATTGTTGCAAATTTGATGCCTGCAAGACCCTGTGTCAACAATAAAAGAAAAATATATTAGCCAAGCATTGTAGCTCTTTCTTGTGTCCCAGCCATCAGGAGTAGATACAAGGGGATCATGAACTGTTCAAGGCCAGCCTGGCTTATGTACTGAGTTCTAGGCTACTCAGAGCTACATATAACAGCATAAATGAAGAAATATAAACAAATTATTAGTTTTAAAAAACCAACTAATTTTTTAACCTTAAGTTCCCATGCTTTGTTTTAGTTAATTATAGTCAAAATGAAAATCCCCATTTCAGAATGCTTCTAAATTACACACCGCTCCATCCTCTTGCCTGGATTGTACCTTTGTGTGTGAGAGAACGAATGCCTGAATAGAAAAGTGTCTAACTTCATGCTGACTTGACACAGGTAGAGTCATCAGAGAGGAGGGAGACTGGTGCCTTTATAAAAGACTGGACTGTAGGCAAGCCAGTTAGTGACTGACGTGGAAGAGCCCTGACCATAGTGGGTGGGGCCGCCACTGACTGGGCGTTCTATAGAAAGCAGGCTAAGTATTGCTTTTAATGATGAACTCTGAGTAAAATAAGCCTTTTCCTCCCCAAGTTGCTTTTGGTCATGGTGTTTTACCACAGCAATAATAACCCTAACTAAGACAAAAAGTAAAGAACTTGAGCAGGTGTTATATCGCAGGCCTTAATTCCAGCAGGCACATCAGGAGGCCAAGGCCCGTAGCTGTATAGCCTAGGATACATGAGACCCTATCTCAGAAAGTCAGGAGGAGGAAAATAAAGCAGCGTGAAAACCCTCCTCTGACGCCCTGGGAGAAGTTCTCTTGCATCTTGTCTGTGTGGCAGGTGTGAGAGTCTGTAGTACAATGAGGTGGAAGCCTTCGGGTGTTGGGTCACACCCAGAACTTAGTGTTCCACGGCAAAGGCTTAGAAGCAACGTGTGGAAGGACGACAGGCCTGAGACTAGGTTAGACCCAGCAGTGATGAGTAGAACGCCGGGGAGGCGATGCACACCTCTGACCCCAGCACTTGGGGGACACTCAGCTTGGGGCCAGCCTGGGATTGGAGACCAAACATCTGTCTTGGACAGTCGGATGTGGCTTGAGTGAGCTGGCTGAGGGAGCATGTGCTGCGTGCACAGTGCATGAAGCAGTCCCGTGTGTGTTTCTGGTGTGTCCGGTAGAGATGGCTTTTCTTGCTGCTGTGCACACTGTGTTAACCTGTTGTACACACTGGCCCCTGAGATAGAGCTAGGTCAAAGGAGCTACATTTGAACTATTGCTATACAGTAGTTCACATTTCAAAGTAACTGTCCCATAAGACTGGATGCAGGTTCAGCACAGAAGTGCTGAGCATTTACATTTCCTCAGACCAATGTGTGCTTCCTGGGAAGATGATTGCTGGGTAATGGCTTGGCCCATTATGTCTGTGTCCTGCAGCAGCTCTGAGTGTCAGGAATAGGGTGCCCAGCTGCCCTGCGATTTTCAGTTTCATTTGAGCACTGTAGTTATTACACAACCTGTATTCTTCTCAAGAGCTTTGTCCTTCTAGAAACAAATGTCTTCTCTCCAGTCCAACATGTGTGCCAGGACTCAAGTGCTCTCACTCAGAGAGAGTTGATACCTGACATTCATGTCCAAGATTGCTGGCCAGCATCACTACAAGGAGCAATGTTGCTCGTAATGGCTGCTTTCTCTGTTAACTCGGGCGCAGGGCTTCTTGGCTGAGATGTCGATTGTGAAACTTTGCTTAGGATTGCCTTGTGTGTATGTAGCAGGAAGTGAATCTTTGATCCCTTAGCCTGCTCTTTGAGCCTAGCTTTAAATGTTTGCCTGGGCTTAGAGCATAGGGCTTTCATTTCTCTCTCTCTCTCTCTCTCTCTCTCTCTCACACACACACACACACACACACACCCTCTCATATAAATACAGTAATAATAAACAAGGTTTAAACAGACGAATAACCCTGCACCATTTAAGAGTCTAGGCATATACAAGAAACAGCTGCCCTGCAAGCAGATTCCATGTCAGTTTGAAGCGTATCCACAAGAGGCAGGAGGTGTGAATGAGCGTGTGTCTTTTCTACATAAAGTCAAGACAACTTTCCATTGCATTGTAAATGACTGAGGCTACATTGTTTTTAGAATGCTGACCTGTGTGTCTGTCTGCATCAAGTAATCTGGCTGCCTTTGTGCTTTCCTTTCTGAATGCAGCTGAAGGTGCCCATGGCAGACAAGCCTGG
Source organism: Acomys minous (assembly GCF_964271855.1). NCBI lineage: Eukaryota > Metazoa > Chordata > Mammalia > Rodentia > Muridae > Acomys > Acomys minous. The sequence continues at coordinate 113,821,094 of NC_140487.1, forward strand.
TAACACAGTGAATTTCCGGAAGCTGCTGCTAAATCGCTGCCAGAAGGAATTTGAAAAAGATAAAGCAGATGATGATGTTTTTGAGAAGAAGCAGAAAGAACTGGAAGCTGCCAGTGCTGTAAGTACTTCAAATCCAATACTGTCAGAATTGTTGGCAATACAGCTAGCTATGGCACTGGGAGGGGACGTGTCGGCTGCGTGTGTGCACGTGTGTAGGTAAAGGTGTGTCCTATTGGTGTCAAGGGAAATATGTTAGTCCTGTTGCCAGCGTTAGGGGTGCTCAGGGCCACAGTAGGAGCCAGGCTACTTTTGGGGCTTAGAAAGGTTGCTAAGTCAGAAGTCTTGGTGGATGGACACTTTGGTGTGTAAGTTATGTCAGAGCCTCAAAGGGCCTGTGAGCCCAGAAGGAGTAAAGCTCTGAATCACAGGTGCTGTCACCCCGCTTTTACACAACAGCCGGAGGAGCGAACCAGGCTTCACGATGAGCTGGAAGAAGCCAAGGACAAAGCCCGGCGGAGGTCCATTGGCAACATCAAGTTCATTGGGGAACTTTTTAAACTGAAAATGCTGACGGAGGCCATCATGCATGACTGCGTGGTGAAGCTGCTGAAGCACCACGATGAGGAGTCCCTGGAGTGCCTCTGTCGCCTGCTCACCACCGTCGGCAAAGACCTGGACTTTGAGAAAGCAAAGGTAAAATCCCAGAGACGCAGAAGGCTGTGCTAAGGGTGCAGGGTCAAGTGCAGAAATAGGCGGTCAAGCACGGGACTCCCACCCGCATCCCAGCACTACCTGGTCCTCCCGTCCTCCTCACTGCCAGGGTTTGAGTGACAGTGCTCTTTACCCCATTTGCTTTAGATCTAAGGTGAGGAGGGCTCTAGTTATCCGCGGGTCAGTTTATAGATCTAGATTGTTCCGTCCTTCTCTTTTCTTCTCATAACCTCTTTATAGGTTGTAAGGCCTGAAAAAGAGTAAAGAAGAGCTAGTAGATGTGTTTGTCTCTCTTGAGATAGGATCCCACTATATATCCCAGGCTGACCTCCCTGGGGAGGCATGGGCGCATCACTCTGCCTACCTCAAGTCACTGCCTTTTTTGTTGTATCTTGTTTTTTTTTTGAGATAGGAGCTGACTATGTAGCTCTGGCTGTCCTGGAACTCACTATGTAGACCAGACTGGCTTTGAACTCACAGAGATCAGCCTGCCTCTGCTCCCAAGTGCCGGGGTTAAATGCGTGGGCCACCAGCCCAGCTTTTTAAGTTTATGTACAAATTAATGACATGGCCATCTAACTTTTAATTAAGACATAACCTGGTGCTGTCCAAGTAAGGTAAACAAATTAGAAATGCTTCAAAGGGCTGGAGAGATGGCTCAGAGGTTAAGAGCACTGATTACTCTTCCAGGGGTCCTGAGTTCAATTCCCAGCAACCACATGGTGGCTCACAGCCATCTGTTAGGTGATCTGATGCCCTCTTCTGTCCTGCAGCTGTACATGCAGGCAGAGCAATGTATACATAGTAATAAAGAAAGAAAGAAAGAAAAGAAATGCTTCAGAGAAATAATGTCAAAGATGACTCACCTAGGGACATGTGTTTGTATGTGACAGAAAAATCCTAAATACCCGAGTAAACAGGTAGTGCAGGTTAGCAGCTTCCAAAGTAGGGGGAGGGGAGTAACAGAGACAGTTTGCTGCCTGAACAGTTAACTGAAACTCTCTATAATGTTGGAGCATCATCTTCAGACTTCTGGCCCAGTATATCTAACATACATACTTTTGAGGCAGGGACTGTTGAGGACTTGCTTACCCTATCTTGGCAGAGTTGGCTGTCGGACTCTGCCTGCATCCAAGCTTGCCCATTTTTAGGTCTCTGATGGGGTTGAAGACCAGATAGTTTAGTTTTACAATTAAGCTTACTTGTTTAGGGATGTAGATGTTTTAAGTTGATAGAGATGAGATAGGATAGATATAGATTTACATTCAGAATGTGAGACTCACCAAGATAGCAAAGATTTTTTTTAAGATTATTTATTATGTATAGATCCTGCCTGCATATGGGCCTGCCCACAAGAAGAAGGTATCAGATCTCATAGATAGCTATGAGGCACCATGTGGTTGCTAGGAATTAAACTCAGGACCTTTGGAAGAGCAGCCAGTGCTCTTAACCTCTGAGCCTTCTCTCTAGCCTCCAGAAAGATGTTTTCTTTAAGGTTGCCAAATACAAATAGCCAAACACTATGAATGTAACATTTATATAATTCCTGATTATTTCATGGTTCTTCTTGCTATATGTAGTTTTATTATATGTGTGTGTGTAATAATATAAGTTTATATGTAAAGAAAGAAAGAAGGAAAACCCCCAGTACCAGTGGTTTTGCAAGATTGGGGTAATTTCTCTCCATATAACCAGAGTTCAGGGTTAAAGCCATCGGCTCTCAGCATCCTACAACTTACTCTGCTTTCATTAGATTCAGCAGAGATTGTAGGAAATAGAGCAAAAGACAGAGTGGTGTCTCTCCCCCAGCTGCAGTATAACACCCAGGAGCCTAGCAAATGCGCTCTTTATATAGCGCCGTGTGCTCATTCTCCGTTAAACATCACACTGTAGCCGGGGAGATAGGTGAATGGCTGCAGGTGCCTGCTTGCCAGCCCTGTCATCCACCACTGCCACAGAAGCTACATGCAAACACCATAAAGTGTTAAAGCTTTCACTGTCACTTTTAGCCATAAGATGTTGTTCTTAAATCGCCTAAAAATCTACTGGTACCTTGGTGAGGTACCACTACACATCTGTAATCCCTGCACTCAAGAGGCTGAGCCAGGAAGATCACAAGTTTGAGGCAGCCTGGGCTCCAGAGTGAGAAACTCAAGTTTCTCAGCCAGAAATGATGGTGATTTTATGTGTTGCAGCCACGCATGGACCAGTACTTTAACCAGATGGAGAAAATTGTTAAAGAAAGAAAAACTTCGTCAAGGATTCGATTCATGCTTCAGGATGTGATAGACCTCAGGCTGGTACGTTATGTTTCTATCAATGGACGTCGTGACCAAAGCAATATGGGAAGTAGCTGGTTTATTATTTCAGGTTACAGTTTTACAGCACAGTCCATCACTGAAGGAAGTCAGGGCAGCAGAGGCCGTGAAGAAACGCTACTTACTGGCTTGCTCAGCCTGCCTCTTTATTTTTATTTTTATTTTTATTTCATTTTTTAAAGATTTATTTATTATGTATACAGTATTCTACGTGCATGCCAGAAGAGGGTACCAGATCACATTATAGGTGGCTATGAGCCACCATGTGGTTGCTGAGAATTGAACTTAGGGTCTTTGGAAGAGCAACCAGTGCTCTTAACCTCTGAGGCATGTCTCTAGCCCTTCATCCTGCTTTTTTTTTTTTTTAAACACAACTCAGGACCACCTGCTCAGGAGTTATACACATCTGTACTAATCAAGAAAATGCCTGTAGACTTGCCTGTAGTCAGGCTGGGTGGAGGCATTTTCTCATGAGGATCCTTTTCCTGGATGACTCTAGCTTGTGTCAAGATGTCAAAAAGAAAAGAATAAGTCCAAAACTGTGATGAAGTCGCAGCTGATTTAAAGGGCTTAAATGAAGAAGACAGTGATGTTTGTGTGGATGGAAGGTTGTTTTGCTTCTTGCCCGGCACTGAGCTGACCTGAAAGGTGCTGTCTGTTGAGTCTTTTTTAGTTCCCTAGTTACAAACCACAGTACAGCTCTGACACTGGCCATCTGAATTCAAGGTTTGTGTTTGGGACCTGTCTTGTCTCCACAGTAAACAGGTTGCACTCCTAAGCCTTATGTTTTGTTTTCACAATGACACTATGGCTACCTTTCAGAGCTTCCTAAAATTCAACGAGATAAGGGTGTTTGATGTGGACTCATGGGTGTTGCTATTCTGCACTCTGTGCCCCCTGTCTCACCAGCTATAGTGACTTGTCAGGCCTCCTTTTTCTTGGTATAACAGCTAAGTTGACTGCCTCTGCTGAAACCACAGCCCCACCTCTTCCCAGTCAGTCCTCGTGGCATCAGTGAGGCCTCTTTGTCTTCCCAAACCCTTGAGAGCAAAAAGCCTTGACCAGGTCATCAGAGCTCACTTATATGCTCACTAAACTCAGCCTGTTTTCCATGCATGTCTCACCACATACGCTCATTTTAACCGTTGAGATAGTGGCTGCCATGTGTGAGGCAAATTCTGTCTTTTGAGATGAGCAGCTTTGTGTGGCATTCTAGGAAGGGCTCCAGAGTCACCTTTGACGTAGAATCCCTGTGACCCTTGGCATGAACTATTAGGCCTTGGTGTTACTTAGTCCTTGGGGGGGTGGGGTGGGGGTCTTCATTCTTCCTGGTCCACACCCTCTCCTCTCCCAGTGTAGACTAGAGTGGTGGCTGCATCAGATACTCCTTCCCTCTGACCTTTACCCACCCGTTGTTGGAATGTGTGCTGCACAGCCAGCTAGAGTTGATCATTTCTCAGCATGACTTCCTGGAGTACACCATATTTACAGCAAGCTCAAGAACCTAGTGTAGGTCTCCAGTTAGTACATGCTTTATACGGTTCCCGAAGTGAGAAGTATAGGCTTTTTCTTTTTTCTCGGGATGTTGGGGGTGTTGAGACAGGTTTCTCTGTGCAGCCCTGGCTGTCCTAGAACTCACAAGGGCTTCACCTGTCCCCCCTTCCTAAGCACGGGGCCTGAAGGTGAGCACCACCACCACTCAGCAGGAGTGTAGGCTTTTAATTTGTTTTTACTTGGAAAACTACTATATTACTGTTCTTGTGTGTGGTGCTGAGGACCAAATGCTGAGCCTTGCACATGCTGACCAAGCCAGACTCCTGCCCTTTTTGTAAAATTGTGCATTGCTTGACTAGTAACTTTATTTTTTGCTTTTGTAGTGTAATTGGGTGTCCCGAAGAGCCGATCAGGGGCCAAAAACTATTGAACAGATTCACAAAGAGGCCAAAATAGAAGAACAAGAAGAGCAACGGAAAGTCCAGCAGCTGATGACCAAGGAGAAGAGAAGGCCAGGTGAAGGCAGAGGTGGCCGGGTGGGTACGGGGTGCTGGGGACTGTTAGGTAAGAGCTGGAATTAGGTCACAAAGAACAGAGAGGTGGTTGTCAAGCAACACCAACTCACCTGAGACTAACCATTGAGCTAGTGCAGAATGGAAATGTGCATTGATTTGTGCAAAGGCAGGCATTCTCAGGCTTGCAGTGAGCAGCTTCCCTCCACACTGTCTGCGAGAGGTAAGGGAAGCCGTGGGAAATAGCTCTCTTGGAACTGTGATGGCATGGGGTGTTTTCAGGTCAGATGTATTCTCCATTAGCGTTGTAAAAGTTTAGACTTAAGAATAATTTTCATTTGAGGGCTCAGCCATTAAGCACTGTCCGCTCTTGTTGAGGTCCTGAGTTCAATTCCCAGCAGCCACATGGTGGCTGACAACCATCTATAATGTGATCTGATGCCCTCTTCTGGCCTGCAGGTGTACATGCAAATAGAGCACTCATAGACGAAATAAATAAATCTTTTTTTGTTTTTTATTTTGGTTTTTTGAGACAGTTTCCTCTTGGCTGTCCTGGACTCATTCCGAGCCTGCCTCTGCCTCCTGAGTGCTAGGATTAAAAGCATGTGCCACCACGCCCAGCTACATAAACACATCTTAAAAAAAAAAGAATGATGTAAAGTTTTAGAGGAGACAGATGGGAAGCAGGAGAAACCGTTATGTGAAGGAGGCCCGGCCTTACTGTATGGCTAGTATTTGAAAGGATTTCAGTTGTGAAATGAAATAAACCTTCACTTTCAAAAGGAATAAACAAGGTTGGCTGGAGCGCAGTTTCACTGTTGAGATGGAGAGGACTGTTTGCTGGGAGAACTGAGTCCAGGGCTTAGTGTTGGTCTTTGCCAGTCTTCGGTCAGTGTGTGGTGTCTAACAAGAGACTGCCTGACTGACACTCATTCTGTTTTATGTTGGTTTTTCTTTTGGTGCTGTGAGTAGAAGCTACGGTCTTCTGCATGGCAGGCAGACATGCTACAGTTGATCTGCTGTCGGCTCCAGGCTTGTGGCTTATGGCACGAGTCAAACTCCACAGTGAAACTGTTCTTAAAACCCTGTGTGTAAGGAGCTGAGGCCTTACCAATAAAAATAAAAAAGGATCAGGACGGGAGAGATGATTCAGTGCTTAAGAGCACTGGCTGCTCTTACTGAGGACCCAGGTCCCTTCCCACCACCCACACAGCTCTTTGCCACCATCTGTCTCTCCAGTCCCAGAGATCCAAGTGTCTGACCCTGGTCTCTGAGAACACCAGGCATGCATATGGTTCATAGACCTGCCTGTCGCCAAAACAGCCATGCACATATGATTTAAAATAAAATTTAAAAAGAAATAATAGATAGGACTGGAAAGATGTCTCAGAGGTTAAGAACACTGCCTGCTCTTCCAGAGGTCCTGAGCTCAATTCCCAGCAACCAAATGGTAGCTCACAACTATCTATAATGTGATCTAATGCCCTCTCTGGCATGCAGGTGTACATGCAGGCAGAGCACTGTATACATAATAAAGAAAGAAAGGAAGGAAGGAAGAAAGAAATCTTTAAAAAAGAAAAGGAAAAGAAATAAACAGGGAACCATGTGAAGGACAAAGCAGAAGGTGCTTGGTGCCCAAAATAGTCCTCTGACTAAAGGCCTAGAACGTCGGAAGCAGAAGCCTTTCCAAAATGAAGGGCACTTTCTTTTGTGCTTGTCACAGGTGAACATAAGTCTTCTTAGTTCACCCTGTGGCATCTGGCTCTTAGTGAGCCTTCAGATTCTCCTGCCTAGTATTTAACAAGAACACAGTACTGCCATAACAGAGCTGCCGGGAGAGCCGCCTTCACCCAGGACTTTAAGTAATGACTGTTCTTTATTGCTGAGCAAAATGGAGTTGTTAAGGCCTGATTCATAGATGCCCGCATGGGACTGAAAGAAGTGTTTAACAGCAAAATGACTGGAGAGAGCTAGGATGTAGCTCTTGAAAGCTCTTGAAAGATGAGGTGAGTGTATTGATGGCTGCTGAGGTCAGGTAGCAGACAATCTAGGAACGTGTGGTTCAGGGCAGCTTTCAGAAGGAAGCGCTGTGCACATCAAATTCCCAGGGCCTGTCACTTAACGGGGACATGTGCTGGCAGCAGTAAAATAATACTGAGATAGAAAATATCATTTATTCAACAACTTTGTTTCGTGGAACAATTGGGAAGAAAGAACTGTGAGGAATTGAAGGTTTAAAGGATAGAGGGTGCATGTTTTCTTTAACATGGCATGCCATGAGGGTCAGAGAACAACTTGAAGAGCCTATTTTTCCTTCTACCATGCTGGTCCCAGGACTGCATTCAGGCTTTCAGGCTTGGCAGCAACTGCCTCTGCCTACTGTGCCACATCACCAGAGATTGTTGAACAGGAAGACTGGGGAGCCAGTTCATGTTGGTGCTGCGGAGCCAGCCCGAAGCAGGCGAGGGTGGGAAGTCCTGTGCACGTCTTTGGAAGGAGGGACATGAACAGAGGGAAGAAGAAGCACAAAGGCCCAGCAGCAGTTCCTTCTGAAACAGAAGGAACCTGTGGTTAGAGCTTGGGCCTGGATGGGAAGGGGCCACACTAAAGATGGGGGCAGAGGCAGACCAGAATACTGAGAGCTCAGTGTAGACCATTTGTGAAAAATCTTGTCTTTTTTCTCACTGGGATGATGACAGCCAGATGTGTCTCAAATAGAAGAGCGGTGAGATGGCTGCGCTGGGTAATCACACGAGTGGCCTCACTTAGAGCAGGAGCTGGAGGCCACAGGGGGTGCTAACGGACTCCGTCCTGCATTATAAGAATGATTTTATTTATCTACTTTTTTATCTTTTGTTTTAAAAGCATCTATTTATTTTACATATGGCTGCTCTATCTACATGTACACCTGCAGGCCAGAAGAGGGCATCAGATCTCATTATAGATGGTTGTGAGCCACCATGTGGTTGTCGAGAACTGAACTCAGGACCTCTGGAAGAACAGTCAGTAACTACTGAGCCATCTCTCCAGCCCCTTATCCTTTGCGTTTCAGGCAGGGTTTCCACATGTATCTATAGCTAGCCTGGAGCTCACTGTCACCTAGAATTCCTGATTCTCCTGCCTCTGCCTCCCAGACTCTGGGTTGACAGGTATGTGCCACTGTTATCTGACTTCGCATATATTTTAAAGGTGGCCCTGACAAGATCTAACAATTAGACATGAAATTTTAGAGAAAGAAAACTCAGGATTTTCCTCCTGAGTGCCTAAGGGTTGGAGAGAGGGGACAGCATGTCCATTCCATAGAACCGTTGGTTTAGTGAAACCATCCGACTCCTGCCAAGGTCGATGCAGCCTTTCTTACCACAGATGTCACACTTAGCCCCACTTCAGCCAATACTTAGCGGTCATTTGTGTTTGCTGCTTTCATCTAAGTGATGTTTCTTGAGAGCTAGGTGCTTGTACTTGGAATTTTCTCAATGTGCAGATTAAAGAAAGAGACTCCTCCTGGCCAGGTGTAGTGACACGCCTCCATCTGTAGCCACCTGGTCTGTCTCAAAAAAGAAAAATAAACTTGCTCTTAACAGGACTGCCATTAATACTTGAAGTTTGTTTGTCATCTCCTTGGTTTTAATTGTCATTCCTCAGTTGACAGTATTGTTCACTCAGTGACAGTCTGACTTGAGGTGCTGAGAGACTGACACATCCTGTCTTTGCTGCAGGCGTCCAAAGAGTGGACGAAGGTGGATGGAACACCGTACAAGGGGCCAAGAGCAGTCGTGTGCTGGACCCCTCCAAATTTCTGAAAATCACTAAGGTGAGTATGATATTTTAAAGAATTTACAGTGCTGGGTGCTGCTTGGAATCCCAGTACTTAGGAGGTAAAGGCAAGAGAATCAGAAACTTAATTAAGGTCATCTTCAGCTACTGCATACAGCTGTTAGCATACCGAAAGCTAGCCGAGGCAGATATGAGACCCTGCCCTGCCAACTCTCAACTGTGGGTGTGTTAAAAACACACACACAGTGTTTTTGTTTGTTTGCTTTGTTTTGTTGTTTTGTTTGGAGACAGGGTTTCTCTGTGTAGCTTTGGCTATCCTGGCAGCACACACCTGCAAATCCAGCACTTAAGAAGTTGAGGCAGGATAGGGCTGGAGAGATGGCTCAGAGAATAAGAGCACCGGCTGCCCTTCTAAAGGTCCTTAGTTCAAGTCCCAGTAACCCCTTGGTGACTCACAACCATCTCTGATGAGTTCCCGTGCCCTCTTTGGCCCTGCAGACATTAAAAAAACAAAGAAGAAAAAGAAATATAGACAGGAAGGTTGCTGTGAGTTTTTTTTGTTTTTTTGTTTTTCAAGACAGGGTTTCTCTGTGTAATCCTGGATGTCCTGGGCTCGCTGTGTAGACCAGGCTGACCTCGAACTCACAGAGATCCGCCTGCCTCTGCCTCCCAAGTGCTGGGATTAAAGGCGTGCGCCACCACCGCCTGGCTTACTGTGAGTGTTTAGCCATCAGGCATACATAAACTAACAGAACTGAGCATTGTTGTATAAGAAGAATCACTTGAAACTCTGCGTTTCATTTGACAAATTAGTAAGCCATGCTGAGCAGAGGACCTGATCACACCCTAGAAACCAGTGTGGCCTTCACCCTGTTCTGTGGAGCCCAATCCAAGGAAAGGCTTGAAGGCCCAGGGCTCCCACCTCAATGAACACAGTTGCCATTTATGGTTGGTTGTTTTATTTTTGAGTCAGGGTACCCTGACTAGCCTGGATTTTACTTTATGAACTAGGCTAGCTTAGAGCTTTGCCTCCCAGGTGCTGGGATTAAAGGTTTGTGCTGCCTTGACCTTCTAAGTTCACATTTCTTAAACTGAAACACCAAACAGAAATGCATTGCTAAAGTTGTCACTGCACTGAAGAAAAGCACTCTAGAGTCTCCCTGTGGATGACCCGTGGCACTTTTGTTACAGCCCACCATTGACGAGAAGATTCAGTTGGTTCCGAAGGCACAGCTGGGCAGCTGGGGCAAAGGCAGCAGCGGTGGAGCGAAGGCCAGCGAGACTGGTATGTGCGGAGGGCCCTTTCCAGCCGCCTGGGGCTCTAACGCCGTTGCCTTGCAGTGCCTTCCCAGTGTCCAGAGCTGTGCTGGGAAAAGGTCTGTAGACTAACTAACCTGCCTGGGCGGCCCTAAGTGACTATCAGTAACATGACACAAAAGCTCCTGTTTCTATAGGGCTCTTTCAACACTTACAATTTTTGCTAATTTTAGATTTATTTTATCAGTATGAGATTCTGCCTGCACGTTTGTATGTATACCACATGTGTGCATCTTGCCTACAAGATCAGGAACAGGTCTGGCGTTTGGGATCTAGAGTTACAGATGGCTGTGGGCCGCCAGGTGCATGCTGGGACCCTGATGGAGGTCCTATAGAAGAGCAGCCATCACTCCAGCCCTCTCCAGGTTCAAACTCCCCCCACCCCCCACTTTGAGACGTCTTTCTACATCTCCGTAATCCTTGCTATCCTGGAACTCACTCTGTAGACTAGGTTGGGATTAAAGGTGTGCACCATCACGCCTGACTGATATTTAAACTTTTGAGAAAATTTTTTTTAGTTAAGCTGTTTATTGTATTTTTAAGCATTTTATTTTTGCTTTGTTTTGTTTTTGACAGGATAGCACTATGTAGCCCTAACTGGCCTAGAACTTAATACAAGGACCAGACAGACCTGAAACTCACAGAGACTGGCTTGCCTCTGCCTCCTTAGTGCTCAGATTAAAGATGAACCATGCCAGTATCAGGTGTTATTTTCTTTTCTTTCTTTCTTTTTTTTTTTTTTTTTTTTTTTTTTTTAAGATTTATTACTTATTTATTATCACGTTTACAGCGCTCTGCCTGCATGTACACCTACAGGCCAGAAGAGGGCATCAGATCACATTATATAGATGGTTGTAAGCTACCATATGATTTCTGGGAATTGAGCTCAGGACCCCTGGAGGAGCAGTTGGTGCCCTTAACCTCTGAGCCATCTCTCCAACCCTCAGGTGTTATTTTCAAATGCTAACACTCAAGAGGCTGACACAGGAGAGCTGCCATTAGTTTGAGACCCTGCACAGACTACATAGTAAGTACCAGGCCAGCCAGAGCTACAAGCCAGCAAGACCCTCCCTCAAAAACAGCAACCCAAGGCAGGCTGAAGAGTGTGGCTCAGTGAGAGCACTACTCTAGTGTATACAAAGCTTGACAGCTAGACTAAGGATGAGTACAATTTCTTATCTCTGACATTCTGACAACAATATTATCATCTACGGAGCTCACATGTCCGACGCTAATTGAAGAGCTACTAGCCTGTGCTGGCCTTTAAGGGAGGGATAGTCCATTTTCTTTAAGTGTGTTGCCCCTGATAGGCCTGTTGTGATCCAGTGGAGGGCTCCATAACCACAAGTCTATGAGCAGCACAAGGTGGGCTCGGTGGGATCGGGGGACGTTGAGGATAATTAGGCTTAAAATACATTGTATGAAATTCTTTTTGGTTTTTCAAGACAGAGTTTCTCTGTATAGCCTTGGCTGTCCTGGACTTGCTTTGTGTAGACCAGGCTGGCCTCGAACTCACAGTGATCTGCCTGCCTCTGCCTCCAAGTGCTGGGATTAAAGGTATAGCATGTGCCACCACCGCCTGGTTGAAATCCTTAAAAAAATTTAGTAAAACAATTTTTAAAGTTCCCACTACAGGGCTAGAGAGATGACTCAGCAGTTAAGAGCACTGACTGCTCTTCCAGAGGATCTGGGTTCAATTCCTAGCACCTACATGTTAGCTCACAACTGTCTGTAACTGCAGCCTTACAGAGACATACATGCAGGCAAAACATCAATGTGCACCTAAAAAATAAAAATAAATAATTTTAAGAAAAAAAATGTTTTTAAAAGTTCATACATGGCGGCCAAGTGTGGTGGTGCACACCTTTAATCCCATCACTCAGGAGCAGAGGCAGGTGGATTGATGTGAGTTCGATGCCAGTCTGGTCTGCAAAGCAAGACTAGGACTGCCAAGGCTACACAGAGAAACTCTGTTTCGAAAAACCAAAAAAATAAAAATAGATAAATAAAAAGTTCATACTTGGGCTGGAGAGGTGACTCAGTGGTTAAGAACGGCACCTGTTCTTCCAGGGGTCCTGAGTTAATTCCCAACAACCATCTATAATGAGATCTGATGCCACCTTCTACAGATAAAGCACTCCTATACAATAAATAAATGAAGAAATAAAAATGTTCATACTCAAGATCACACACTCAGCCAGGCATGGTAGCACACACTAATCCCAGCACTCGGGAGGCAGAGGCAGGCAGATCTCTGTGAGTTCGAGGCCAGCCTGGTCTACAAAGTGAGTCCAAGACAGCCAAGGCTATATAGAGAAACCCTGTCTCAGAAAACAAAAAAATAAAAAACAAACGAACAAAAACAGAACACACACTCTAATTGTAATATAATATGCAAATATCTCAGACTGTTTTCAGTAAGATCATTGTTTTTTGTCTCGGTTCAAGTTCACACCCTCCAGCATATGTGACCAGATTGGGAAAAGCCTGAGCCATCACAAACATGTCTCAAAAACTAAAGCAGCACAGTGATCCAAAGGCGAACTAAGACATTGCAACAGTTTTCCTAGTTTATTCACAAGTCTATTGTCATCTTAGTATATTTTCATCCCTTTACACAAAGCAGCAGTATGTGCTGTGCAGTAGTGTCTTGGTAAGATTCCCTCTACCTGCCTCCGAAACATGTTCATGCCCTGCGCAGGGTAACTACATGCTTAGAGGGTTTTTCTGTAAAAGTTTTTGTGGTTGGCTGGTTGGTTGGTTGGTTGCTGTGTGTTTGGATTCCATGTAGCCCAGGCTGGCCGGAAGTCACTGTGTAGTTGAATATGACCTTGAACTTGTTGACCTTGTCCTGACATTACAGACTTGCCACCACACCTGGATGAATATGTTTTTAAGGATAGAAGTTTGTGGTTACCAAATGTCAGAACCTTACCTCTAGTGTACTTGTCAGAACATGGTAGGCTTCACCTATACTTGTTAGAAATTAATGCCTATAGCTGTATCACTCCCGTTAACGTGCCTCGGTTTGCCTGATTTTAGGCTAAGCAGCTCTGGGCCTGGTTAGTACCTGGATGGGAGGGATTTCTGGTCACTTAGCTTCTAACCTTTGTTGGCTCTCTGCTTGATGAACTGTCTTCTCTGCTCTGCCAAGTCACTGCTCTCAGGGCTGGGGATGCGCTTCAGTTGGTAGAGTTTCTGCTTAGTGTGCACAGAGCCCTGGGTTTGAGCCTTAGTAACTCAGACAGCGGGTGTGGTGGAGAATGCCTGGGACTCCAGCATTCAGAAGATGGAGAGAGAACTGAAGACCTGAAGACTACATAGTGAGTTCCAGATTGGCCTGGCCTATATGAGATCTTACCAAAGAAGAACAGGGAGGGGGTGGAGGTGGAGTCACCTGTGGCCCCACCTACTTGGGAATTAGTCCCGCCCAGGAGCCGGAGCCGACCTGAACAACATAGACCTGCTTCAGATTTTTAAAGGAACAAAATTCCTGGTCTTTTTTTCTTATTTCCAGAAAGCAGGAGAACTAATTTGCATATTAACAATGTAATTTGTGTTTTCTTTCTAAATCTACAACACCTATAGATGCCTTACGGTCAAGTGCTTCCAGTTTAAATAGATTTTCTCCTCTGCAACCTCCAGCACCTTCAGGGTCCCCGTCAGCCACACCTTTAGAGTTTGATTCCCGAAGGGCGTTAACCAGGTGAGAACTTAACATTTCACGTTTCCCAATGGTTGTCCTGCTTGTATGCCCTGGTGCACATACAAACTGTCTCTCTAGCACATGTGCCTTAGGGTGATAATTCTTGCATGTATTCTTGTCATGACCGTATGTAATGTCTTCCTTTAGTCTCTAATTTCTAAGTAGGAATGTAATGAGGTGGTGGCTTTGGGGTGGGGTGGAGTGAGGGGAGAGCAGGCTATGTGGCCACGCCCTGCTCCTTAGGAAAGCCTGGCCAGCCAGGGAAGAGCCCTGCAGTCATGGCTAGGCCTTGCCACACTTCCTCCAGCACAGGAGGCATGTTAATTAAGGAACGTGACAAGCCACCGCCCATCTGCTTGTGTCTTGATGTTCTTCAACTTCCATAATGCGCTCTGTTAGCTTCTGGACTGTGTCACTCACTCCTCGGTCACCAGCCAGCTACTGAGCAGCTAGACCGTGGCCCACTGCTGCTGTGGACCCTGCTGGTTCTAATTTTCATGTGTTTGTGTATTGTCTTCGGGTTGACTCCTGTCCATCCCAAGTCATTCCCCTTGCTCCCTTTACTCTGCTGCTTCTGAGTTACCATGCTGAAGATTTTTCTCCAGTAAGTCAACAGGGAGACAGACTTTCAGACTTATCTTAAGACAGTTAAGCATAGCCTGACATGGTGGCGCACACCTGCAGTCCCAGCACTTGGGAGGCAGAGGCACGTGCAGGCTGGTCTACAAAGTGAGTCCAGAACAACAGGCCTACACAGAGAAACCCTGTCTTGAAAAACTTTAAAAAAAAAAAGAAAAAATGTTGAGTTGTGCCCTGCAGGCCTGTGGTCTTCTCACTGTCCAGGGAATCTTGACTTGTATGTGATAGACTCAGGAGAAAGGGCCTTGTGTCATTCATACTTTCACTTTATTTTGTATTTACTGTGCTTGTGTGTGAATTACATGGGTCAAGCACATGGCATGGTTTGTGTGTGGAACTCAGAATAACTTCAAAGAATCTGGTCCTGGACATCAAATTCAAGTCATTAGGTTGGCAGCAAGCACCTTTACCTGCTGAGCCTTCTCTCCACCCTTCTTTAATGGCTTTTTCTTCATTATTATAATATATATTCTTTGATAATCTCATAAATAAATACAGTGTATTTAGATCATATTCATTTCCCTGGACCCTCCTCCATATCCTCCTCCCAACTTTATTCCTCATCCCATGTGTGTGTGTGTGTGTGTGTGTGTGTGTAAATAAGCAAATAAATAAATAAAATCTCCTTTGGAGAGTTAGAGCTGCCCATCCCATGTGCCCACTGTTTAGGTGATGCACTGGAGCATGAACATAGTGTGGCTCACAAGGCAAGCCATCTCTGCCTCATCAGCCACCAGCACTAGCTTCTCACACTTGAGTTTTTAGACTGCCTTTTATCCTTGAAAACAAAACTGTTGTACTGTGTGTGTGTGTGTGTGTGTGTGTGTGTGTGTGTGTGTGTCCTTGTGAATTTTTTAAAGTAAAAATTCAAGGAAACTCAGATTTTGAGAGTTAATATACTTTGAAATTATCTGTGCCTTGTATCTGAAGTCATCTAGGAGGCTGAAAAATGAATCAACTGGTCCAGTACTTTCAATTAAGGGTGAGCTTAGTTTCATCCCCAGTACCTATGTCAAGGTCGAAGAAGATATCTGACTCCATCAGGTTGCCCTCTGTCCCCCCATATATGCATGCAAGGTTTCTCGGGAACAAGAGTAAGGTTTAAGATAATATAACTATATATAAGTTATATAGTTTGAATATGAAGCGGGGACTTTGTCTTTTCAAATGTGTTGTTTTGTGTTTAAGTCGTGGGAGCATGGGCAGAGAGAAAAGTGACAAGCCGCTTCCAGCTGGAACAGCCCGTCCCAATACTTTCCTGCGGGGCAGCAGCAAGGACCTGCTAGACAATCAGTCTCAGGAGGAGCAGCGCAGAGAGATGCTCGAGACGGTGAAACAGCTGACTGGAGGCGTGGACGCCGAGAGGACCAGCACTGAGGCTGACCGAAGCAAGCCGAGGGAGCCAGGTGAGAGGGCTCTGGGACACAAGGCAGACCTAGATGTTGACGTTAAATTTAGAAGCGAAATAAAGACAGGACTAGAGAAATGATTCAGCAGTTAAAAACGGCACCTACTCCTTCAGAGGACTGAGTTCAGCTCCCAGCACCCAAATGGCGGCTCACAGCCATCTGTAATTCCAGCTTCCACAGCCTTTTCTGACCTCTGAGAACACAGCACTCATGTGATGCAGGCACACTCATGCACATAAAAGAAAAGAGAAGTAGTAATAAAAACTTTGTACTTTGTGCCTGAGTAAAATTGAAGGACGACGCCTGGCAGCATGCCTGTCTCATGCTGTCGGTCGCTTTGCAGAGCTGTGCCTTCACAGAGCTTTCAGTCCTCCTGCCTCTGGAATGTCAGGATGTCGAGGTCCTCTTCCTTCATGTTCAGCATCCTGAGTTTCTCACAAGTCCTTTCACCATATCATTGCCCTTGTCATTAGAGTGTCTGTGCACAAGTGCCCACCTCATTCCTGCTTAACAAAGAGAAGGAAGGCATCGGACTGTCTGTTCCAGCCTCTGGCTCCCTAATCGCTTCTGTGGGTTGGTTTGGTCTTCGGAGGCATGCACTCAGGCTCTGCACTGGGGATTCTGTAACACTTCCCTTTTGTCTTTAATCTGGGTTGTATTTTTGTTTTTGTTTTTTTGTTTTTTTATCTACTCTCCGACACCCTGCACAGTTCTTAGAGGGAAAAAAAAAGAGTATGC